>NC_142104.1:28357500-29060000 GCF_056152115.1 Neolamprologus brichardi
CAACCGGACATAGTGGTAGTAGACAAACAGAAGAAGACGGCCATAGTGATCGATGTAGCGGTTCCGAATGACAGCAATATCAGGAAGAAGGAACACGAGAAGCTGGAGAAATACCAAGGGCTCAGAGAAGAGCTCGGGAGGATGTGGAGGGTGAAGGTATCGGTGGTCCCCGTGGTAATCGGAGCACTAGGTGCGGTGACTCCCAAGCTAGGCGAGTGGCTCCAGCAGATCCCGGGAATAACATCGGAGATCTCTGTCCAGAAGAGCGCAGTCCTGGGAACAGCTAAGATACTGCGCAGGACCCTCAAGCTCCCAGGCCTCTGGTAGAGGACCCAAGCTTGAAGGATAAACCGCCCGCAGGGGCGTGCTGGGTGTTTTTTGTTTTTTTTTATATATACATATGTATATATATATATATATATATATATATATATTTTCTGTTTCACTCTCCTCTGCGAGCCAAATTTATTTTAAGTCAAAATTCAAAAAGTGAAAATCCCTCCTTGTGACTCCCACACCCCGGGGAGCCTATTGATTACCTGAAGCCAATCACTTGATAGCAGCCTGTCCCCGGAGAGCAGCCAAGCACCATTTTCCCTCTTATACTTTAATTAGCGATATAACCCGTGAGCGCTAATCTATGCGTCCCCCCTCTCTGATATTTCTCAGATGTGCACCGCTTTGATTTCTCTGACCCAACAAGGAGCATTGAGATTGGAGTGCGCTGCAGGAATGCTAATATGTTCTTGGAAAGGGAGATGCTGTCAGCCTGTTGGCAGACAAGAAAAGATCAAGCAAGACTTTCTTCTCTCCATATTCACACCTGTACACATCATCCCTTTCAAATAAATTCCAATTTATTGCCAATGCTGGAAAAAAGCTTGGTTTAATACCCAAATGTTGGCAGGTGAAGAGTATGCAAAGAGGCAGTAATACAGAAGCAGATCTGAAGAGGGTCCTGGAAAGTCATCCTGCACTATCTTAACAGGATGAGGGGGAGAAAAAGTGAGGCATAACCATCAGTCTGCATGAACTTGGATATAGGGCTGCATGTTTTTTTCATGCTGCATTATGTGCTGGTATTTCCTGGAATGTTTGCCAGTTAAATAAATAAAAAAGTTAGAGACAAGCTCACTGTGGATGGATTTTTACCTTGCTTAAAACACTTTGGCAGCTCACTGATGGATGGGTGTTTCTCACTCTGTCCCTTGCCACTGCCTTGCAGCTTCATTCGGGAACTCTCAGTAATCAGCTGTAGAGTGAAGCTCCTGAATAAATCAATCAGTGATGTATGACTAAAGCGAAGGTAAGACTGCCTGGGCATCCCTTTGATGAGGCCAGATTTGTGTATCAGTCATAAGCCAGTGCCACTACCTAGCACACTTCAAACAGGCTTAGTGCTAAGCCAATTAGCATGACTTTCCATGGTGTTGATCTGCCTGTGACATGGAGCAGGCTGGGCTTAATTGCGTTTTGCCACTAATGCTAATTTATAATAGCCTCTAGGAAAGCTGAGCCCTGAGGTAAACAAAGCAACAGGGCTAATATGTTGTTAGTGCCGTCTCTGCACCGGCTGAACCACTGCTTATCTGCTTATACCGAGCAGCGCCGAGTGACACGGCTTCAAGCTATGCTCTGGTTTTTCTTTGCCCAAAATAAATGTACATCTGTCACCGTTACTGTACGGCTACAGTATCTTGTTTAATATTTATTACCGCCTTGCGATTAATCTCTCACGTGGATCCAGTGATGACAACTGGAAAATGACTCGCATGACGTTCAAGAATGTCATCTCGCTCAATAGGGTCGGCTTCAGTCATTGTGAAGCTGTTACCATTTAACACCTCTGGTAGAGGAAGGCTGTCGTCACCTGCTGTAAGGAAACAGTATCGTCTTTCATATAACTTTGTACAGCAGCGTTGTGCTGGTAGGAGCCATATCAGTGGACATATTCAGTCAATAGCTTTATCCCATACCACTCCTATATCTGCCAGAGTTTTCAGAGTGGGTGGTGGTGGCTTACATGGCAGAGTGGGTTGTCTACAAGTCTGAATGTCGGAGCATTGATTCTTCTGTCTTTGTGTCTGTAACAGGAACAATGAACCAACCACGTAGTTCGCACTTTTACACTTTTTAATCCGGTTGATGTTTCCAGCTACAGCCACTCCGGTGTGTCTCAGCCTCCCATGAAGCCGTGCCCAAGCCCCACCCGCCACAATGTCAAAGTGTCCCAAGACGAGATACTGAGCCCTGAGTTACCCCAGTGTGTGTGACTGGGAGAATTAGACTTGTACTGGGAAGTGCTTTGAGTGCTCAAACTCAGTAGAAAGCAGCACTCCATTTACCTTATGTTATAGTTTATGTTTTCAAAAAGTCTTCACCGTGAACACTGAGACTCCCCCACGTATTTATACTTTGCCAGGAAAATGAGAAATTGGTGCAGTGATTTATTGAAATATGTCCAAAGATGAAAATACATGAAATACATGGAATGTAGTATATAAGTCAAACACACTGTTCTAACAATCTAATGATCAATCCATGACTGATAGTGCTCCACTGTGTGTGTTTTGGGAAAAGTAAATTCAATTCCATTAATTTTGACAAGATCTCTGTTATGTGTAGACACAACATGAGTTGGCGTTAAGTGGTTTAACAAACAAAAATGTGAGAAAAATGACCAACATTCACAGAAATATTGGAGAATTATTGCTCAAAACTGCTTTAAAAATGACAAGAAAGGGAAATATGAAGAAATGAGGGGTGGTGCAAGACTTTTGCACGCTACGATGCATACATAAAATATTTAACAACAAAAAAAACTGCATCTAATGTTATTTATTAACTAAACTAAAAGAAACCAGAACTAGGTAAAACATTTACATTTTACGTGATTGAAATGAAAAATAAAAACATGAGAACGAACTGCCTGTTAAGTGCAAATGCTCGTTTAGATATGATTACTAGTCAGACACCTTCAGTACCGATGCTGAAATCTTGCCCCCTACGAATACCCTGCGCATAAGGATCATTAAGAAAACTAAAAGTAACACTGAAACTGAGAAAAACTCAAAGAAAACTGCAGGTGTACCACTGCAGCCAATAAAATATTAACGTTTGTTGCTCTCTGGTAGCAAATGAGTCGGTAACCACAGAATATGTGCTGATACTGAAACATCCAGAGATGAAGTTATTGGTAAACAACAACGCACACAAGATGCACACTAATGAGCGCTCCTCTGATCTGCACTGATAGGTCAGCAGTGGAAGTAAAGGATAAAAGTGTGTTTGCACTGCTCTATGTGTGTGTGTGTGTATGAATGAGTATGCGGGGTGCAGTGAGGGCAGCCGAGTCTCAGATCTGAGGAGGCCTGCAGGAATGTTCCCTGCCTTTGAAGAGTCTGCTGTCTGTGCTCAACAAATATCAGGCCCAGAATGAAGGGAATGTGGCTTCACAAGGCTCCATCCAGCCCTGTTTTATTAAGGGATCCCGCTCGTTTTTTTCATCCTCCTGCCTCTGTTGTTGTTGGGGATGAAGAGGGCACATACATACTGATGAGGTGAGCTGGACTCCAGGCTGCAGCTCAAAGAGACATTCGGGCCGACCGAGTCCAGGATGAGTGGATCACAGTGAAACTGGGGTTTGTGGGTGTAATGCTAGTTTTTTTTAAGGGAAGGTTTTCTTAAGCAGCAGGTCTACATATCTAAAAGAAATATGTGAGGGAGTAAGATATAAACAGCCCTGAGGAATGCTGATATAAGTCCAATACCTTGTAGTGGAAGTCCAGGTTAGGATTTAGATGAAGCCAGAAAAACAGCAGTTAGTTAGTTATTCATTTACAGGTTTTAAACAACATATATTTGTGTAATCTGACAAGCAAACACTTTTTAACAAGTCTTTTCTCAGTAGCAAATGAGGAAGAAGTTTATATGCAGTAATAAAAGAGGAGTGACTCAACGCAGTAACCTAAACTGATTTGCACTGAGAGCTCTGATGAACTTGTGAGCTCCTGTGGTCGCCTTTTTAACAGTCGCAGCCACAGCAGTGGCTGTAGTTACATTATTATAACTTTAAATAAATGTCACATATACTTTCTTCGAAGCGGATGGAAAATGGTTTATTGTGTGAGTAACTCCTTGGGGCTAGGCTCAAAGGAGCGCCAAGCTGCCGCTCACAGAAAATGAACTAGCTTACAGTGTTTTCTTGGGTGGGCTGCCCAGGTATATTAACGCAACTCACTTTCCCTACAGCGTGCTCGCCAGCGGCTGTCTTATCTCTGCAGGGTGGATGCTCTCCTGCGGTTGGACCAACTCCAGCTCCGCCTCCTTGGACTGCAGGAGTTGTTGTTCTGCTCTGGAGAGCCACTGTTGACCGGAGGGCCTCTCTAACTAGAACCTGCAGCAGGTGGAGAGCTGGTTCTTGTGCAGATGTGCCAAGCTCATCGAGGCTGCAGAGCAGAACAGGGACTACCATCACTTACTGCTTTCTAAGTCAGAGGAGTCGACTCGCTGGAGAGTCATTATTGCTTTTTTGTGTCTGTCCCAACATGGGCCTACTTACAATATTTATTCACTCTTTTAAGGATGGCATGCACATACTACACACATCTAAAACTTCCTCAAACTCCACTGATGCTGCTGAGAATATATATCTGTCTCTCTTCCACAGCATGTCTTTTATCCTGTCTTCCTTCTCTCACCCCAACCGGTCGCAGCAGATGGCCGCCCCTCCCTGAGCCTGGTTCTGCCGGAGGTTTCTTCCTGTTAAAAGGGAGTTTTTCCTTCCCACTGTTGCCAAAGGCCTTGCTCATAGGGGGTCATATGATTGTTGGGCTTTTCTCTGTATCTATGAAGCGCCTTGAGGCGACATTTGTTGTGATTTGGCGCTATATAAATAAAGTTGAATTGAATTGAATTGAATTGAATTGAATATATTCATATAAAATGAAAACATATATGTATGTAGACTTAAGAATGCAGACTACATCAGAACTAATCAGATCTTTTTTTACTTCAAAACTAAACTTAGACATCTTAGGGGATTACACCCTAGCTAGAGATGAGTGGAATTAATTCTAGGTGAATTCCAGAAGGTTTTTTTGTCTTTGTGAAGAGAAGAGATTGCCGTTTGGATAGGGCTGTTCGATATAACGATATATATCGGATGACAATATAAAAACATCTATGGTTTCATTTTACGCTATCGTTTGTTTCGTGGTGTCGCAAAGTAAACTGTTTACAGCAATATTTTTTCATCGCTTTGATGGTCACTGTAGTGGTTATATTAATTTCTTAAAGTTCTCTCTTTCTCTTATATTTAATATAAGAGTACAGACGACAAGCGCCTGTTTTTAGGTGTTGTCGTTAGCAACAATGACGGTAAAACCATCGCGTGGCTGCACTGTCCGCTTGTTTGTTTTCCACGTAAAACTTTCACAATAAAGCTCAGGATCCTGTTGAGGCTTTTCAAAATAAACTGAATCACGTGAAAGAGCAGATTATTTACAGATGAGAATTAAAAAAGAGCCACCAGGTGCTAAAAAGTCAACCTTAGACTCAAACTGTGAAAGAAAATGGCGGCCGTTACAACTTATGTCTAAAAATGTATAGTTTATGCATCGGTTAAAACACTCAAATCCAGGTAAGGACGCCCAGCTGGAAAAACTTCACGCAAGTCGGGATTCACAGAATTTACAGAAAATGTTACATTTTTCTGATTTATATCGTTGTCAGGACAATAAATGTCTTACATCGGGATATGAGATTTTTGTCATATCGCACAGCCCTACGTTGAGATGATTAATATATTGTAATATTTTAATTATATTGAAACACTTTAATTCAAAGCAGTCCCAGGTGAATAGTTGCTGACACAACAACATCAACTGCATTGCTATAAGCGAGTAAGTGCCTCATTTAATGACAAATACATGTAATCCTCTGCACTTAGCACGGAGAGAGAGTCTTCCTGCACAGCTTCCTGCTGCCATGTTACTGCAGCATCAGTTGGCCTGAACATATCTAACTAGAAAATAGCTGAAAACATTAGTCATCATTTCCATGCAGGAAACTGATGTGAGTGTGGGTGAATTAAAAAGCACTGAAATCTGGAGTGCCGTAACCTGAAAAGTTTCCTGACCTTCAGGATGGATCGCGCTTGCTTACACCGTTTATCCCTTCACCCCTTGTCTCCTCCGTCCCTCCACCTCTGCCTACAGCGCTGCATTACTTACTCCTGACTCCTGACTCAGCGTCTCACCAGCCCAGACACCAATATTGAGTGCTTTTTATCGTAGCTGCACTTTTTCCTCGTTTGAAACAATATAGCCTGACTGTTGCTATTGATTTTAGTGGATTGTGCTCTGGTAAGCACTCCTTCAAGCCCCGGCTGCTATATTAAGCAATCGTTTCCCACAATAGATGACACTCTTTCTCTGCCTCCTGCAGCAATTTGGTCAGCTCTAATGGGCCTGGCATTACTCAAACTCTGCATTGATTGCATTGTAGAGGATTTTAAAAGGAGTGGTCGAAGTTTACGTCAATGTGGCTCTCGCAAATGAGCCTGTTTTTAGATATCTGGGGATTTTTTTTCCTGTGGACTGGTTCAGCCTGACAGTTCAAGGTACTCGTGCCGTCAAATGATATTCAAACATGCTGTGATGTAAGTTTGAGAGCTGTGCAAAATGAAACTCAATAGGCTACTATGAAGGCTCTTGGATTCAACATGAAACCTTGAAACAGTGATGTGCCTGGGATGATTCCACTGGCCCAGCATTTATTTGCATGTCTTTGGGTCTAATGTGATGTGACTACATTTCCCTGGCAGGCACCGAAGCCCTCTGAAGTATGTCTCTTTAAATCACTGGGGCCTTGGGAGTGCAACTGCAAATGATTTCAGACGCTAGGCTGCTTTTCACATCAGTTGTGGTGCATTGGAGTCCCGCTACGCTATCTGCTATCTCCTCCCCATGTCACTGAGCGTCAATAAATCAGTCGAGTCTACAGGCAGACCAGGGAACATGTGGGGAGAATAACATGCCCTGTAGTCACGCATATTTAAATATACGAGGGCTCCGTGTTGCTGATGATTGGGCCACACATCACAGCCTGACGCACCCGAGACAGTGGAAAAAATGGCCGTTTGGGAACACTTAAGTGGTGAAGCCATCTAGCATGTGACTCACTGATGTAATCTAATTGGCTTTGGAGAGCAGTTTGTGTGATAGTGTGTGTGTGTGTCTGCATCATTTTCTTTCACTGAGCAGTGTGTGTCAAATTTTAGGGATGAAAGAATTTCACACTGTGTGTTTTCGGCATTTTTGTGGAGCGGTTTTGAATATAATACCGCCAGTGTGGCCTATTTTATTCACATATAACAACTAAAAATAACTTCATCCATCAAAGAGAGATGACTGTTTTCTTAATTTACTGATTACAAGCTGCAGATGATATGTTTAAATGCCTTGTTTGCTCATCCAAGTGTTGAAAAACTGCATTCTGCTCACTATTATATGTAAGACAAGCAAAAGCTATAAATATTAAAAGTTGAAAAGTTCAGGCTGTGTAATGCT
This sequence comes from Neolamprologus brichardi, assembly GCF_056152115.1. NCBI lineage: Eukaryota > Metazoa > Chordata > Actinopteri > Cichliformes > Cichlidae > Neolamprologus > Neolamprologus brichardi. The sequence goes on from NC_142104.1 coordinate 28,365,072, forward strand.
TGGAAGTGATTTTCTTATTATATTGACCTATGATAGCATTTTTGCACAATATAAGAGAATGTTTAAAGAATACTGCTACTATTATTTTCATCAAATTACTTAAATACGCACAAAAAATGCCTTTAGACTACAGGCACATCTGTCTTTGCATTTGTCCTGTTCAACCAGCAGGAGCAGCAGAGTTTTTAGGACTGCGTTGGAAATGTGAATGAGCTGCTCGTGTTTACCACCTTTCTCGCCGAGTGGTCATTTTACACGTAAATATAGCACAACTGGCATCACTATGTGAGGATTTTGTCAGACGTTGTCATGAGTTACAAGCTCAGGATTTTAGCAGGGCAAAGCAGCAGCTTTGAAAATAGCTTCTAAGTGACTGCTGGTGAACAATATAGTCTAAATGGGCTCTGGCAGAGTCAGTATTTCATACTAGCCCCATTGTCTGACAACAAGAAAGAGGAAAAATATGTAAATGAGAACAGCTTTACTGGAATTTTTGCCTTGTTAAAATATCGGCTTAGGAAGGAACGAAGCTAGTGGATCTAAATGGTTGACACTTACTGGCGTTAGGCAGGATGCCCATATGATGCAACAGCGTCATAGGTATGTTAATTAGTGCATCGTGTCATTCAAGCTTTTTTTTTTTTCATTGAAAGTTGGCAGCACTTCTGCAGCACGGAGGGAGGCGGCACATTTCCAAACATGGAAGGAGATCTAATCTGTGCATTTTATTGAAATCACAGTCGGCTTTTGTCGAAGTGATTGTGTCGTCTCAAATGTGGCCTTAGGTTGCTGTATAAAAAAATACCAACGTATATGTATTTCGCATTGTTAGTGAGCCAAAAAACAGATATGTGATGAACAGCCGGGTTTCTTATATTGCATATGTAGCACTTCAATACAGGGAATATTTTGGGCTTCACACAGTACTAACTGCAGATTTCAGCGTGGCATTCATCCTCATTCCTTTTGTTTTTAAGGTGCCGAGTTAACAGTCTCCTGATGATTTTGTGTTGCACAGAAAGAAAACTGACATCAGGTTTGGGGTGGGTGGTGTGAATGTAACAGTTAGGACTATGTGGCGTGCATCCACGTAAAAGGCTATGGTTGCCCACCCAGCTGTCTGTCAACATCTCTGAGGGGACAACTGTCAGATTAAGAGCACTAGCTTAATGTCAATAGATCACAATCTGCCTCCTGGCCTCAATTATATTGCCTCTCGTCCTCCAACCTCCCCCTGGTGTGGAGAGAAGTATTAGTTGTGAGCCTCATCATGTATTCAGAGCTGTAATGGCTTCTCCGTGCCTGCACTGCATAGATTAGCACCAAGGGCCGAAGGGAAGCTACATGTTGGCACAGGCTTTATGAACATTGCCATGATGGATGTCGGGCCCGAGTGTCATTAGTGCTGTTGTGCTGTGAATTCAGCAGTAGATTGCCAGAAAATCCTCTCAGCATGGCTTGATATCCTGTTAGTGTGGCCATGGCATGGGACACGTGCACATGTGCAGTGAAGACTAATTAGCTAATGGAAAATGCAGCGTATTTGTGTGAGAAGCCGTTTAGTGTTTTTGTGTGTGTGTGTGTTTTTGGGGTTTTTTTGTTGCTGTTTTTGTCATTTTTTTCCCCAATAACTACTTTGGATATAATATATGCTGGTGTTGTATTAAACAGTAGGCTTATTCAGTGTGGAGAGGACTGGACACCCAGTCACTATTTTTTATTTATTTTTTTACCATATATTGCTTTTACTCCCCCACTCTTTCACACATGGCCAGTCCCTCTGGGCGCACCTCTGCTAGCCAAGGTTTATTATCTATTTGACAGAAGGGCTGGCGGAAGGCATTTGAACACCCCATAAATTGTCATGCAGGCTGCAGTGTGATGCCTACCACTTTCATTCCCTCAGCAACCTGGCATATAACCTCCGTGCCAGCCCATCACGCTGCCATTTGCAGATCCAAGTTGAAACACTGCAGCGCAATTAACAGCATAGATCATTTACATAGTGGCAGAGCTCATTTTCATAATGTTTCCTTTATTATCTGAGGAAGAAATTAACCCAGGAATATATTTACATACCAGCCGCCAATGGTAACAGCTTGCTAATTGCCTGTTAGATGATTAATAAGCTTACAGCAGATGCTAATGAATCGAGCACTCATTGTTTCAAAGGTGCTCATGTGGCAGTGCTTGTGTTGTCGGGTTGTTTTTTTTTTTTTTGCAGCTTAATTACAGCCATAATTATGCACTTGTTGCATCTGTGTGGAAGTAAATACAATCAAATAATGAAAATGATATATATCTGAGTGAATGGATGGTTAATTGTGCTGGAGAGCTGTCATTTGGCAGAGCAGTAAACCAGAGTTACATTCCCTGACATTGCTTTAATTGATGACACTTTCTGGAGACCTGGGATATTAACTCAGATTGACGCAATATTGTTTTTATACACGATGCGGCAAGAGCTCGACACTTCCTTAATAGGCCGGTGTCACCGCTAATTGTATTAGTGCTTGTGTATCAATGGGTCATTCAATTGTTTTGTGCCACACTAGCAGCACACCTTTGTCTTCCCTTGACTTTTTACCTTTATCATAAGTATTACACACCTGGTATTTCATCACACAACTAAAAAAGACCGCACAGGAAGTGGGTTAGGAGGAAATAACATGCACATTTCCATGACAACTGTTTTATGTCGCGTAGTGTGTGCCGTTAGGGACAAAAAAATGATTCTCCTTCTGGGATGCTTTTTAACATGCCAACTGAGAGGCTAGCATGTTCAGTTTTGGTTTTCACATGTAGCATGATGGTTCTGTCATCTCTGCGAGGTTGACCAATAAGAGCGCAGAGCATTCACTCACTCCAGCAGACACTGAGTTTGGTTAAGTCGCTCAGCTGTGTTCCGTTCTAAGATTATGTGAAAGAAGACAGTGGGCAGTAGGGATGGGCATCGTTTTGGTTTTATCTGATACCGGTGCCAAACCGGTACTTTTGAAATGGTGCTGGTGCTTAAACAGTGCTCAAACCGGTGCTTAAAGAATGGAGAACACAAAATTGGTCCAAAAACCTCTCATGTTCAGCTGTTTTTTTGTAAAAAGATAACAATGTTAGCCTTTTCTGCAGCTATGGGGCATATATGGTATCACTCTTGTCTGGAAGCAGTGCTTAAACAATGGAAAAAACACAAACTTTGTCCAAAAAACTCTCATGTTTAACTGTTTTCCACTTTTTCTTTGGTCATTTTAGCCTTTTTGGCCAGGGTGAAGGGAGTATCTACCATCAAACAAGAAGACAGCCGCATGTAACTACAACGGTGTTTGCTAGTTCACCTTACATGCATTAATGTAATAACGTGGTTAGCCTACTCAACGTAAATTACACACGAACTACATTAAGCGACTCACGCAGAGAAGAACGGCTGCTGCTGCCATCATCATCCTCATCATTTCTGCTACACTGGCAGGGCTAGGGGCCAGGACTCTCCTCTTCGGGTTTTTGGGGGATGTTGCTAACTCCAGGTCCGATAACAGGCACCACACCCGCAGTAGATGTGCTTGGTGTGAGGTATTGCAGCAAGCTATCAAATACGGGGCATTTCTCAGCTTTTAAAAAAAAAACGCTATGCGTCGCCAGGTGTTTCATTGGATTTGAGGTGTTACCTCCTTTGACAGTATCACAGTATCACCTTAAAGCACTTGTTGCAGGCTGCTGAGTTTGCATCTTTTGCTGTAAAGTACAGCCAGACTTTTGACCGCTTCGCCTTGGCCATTTTAGCTCTTCTCTAAAAGAACGTACGTACCTGGACCCGCCTACTATCCTCGGAAACGTAAAGTGATTGGCTAGAATCTTAAGTGTGTCACAGCTCAGGAAAAAAAAGCACCGAAATAAAGCACCGAGATGTGTGTGAATGGAGTAAAGTTGGAAATGACACACAGTCTGAGCTAATGTGGCAATTAACCGTTATAGATCTGGCAAAAATCACAAATCTCTTGTCGTTTGTTGCAAATCTGTTGCTGTCTGGATACAAAAAAAATTTGCGTATACAGAAATACAGATTAACTACTTCAGCGAGAACATCATGGATTTGAAATTTAGAATTTAAGAAATTCCTCCACAAATAGTGACATGGTTTCTGCAGGATGGCGATTTTACTGCAAATGACATACCAGCTCTGCAACCTTGCTTGAATTTATAAAAAACACAACTAGTTGCATCGAGACTCCTATTGTACAAAGATGCATCACGCATGAGTTACACTTATTGCTGTTTCAGATTGGTTGCAGTTTGTTGGCAGTGTCTGCATTTATAAACTAGGCTGTGATAAAGAGTGATTGCAGTCAGTGTGAGTTGCGCCACGATTGTTTGAAAGCTGGCTACCTCCCAACTGATGACCCGTGTAGTCACCTTGGAATCAAAAAGTGACTTCTGGGTGACTAGTTGGAAATAATTGCTAATTGTTGTGACTTGCAGTCAGTCTTTGACAGCAAAAAAACAGTTCAGTGCAGTGACTGGGGGACGGCTGATTTTTTTCCTAGTTGTGAGGAGGTTGCTGTTCTATGACTAAGCTGTTAACTTTGAAATCGAGTAACAACAGAGCTTTTATGACAGTAATTGCCTGACCTGTGACCACTGACACAGACAAAAATATTAGCATGTTTTTGCACAAAGTACAAAGCAGCTAATAAACTGTACTTTCTGCTTTGGTGCAAATGACGCAAGCTATCAGCACAGGTTTAACGCCAGCCTACGTGCCAGTGTCCACATTTGCTCCAACTTGTTGCACAAACAGTGCTCTAACAGTGCATGCATCCTCTAGTTGAAGTAGGAAATAGGAACAACTGTTTGCCCATGGAGTCCTCCACTGACGCATGCATGTTCCCACCCTTGCACTGAAACCTTCCTGGTTCCTAGACCTGTCTTCACCAAGTGACTGCCCATCCGAAGTTTACTCTTCGCCTTTGTTTCCTGTTTAAACAAGGGACTCATTTCTTTTGCCAGATTTTGCCATTTCAACTAACTGGAAAAACAAAAGTGATATCACCTTCCAGTTTTTCATGCGTAATTGTCTCAACTTTCCCAGAAGATATTGTTTCCAGTAGCATTTTGAACTGCATTGTGAACCAGTCTAACCACAGATGGTGCCAGTGTTCTGTAGCCACAAAGCACATTGCACATTGTGCAGTCGTCATTTACACCATTATGACATTTTGGTATATTTAAAAATGCGTATTACCTGCAAATTAAATGATAACCTCTTTATCTCCTCTGTAATAAAGTAGTATGTATTGAACTCAATTATTTTTAGTAGATTACCTTTTTATTAGCATTAATCTAGTTTGAATCAAATAAACAAAAAAGGGAACTTATTCTATTTTTTGTTACTTTTAACCTAACGTCACTTTTAAGCTAACGTTTAACACATCTTAGTGTTTTAAGGATATAGCTGACATCTTCTTTACACACACTTAGCGTGGTTTCAGGAGTAGGGTGGGTGGGTGATATAAACTCAAAATTATATCACAATATTCCAAGGTAAAACTTCAATAACATATCTCACAAAATGAACATTTTTTTTAAACATTTTATTAATAAATAACACATCAGGAGCTGCACAGTATTATCACATGATAGCAAAAAAATATTTTCTACCTTGAATGTTGTGACTCTGGTCAAGATTTAGCTAGCTGCTGAAAGTCCTGCTTTTCCATCATGTAACCGCATCGGTAATTTCCATCCATTGTTTGCTTTTCCTTACATATGACGTGCAGCTCGCACAGCTGTTGAGAATGGCTGGTCTTAGTGTTGTGCGCAGTAGCAAACATAAATGCTGCTGCTAAAGCAGAGAGCGATTACTCTAGTCTGCCGAGGTCAATGTAAAAGGCTCACTGTCCATGTCGAGCTGCTTTGCAGTGATTCAGTGATGAACTCTGCTCAGTAAACCCAGTTAATGTTCTCATTTCTGAACACAATCTCTTTGCTCAGTCGGCTCACATAGCATTAGCTTTAGCATTACCATAGAGCAGCATCAGCTTTCCTGGCTCATCTTGATTGGTTTGGTTTGTTGACACTTTATCTAACTGTACAACAATGATGTAGATGAGGCTTTAAAATAAATGCTGTCATTAATCCCAACACAAAGGGGATCCAAATGAAAGTCACGTTAATAATTGCCAGTGCATTGATGAAGTTTGCTAAATGTCAGCTACAGACTGAATGTTCTCAGTTTGCCTGATCGGTTTTTGCTGCTTTTTCTCATTTTGTGAGATTAAACAGTAATTTTCCGTGTTTGGAAGTAAAGATTTTTTCTAATATTTTTTTATTGGCACACAAGCTCCTAAGTCCATTTTACAGTTTGCTCACATCTGTTCTATTTTCAGTCACAAATGCCGGTGAAAGGCTCCCACTGTCAATGCGGCGGTATGGCTGCAGAGAAGCGCGCAAACATGACATGCCCACATAAATGTTTGCGCTTGAATTCAGCCTCTTTTCAATCCCATTGTCTGGTACAATATTATCATACCCATCCTAAGAGACAGATAAGCTTTGGTTTATGGAATAAAGGCTGACTCACCGGTTGTGATGCAGAACTGAATAAATCTCTTTTCAAATCCGCTGTTTTGCATCAGTTATTATTTCAAATATCCCCTGTGCTGTTTTAAAGTCTCGAGCTTGAGAAGCAACCCCATCGCACACATACACACCTACACAATCTCGGTGCCCATGTTACACATTTAGAAGGAAAATATATCCCTAATCCCTATCTCTTTTTCTTCCCAGGCTTTAGTTTACAGTGTAATAAATGGCTGTGATTTAATTGTATCACAGCGCAGTGCTCTCAGTGCAGCGAGTGATTAGCACGACACTGTCTCCTAAAACCCTGTGCTGCTGTTTATTTAATTGTCCCTATGATGCTGCGGCTATGCTCTATTTATTCTGCTGCTTAACTAAAACAAAAGGCAGGGTTCAACTTTAGTGGAGGCTCATGCAATATTGAGCAGAGTGGAAGGCTGCACCGCACTCTAGAGATGTGTCTCCCAAACACGGCGCACAAAGCCAGCAAGTGCGTACTGTGTGTGTGTGTGTGTGTGTGTGTGTGCTCAGTCGTGTTCGTTCAGTGTTTTTGCCAAGCCTGCGAATAACACAACTTTCAGACTATGAATAATTTCCTGTGTTTATGCTTTCTTTGCCCCCTGAGTTGCTATTTCTTTTTCCTCTCCTCTGGCTTTTTTCTTTCCATTTCGAATGCAGATTTCTTTCCTCCATCTCCCACATTTGTCTCCCTTTTACCTCGATGATCACTCGCACTCATTATGGAGACATTTGAATATATTTTTTTCCAAAATACGTCTTGCCGTTTGCCATAACAACATTATCGAGTCAGTCACGTAGTTTAAAAGCTGAGTAACTTTTCCATGTGTTGGAAGTAAAAACAAGAAAGGCTGAAGAGCCGAGAAACATTTGACTGCATTTAGCTGATTATTTGAGCTCCAGACTGCCTTAAATAATGTGAGCAATATGTAGATCTGTGCACGGCTTGTGTTTTGCTCCTGATGACTGCTGGTATTTAAAGTAATTCACCTCTGAACTTTGTAACCCTTGAACACCAATTTGTTTGTCACTCACCTACTCCTCAGTACTTTCTTTTCCTGTTAAAATAGGGGCTTTATCAGTTGTAGGAGGACCGTGTAAGTATATCAGGGTTTAACAGCACATGCTCAGTTTCATCTAAATGGGGGTGGCACTGCTAAAAATGAGTTGAACAAATCAACAGTCAAAAGTTGTGTTATGATAAGGTAGTTTTTTTTGTTGTAAAGTGAAGTCTAGCTAGATTAACACCCACTTTATTCTGAGGTATAACTCAAAAGCGAGTGTGGGCACCGTTCCACTAATGGCGTGCAGGGAAAGTGTGAGCTTGCACAGCTACGGTAAGTACAGTAGGTTAGTGTACAACCAGGAAAGCAGGGTGTAAACAGTGGATGTTTACAGCCAGGCGCTCGGGTTGTAATTCTGCTGTTCTGCTTGGGTTTCTCTTTCAGATGAGTCTGATTAACTTGAGGTTGTGTTTACACCATGCTCGATCGTCTGAACTTGTTTCCCCTGGACCTGTTGCTAGATGCTTTCAGTTACTTTGGAAAGTATACTGCACGAAAAGAAAAAACAAGCACATACCTAGCTTTCTTTGTGTTTCTGTTATGCTGTAAAAGACTGACTGAATTCTTTTCTCGCCCTGAATCAAGTTAGGTTAACGTCTGAATTTCACTTCGGTTCTTAAGGCTATTTGTTTATCTTCATTGACAGAAAATAAACAGTCTGTGGCGGAAAAGGAAATTCCTTGTACCATCTAGAAATAATTATCACTGGTCGGAGGCCCTCTCTGCATGACGCGTGTTTCATCTGAGGTCTTCAGGAAATTGATAATTGCCTCATGATGTTTGTAATTTTAGAAGTAGCTCTGAATGACTCTATTGTTACCAGAAGTGCCCCGAGGCGAGCTCACCACTTGCCCGACAACAGCTCCCCGCAATGACAGACTCACCTTCACCTTTTGATTATTACAAATTATTGATCAAAGAAGCTTGAAATGGTCATGAAGATGTGAATACCTTGGAACAACAGGTCGCCTCATGCTGAAAGTCTTTGCAGAAAAATATAATAACGCCTTAAATTCTAAACCGCTATTGATCGCTGCGAAGTGTTGAAAAGCACTGGATTGGGGCCTTGGATTGAGATAGAAAAACTCACCATGGAGCCCGACCATAATAATTGAAGACATTTGTCTGTTTTAGTTTTGATTTTTATGTGAAGGTTAGGGAAAATCCTGGTATGCATCTTTTGCACAACATCAACCTTCCACAGTTATATTAATGCTCTAATGTAAGAAGAAAAATCACCTCTGGTGTGTCTCTTTTAATCTGTTTTAAAGTTTAATGAATGACTGATCTACTCCTCGAAGATTAAACTGGAGTCTCGTCTCCATACGGCTGCCTGTTTCCCTTCTTCAAGCCAGTGAAGCTGGTCTTTTCCGCCGTAGAAGTTTTGAACGAGGGCAAGCTGTGCATACGTGATATTAATCCCCGATTTCTGTCACCAGGGGAGCGTGAACTTGGCTTTCATTGATCTTGTATCTGACTTTAAATCTTTTTTGCAGTTAAGAGAACATCGCAGGGAGTTTATTTTAAGGCTGCTTGGAAAGAGAAAATATGAAAAGAAAAATAAGTGAACCAGATGCACACACACACATGGGTCATACGCACCCAGCCAAACTATACACACACACACACACAAAACACAGGTCATTCTTGTGATACACACCGCATTAGCTGTGAATGTTGGCAGGGGATCTTGTGCATCCCCAGCTCATTAATTTCCAAAAGTTGGCAAGAGTCTGCAAAATCTCGCTCATAAAATATTAATATCAACAAATCTTCAAGGGATCTGTAAGAAAATATCATAGAGGGACCAATTAGGCAGAGCGCCTGAAGATTTTTACAGTCCTGTTGCGTGGAAGTGTGCACTGAGCTTTGTATATACTTACATGGTTAACACTTAGAGAGGAAATCGTGCTTTGTGGATCAACACATTTTACCGAAGACATGCCCTCTATTTGAAATGTAAATTCCTTATTAAATTTAATGTCTCTAGTTAGTCATATAATATTAACACGCACATATGCACACACACGGGGCCTCACGCTGAGCCGACGCTCAGCCCGTATGAGCACATACGTTATGTACTTGTCTCTCTGTGTGCCTTTTAAACTCTTGTATTATTCATCCATTTACTCAAACAGCTACTTACTCACAGCTACACGTCTTTCGCCATTAAAGGGAAGTGTGCAGTTATTTAAACAAAAATAAAAACTTAAGTAGGCTTACTGTTTTACTGAGCATATTGTAAGAGTGTAATTTAGGACATTTGTATTGCTTAAAGGGCATTTCAGGAAAGTGGTGCTAGATTAGTAAAGTGCACACCCTCTTTTTTGTGTAATTTTGTGTGTAAGCTTCAGCCTGTAATATTTTGGCCCTGTTTAAACTCAACTTGTGTTTTAGCCCTCAGCCACACAGGCCTTGAGAACTGTCGGTGACCACATGGCAACTTCTGATCACTGGGAAAAAATCTGCGTTAGCTAGCAAGTGGGTGCGGATTGCCCGTAGTTTGCACAAAAGACGCTTTTTGTCTTTTGTGTCTGCAAAGACTTGTCAGCTACTTGCTAAGTGTTGGTGAAGCTGGAAAGTGTGTGGCATAAACAGGAAACAGAGAACGTTTGCCTTACCCCGAAATCGTTTTTTTAAAGGTGTTGCTTTTACTTTGAAGACAAACAACCCGCGCGTCACCTTGCTCACAGTCTCACTATCACTTGGCAAGTGTTTGCAAACAAGTTTGAATTTTCTATTCAAACTTGGGGCAACTGCGGCAATCTCAAGGTTTTTGGTGCTTCACTGTGTACTCCTTTTCGACCTGTTTCACCTAGCAGCAGTAAGCAACCAACGTAACCAACCATTCAGGGAAATAATAATAATACATTTTATTTATAGGCGCCTTTAAGACCCTAAAGGTCACCTCACAATAGCACAAGAATAATAGTAACAAAAAGAAAAGGAAAAAAAGCATAAAAGTATAAAAGCTGAGCAATGTAAAAATGGACTAAGACAGAATCAGATGTATGCAATTTTGAATAGATGGGTTTTGAGACGTGATTTCTAAGTAATGAGAGAGTTTGTGGTCCAGAGATCTGGTGGAAGTGGATTTCAAAGTTTTGGGGTAGAACAACTAAAGGCTCTGAGTCCCATGGTAGTCAGGCGAGCAGGTGGAACAGACAGAAGGGAAGCTGAAGAAGAGCGAAGTGTACGAGGGGGTGAGTGTGTATGGAGAAGATCAGATAAATATGGAGGAGTATGGAGGTTATGAAACGCTTCTAAAGTAAGAAGCGGGATCTTGGAATTGACACGGAGATGAACTGGAAGCCAGTGGAGCTGTTTAAGAACAGGTGTTATATGTTCAGTGGATCTAGTTCTGGAAATAATACGAGCAGCTGTATTTTGAACTAACTGCGATTTAAGGAGAGATTTATGAGGTAGACCATAGAGAAGAGAATTACAGTAAGAATTAAGTAATCTAAACGAGATGTGACAAGAGCATTGACAAGTATGGCGTTGTTGTTTCATCAAATCACAGCAACCTAGTGACCAGTGGCTACTACAGTGTCATTGACCAGATTTTAGCAATTAATTTCACAGCAACCAGCAACCTATACCTATATAAACTGTTGCCGATATGTTTATTACTGGCCATTCTGCTGTAATTACTCTTCTTGGCCTTGTATCCTGATGTACAAACTGCTGTATTATGATCTAGTCTTTGGCTATAAACAAAAGTAAGGAAGTAAGGAAGACCACCAGTGACAGCCTTTAGTCTGGTAGATAAATCCCTTTTCCAAAAGACCTCCCAAGCAAATATTCAATGCTATTTGTTGTCAAACTGCCTGTTTGAGAATAACAAGAACAATCAGAATCATAAGATTGCAGCATTTCTTAGGGCAGCGTTCGTTCTTTCATTAATAGCTGTTATAATCACAGTGTGTGTGGGTATTTTAAGTTTCGGTGTGCTGATGTGGGTTTGTATTCACAGCAGAAAGTGTAGAGCTCCCACAGAGCTGTTTAGAGTTAGGTTGATTACACTTCTGCTCAGACTCAAGTTGGTATATTTATGCTGGGATGTATGGACTCTGTGTACTAATGTTTTTCATATTTGACTTGGCGTTGCAAGACAAGCACAGATCATCATCATTAATGATGACTCGGCTGCATAATGGCTCGGTCACCCCAGATTTAAAAACAGCAAAAACAAAATAACAGGACAACATCCTCTCTGCAACTAAGAAATCTGCAGTTGTTTAGTGATGGTGTTGATTTTTTTTTTTTTTTGCAGAGGTTGAGCGTGCAACATCGTAATCATCTGCACAGCCACTTTCAATTGCAAGGTGATTGTACAGTTCACCAGGTTGGAAGCAACGTGTCTGCAAACACATGCAGTCTCAGATGGACTGGTAAAGGTTTGCAAATAATTAAATTGCTTATTTAGAAATGCAGACAGATTGCCAACACGATGCATTCACCCTGAGTCGGTCTGTACACAACTCGTCTGCTATGCATCTCTGTACAATAGGAGACAACTCAGATAGTTGTGTTCTGGTTATATTCCTATATAAAAGAAAGGTTACTGAAAGCCTTTGTCAATTTGCAGTTAAATCACCCTGCAGCAACTATATCACTATTTGTAGATCTGTGAGGTCTATGAGGTTTTGGCTGGACTCTGATTATAAGGCATGAATTTCTGTATGTGTAAATTTCTCTGTATGTACAGTGGGGCAAAAAAGTATTTAGTCAGCCACCGATTGTGCAAGTTCCCCCACTTAAAATGATGACAGAGGTCAGTAATTTGCACCAGAGGTACACTTCAACTGTGAGAGACAGAATGTGAAAAAAAAAATCCATGAATTCACATGGTAGGATTTGTAAAGAATTTATTCGTAAATCAGGGTGGAAAATAAGTATTTGGTCAATAACAAAAATACAACTCAATACTTTGTAACATAACCTTTGTTGGCAATAACAGAGGTCAAACGTTTACTATAGGTCTTTACCAGGTTTGCACACACAGTAGCTGGTATTTTGGCCCATTCCTCCATGCAGATCTTCTCAAGAGCAGTGATGTTTTGGGGCTGTCGCCGAGCAACACGGACTTTCAACTCCCGCCACAGATTTTCTATGGGGTTGAGGTCTGGAGACTGGCTAGGCCACTCCAGGACTTTCAAATGCTTCTTACGGAGCCACTCCTTTGTTGCCCGGCCGGTGTGTTTTGGATCATTGTCATGTTGGAAGACCCAGCCTCGTTTCATCTTCAAAGTTCTCACTGATGGAAGGAGGTTTTGGCTCAAAATCTCACGATACTTGGCCCCATTCATTCTGTCCTTAACACGGATCAGTCGTCCTGTCCCCTTGGCAGAAAAACAGCCCCATAGCATGATGTTTCCACCCCCATGCTTCACAGTAGGTATGGTGTTCTTGGGATGCAACTCAGTATTCTTCTTCCTCCAAACACGACGAGTTGAGTTTATACCAAAAAGTTCTACTTTGGTTTCATCTGACCACATGACATTCTCCCAATCCTCTGCTGTATCATCCATGTGCTCTCTGGCAAACTTCAGACGGGCCTGGACATGCACTGGCTTCAGCAGCGGAACACGTCTGGCACTGCGGGATTTGATTCCCTGCCGTTGTAGTGTGTTACTGATGGTGACCTTTGTTACTTTGGTCCCAGCTCTCTGCAGGTCATTCACCAGGTCCCCCCGTGTGGTTCTGGGATCTTTGCTCACCGTTCTCATGATCATTTTGACCCCACGGGATGAGATCTTGCGTGGAGCCCCAGATCGAGGGAGATTATCAGTGGTCTTGTATGTCTTCCATTTTCTGATGATTGCTCCCACAGTTGATTTTTTCACACCAAGCTGCTTGCCTATTGTAGATTCACTCTTCCCAGTCTGGTGCAGGTCTACAATTCTTTTCCTGGTGTCCTTCGAAAGCTCTTTGGTCTTGGCCATGGTGGAGTTTGGAGTCTGACTGGTTGAGGCTGTGGACAGGTGTCTTTTATACAGATGATGAGGTCAAACAGGTGCCATTCATACAGGTAACGAGTGGGGGACAGAAAAGCTTCTTACAGAAGACGTTACAGGTCTGTGAGAGCCAGGGATTTTCCTTGTTTGAGGTGACCAAATACTTATTTTCCACCCTGATTTACGAATAAATTCTTTACAAATCCTACCATGTGAATTCATGGATTTTTTTTTCACATTCTGTCTCTCACAGTTGAAGTGTACCTCTGGTGCAAATTACTGACCTCTGTCATCATTTTAAGTGGGGGAACTTGCACAATCGGTGGCTGACTAAATACTTTTTTGCCCCACTGTAGATGGCAACAGATGTATCACTGCCTAAATATCATAAAAGTATTGCATGTAATTGCCAACTGACCCTGTTCAATAGCAAACCAACTCTGTGTTTTTGTTATCTTGACACTACAAACTTGCTTTTCTGTTTTAGTTAAACGTTTTTGGGCTTTTTCTGACAGAATAGTGGAGCTTAGCCAGGAAAGGGAAGGTGAAAGAGAGGAAAGACACATAGCAAAGGGCCCTGGATTGATTTAAAACCGAGGCTGCTGCATTGAACCTTGCTGCTTAAAGTCACCTGCTCAACCAGGTAAGCTAAACTGGCATGTACCAAACACACATAAGGTGGAAACTAAGATGTCACAAACCTGCTCCCATCCTTGAACTAACCATTTTAAATGCAAGTTTATTGCATAATGTCACAATAATTTTAGTTGTGCCAGGGTCTGCAACAACTCCAGTGAGACAGCTCCAACAATAGAAAGCCCATTATCCTACTGTAACACTACAGAGTGCCATGAAAACCATCTATAAACCTTTTTTTTTTTTTGACATTTCACCATTGAGAAAGCACAGGCTGCTGCATTGAACCTTGCAGCTTAAAGTCACCTGCTCAACCAGGTAAGCTAAACTGGCATGTACCAAACACACATAAGGTGGACCTTAAAGTGGACCTTAAGATGTCGCAAACTAAGATGTTTGCGACATCTTAGTTTCCAGTTTCCATTAAAGATGAAGGTCCATAAAGTGTTGCATGACAGTGCAGAACCTCGAGGAGTGAAACTCTGCTGCTTTTTCCCACTGTAGCATTCTGTGAAGTCTGAACTTTTTCTGCAAAAAACATGTAGTTTAGCCAGTTGGCTAGATGAGAAGTGTTAGCAATTATTCATGTGTCCCCCAAAATGATGCTCATCTGGACGTAGAGTTTTCAGTGGGAGAAACATTTTGTCAGTCGTCGTCTTGAGTCTCAGCTGACTGCAGGTTTCCCCAACCTTAGAAACAGTACCTTTGCACAATGACTGAAACCAGCCCACTGAATGAACAATGGGCTGTGAGGTCAGTTTCTTGATAATGTAAATTGGCATGACCACTGGTCGAAAACCACTGGTCAATGACAGTTGATCAATGGCCAAGAGTAGCATTCACAGAGAGTTGGGGAAAGGCTGTAATCACAACATTGTAAGATGTTGAAAGATGTACCCTTAGGCCCCCTCCTCGATTCAGAGATGGTCTTTTCCTTTTCATGTAAATGGCCTACTTGACTCCCCGCTCAAACCAGTGATTCTTCCAGGATGTGTACATACTCATCACTGAAAGCCCCACTAGGTTTTCACTTAGGCAGGAGTTGATCTCTTTCTCCACTGGATGAAAATCCTTAGAGATCCAGTATGTTTTAGGAGTATTGAAACAGCTGAGACACATTTTCACTAATCACTGCATCTCTGTGGCTTTCAAACCCTAAAACACGCTGCGCCAAAGATTGGTCCAACCCAAGGTCCTCTCGACACAAACAGAGTAACATAGTGTACGCTGTTAAGAGAAAAGAGAAAGATCATCTCTAAATTACGGAGGGGGCCTAAGGGTACATCTTTCACCATCTTCATATGCTGTGATTGCAGCCATTCGCCAACTCTCTGTGAATGGCACTCATGGCCATTGATCAGCCTTACCTGGATGATTGAGCATGCATCAAGACATTTATTCAAGTGATTACTTTCTTTGTTTTCTTGCTAAAATGTGAAACTAGAATAACAAAGTCAGCCCCTCCTGTGAAACACAGCAAGATAGGAAACATTTGAGTAGAGCCCTGTTCAGCCAAGTATAAACACCTGTGTAAGTGGACCGTGAGGCAAACAAACTCCACCATTAATTACATTATAGTCTTTGGAAAATAGCTTCAACTTTTTGAATATTTTTCCTTATCAGTACCATTTAATACCAGGAGTCAGTTTTAGACATTTATGACAGTTGAAGTTTGAGAAGAAGGAAAGTTAATTGTTTGAGAACAATGTCTTTTTAACATTGGTTGTCCACACCTAATATCTTGGTTTATGACTGCTAATGTTCGCATAATATGGCGTTCCAAATAAATTTGCCTCCTAATCACAAACATCTGCCAGTGGTATAAGCTAAGTGATACTAAATGGCTAAATCTGTAAAACAAACAAAAGTGACTGACAAACCTATTTTGTCAGCGCAGTAAAACCCACTCAGCTTGAAAGCCATAACGTCCTCAGCTGTGCACTTGGCCCACTCCTCAATCAAACCTCTGACACAGTGATCTGTCTGCCTCAGTCTTAATTGCTTACGGGAAGGAGCCAAGCACCGGGTTCATTCTCCACCGGCTCTATGTCCTAATTATAGATATTGCTTTGGCATCATCGCCTGATCATTCAGCCGTTGGGCGCCGGTGCCATGAAACGCTAATAGGAGGTTTGTGTGTGCTTACAGGTATTGTAACGAGGCCTATTGCCTTGATTGTGTGTGTAGGTCAAACAGTATGGTATCTTTCCAAGAAGTTAGATGTCTTCATTTGCTTGACTTTGGGATAAAATATTAGAGCAAAAAAAAGCATGATAAGCAAGACTTTTTCACAGGTAGACATACTTTTACTCATACTCGAATATTCACCATGAAAAACCTCTCCCTAATGTTTGGTCACTGACTGTCTCTCAATTTGGACCCTTGTAGTACAACATGCACACTACACACATATGTGCTTCCTGAATTTTGAGTGGTGATGGCTAAACTTGAGCATAGTGAGTCGTGGGAAATGATGATTGGAATATTTCACAGCTTTTTTCATGGTAGTTGCTGCATTTCTTATAAATTTACTGTATATTTAGGAGGATAATTTAACACGCAGTGATAGTAATGAAATGTGCTTTTGTTACCTGGCTAGGAAGTATTAGAACGTTTTTGTGGCCCCTCCTGATAAATGCAATCCTGTGAAAAACTATGTGCAACCTGACCAATTTCATAAGACTTAAGTAGCAGCCAAGAGCTGTTAATCAAATGCACTGCTTAACTGATCTTTGACTTGTGTGAGCACCTCTATAAAAGCACAAGTTTGGCCAGTTTTCTCATCTGCAGCATTTAGGTGTCTGTTAATACATTGCCACAATATCCCATCAGGCCGTGCAACGATTAAAGAAACTAAACCCAAAAGATAAATCTCACACTCTATAGGCCTCAGTTAGTATGTAAAATATTAAACGTTCATGACAGCACAATTAGATTACACGACATATCATTACAATCGCCTGCTTCATAGCAGCTGTCAAGCACGGTGGTGGAGGGGTAATGTTCTGGGCTTGTTTTGCTGCCACAGGACTGGGCACGTTGCAATCACTGAGTCAACTCCTTTCTAAGTATTGTACAATCAAATGTGAGGCCATCTGTCCGACAGCTAAAGCTTGGTCCAAATTGGGGACAAGGATGTCAAAGCTCATTTGGCATATCGACAAAAGAATTGCTGAAAAAGAAAAGAAACAAGGCGTGTTACAATGGCCCAGTCAAAGTCCAAACCTCAACCCGATTGAACCACTGTGGTGGGACCTTAAGAGAGCTGTTCATAAACAACTGCCCACAAACCTCATTGAACTGAACCAATGTTGTAAAGAAGAGTGGGCCAAAATCCCCCACAACAGTGTGATAGACCGATAAAGACATACAGAAAATTGTTATTTCAAATTAATGCTGCGAAAGGTGGTTTTACAACCTACTGAATCACAGAGTATATTTAGTTTTCCACAGGACTTTGTGCAGTGCTGTGGAAACAGTTTCTTTTTCACATGACCATAACCAAGCTGGATGCCATAAGGGTGAGACGTTTACAGCACTTTAACTGTTACGAGTACATCAAAGTGCATTATGTGTTGCTGTACCTGTCAGCGGGGAGAGAGTAAGTACACAATTTAATCCACAGAGACCAGCGCTGATCTGTCTGTCAGTAATTTTGTATCTCACCAACTTTTGCTCCAGTCCTCCCTCCAGTGCCACAAAGAGGTTAAAGTTTTTCATCTAGAACAAAGTGTTTTTAATGCTTTTGAATGGATTCCCAAGAGTTTTGTTGATACATTCATGCTCCCTAATTCAGAATGCATTCTGGCTTCATGAAACAAAGCTAATGCCATGCAGGTACTCACTAAGCTAATTACCATCGCTCTCATTTTTTCCCCGTAGGCTATGTACAATTTAAAAGTGGGCTGGATGTTGTGTGTGGTTTTAACTCAAAGTTGAGCACTAAGGAAATCTGAGAATTTAACTTTCATTGGTTGATCGCCAGGTTTATAAAATGATTCACCGTCCTGATGTTTCCTCTTCTTGGCATGGTGCCGTCTATTACTGTTATTCTTTGGACTTTTGATAGTTTAATGTTGGTTTGTTCTTAAGTATCCGCCGCGAGCTGACATCACCAAGGTTACGCTGACAAGTGGGAAATAAACCCTTTCCACTTGCTCCCATTTTGACCTTGGCTCTCCTGACTCCCGTGTGTCTGACAGCCAAGAAAGTGTGCGTGTGTGTGTGTGTGTAACCTATTTGTCTAGCAGTTCGCGCGAGTCGCTTCGGTCGGAGCCATGTTTTTATGAACTCTGTCACTGGCAGCCACGATGGAGACACTTGATGAGATCTCTCCTGCTGTCACATTTAACTTGGAACATTCTGGTTTAAACAAACACGTGTCATCCTCTCTGTTCCCTCTTTTCGGGATCTTGCAAATCTTGGACACTCTTGATCTTTCACATTTCGACATCTGTAATTGATTATACCAATTTATAAAGTCCACAACTTTGTCCAATGCAGACCTGTCTTACTGATGTCTTCCAGGCTTTTAACCCACGCTTCACAAATGCAAGCTTTTTTGGTCTTGCTCCATAAATTTAGACATCGCATTGATGTTATTGGACACAGTGCAATCATCTGTAAGCTACTGTTCAATTGGCTATGAATTTGGAAACTTCCAACACTCTTGAGGCCTGTGGAGTCGTAAACACTGTCATGTCACTTAGGGAATTGGGGCACTTACGCGGATGTCAGATCTGCACACTGTCTCCATTAAGCAGCAGAGGGGGGGACAATTATGTCAGCTATCCAGCGGAGGACACGGGCTCCAGCTGTACACCCATTACTTTGATTTGCTCGTGTCTGTGGGAAGAGGAAGTGAGTAGGAGAGGAGAGATAAAAGAGCAGAGGGAGGTTGCATTAGATGCCTATCAGAGAGTCAAAATGGCAGGTGCCAACTTCTGGCTCTTCTGCAAATGTCTCTCTGTGTGTATTAGTAAGTGCAGCTGGCATTTCTCCAGGCCCCTCTGCCCTTGGCTGATGACAAATCCAAGGCAGGGGGTAGATAATAGCTTTGCAGCACCTGCTTATTCGTCCAAAATCCTTCACTTAAAGGACGAAGGAGATTAAGTCCCGCTCAGGTGTCCCACTTCCCCTAAACCTGCTGACCTTTGCTGATTGACTCGTCAATACTGAGCCAAGTCGCTGCTTTCGAAGTCAAACTACCCTGCACAGCAGAACAGAGTGGCTCACCTCTGACAAATGAAGACAAATGCATTTTGGAAGGCAGCCAATTTAGGAAATGTTGTTTTTTTTTTTGTGCTCTCCCTCTCTCTTTCCTTCCTGTTAATCACTCTGAACAACAAGGATTTCACTGTCTCTCTGTGAATGTTGAGTGCTAAGTGGGAGCAAATGTGCTGTGGCAACAGCTTTTTTTTGGAAAGTGAAATGCAGCGAATATCTCTGATGTGAGGCGTTCTGCTAAATGTGTGAAAGCCGCTCATTGGGTGTTCTGGTTGTTGGCTTTTTGCCACAGCTCATTGGTGCTGACATTTTGGGATGATTGACTGTGTGTCCAGCAGGATGCTTGTATTGGCAGTAGAATAAACAAAGGCGGAGAAGCAAAGAACCAGGTGCTGAGAAGCTTAGTTAACTGTAAGTGAACTGAAACAGATTTTTTCTCTTTTATTTATTCCTTAATTGTGTTTTTGTTACATGTTGTGTGTAAGATTTGTCTTTTTGTCTTTTGTCTTTCTATTCCAAAATGTTTATTAGGAAACAGAGTTGCTGTGTCTTATATGCACACACATATACACACATCTCTTTGAGTGTGATAATATCATCTTGTCCTTGGAAGCCCCTGACTACAGCGAACAATGTTGGGCTTGCGCTCTCTCTAGCATCCTCTGCAGTCCCTGGGCAGCTGCTGAACCAAACAAGCTGTCTGTAAGGCTGCGAATGAAAGAGACATCCTCATTGCAAAGTCTGGGCACAAGCAAACAAGGAAATAGCTTGGCGGTGGTCGAACCTGAAAATAATGGAAAAACGCACTTTCAATTTAGCCATTCCTGAGTTGTTGTTGTTTTTTTTTGTTTTTTTGTCTGTTTTTTTTTTTTTTTTCATTTTGGGAGAAGGGGGTAGTTTTGCAGAGGGAGTGCTATATATGGCCTGAGGCAGTGCAAGGTAGATAGCTTGGAAGTCAACTGACAAAATATCACGGAAAAATGGAAGCAAGCTATAAATAAACAAGCAGCAATATCCTGTGTTATGAATATATAATTTCTGTCTTTAATAACTATTGAGGCCTGAGGGATAGTCTACAAACGGCTCACTGAGCACCGATATTGTGATTGCGAATAAAACTTGTGTTGAATTATTAAGGCACCTGCAGACGGGTACCCCTTTAGTCAGGCCTTCTCAGCTCGGGTGTCCACTGACACCTGTTTCGGAGCCCGGAGTTATATTTAACTCCTATAGTGTGCTCTGTTGAGGGAAATGTAGAGCAACACGGTCCATCTATTAAAAAAATCAAAGTAATTTAATTTTGAGTAGCAGAGCTAGAATGGAAAAAGCAAAAATTCTGGTTCCTTTTTAAGACAGTGTTAAAAAAAAAACCTCATTTACTAAATTTAATCTAGCAGTGAGAGAAGAAAATAACCTTAAGTTGCAGCCATAGTCACCTGTGTACTCTTGGCCTAATCGGAAACTGCAGCAGGGTGATACTGCTGCTCTGGTGCATCTAATTCAATGATTGTGTGCACCATATTAAACATATGCACCTGAAAGGAATGCCAGTCATGGCAATGTGTGTGTTTGAGGTCCTGCCCAAAATCGATCAGTTCATTTTTAAAGTTCCTCTCCAAGTATTTATTAAAACCCCCAAAATCATCTGTGCTCATGTAGAAGTTTTGGGGTTTTTTTTCCTCATAATGTTTCCTTAATGACTTAGATGTATCTATACACTTTTGCTTTTTTTAATATATACATATATCTGCTTATTTGCAGCTCACGTTGTACACGACGTAAAGGACACTTCACGTGGTACAACATGTATGAGTATACACAGTGTTGGGAAGGTTACTTTTAAAATGTATTCCACTACAGAATACAGAATACATGCTCCAAAATGTATTTTGTAACGTATTCCGTTACGTTACTCAATGAGAGTAATGTATTCTGAATACTTTGGATTACTTAATATATTATCATGCTGTTTACAACTACATGAATGTGCTATTGCTGTGTGATTTTATTACTTTTACTGAAGGTTACTCGCCATACCAATACCAACTAGATTTTTTTAAATCTTAATATAAATGAGTAACAGTAGGGTGGACATTAGGTAAAGCTGCACTTTTTGCAGCGATCTCATTTAGAAAACTATTTCGTGCGAATATAAAACAGGTCCGCGGCTCCGAATCGTAAAGGCATAAAGCCGTAAAGGGACCTCTGGCTAATACGTCGGGTTCCGTGTCGGGCTTTTAGCCGAAAACTAGCTTTACTTTATTGTCTGGGTCAACTTTGCATATATATATTATATATTTACATGCTTCCATCTCCCGTTTCTGGTCGGTGACATCTCTTACTTTTCGACTCTTTTTCTCCCTCCCTCACGCTCACAGACACATAATGGGTATGGCAGTCCATTCTCCCTGCAGCACGGACTACACTGCCCATGAGGCTACATTCTTTAGGGCTATGAATGGGTGGATGACTGAATGTGTAAAGCGCTTTGGGGTCCTTAGGGACTAGTAAAGCGCTATACAAATACAGGCCATTTACCATTTATGCCTGTAACACTCTGCCTATTGCCTTCATATTACATCATTTTTGTGAATAATTTTTAAAAAATATTTCTTCACATCATTATGTGAGCTGCAAGTAGAGGTGACATGGGCTGCGAGATTGAGACACAGACATGAGAGCCTCTTAATGCGTGTTTTGTTTGGGTTTCCACCGGTGTGGACACCAAAAATATAGAGTTCATAGCCTTATGAAACAGGAAAATACCGCTGTGTAATCCATTCATTCCAACAAAGTAACTGCATTCTGAATACCACCTTTTAAAACGGTAACCGTAACGGAATACAGTTACTCATATTTTGTATTTTAAATACGTAATGGCGGTACATGTATTCCGTTACTCCCCAACACTGAGTATACATGGGCAGCATGAAGCCTTCTTTGTCTTTAATGAGCTATCAAACAGCTCATAATGTGTTGCTATACCTTTTCTTATATGCTGGTACCTCCACCTTTCATGATTGATTATTTTGTTTTTTATTTATATCTAAAACCCTTGATGTATTAATCTGTATATAAAAAACTGTCACTAGAAGGTTCCACTTGCCTTCTAGTGGTATTCATGGTTTAACACTTTTGTCATGGCTGTGTGCAGGCAGGCAGGGAGGAAGGACCCAAAATGCAGGACTCGGAGGCAGATGTAAACTCAAAACACGCAGCTTTATTGCTGGGCAGAAAAGGAACATAAACCTAAATAAACTAAGAATACAGAAATAAACTAAGCAGACAGGCTTGCACTGACATAGGACACAGACCTACAAAATAAAACAGGAAGCACACGACAGACAGAGATACAGACGCAGACTCATAAGCAGGCATAATGACATCATGGACAGACAGGGGGGACACGGAAGGAGGGACCAGGACAGGCACAGAACAGAAACCTAAAAAAATGTCGAATAATAATGGAATACCTAATCAGAATAACAAAAGCATAAAGAAACACAAAACACTGAGTCAACAGGCTCAGGACCACGACAACTTTAAAGTCTCACTTTTTGCTGTATAATAATTGAAATTACAGCTGGTTGTACTTTGCATAGTGTTTGTGGCTTCATAGTGTAGTGGTTTACACACATAACATAAGGTCCCTCAACCTAACATTAAGGTTTTAATCTGGTGCAAAATCAAACACGCGAAACCTTGTGAATAGGTGATCAGCTGAAAGTAGCTTTTTATATTTCGGGTAGTTTTGCATAGTTTGCATATCCTTTATCAGCCTTATCTTTCCTCCGAAATGTCAGTAATGTACAACATTTTGTTTTTGTTGAAAGCAGATGGACTTCCTCTGCTTTCCACAGCAATTGACTGACGCAGCATGTGCGTCTGGTTCACCTCTCACTGAGTCATCTATATTGTTTTATCAGTGTCAAATCATTGTGAACAATTTCAGTAGTTTGTGACTGCCAATGCAATCTTAAAAATTTCCCAATGATCAGTTTGGTGTTGCTAGCTGTTTTTTCAGCGTTGCGATAAATCTCACACCATTCAACCTCTGAACAAAACTGTGTGAGATGATTAATAAGCGTATTAGTTATACAATAAATAAAAAGGGAGGGGGCAGAACTCAGATAATTTAGTGCCCGCTAAAGCATCTGAGGAGTATCTGTGCTGCTTATAATCGGAAATCACCACTAGATACTTAGCTTGTGGTAACTACGCAATGATCTAATGTACTTGCTGCGTTTCCACTTCCTGCCTTGCTAGTGGTCGCTAATTTCAAAGGGTTTTTTCCCACCATGATAAGCAAATCAGTCCGCTTTTATTTTTGCTGTAGAAAGCAAACTGCAAGCAACACTGAACAAGGTTTCAGAAGCGCACTTTAACAAATCTTGACTTAAAATTGAAACATTGAGATCTGCAGTAAGCAACAGCTAAGGATTTTAATAGTTAAAATACCACTATGTTACTTGTTTCAACAATAGAATAGAATAGAATAGCCCTTTATTGTCATTGTACATGTACAATGAAATTATGGGTGCACCACGCCAACTGTGCAAGAGTTAAAAAAAAGTATAAATAGTAAAGGCATCAGGAACAAATAGCAAACTGAAGAGATACATACCTTATAGAGAAATATATATAAATTAAAAGAATATGTACAAAACAATCGAAGGGATCACGATGCCGAGCAGCTTATTTATTTTGGGGGTGGTGTTAATTACCCTCTGCAGAGCCTTCCTGTTCTCAGTAGTGGCCCCTTGCATACCAAACACCCAGGCAGTAGGAGCGCACGCGCTCCACTGAGGAGCGGTAGAAGGCCAGCAGCAGCTTCTTGTCCAGGTTATTCTTCCTGAGGACACGGAGGAAGTGCAGCTGCTGTTGGGCCTTCTTTACCAGGGTGTTGTGGGTTCAGGTAAGGTCAGTGTAGATGTGGATGCCCAGAAACCTAAAGGTGGAGACGGATTTCACCCGTTCCCCATTCATAATCAGAGGGGAGTGGACCTGTCTGGGCCTCCTGTAGTCCATTATTGAGTTATCTTGTTTTACGGACTTTCAGCTTCAGGTTATTTTCTGAGGACGTTCTCTACCTCCGCACTGTACGCTGTCTCTTCTCCATCAGAGATGAGCTCAACCATGGTGGTGTCATTGGCATAATTGATGATGACGTTGGTTGGTTGGGTTGGTGTACAGTCATATGTGTACAAGGCGTAAAGTAGGGGGGATCTGAAGGTGGTCCAGTTTGGTGGTGAGGATGTCTGGGATTATGGTGTTGAACACTGAGCTGTAGTCCACGAATAGCATCCTCGCGTAGTTCTTCCTGTTCTCCAGATGGCTCAGCGCTCTGTGAAGGGTGATGATGATGGCATCCTTTGTGGACTGAGTTGCTCAGAAGCAAACTGGTGGGGGCCGAGAGAGGGGGGTAGACAGTCTGTGACGACAGTCTCAAACTGAGCAAAGAAGGTGTTGAGCTCCTTCTGCGATTTTGAGGTTGCTGTCGGGGGTCGGGGGTCGGGGGTTTCTGTCCTAAATCTGCTTTACTTTGTTTTATACAGATCAGTACCAGGTGAGTGCAAAGAACCATGACATAAAACTGCATATTTAGATTATATGCATTCATATTATATCTCCTTATCCACCTGCAGCAGTCAGTTCCAGTTAGGCAATAGTGCTCTAAGTATTTTTCCCTGTGGATTTACCTCATCAGAAATAGCTTTCTCTTCACTTAACGTATAAAAAGTGAAATGAAACAGAACTAAATTTGTTCAAATGCATTAGTGACCCGACATTAGCACATCACATTCTGTGACAGAGCAGAAATGCACATTTTATGATGAGAGATAATGGTAGACTTTACAGCTTTGTTAGTCATAGAGGCCCACAGTGGAGCAGCCCATTGATTCTCCCTGGTGCTCTATTGATCCGGGATATTTTCCTTCCACTGCAGCCTGCTAATCGCAGGTCTATTAGGGAGACGGGCTGAGGAACTACTGTAAATCCACCACTGCCAGCATACAATGGTTGTTTAAGCTCTTATGAGTGATCATTGCCCATTTCTGTTGGTTTTAATGGTGAGTCCTAAATCATTGCTTACAGTGAGTCCTAAATCATTGCTTACAGTAATGAGTATTCATTACTCATTACATTACTCATTCAGTGTCGCTGGGTAACATTTGAAAGCTAGCATGTGAAGATATAGATGTGGACAAGAAAAATGATGACGTGTTTTTAATTTTACTAATTTCTAATGTCTTAAAGGTTGTAAATATTAAAATGGATTACTCTCTGTGATCTAAAGTAAAGGAAAGCTACACCTGCTTTTAAAGGCATGCTGAGTGTCAGTAGTATGGGAAGAGCAGGAAAACCTCCTGTTCATGCTCATGTGACATCTATTACCAACAAACAGTGCATATAGGGTTCCTGTTCAATAAGTGAACTTACAGCTCGCAGCAAGCAGACACTTGTGTAATTTTTCTGGAGGTTTTTCAAACATCACCTTTTTATCAGCGAGATGTTAGAGCGGGTCAGAATCACAGCTGAGAGGCTCAGAGGTTTTTTATTTTTCCACTTGTATTTTTGCTCTGAATGCTGGGACGTGAATGTGGCCATTTTTCTCACCGATAACCTCTGCCAAGGCCGCTCAGCTGGTGAGCTAACCTTTCCTGATGAGCTGTTGGTGTATTACAGACGTGGAGCATGGGGCAGAAGAGCGGGACACCACATCCTACTGAAGTCAGCGCCAGAAGTCAAAGGACACCAGGCATACAGTACAATATATTGCTTAACGCTGTGAAAACTGAAAGTAGTCCTCATGATGCTCGATTGGTTTGTTAAATCTTTCTTTTATGATCAAGTTTACAGTTAGGGCTGGATCAGGTGACCCTGAATCCTCCCATTTTTTATGCTAAAATAGACCTGAGGGTTTCCCATGATGCACTGAGTGTTTCTACTTCTTCTTTTCTTACCCATTTTCAATCACTGTGTGCTTAAACATCACTCTGCATTCAGTCACCAGCTATTATTAATCTCTGGCTCTCATCCACAGTGTTTCTTCGTCCCATCTTCCTCCCCTCACCACCAACCTGTCGAGGCAGATGGTCGCCCCTTCCTGAGCCTGGTTCTGCTGAAGGTTTCTACCTGTTAAAAAGACCTTTTTCCTTTCCATTATCACCAAAGTGCTTGCTCATAGCAGGTCACCTGATTGTCGGGGTTTTTGCTCTATAATTGTAAAGTCTTTACTTCACAATATAAGTGCCCTGAGGCTCTGTTGTTGTGATTTGGCCTATATAAATAAAACTGAACCAAACTGAATAGAATTATTATTGTTTGATTTACAATCCACTGAGGAGATGTACAGAGGCAAAATAACTGTATCTCCTAATTAGTGCTCAGTAACATATAAATAAAATCCATGAATTTTACTCAACAAAGCTGGAGCTCAAACTGGCCCACCATGAGTCATTACTGTAATCACATTACATTCTAATGCATTCTAAATTCTGTTCTAAGGTAATCCCATTACTATAGTCAAACTTTAATGTGATTGCATAAGTTCTTCAATTCAAACGGCGTGTAGCCATTTGTAGCTAGAATCTGATTTTTAGTTTTATTTATTTTTTTGGTAACATTTTGTGTTCATTTTTAAACACTATAAGTTAGACCCAGTTTGTGTCCTCATTAGAGTGATTTGTGTGTAGGACCATAACCTAAGATTTATATTGTCAACTGGTGGTTACACGAGGCCATGTTACAGTGTAATGCAAAAGTAATGTGACAAGTGGTGTAACAAATTACTTTCCTCGGGTGCAAACAATCTATGTAGTATATTACTCATTAAAAATAAACTACATGTAAATCATTACTTCTTTGAGTAACAACCTGACAGTGTTAACCACATGGCAGGTCTAGTTACATATCTCAGATGAGCGAGGGGAAGCTCAGCAAACAGCTGCTGACTACAGCTGCCTGTGTCGGCATCCGCCTGTCAGTCACAGTGGTCATGCCACTAATTGAGTTTCAACAAAACAAAACACATTAGTCACAAAGGTTTAAATTAGCTACAGTACCAGGCTATAAATACATTTACATGCACTGTAAAGTTAGTCATTTTAAAATGGGAGACACTTTCGGAGCTTCAAGCGATCTTAAGTGGCCTATTGTTCTTAACTGCTAGACCAAAAGGATGTTATGATTTAGAATGAGAGTTTTTTCTCTCATTGTTAGATTAAACTACCCTACGAGACCATAAGCAGTGCAGAAAATGTTCACTAAAGTAAAAAAAAAAGAAAAAGAACCACAACAACAGCAAGCTATAAGCCCAACAGAAAATACTGCTGGTAATGTTAATTTAACCTAAGAAGGCTAAACCTCAGGTTGTCATATTAAATGCCATATCACTATCAACAAAACATGTTCTTGGTGAATAACTCTTGGAAATTAGTATAAATTTCAAAGAAAAAATGCATCCATTTACAAGCAAACACTTCACCAGAGGACCATAAACATACTGCTGCATTCTGCGCCTTGCTTCAGTTCACAATGGGTCATTTCTTATAATGAATTGCTAAATTATCTGGAGTGTTTTCTTGTCAAATAGGAAATGGTAATGATGATGACAAAAGAACAACAACAGCATAAAACAAGTTGTATCTTGCCCTGCAGCCAACAGCAGTGCAGTTTTTTCTCTCTGGTACACACACACACGCGCACACACACACACGCACACACACACACACACACACACACACACACACACACACACACACACACACACACACACACACACACACTTCCCAAGTTGATAATCAGGCATTTATTCCATAAACAATGCTGGAACTGACTTGGGATTTGCCTAACAATGTCTCATTACTAGTGTATGAGCTTCTTTTTTTTCCTTGAGCTAATGCAATTCGTCAAGGAGAGCAGATGAGGGAGGGAGCGAGGGTGCTGGAGAATGAGGGGCGGGGGTGGAGCGAGGGGAGGAGGACAAAAACACTTATTAATTTGCACGAAATGGAATTAGCAGCGGGGAGTTAGAAGCAGCAGAGTTTCTAATTTTACCCTTGCCCCTGTGCGCTGATGGTAAATGGAGATTTGTCACACTCCACTTGGCTAGCTCCCCAGCTTGATGAGCTGTCTCTCTTGCAAGCGCCCTGCTCAATCTCTAGCATTAGCCACAATGCCAGCGCTCACATCACCGCCGCAGCACCACAGAGTCGTTGGGGAGTGGGTGGAAGTGTCATAAGATGCCACATTGCACTGGTGACACTGAATAAAAAGGATGAAAGAGGCAAGGGGGCTTATGAACATTTTGTCCTTTGCATCTTTTCTGCAATCATAGTTTGGATGGATGGGAAGATAAATATGTGGTTGCATTGAATCAATTGATGGAAGAGGTGGGAGGCAAACGATTTAAAGACGATAATGGTAAACATGTTGTGTTGTCGTACAGTCACATTGCTGAGAAACATGCAGAACCAGTGACATCAAAAACACAAATCTAGGTCTAAGTATTTATATAGAAGGGGCACGTACATAATATTGATTTGCTGTCTATAATTGAATAGTTAGATTGCAGGGATGAGCGTTCCCTTTAAAGGACCTTTTTTACATTAGCACAAACATGGACACATTTCATGGCTAAACAAACAGCATTTTACCATGCAACACAATTAATCATTGTGAGTATTAGCTGTTTAGTAGTAACTATAGTGAGGTAACTATTTGAATCATCTACTCACCAGTTACCCTAGTGGTTGGAGACCACAAGAAGAGGTGTGCGAGGAACCTGCGATTTTGTTGCCTTTGAAATGGTTGCTGCAAACATGGGGACCAGTTTCTGTCTTAAAAGCGGCATCGCGGCATTAAGACAGTGATAAAACAGCAATAAGACAGAGTCAGTCTGCTATCAGCTTGCGATTGAATGGAGCCATTTTGACAATTACAGGCCTTACAGGCCATTTGTTTGTGATACTGTAAAATGGGCTTCAACTGTGATAAACTGGCAAAAATCGCAAACCTGTTAGCGTTTACTTACACAGATATTCACATTAAACAACCAGTTGGCAGTCAACTTAGTTAAGTCCTCTACATCAAAGTGATGGGTTGCAGATGAGTTGTTCCGTCTGAGCAAACAGGCCCAGACTGATTGCAAGGCCTGTCTGTGTTTATAAATTGGACAGCAGGTATTTGCAAAACTTTACCAGTCTGTCTGAGAGTGACTGCAGTCAGTCCGAGCTGGGCCATGATTGTTTGAGCCATTAAGTAAAAATATCAAGCATGCAGTACGCATGTATGATTTTTAATAATGTGACATTTTAACAAACATAACATCCATACCTTCTTAATCCATGACAGCTGGCTTCTATCCCAGCCGTCATAGGGGAAGAGGCAGGGTACAACACAGAGACACACAACCATTCAGAATCAATTTAGAATCACCCAACCCGATATCGCTGCAAAGCGTGTAATAGACAAACCCGTACACTGTCTCCATTTCACGCTTTGCCCCTAAAATGTGAAATGTACACACATGCAGAAGTTACAGCAGGGGGAGATATTTTATTTTAAGCCTACATAAAAATAACACAGGAAAGTGTTTAAACAGACATGCATATAAATATTAGCTGCCTAGCCTAATCGTCATTTTGCTCAATACCGACTTTGTGGCTTTAAATTGATTATCTCCCCCTGCTGGTAATGCAACTAATACGTGTTTGTCCTTTTCACGATTTGGAGATGGAAAGCGTGAAAAGGACACGGTTGGCCGGCGTGTCTATTCCACACTTTGCCGTGTTGGATCATCAGTTAAACAAACATGCTTGTCTTTGTCTTAAACTTTGTCTGTGGCAACAAAGGAAGAAAAAAACTGACCTAAAATGTCATCAGCATAAGTGCATCGAGTCATAAACACCAGGAATCGATCGGCAAAGCATTCAAAGAAATACCTCAGTCCCAGGTAGCATTGTTCTCTGGCTTTTGGTATTTCAATAAACAAATAAGAGAAGAAAACATGCACATCCACATTGTTGAGAATCAGCCTTCTTAACAAGAAATATTCAAATCTTTTGTCTGGTTGGAGAATACACAGTGCAAACCTCAGTTTATCTTGTGATTTTTTCGTTATCTTCTAACTTAAAATAATATAATTTTTTAGACAGCATCACTCGAATCTAATGGATGGACGAACAGGCTGACAGTTATTCATCGGCACACCGCCAAATTCCAATAATGCAATCCACGGGCACCCACAGAGCAGCAAGCATGATAAACAACATGCTGTTAAACAGGAGCACCGATCAATAACACACTCCACACCACACACTCAGTGTTCCCTGGTGACAGCATACAGGAGAAAATAGCCTCCTAACACCTCGCCCACCCTGCAGCCCTGGCTCATGGGACTGTTTTTCCCAGAGTTCAGAGGGCACAGTCACTGATGATTCTGATAACAAGAGCTGAGCTCTGCTCAGATGAAGTGCTGCCTCTCCTCCTTCTTCCGTGCCTTTGATACATTGATCGATATATCTGTGATGATGTGATCAACCGTTGGCAATCCGCGAATCAGTTTGGAAGCTGTTATTATCTTTCAAATACCTCCTTCCATCTCAAGCAAATCTGTGTTTAAAATGTGTTTATTGATTTTGGTCTGCCTGCCAATATTTGGCTCTTTGTTACCACACTCCTTCGCATCTGCACCAGCTTATGCTAAGAAAGAAAAGAGAGAGAGAGAGATAGGGGGAGGAGGGGGAGAGCAGGGGTGGATAACAATGTCATACAGTGCTTTAATTGGAAGCATCAAACGTGCAGAGCGGGTGTGTTTATCTTCTGGATGTATTTCTTTTTTTCCATGGATATGGTTTGTTTATCCATTTGCCAAAGTTCCTCAAAGCCTGGGTCAGGTCAGTCTGGCTGCAAGGCCACATCCCTCACTGATTAAAAGGAAACCACACACACACACACACATACAGACACAAATGTACACATACACACTGTGCCTGCAGCTCTTTCCTGGCGATAAGGATCCCGATGTGTCTGACAGCGAGGCTGACTGCAGAGTGTGAGGGAATTAGAGGGATTAGGGGGTTATAGAGTAGCGTGATAGCCTCTGGGATGACGGAGGGATTAGCCCGATTATCTCACTCTCTCTCTCCCAGCCAGGCAGGCCTAGTCTGGAACTGAAAGCTGCCAGATGTGGCACCTACAGATAGAGAGAGGAGGAAACAACCTGAGGGAAGAGAGAAGGAGGAGGGAAAAAGGGAGCACGAGAGGTAACGAAGGAAGGAGAGAGGGGAAACAGTGATGGGGGAAGCGCAATAAAGATAGCCGGTAAAAAGGGGAGAATGAGGAACAGGGAGGGAAAGAGGAGGAAATTGCGTGGGGAGTGACAGGCAAGGTAATGATAGTGGAGAAAAAAAGAGGGAAGGGGGACGAGATAGGAGGCAGAACTCCCTGTTGGCTTGGCTTCACTCTCATTCCCTCCAGTGCACACCGACTCCCTGCTCGGCTTAATATGGGATTTCATCAAGGTGGTGCTTAGACCAGCTTTACATTTTAATTTGGGGATTTCGCTGGCAGTTTTCGTCCATACCGGGGGCTGTGTACAGTATGTCATCCTCTGTTTGTGCATTGCTAATCAGCAGGAGTATGATTCTGGGCCACACTTTGTACCACTGTCAACTTATTGTCTACTGTTTGGCAAATAGCAATTGTCTGGCATTCATTCATGTGCAGAGTAACTTAATCTCCCGTGACTGCACGCTGCACATTTTTAAGAATATGATTTAACTTGAGAGTGAAGCAGTCAGAGTATTCAGAAGATGTTGTGTAGAAAAACATCGATTTTATGTCCTCTCACTTCACATGTATTAATGACTCAAACCCAGCATAAAAAGTGGTTAGAGTATTTAAAAAAAACCATGAAATCTTTAAATGTCGTGACAGTTGTGTGGATATGTGCGTCATGTGTATTATGAAAGTGTGTGTTCTGCAGCGTAGTTTGCCAGTTTGCAGCGGGTGTGAAAGCACTGCATCGTATAGAGATATGATGCAAGTCACAAGCACCGAGCAGAACTAAAGACCAGAGGCTGCAGTTCAGCAACAGTTTCTGCCATTGCTGTAAGTTCACGTGAAACTACTCTCCATTTTCACGTTGCTAAAACACACTGTGGTCTATTGTAATTTACCTCATTGTACTTCCATGTGTCCGTAATACCAAAAGCAGTCTGAAGAAGTGCTGCAATAATTAGGTGAGTATCTGATCAGCTAGCCTACGCTAAATTCATACCAGTGACCTTCTAACTGCAGCTTCTTCAGTTAATATTTGATGCTTGTTTTGTGAGCAACAGTAAACTGATTTAATTAAGATTTGGAGCACTGGTTGAATAAAACATGCAATTGTGACTGAATTACCTGATAAATGTGACATGGCAGCTGCACACAAATAAAGCCAGTAACCCCCTGGGACCAACACCATGCACACTGCGACAGTTTTTTTAGTTTTCTGACACACGTTGGACCTTAGTGAGCGTTTCCATCAATTTTGTGTCAGTCATTAGTACAGGTGGCTCGCCTGGCCTCAGCTGACTCTGTGCTTGATGTCGTCACTGGGGATTTGTTTTATTTTCTAGCCTTTACAAAGGTACACTACAATCATGCTGGCAGCTACTTTATTTCATTTAAAGTAATAATATAGTGAAATGTTACTTTTATCTTTAAGCTCTTCAGCTGAAATCCAGACGCTTATGTGGAGTAATCATGTTTACCAAATGCTAGATCGTTCATTGCTGTATATTTATTGTGATTCGGTGATCTCGTTCTGGTGCAGGCTTTAAAGCGGGAAATAAATTTGTGATCTCTCTGTAATAACACCCGGTGTGTATGTAAAGAAGCACTGAGTCAATGACTCATAAAGTTGCATTGCTTAGGTAGAGTATTAAAAAGCTCCTCCCCACCTGGCAGTGCTGTTAGGGTGAATGACTTTTCTGGCAGTAACTGTGTAAATGATAACACAAAATCCTTGTACAGAAGATCTAAATTAGATTATATTAGATCTGACAAATCTCGTGTTGTTATCTGTTCTACAGTCACCAGAATTAAACTGCTTTATGAGCTCAGATGCTCACATGGGACAATCTAAGACTTTAACTCATTGCACAGTCAGTGTGTTAACTGATGAAATAGAAATGTCTCATTAGTTGTTGGTGAAAACAATCAATAGTTGCAGTCGCCTGCTTTGGTTTGTGTGCAGAAAATTAGATGCAAGCTCTAAATATGTTGATTGATTGCAGAGATGCGTATATTGGAAGCATAGGTGTTTTCAAAAATCATCCTCACTGACTTTCTACATTAAGGACAAAAAGAGCGCATCCTGGGTGCCGTTGTGTTTCTTTTCAATTTGTAAAAAATATTACAGTTTGTAAAACAGACACTGAAGACATTAATGCGGTTCTTAAAAGTTCAGGAAGCCCCAGGAAATGAGGTTATGCTGTTTGCTGCTGAGCTCCTGCAGTGTTATACAGTATGTCTGCTGCCCATAATGAGCTCATTAGCAAGTCAACTCAAAGTATGGACAGTCTTTCTATCATGTTGCTCGGTCGTTTTCTTTAAAAACTAAAACTGGTTTGCATTCGTCCGAAGCCGGGTTAGTTGATGTATGTTTTTGGGTTGGTTTTTTTGGGTTTTTTTGTCTTTCAGTGAAAAACATTAAATGGTCTCCCCATATCTGTACGTGCGAGCTTTGTGTTCACACTGAAATGCCTCACACAGCAGCACAAGTGAGCTGCTAATTTACTGCAGCTACTAAACTGCTGCTAACTCGCTCTGACAATTACAGTGTTGTAAAAACACCACAAAGCTTGTGAATTATTGCATCAGCTACTGACAAGCAGGACTCAAAAAACAAGTTCAATATGACTTGTGGATGTTCATGTTGTTAAGCTCTCCTTCCAATGACCTTTCAGTCAGATAAGTCACTTTTGAGATGAGTCATTTGTTATGCCAGCAGAATACAGTTAGAGTTTGGTGTCTAGGCTCTGAACTCAGTCCCTACAAATATGAAGCACACAAAGGTTTGGCAGTGAGAAGTAAATATCCTCAAATATCCTGTGCTGAGGTCAGAAAAAAACTTTTAAATGTATTTATTTTGTTTATTTTTTTGTAAATTCCTGTCATACCATACAAACGTATTTTTTTAACCTTCCCAAATTAAATTAGACTGTCAGTTGAATATGAAAAAAAAACCCCACTCTGACTTCATGCTCCAAGGATCTCTGTTGTGCTGGAGAGATGTCAGCTGAAATTAAACAAGTGCTTGGCTGTACTTTCATTTAATACCGCTTTATACCACCAGGTGGTGCACCGAGTGCTCTTTTGGTTAACCAAGCAAGTCATTACATGTGCTTTCATCTTTGCAGCGGTAGTGTGGGAAGAAGACAAGCCTGTTGAGGAAATGGGGGTAGCTAAAAAGCAAAGTATCAAAATTTAGACAGCAACACACCTGAAAGCATCTCAGCACAATAGATAAACGACAAAAGATAAAATGCTGCCCCCCGGTGGTGGAGGTTTTGAAGGTAGCCTAATTTAACCTGTTGTTGTAGCTTTAACCTGAACAAACAAATGTGTTGTCACCTATTAGTTGCCTTATAAGCACTTTAGCAGCTGAATAAGCAATCAAAGATAATTCAGACCTCTGGGTCCACGTCTAACTCTCAGCTTGTCACTCAGTTGAGGCAGCGGAGGCGCTGTGAACAAAGCCAACAAGCACAGATTCCTCGACGCACACGAGGTGTTTGATCATTTAAAGCAGCGCACATCTGATCTGGATTTTTTTTTTAACTGGGTGAGCACTGTGGTGCGGCGTCTGCATATGAAGTGGTTTGAATTATGAGAGGCTTGCAAGACAGTATTGAGCATTAAATTAGGGAATAATGAAGCTTGTGTAATAATGTTTTACTACTCAAACAAATCAATGTGTTGCCCTGACAGAGATTTGATATTTAATAGTTTGCAGGGAGAGCCTGTAAACAAACAACACTTACATTATAGAGGTTTTGACATCTTTACTGAGATGATTAAAAAGTTTTGATGTGAGAATGATTTAGTTTTTTTATTTATAAATGTTTTATTCTACTCCTTTATAATGCAAAGATGACCATATTTAACTATATCATGTTGTATATTGAATAACATACCAAAGTGTTCTTGCCTGTTATTCTGAAAATCTCACCTTATTCATGCAACAAAAGGTACAGCAGAACATCGCCGTGACTATTTTTAAGGCCTGTTTTCTTTTCTTTTCTTTCTTTTTTTTCTTTCTTTCTTTTTTTTTTTTGTTCTCAGCACGTCTTCTGTTTCACAACCCCAGTGGTGGCTTACATGCCCTAAATATGCTGACAGGGAAACTGAACCGTTATATCTTATACAAAAGCCCACAAACCCAAAAGCCACAAGTAGCAGCCTCTCTAAACCGAGCTCTCTCCTCCTCCTCGCCTTCCTCCTCCTCCTGCACTGAAACAATCCATGCTTCAAACGTATCTACCGGAATCGTTTTAAGGAGGAGTCTGCACTTTGCAGCCCTTTTGCACCTCCGAAGCAAACGTTAAAGTCTTCTTATCTTTTCTTTTAGTTTCTCATTGTGTTACAGGGCTTGTTTCAGAACGGATGTCTGACGTAGAAACTGTAACACCGCATGCAGTTGTGGGTTACTGTATCTACACAGGATGTGCCGACAGAGTTGCTTGAAGGTTCTTTTGCGGTGAAGTGGATAGATTGTTTCCGTGCAATGTGTGTGTGTGTGTGTGTGTGTGTGTGTGTGTGAGCAAGTCTGTGCTCTGTAAACAAGATTTGCTTCTGCCCTCAAACCATGGTCGACAGAGTCCTCCTATGTGTATGAGGCTACACAGTTTTTTTTTCCATGGGTTATTGGGTATGGTGAGTTGTCATGGCAACTGGTGAGACGTTGTTCACAACGATTCTTTTCCTCTTTCTTCTTAATAAAAGAAGAAGCAGGATGTAAATTGACTCCCCCTACCAGACAAACTAAATCAGATGAATGTAAGTGGAACTAGTTACAAATGGGGGGGTTCTCGTTTATCCTCAAAGCAGACGTCTCCCACACAAACATAATGAGCAGAACCTGCGAAGAAATATCTATTTTCCTGCCGATTTGTGCGCTTATGTTACGTTGGATCTACTCAACAACTGAGTGCAAAACCCCCCCGAAAACCTAGGAAAGCCACAAATTACTGCACAGTAAGGTGGTACATTTCCATTTATTTTTTGGTCTATCTTCTGTTTTGGAACGTTCCATTTCCTCGAAGCAAACTTTCGTCCTCTAAATGGCACAAACGTATCGATTATAAGCAGCGCTGAGCGCCAAACGCGTTTGCTCTCTCCTCAAACATGTGCCATCTGCATGTTTGCCCTCCTTTCACCTAAACTGAACTCATCCATAATCTCTCATCTGTGCATGTGCAGGAGCATCACAGTTGTCGGGGCAATCTAGCTGAGAAGTCAGAATGGAAGCAGATGAGTTGGGCCTTATCTTCCCACCGCTGAGTGCTGCAGTTTGTCTCGGTGCAAAGTGTCAGAACGTTTTCACACATACACACATGCTTAGGGAACCATACTATTAGGTTCACACACTACTTACATGTTTTATATCTGATGTGTCTGTCATATTTGTGTGTATGTGTGTGGAGGCATGTCTGCAATGTGGTCACTGATGTGTGCAGACAGCAGACGTGCTCTTCTTGTCTGGCTGACGTGGTTGGAAGCCACTGGCAACCACATAGCAGAGCTGCAAGTAAAAACTACAAACCAGCAGGCAGAATTGACAAAAACAATCATCAGTCATGCATTAACCATAATATGGTGGACCGCTAACAGTCGTATGTTACGATGGTGCCTTTTCAGCAGCAAGCATTTCCTTTTCTTTTCTTTTTTCTTTTCACTTTTGTAAGGCTTGAATCGAAGGTGCTGACAGGTTAAAAGATTCATTATAGCAGTGCAAGTGTTGCAACTCTGAACAGGAGTTCATATTTTGTGCAATTCTTTTTGGAGGGGGAGCATTTCCACCTTTATTTGATGCGACAGTGAAGATTTTTCCAGACAAAAA
Organism: Neolamprologus brichardi; assembly: GCF_056152115.1. Taxonomy (NCBI): domain Eukaryota; kingdom Metazoa; phylum Chordata; class Actinopteri; order Cichliformes; family Cichlidae; genus Neolamprologus; species Neolamprologus brichardi. The sequence continues at coordinate 28,402,664 of NC_142104.1, forward strand.
AGGAAGACCGGAAACGGAGCGGAGTTAGCATTGAACCCAGGCTACTGCTTCTAGCCATTAGCCTTTGGTCACCTGCTCAAACAGGCGAGCGATACCAGCTTTCCAGGAAGTGCTAGTTTAGCAAATTAAAATTCATTGTTCAGCTATTTAACTATCAGAAAGAGAACAAATGAACAAAAAAGCAATGTATTGTCTTTACATAGTCTAAAACATCATTTTCAGGTTGCAGATTCTCTCTGACCATTTAGCCAGAAGAAATTCAGTTTGTCATACACACCACAAACAACAGAAACTGACTATTAAAACAACTGCTGGTGGATTTGCAGTCAGTTAGCGGACATTGTCAGTTAAAAGTGAACTCTGAACCTTGTTTTGGGGCAAAACTTCAAGAGAAGCTGTATGAGAAAAACAGAGCGAGAGAGGAAGAAATAAAAGCAAAAGAGAGAGAGAAAGAGGTGTGGAGAAAATAGGCTACCCCCCCCTACACAATTGCATAACTGTGACCTATAATACACCGCAACCAAGACGAAGAACAAAAGTGGGATGGAAACTCACACATACACACACACATGCACATTTGTGGGTGTGTAAATGTGCATCGACGTGCAAGATGACACACTGTATTTCAGATGTGTAAAATAGAGCAGGGAGATGTGTGTGTGTGTGTGTGTGAGAATGTGTTTGTGCACACCTACAGGGTTGAGATGTGTTGGTTTCCGTCTTCTTTTTTTTTTTTGCAAACAGCGCTTCATAGAATGCATCGATAGCGCGTTGTTTTCGAGCTGCAGTGCTCGCCCACAAACCCACAATGACAATCTCATGGCCAAGTTGTCAACATCGATACATTAGAGGGATTGTTCGTCATATTGTTTTCTGATCAAGATGGATTACTCTTCATCAGCAGCTTGCCGAGGTTTTAGGTTGGGAGATATGAAATCACGCTGATGCATTTGATGGAATAGTGAGGCTGAGAGATTTTAGATTGAGATCTCTGTGCCTTATTGAATTTCTCAGGGGTAGATCAAATTACTTTTTTCTTTTTTTGTTCTTCGTCAATGCACTGAACAAGCTGTAGGCTCTCGCCTTCTTATTCCTCTGTTTGTGTTATTTGTCTTGTTAAAACAGAATTACATTCTCGCTGCTTTTGTATCCATAAAGGGGCCTAAAGCACAAACATCACAAAAGCCAGTCTACTCATCTGTTTTAAATTCCTTTTAGGAAAAAAAAATCTTTACATTTGCCTCTCTGCCTGTGGATCCCTTTCACTTATCCTTTCCTTCTGAGCATGTTCAGTTGCTGCAGCATAGAGAAAGGAGAGCAAATTGAGCCTTAAATCTAAACATGTGACATCAGAAGACAAAATGGCAGCGCAGACAGGCCCCGGACCACCCACAGGCACGGTGGCTTCCCTCTAACTGAATATGGACTGAATTAGACGCTGCCTCAAACCGTTACCCCAGAGCTTTTATTAACCACACTAGAACCAAATGCATCTGCGGCCTGTTTTTGACTTCTCTTTTTGACTCCATCTAGTGTGTGTTTTCAATATTGAGGAAGCGGTGTGTTCGGACTAAAGGGTTAAAAACGGAGGGCAAATAACACGCCGTACGCATTAAGATACACAGAGTGCAAGACGGAGTTCGTCTTGTTTGGGGTGGAGCGTGTAATGCATGAGTGTTTTTTTGTACATGCACCGCAGCCCTGAACGTTCACAGAAAGCAAATGCTGCTTAGTAGAGAGCCTGAATGTTAATAGGAGAATATACTAAGAAGCTGGGAGGGGAAACTGCCCCTGCCCAGGCTCTACCCTTCACCTGGATAAGGATACTGCACATTTTGATATCGAACCGATACCAAGTACATACAGGGCTAGTATTGCCGATACCAATACCGATATTTTTAACGTATAAAGGCAGCTTATGTAGGGGTGAACAGTGTGTCATGACTTATGTGTCGTGTGAAGGCTGTGTGCAGGCAGGAATGGTAGTAGGAGGACCCAAAGTGCAGACAGTCTTAGACAAAAAGTGAACTTAAACTCAGATTTATTGCTAGATGGCAAACAGAGAACTAACAAAACTGGGAACACTAATAATAAACTGAAGACAACAATAACCTGAACTGGCAAACGGACAGCACACACAGCAAGATGAGAGTAGATCATGACACGGACACAGAGAAACACAGGGCTTAAATACACAGAGGGAGCAATCAGGGAATGGGTAACAGGAGAGAAACACAGCTGGGGCAAATCAGGCCTAACGAGACAAGGGGAAGCAAACCCAGATACATTAACATCAGACATGGACCTTCAAAATAAAACAGAAAACATAACACAGACTGAACTAAAGACACAGACTCACATGCAGGCACTGCAACAGAGGGAACAGAGACGTGGGACCAGGGCAGACAGACACTGACTGGACACGGGGATATAGCAACTAAGGATAACACAGAGACATAAACCATAAGACATAACTCTAACGAAGAAACCAAAGAATAGAAATGATAAATAATACAATAAACTCAAAACCCTGGCATCCTAACATTATGAGGTGAATCATCAACATGTTTTAATGACCAGTAGTGTTTTTACTTTGCCAAAAGTAATTTTACACAATTCAGCGAGCTTACAGTATAGTAACAAAGTATCCATACCAGTACCAACATCAGTATTGATATTTGGATCTGTCCTCCAACGTCTAGCAGAAAGCATCTGAAGCTGCTATTTATTAATATCAAATTAAAACATTTATATAGTGTGCACATATTTGATCCACTTGTTAAAATAAAGCTTTCCGTGTCTGTGTGCGTGCTAAAGAGAACACAAGTAGGCAAATCTATCCCACTCGTGTCTGCGCTCGCCAGAGACATGTGCACCACACAGACTCGGATCAAATCTGCTTCACATTTACAATCACATTTGCATGTAATTATGTGCACCGCAAATGTTTATTTACAAAGTTGCACAACACATGTGGATAAAAAAAATTAATAAGATAAATGCAAACTCAGGAATATAGGCTCTTATGGGTACACACACACATGCTGCACAAATACACAAATGCACACGCTAGCTGTAGTGGAAAATTACCAGACTCCCATGCACGGCTGTATGGTTATGGGAGCCACGGAGAGAGGGAATGGGCTATTTGTGGTGTCCTGCTGACTGGACCAAAGGAGAGCAGGCCAGAGCTGTGGTGAGGCTTGAAAGAGCAAAGGAGCGGGGTGTCATTACACTCGAGGCCAGACACCTCCATTTAGTTTCTGTTCTGTATCTCTGTCGGTGTGCTGGAGAGCCACGCTGCAGGTGGTATCTGTGCTGGACACCCACTCTGCTCAGGAGCTGCACTTAACCTCAGATCACACAAGTGAGAAAGCAAAAATGTTAAAAAAAAAAAATCATGAAAGAGCAGTAAGCGGGGGGGAGCTGTAGCTTCCAAAAATATTTGGCATTGCAGCGTGCTCGACATAACTAAAGTACTAAACTCACATTTAACTGGTGTTAGCTTTTTTCTTTCGTTTTTATTCCGGATTCCAGTCCAAGACCTTAGGGCAATGCCCATGTGTTATAGATAAAACTGTTTCCAACTCTCGAAACTCTTGACATAACTAAAGAAATAGCGGTCGGATTTCTTTTGTGTTGGTGCATGCTTGGCCAAATCATCTGATTGTCACAGAAGAGAAACATGTAACCACAATATAGCTGACACTACATTGCCCATGAGCAAGGATCCCACGAGACTGGTCCCAGCTCCATCGGATCCCAGGTTTGGGACCTATTCAGGGCCTTAATGTAAGTATGTGCCAAGCCTGGGCTTGGATGTCTCTGTGGGAAAAGTGAGTTTGATGATTTCAGAGTTCCAAGTATATAGAACACTTTCATTTTTTCAGATGATGCTCTTGATCCTGAAATCTCCCCTCTCCTCAGATAACAAATGAGCGGCACCAAAAGCAGCAATCCTGCGACAGCAGTATTGATTTTAATCACTGTGGTCGCTGCAACTGTTGTGCTGCTTGGCCTCCTTTTATGAGCAGCCATAAAACAACAGTGAGGAGATGGCCTGGATGCTTTCCATGTATTACAATCAGAATTTATAAATTGCCCCATTACCCACCTTTCCACTGGTTACTCTTGGAACATTAGCAATTATTTTCACATGGGGTCACACTCATAAAACCAATAATCTAGTGATTTAAAGCCCTGGTAGAGGAGATGGGCCGCAAGCTTTCTGGGGAAAGAGGCCTTTGGCTTTTAGAAATTGATTTGAGGCTGCTGTTAGACGGGCTTTGCAAGGACAAATTGCTTCTGGGTTTTTCTAAGGAGAGAGATTGAAGGAGATAGAGAGACTGACATTGAGAAAGAGGAGAAGGAGATCGTCCCAGTTCAAGTGTGGGTGTCTGGTTAAGAGGAGCAGGTAAGCCTGAGCTGCTGTGTTGTGTGCATTTAAGTCGCTTGGTGTTGCTTTCTTTTTGAATAATCTTTCAGCGCATCAAGCAAGTTTCATAAATCTGCGCCTTCACTGTGCGCTGCACCACTTTCTTTGTGGACCGGAGTACGTGTGCGGTTTTATACACCAACTGAGTGTCAGTGGATGAATGTGGGGCTGGGAAACACTGAGGCGGGCTGTGGCTTGCCACTCTGTTTGTGCTTATGGAGATGGATGGCTGCAGGAGGTGGTGGGAGGTGAGAGAGGCCTCTGGCTGCATGGCAAAACTCCTGATGACTGCCCACCCACCAATCATCCTATTACTCCTCTCCGGGGAATGAAAGAGAATGAAAGAGCGAGGCATGGCAGGGGGAAGAGAGAAAGAAATGATTCAGGTCTCAGGGTGAAAGTGATGGAGAGAGCTCATTGAGTAGATGGTCTGTAGGAAATTGACATGGGGGGTGGAGGGAAAGAAGGAACGGGAAGAGTGTGAATTCACAGATGGCAAAGTAGTGCAGGTATAAATGAAGCCTAAGTAAAAGGATGGAGAGAGGCAGCGGTGGAAGAAGTATTTGGATAAGTAAATAATTAGTAGTACAGCATAATGTCTGGATACTGTACCGTGTTTTAGGGTAATAGGACATCACACATATATTGCTGTTTAAAGTAAGTGTAGGCTTTAGTGTAGGCTTTAAATGTGTCTATTAATAACCATAATTAAAACAACAAAATTCTGATCATTATAATAATAATGGTGACCAGTCATCTCAGTATGGCTTACTGATTCCAAGTAATCTGCCATGTATATTATTGTTTCTCTCTGGTTTTTACTCTTTTACAGTTTTTAACAAGTTTAGAGTGCTGCTGCGACTTTAAGGTAGACTGGCTGGTTTGCTGGTAGCTTTTACTATTTGAACCAACTTTGCATCGATGATGGGGAGACACAAAGACACACAGATCCACAGACTGGGCCTTCTATGCTTTTAAAGGCAGTGAACATGCTAAAACATTTGAATAGCTGCTACAAGGAAACTAGGGGTATTTGTAAAAACTTACAGTGGCTGTGGCTACTTCCTGGTTACACACAGGAGTGAAAGTTTTTCGCTTCCTGCAACAACAGGACCTACATCGCATACACAGGTTCCTTTAAGGGAATGGATTAGCTGGCGGGGAGTATCACATCCCCTCAGATTTCAGCTCCCCCATCAGTTATCTACAAGAGCAGGGTATTTTGGGTAGGAAATGACTCAAAGAATGAAGTAAAATCATGGCTCTTCAGCTAATGCTTTCAGGGGCAGAGCTATTTAATAACACCTCTGTATTATGAGCAGCATTGTCCTGTTGGAACAGAATGTGTTTGAGCTAATTGCACCTTTTTCATATTGTGCAGAACAATGTAAACATTATGCATTATTATATTTTCATTTATGTGTCTGCAAAATCCTAATCTGACATCTAATTGCAGATGTCAGTTTGAAGTGGTGTAAGAGAACTTCACTAAATACTGAAGTACATGCCTTCAAATTGTCCTTTAAAATACAGTAACTGTACTTAAGATGAGTGCAATTAGTCAGATAAGAACTTAAGACATTCCATTTTTGGAGGAAGGGAAGAAAAAGAAAGACGCACTTGGACCGACAGCAAACTCATTTACACTGAGTGACAGCACTGTGTGACAGGCAGGGCACATGGGAGACCACACACACACACACACACACACACACACACACACACACACACACACACACACACACTCACAAACTCACCCCCCATTTGGAGGTCATTCTTGACTAGTTATACACCACTGCCTGCTTTTTGTGTTCCTTCCACGTGTTTGTATCTACGTGCAGTTTACATGTTCACATTAAAGATGTGAGTAATCATCTTGTCATTAGATTAATACGAACCTTCTACATTAGGTCTCGACTTAGTGTCGTCTAAGTCAGCGTTTGGCCCGAGGGGCCTGGTGGTTGCGCTCTGACGTTTTCTCTATGGGCTCCTTTTTTATAGAGAGCGAAGCAGTCGGGTGATGCATCATGCATTTTCCTTGAACTACAGCATAACCCAAAACTGCCACTCACTCAAGCCTGAAGAGAGTCGAGTCTTTTTCTGGTCCATGAAAGACACGGGACGATCTCCTGCTGGTGGTTATTTAAAGATAACTATTCTATTTTTGAAACTCAGGGTCTGAAACTAAGAAGAAGTCTCTCAGTTGTGGGGACTCGATCGCGGGACTTTCTTTTTCTTTCTTAATTTGCCTTTAAGTGTGGGGAGCGTTCACAAAACCATACACAGAAGACACACATTCTCATTAAAATACGTAATGTGCGTGCACAGATGGACGCATGAGAAATTAAGACACACACCAGGAAGCACACATAAGCAAACAGTTATATGTACGCAAAGATCTCCACGGATATACATACACACACATTCACATGCACACAGTGTGGTCCAGCCCTTGGCTCCAAAGTCTGTAATGAAGCCTCAGTGAAGGTCTACCAAGGAGGCTGGAGCAGTCAGCCAAGTCGGCCTGCGGTCTCATTCAGACAACCACCTCGCCTTCGCCAGCTACCCAAGCCTCAGTCACTGGGTGGGATGGTCAGGAGATCTAATCCAGCAAAGCGGAGGTTGGAGGTTTGAGGAGGACTGCGCTAGATGTGGTTAGTGTGGGACACCAAGTAGGGCCATCACTTATTTGGTGCCACAAAAGGGCAAAGGCGGCCTTTCCTGTTCTTTCACGCTGGTCTCCTGGCTTGCTGATGAGTGGAGCTCGCCACAAACAAGACAACTCCAAAAAAGCCAAGACGAAAACTTTACGAATACCGTGTTTCCAGAAAAACAAACACTCCTAAATTGTTTCAAAGTGGAGCTTGGACTATTAACATACGTGAATTCCTCTCACTTTCCATTGGCACGGCACACTTCTTTGCAAATATACAAACACACACAGACTTGCTTAACCACTGCGGCTTCCTCCATACACACAATACACCCACCACAATGACCTGGCGAGGCCTACACTGAGCTGGAGCGTATATTTACTCCACAGCAATTTACCCTTGGGCTTTGACAGCTCATCGTTTATGCCACTGTGGCGTTGCAGGGGCACCACTCCCTGTCTGCCTGTCCATCTGTCGCTCTGTCCATCTGCCTGTCAGAGTGGCAGACCGGCGACCGAACGATGATCCTGGATCACAGCCTGAAACGGAGTCAGAGGCGTTGTGAGGTCACAGGAGAAGCTGGCATATATTCACGCTGCTCTCTGGCAAAAGCAGTTTCGAATGTTTTAACAAAAACCCTACGAAGCACAGCTGTCTCTAATGGTCGATTGAAGTTCATTATAAACATGCTGCTCTTTTCTTAATGGACTTTTTAGCTTACATTAGCTGCGTCACTCTGGATATTAGTGTTGATCTGTCAGTGGGTTGCTCGACTGGTGCAAAGCGTTGACCCAGACTGAATTATCTGAGTAACTATTAACTCAATTGCCATGCATTTGTTTGTACAGACATTAATGGTCCCCAGAGGAGAAAACCTACTGACTTTGGCATTTTTCTATCTTATTTTGCGTCTACAGTGAATTATCTCGATGACTATTGAGTGAATTGTAATGAAATGTGGTACAGCACTTCATTTCCCTCTGGGGAAGAATTAATTGTGACTTTTTGTAGCGGCATAATAAATTAAAAGAATTAATTGGTACATTTTTTTTCACTTTGTGCAGTTATGACATCCTCATCAGCCTTTGCTGTTTTTTGAGTTAGTGTGCTCAAATGCTAAAGTGAGATGATAAATATGCTGATACGCTACACCCGATATACATCAGCAAGTTAGCATTGTCACTGTGACCATGCAAAACAGTCTCTAAGCAGTTAGTGCAAAAGTTGCCACACAGTTTAAGGAGATATCATGAAATTCTTATCTAAATAACTCATTAAAATACAAAATCGTATCTAATAATTCATGTTAATGAACATGTCACTTGTCCTTGTCATTATTAAGAGAGAATATTTCGAAAACCCACACGAAGCAGTGTTTTGTTTTCTACTTATTCTTTGTCATAACTTATTCTTGACATTCGTTGTTTTCATTTTTTTGGTTTGGTTTAGCCAAGAATAAAACTGCTCTGTTGGTGTTAGGCACCAAAACCACATCATCATGTCATACCGCATTATATTTTAAAATACAGTGATTCCCATTCATTTTAGTTTTGTCTGTTTCCTTCTTTCAATATAAATGGGGGGGGGGTTAAGAGGAAGTTTTAAAAATATAAATTAGAACAATGTTGGTTCATGCAAATGTTTATTTTCTGTGCTTCTGGTTACTAGACACCACATTTCGTTGGTAGTGTAGGCTGTTGCTGCTTGTGTCTGGTTGGTTGGTAGACTTTTCTTAGCTTAAATTTGGGACTTAATTGTGTTATCCTGTTAAATTAACACTGTCTATTAACTATAGGTGGGACTGATAACCAGAGATGGGCAGTAACGCGTTACTGTAATCTGATTACCTTTTTCAAGTAACGAGTAAAGTAAGGGATTACTATTGTAAAAACGGTAATTAGATTACCGTTACTTTCCCGTAGGAATGCTGCGTTACTGCGTTACTAAAACCGTGATTTTTTTTTTGCGAGAATGTCTCATGACAGTGACATAAGCGAGTGCGACGTTCTTGACAACAGCTGTGTGCAGATCAACAGTGGATCATATATCGAGTGCGGGAGAGAGTATGAGCATGCAGCGTTTAAAGCGTGAAAGCACTGACCTTACTTTGAGTTTGATTCCATAAAAAGTGACAAAAACATTAGTGTCCATTGTGCGTGGGAAAAAAAAAATTTTTAATACCGAAAAAAACCCTAAACAAGCTCCGAGTGCGCAACGACGTAATGGGAAATTCACAGAGAAACCCGCGGATTCTTCCACTGACCGCTGCGGCACACCGGCACCAGAGCACACCTCCGCCTACTGCACTCCTGCTTTCCAGGTGAAAATAGAGCAACAGGACCGCTAGTCTTTGACTTTATTTATTTTCTGCTGTGTTTTACTTGCATCAATTTGAAAGAGTGAGTGTAAACACACAAAAAAAAATATTTTATGTGCTGGAATGTGCAGAAAATAGGTTTAAATATTAAACAAATTTCTTCCAGTCAGAGAATGTTGCATATAATTAAATTTTTGCTTGATGCATAAAGTTAAAAGATTAAAACTGATAAAACAAGTTAAAAAAAAAAGAGACTTTTCCATTTGATTACATTTTGTATGATGGATTATGCAGAAAAAGTAGAATTGGGCTGACAGATCTATCGCTTTATCACCTATTCAGGTTGTAAATCGTGTTTTTAAAAAGTAACTAAGTAACTAAGTATTTAATTGCTTTTGAAAATTAATAATCAGTAAAGTAACAGGATTACTTTTTGGGTGAAGTAATCAGTAATTAGTTACTGTTCAATAGTTGAATTTTGTTGAATCTCCAGCTTTACTGACCTTCTTCTTAAAGACTGGGCTGTCAATCTTGAAGATGCTTCAGCAAATGTGTTATAGTACTGTTCAGCTGCTAGTGGTGGGAGGGGCCTGTGCCTGCCTGTCTAGGTGCTGTGTTGAGTTGTGTGTCAGAGGAGGCAAAGAAGGTGCCTTTAGTATTGATAATGAAGCAAACGAGTATCTAATCACTTAATGATTTTTAGTACTCTTTTTTTCCCCACAACAATACTGTATATACATCCTGTCTGCACTAACAACAGAACTAAAAAAAAATAAACAAAGATTTGCTGCATTTTCAGAATTTTGGCATCTAAAGGTTTGGTGACATTCCTGCTCTGAACTGCTGCAAGTACTTTTCTTTATACTTTAAAGCTCAATACATGAGGCCCCGTCATGCTGACTGTCACGAAGAAAAATGAGAATTTGTATTATTGTAAACAAATAAATGAATTGCACTTTGTGATAGTTTTACCATTTCTTGTGAGCCCACTGAACTACTGGCAAGTATTATTTTCCTAATATGCAGTTTGATGTCGACAGTATACAGCACTTCTGACATATCGACATATCCACTTTTTGTGCTTTGAATTTTCCTCAAACATAATATAATATTTACATTTTTCAGAATATTTCACAAAAACGTGATCTTTTGGTTTTACAGAGAGACATGTGACCCTAAAAGCTCCTACCCAAAACGTCTGACTTCAAAAGCTTGAATAATATGATGTTGTCAACGAGTTTGCAACACTTCCTTCTCTTATTCCTTCTTCTTTTGTGAGCCGCAGTTTTAAATTCATCATCTGTACCGCTACATTGTAGGTTGATGTAACAACAGCACTGAACATGCCTGAATGTCTTATTGAAGTAATTAGGCTGCCTTAACCTTTAATCTCACTAAATTCCTCCACCTCACTAGATGAAACGCCCTTGGCCTAGCTCAAAATTGTCAATTACGCCTGTCAGATGGAGAATGGTAACCAAGCCAATTTCCTCTCTCCCTCTCTTTCTTCTCCTGAATTACTTTGTCTTTCTTTTCACTCTGATGTTGTTCTGCCCTCTTTTCATTCTCCCGCTGCTAGAGCCGAAACAGCATAGAAGGCTGCTGCTTTTGTGTGACTATAATTGCACATTTCATAATGACACTAAGCAGACATAGACACAGATAAAGAGAGACGGATAAGAGGGAGAGCTGCAGAGCGGGAGATTGTGTCCCCAGAGTACCCTGTGTTTCCAGCTTAATTGATGACAACCACAAGTGAAGTTTGGAACCTCTGAGCTCCTTTCTGTCAACATTTCAAGGAAGTGAGAGAGCACGGACTCCATTGTATTGGGATGATGTTAAAGTAGAAGCTATGTTTTGTCCCAATCCCTGCAGTTGTGGGGCTGGAATGTTTTCCGCATAGCAATCTGCGAGAAGCTAATTTAAAGACGCTCGTTTCACATAGTAAACAAGGCATTTACAGCCTGTGTGGTAGCGTTCAACAAGTTGATCCTAGTGCCAGTTACAGTGCTTAAGATTTAAAGGCGGCACATTACGACGGTATAATCACACAACAGGTACCCAGTCTTTCATATGGTCAGAAGTGGAGGGTAAAGTGCATAGCGACAGCAAGTGCTCCCAGCTATGAATTAAAAAGGGAGGGGAAAAATGAGTGCTCTTTGACTGCATGTTGCTTCTCTCTTTCTCTCTCTCGCTCTCTCTGGGATCTGGCAAGCCAAGCCCGATGTTAAGTGGCTTCTTGAGTTTATCCAGTGAGGTCAGAGGGAAAATAAAAACATCACGCGAGAGCTACAATTACAGCCCTCGAACATGACAAGCGTCTGTTTTTGTGCTTTTGACTAAGGGCCCACTTTTAATGGTTGGTTCTGACTGCAAGATAAACAAACAGTCAAAGGGTTAGCACAACCCCCGTCTACAGGCGCTAGCCAACCCCAGCCAGCGAGAGAGCCAGAGAAGCTAAACTCTGCCGCAGCGCTAGGCAGCAACAGCAGAAGCAGCAGTGGTTTTGGCGGCAGGGTAAATTACAGCATGGAGCAAAGCTGTGGTTTGTATACAGCATACTAACACACTCACTCGCTTTTCCTTTCACTCTTTCTCTGTCTCACACACGCTCACAGCCGCTCTGCTCCTCAGTCCCCTCTGAGTCTTTTACACAACCCTTCAGATTAGACGCGCACACACGCATGCAGTCACTTGGGTGGGCTCTTCCCACAGGTGTCTCCAAAGCAAGGCCGGCAATCAACATCGCCTCTGGCAAGACATCCAGCCTACAACCCTACTGATCTCATCAAGAGACCAGTAATCTCCTAAATTAGTGGTTCCAAATCCAGTGGGAAACTCTAAGCTAATGGGATCTCATTATACGGAGAATAAAAAGAATCCCATCAGGTGACATTTACATGTTGCATCATTCTGTATTCTCAGCCAGGCAGGCCCGAGGGACTACTCAGAGATCAGTTCAGCTAGGTTTCCTCTTAGACCGACACCCCATTTGGAACAATGAGATAAACTATGGCAAATGTTGTTTGTAGGGTTACAGCAGTGTCATTACAGCTCAAGTTCTAGGTGATCACATTGTGAATAACAGACTGGTGCACTTGGTGCTCACCCAGGCCAGCTCTATTTATTAGTGGAGGTGGTTAATGTGCACATTATGCTAGTATAATCTTCTGTGGGTTTTACAATAACAAACTGATTAATTTCATTCCACAAAATGTTCTCTTAGGACACACTCTAGCATGTTTAAACCTTTGCTCGAATTGGATCAAATATGCCAACCAACATTGACGGTGATCTGCTTGAGTAGCTATGCTGCTTCAGCTTGCTGTAGGCACCAGGATGGAGGGTGGCTGGAAGGAAGTTTGTAAAAGTGTGAAAACAGAGCTAGGCTAAGAAAAAACCCTGCTTGCTTGTAACGAGCTTCAGCCACTGTTGCATTTACCGTGTTGTTATAAATGCATTACCTCGTCATGCGCGATACAGCATGTTTCCATGCCCAAATAATTGGTTTAGTACATACTGTGTACCTACTAGTGGAAGTGAAAAAATTTTGACAGGGTCAAATGAAACATTTACTGGAAGTAGTGTTTACATTGTTGGACTTGGAGACAAGATGGCAATCACTAAAGGTAGCAAGTATCTAGTGTTCCATTTTAAATACACTATTCAGGTATTCTTAGTACACATTATGTTGCTGTTCTTGATGGCATGAATATACTCAGAGTGGCTTGTGTAAGTTTGGAAGTGTATGGTTTGGGACGCAGGAATAGACTGTAGGACATCATCTATCTCTCATATCAGACTGAGGAGAGACTGGATGTGACAGGGACTTAAACATACCCTTCATGTATAGGGTGGTAATAGGTGAAGGTATAGTCTGATGCTAGCTGGTTAGCATGCTAACAATATCTCTTCAATACAATACCTTCTGAGGAACCAAGGAAAAACAGTCTTTCAGTTTAACTTTTTCTGTCCACTACAGAGGACACAATGAATAGGCTCTGAGACAAAGTTGTAGTTCTTACATCTTCACATTTTGTTGATTGCTTTTCCTAACTTTTGAAAATTTTAAACTGTTTTAAAAATAATAGGTGAACTTCAATTTGATCTACCAAAACAGAACACAACTAAAAAGATCATTTTACAGTATTTGACAGTAGCTAGAATTATCTTTGAACTACAAAATCAATGCATTCAAAAGTGACACTAAGTAGTGTTATATTACAAATGTGGAGGTGGGTTCTGTTGCACACTAAGCTGAAGACATCAGCTATCACCCAATTCGATCCTATTGGGAGAACTCAGTCTTCCCTTTGCCTGTTGACGGTGACATTAGATCACAGACAGAACTACACAGAGAGGTATTTCTCTCTCCAGAGTGATTCATGCCGCTGACAACTGAGTCATTTCGTTGTGTAGGTAAGATTAAGTCACAATACAGCTGAAAAATTCTGAAAATTAGAAGCCTGCTGAGAGCATCGATCGTGTCTCACACCCTGTACTCCATAATCCACAATTAACGCGTGTCCCTTTAACGGTAACATTATATTATTACAACCTTACATTGTTGAGTAGCAGTGCAATGCCCGACTTGGAGAACATACAAAGAATTCATTTAGAAGTGTGGCTGATAGAAGTGAAAATGGCTAACCCACGGTGTACTGAGGAAACGCTGCAGTTTGAGCTTCTCCTCCCCTGTGCCTCATTGACTTTGAATGTGTAAACAAACTCGTCTTTGAACACGCTTTCTCTGTCTTTGTGCTGTGTTCACACCTGCTGCCGAGTTCCTGTAACAGATGCATCCATACTTTAGGGTCATTGTGCACACTCCTGCACAGTGTCGTTAGCACACAGCTACATATGCACAGGCATGCTGTATATTCACACACACACACACACACACACACACACACAAAGTCACCGCAATTAACCGTGTGTTATTGTGTACATGTGCACACAGCAAAAACACAGATACACACAAGTACGCGCTGGCAGAAACACACCCAAACACCCACACACCTGCTGCTTATCCTCCTCCACAGCCCCTTGTGTTAATGGATGGGAGTCTAATTACTACTCGCACACTAGGACTACTTTCTCCACACTTGTCTCCCAGGACATGTGTGCATGTTCGTGTGTGTATGTGTGTACGAGTGTGTCTGAGAGAGCGGTGGGGTTAGCTGCTGTCAGCACGGAGCTCTCACACACACTGCTCATTAGCAGACTTTCTCTCTTCTTCTCATTTCACACAGAAACACTCTAGACTTCATACAAAACCCTGTTAAACATGGCGCAGTGCTCAGCTGAGCATCAAAACACGTAGTAGCAGCTTGGCTTTGCGTACACATTTTTATTTTAAGATGCAGTTTATTTCCTCTCTCCCCTTCTGCCTTATTCTTTCACAGAGATAGCTGGAGAAAAGAGGCAGAAAGAGATGATTGGTGTGCCTAAAGCAACTCACAAAACCAGACAGACACTTCCTCATTCAACCACCACAGCACTGGTTAAAAATAACGACAAGGAACTGTGAGCTGCTGACTCCCTCTCTCACGGTACTAATGCACACATCTGCATGTGCACACAAACACACACAGTGCTGGTGGTGGCTGAGGTATTCTGAGTCTGTGTTTTGACACGGTCTCGTCTGTGACGCAGTCTGTGTTGTACCATAAACTGTCTCTGTACTAGAGTGACCTCCCCCACCACTTCCTCTGTGCCTCTGTGTGTTTCATCTCCCCTGTGGCTTTCAGGCTCGAGGTCTAAGTGGAGCACAGAGAGCAGATAGGTCTTCAGAGGAAAGACTGCTATTGAGAACGTCTGTTCTCAATAGCAGTCTCACAAAAACAAAAGCCACCTGGCTCCTAGCAGCAGGACGGCGTCACAGTCGGTGCAAAAGATTCCGAAGCGAGACGCACCGGAAAAAAAAGTTCAAAGACTTCAAACAATTAACACTTTTTCATTCACAACAGATTCGAATTTGCAGCTTTTTAGTATGTTAGCAAAGTTGGTGTTCAAATAGTGGTTTAAGTCTCAAGTCCACGTGGTCATATGACATAAGGGTTCACTAAGGTCACAGGTTGCAGGCATTGGTTGGTGGTGGTTACTTTTATGGGTAAAATCGCAGGTAAGACACGTGTATTTACTGGGAGGGATTCTCTTCTTTTGTGCAGGCTCTCGTGCTGGTATGGTCTCTTGAAATCCTCAGGTGAGTATTTCTTTGTGCGCTAGAGTGGGCCAGGCAGGTTTCGTCAGAATCTTTAATGAAGGAGAATAAGTTGGGTCAACTGGTTAGCAAGTAAACTAAGAGGGCTAACTTACTCTACCACACCAAGCAGCTTCACAGTCCCGTGAGGAATGGAGAGGAGAACCACAGGCCCAGTGCCGGTGGAAACTGGGCCTGCCATGCCCACTTGCGGGACGGTTACGCAGAGTTCATACTCTACACATGTGCACATGATGGAGAGAGTAGCGATAGAGGTAGAGGTTAAGAAGGTTAGTGGTGACCATGACAGACAGAAATCTGCATATGCTCTGTGCTACGTTGCCAAGCACATGCTCATAAAAAGGTCCACACTGGAGGCCTAATTATCCTTTCAACTAATGCAGTTCTAATCAATTATGAATACTGAGAAACTCTGATGTTTATATTTTTGGTAAATGGGTATGACCTGTGTTTTCAGTCTGCCACGCCGCATGGTGACGGACGCATTAATGCAGCTCGTATTAATAACTGTTGTAATAGCAGGCTTGACTCCAAGTGATCCTGCTAAAAAATAATAGTTATTATTGTATCAACTTCACTTTCAAATGCTCCCATTTTGCAGCTTAATGACCGAACACTTCAAATGAGATTCTGTCAGAACTAATTTTTTCATCCTCCACGGTCGTTAGCGGGTTTTTTTTTGTTTGTTTGTTTTTTTACACCTGTACCTTTTCTCTTTATTTTTGTGTGAAATACCCAATGTGTCATGTATTCTAGCCAAGAAAATAAGAGTTATTTTCATGTACATAATTTACTTACGCCCCATTATTAAAACGCATACTTCGTGCTTTCAATTCACTGCCGTAGAGGAGGCAGTTGTGGCGAGCAGCAGGTTTACACTGAAGATGGCTTTGTAAATTCAGTGTTGCCCAGAAACGTCCCAGTCAGAGTTCTTGAATTCTCCATTTAGCATTTATATACTGGAAGTTTGTCATCGGTGGAACTTTGGGTAGTGACTGAAAGAATGAGACTAGTGGTAGGAAGTGGTGGGAATAAGCCTTCGCCAAAAGAGTGGTTGGCCTCTTTCTTAGGGTGAAGAGTGCAGTGATTTGAGAGGGGCTCAGAGTACAGCCGCTTCTCCTCCACATTGAGAGGAGCCAGTCTAGGTGGTTCAGGGATGTCTTCTGGACGCCCTACTGGGTGAGGTGTTCTGGGGGTGTCCTACTGGGAAGAGGCCCCGGGGTATACCAGATCCACCCAAGAGATTACATGTCTCTTGGTGTTCCCCCAGGTAAGCTGGAGAAGGTGTTTGGGGAGAGGTCTGAGTTTCTCTGCTTAGACTCCTGCCCCATGACTTGGGCCAAGAAAAGCGCAAGAAGATAGATGGATGGTACTTGCCAGTTGAGGTGGTTTAGAGATCTGGCAAGGATGCCTCCTGGGTTTTCATTTAGTCTACTTAGTACAGAATAATCTGCCATTTTTGCACAGGCAGCAGTCAAGTTCAGCTTTAACTATTTATGGTGTAAATGTTGTTCTCCCACTGGTTACAGGATAATGACACATCTGCATTTAGATTGGCTCCCTATAAGCCTCGCTTTCACTGTGCCACTCTGTCTGCCACTGAGTACCAAATCTCCCTGAAAAAGAAGGCTGGTTGTGCAACCAAGACAGGAAGATGACAGCGCTTTTGTTTTCCCTGGTAGCTACTGGTAGCTGGGATGGTGGATGAAACAATTGAAATAATTGTGGGAAGCAGGAAAAGAAAAAGAGTCCGAGGAAGCGAGGAAGGCAAGGAGGAGGAACGATAAAAACCGACCTCAGGCAGGCATTCAGTCAATAAAGAGAGCTCTCGAAACTATTCAAACACTGGATTTGATTAGATCACTAACTTAGTCTGTTTATTACTGTAGTACGGATTGTTCTTATGCGGGATGCCATCCAGTCTTTGGGACAGAGGCAGAAGGAGTGCCACTTTAATAATGATAACATGCTATTCTTGTGTTTGTAGAGGTTTGTTGATGGGACAACACATTTGATCAAATTTGAATCACAAGTTGCAGCTTTAAGTACTTCATAGTCTCATACGCGGAGCTGCAGCTTAGCTTTAGCATCTCTTAAGGATCCCTCAAGTGAACAAAAAGCTGCCAAAGTCGCAACCTCTGAATGAATCGGTGGTACAAAAAGCAGCAGTGGCGGTGCACAGTTAAAGAATAAAACACAGGGATTGAGTCTTACAGATGGCTGTGCCAGCAGAGTATAGATTCATCTCTGTCTGACTGACCTCATCAGCTACTCGCTGTTGATCGGCGATGCAGAAGGAGGGGCAGACGGAGGGTGGGCAGAGACCAGCACCCGAGTGGACCCCCGGACCGCTCGATTGCTCAGCCAAGTCGAAAATGTGTTCTCAGATCTTTGCCTGACATGTTGTCCTCCGGGGTTAGGCCTCTGCGTTTGTGCGTTTGGTGTGTTTTTGTGCGAGTGTGTGTGTGTGTACATCACAGAAGAGAGGAAGCTGTGTTTGGCAGGGATTCACACTGATCATCTTTGACTGCTCTGTGATCGTGTGTGTGTGTCTGTGGTTTAAAGGGCACAGAGGTTTGTTTGTATAAAGCAGAGCAATTTGACAGTTTTACACAGGCCTGCTGCAGACATGAACTATCAGATTAAAGGGTCACGTGACCATCATACCTAACATCATAGGCACTTTCATATTTGTACACAAGTAAGACATTTAAAGCACGCTCAGCTCATGTTCACATGTGAAAATCTGACCACTTTAATTGGTGATGACAGGAATAGAGACCATGTGATTACACTAATGTGCTTAAATACGTGTGTGTGAAAGGTAGGAAATAGCTCAGGTGCGTGTGTGTGTTTCAAGTCATCGTGGAGGCAGCGAAAGCATGATGCCTCCCTTGGCCTGTTTCCAGCTGGAACACTGTGTCAGATTGAGCGACCTTCGGCTGACAGGCCCAGGAGTTCACTGGACCGTGCATGTGTGCGGCAGAATCCGCGATTGTACAGTCATGCATGTGTGCGATTGTGTGTTGCGAATATGGGTGAATGCACGCACGTGTGATTCTGCCTGTGTGTTTGTGTGTCGCACATCCATTGTGTGTGCATGTGTGCGCGCGAGTCTCCCAAGGTAGCAATCCATCTTGACAGTCTGCGTAGCCCCATCACATCACTGTCACGCCACTCTCTCACTCGGACAAGTGATGGAAGGAGTCCAGAGGGAGAGAGAGGGGGGGGTGGAGTGAATGACGGAGACGGACGACAGATCACATCGGACTCATCGGGAAAAAGTGCTGTGACACACAAACACTCCTCTATGTAGAGAGAGAGGAGGGGGGCGCGTGGCCGTCTAGGCGAAACAAAACAAAAGCGAGTCAGCCTCCATCTCATCCGTGGATATTGGCTTAATTGGAAGCCTCCGTTGATTGGATTTCCTCAGAGGCAAGTGGCATGCAGCTTCAATTTCCTCGGGTTTCAGCGGTGAGGAAAGATGAACTTGTGCATTGAAGTGATGACAGATTCCCCCCCTCTCTTTTTTTTTCTCTGCAGACACAAAGCTTTTTGCTGAAGAGACCGCCAACAAAAGCTTCATGTTAGATGTCATTTGCAGTCTCAAGAAGCCCTTCACACCAAATTATTTCTGCTGACTGCAAAGTTAGCTTCAGGATAATCTATAAAACATGATGTGGATTTTTCTGCATTGCTTTGTCTGTAATGCTGTCAAACATACCTGCACGCAGTTTAGTAGATTACCTTTTGTCCATAGCGATGAATGTTTTAAAAATCGGTTTTGCGGAAAGTGTGCACCAAAGTTGACCCTGTGAAGCAGAGCGACTCGAGCTAGAGGGGGGAAACACTTGTCTGAAGACGGCAGCTTTCGGATAACCCCAGCGGGGTTGCTGTCAGAAGAATGAGGCTGCCAGATCCTGGGCTCCGTCAGCTCGGCCTGGCTCGAACTTGTCATGTTAGAGGCTGTTTTGCTTACCTATTTGCTTGAAAATCAAGTTTTAGTTCACTGTACACCCTTATGAAATGGGATGATATGTTGACTCTCTGGACAAATTTCTGAGGTCTTATCTAGTTGACCTACTAATAACCTTTGATAATGTCGGGAAAGTTGATTCCAGCCATGATACCGGTTCCTCACATAAGTTGTTTTGTATTGATTGAGACGAGGTTGAATCTGGGAGATGGTGAAATGACATAACATGAGAAATCGTATTAAAATAAATATCAACGACTTATCTTGGGATTTAACAGCAGACATATGCCAGCACGCCAGAAGAATATCCAATTAGTTTTCTCTTAAAGAATTAATTAACAATTAACTTTGTTGAAAAACGCACAGTGTGCAGGCTGGCTTTGTGCTGAATACCCAGCGTAGTTTATAATTCTCCAACTGATGCCGTTTTGCTGCTACATGTAGCGATAAGCTTCAGCTGTTTACAAAGACTGAATGGTTTGTCTATTGGATTAGTATGGTATTAGTCTCAGAGTACCATTCTCGACTATTCAAGAGTTATAGATCATTTTCTTTTAAGGGAGATAAATAAATGTAAAATTAGACTGCCGCTGTGCCATAGTTGTTATTCAAGTACTCTGAAGTGCTTGTTAGAGTCTTCATTACAGCCTGTAAACTTTGAGGAAAAGATACAGTGTAGTTTTTGAAACTGTTTGTCTTTATGTTTTAATGAGCTTTGGCTGCATTGCTAGCAGGGCTAATATGGGATCCACTGGGACATCTGTATAATTATATGGTTGTCATGAAATTTTGACTGTTTGAACTGTTGTTGAGCAAGGACAGACGGACACTTAACAGAAAGATATTGAAATTAAATCACTTTGGTTTTAAATTTGGTTTTAAATCTGTAAAATTTGCTTACTTACTTGTGAATTATCTTGGCAACATTGCTCCATTCCAGTGATGGCTTGTAATAACTTCCCTGACCTTTTATCATATGACTCGTATTGCAATCACACTAAGTATAACACTTGCTAAACACCAGCATGCTAGCACAGTGACATTGATCCTTGGCATGGCTGTATGCACCGAGCTCTGCTGATTCTCAGAGGTGGTCTGTCTGTTCAGATCAGTCACGGGGTCGTACAGGAGGAGGTATTCCCTAAGCCTGTGCTATTTCCTGATCTGTTCACTGTTGGGTGAACTATCTGCGCTGATATTGTTTTCCTCCTTTGTGCATTGTGTTTTTGTGTCAAAGCCTCCAGACAGCTGTAAAACTATGGTGACACCTGTGCAGATCTCAACGGGGACCCTGCTCGCTCAGCCTTGGCAACAGGGCTAAGCACCGTAGCTCTCAGAGGAAACCAAATTAAAGTATCGGTGAGGACTTCTGAAGGGAAGTTAGCAACTTGCGCCGTTTAAGCTCCCAGTATTCCGATGCTGAAGAATTTCTGCCATGCTGGGATTGTTTTTTTTTTTTCGTCACCGCTCGGGAAATTCAGTCTCATAACAAACTCCACAATCATTTGACGAAATCCAGCCACGCTCACTAATATGAATTCCTTGTATCGGAGATTGAGGTTTATGTTCCCCAAACGTGGTGTTTGGCCCGGCCTGCTCAGCGCTGTGCCAGAAAATGTGATCTTGCTTGTGTTTCAGAGTAATGATTTACGAAATTGCACGGTCTAAACTTTCATGACTTCATTTCCTCTCCTGGTGTGTTGTCACTCAGCTGTAAATGTAATCAGTTTGTTGTCCAATTATATTCAAACCCAGCCTGTCAGTGTCGTTCAGAAGAGCAGGACTGCAGTTAACGGAGACAGTGGGGAGACTTGGCTTGTTCGCCTTGTGAGCTGCTGCTTTTAATCGAATATCTTCTGAATAGCATCCAGATTGCGCCTGCACTTCTTCATCCAATCCTTTCATGTGTTTAGCTGCTTACGGCGCGCAAGCAAAATCTCCTTGATACCCTTGGCTTTTTCAACCTTTGCTCAAAATGTGGAGCACAGATGGTCAATCCTGGAACCACGTGTGAAAAGGCTCCCCCCCCCCCCCTTTTTTTTTTTTTATGCTAGTATCATCCAGAAGTGCAAGAGAAATAAAAGAGAATGAGAGGAACTCAGCATGAAATCTTAATACGCCATAAATTATTCCCATCAGCCAGAGGACTATATTTAAGTGGTCTTTCCAGCCTTCCTTTCATCATAATTGCTTTTGTTTGTTTGGTGTGTGAAAGTGTCGCGGTGAAGCTGTTTAACAGAAATCTAGCGGCGCAGGCGCATAATTCAAGCACTGTGGGGAAAACGTATTTGAGATCTTCATCAGCGTAGACAAGCAGAAAAATTGCAATCGCACGCCGTGATTTATTAGTTTCATTAATTTATGTTGATTTGCTTAATCACTTTCAGAGTGTGTCAAGCCCATATCACACTGATGTTTACAGCCCTGGCACTCGGCAAGGCGAGGTGTTATAATACTGATGTCAGATAATTAAACTGGAGTGCTGAATGTGTAATGAAGTTTAATTGGAAACAATGAAGCACTGCAATCAACATTTTATCAATCAGGAATCGGAATGCATCGTGAATTGATCCAAGGAGAAGAGCGCCGGCTGCCCTTCTTTCATGTGGGCGCAAGCAGAGACGTGAGGAAAGCAGCCTCTTCCTCTTTGTCTTCCTCACCAGACAGATTTCCATTTGCTCCTGATTAAATTTGCCACTCTTTGAGTTTTAATGTATTTACTCTTTCTCTCCTCCCATCAGCTGTCTCCTTCCACTTGTATTTGTCAGTGCGGCAGCTGGAACAAGATGCTGTTCTTACACTACATGCTGCTAAAGAAGTGAGGGTATTTTTAACTAGAAGCTCTGTGTCAGTTGCCAAGCACTGAGGGGCTTGTGTGAAGTCTTTTGCCCGGAGGGGCTTTGGTTGTATCTCTGTGTGGCAAAAACAAGTAGAGAAATAGTGGAGTAGTCAAAGGGAGATGACTTTTTTTCTAGCAAGGTTCTAGAGTTGACACTTAGAAATGTATCACAGGGGTGCCTCCAGAGACACCTGGCTTTTTTCTTCTTCTTCTTTTTCTTTGCTCTATAGGCAGATGTGGGATGGATCGACGTGTGGGTTTACTGCTACTGTTGCCACAAGAAATGTTCCCCCCACCAACCTTGACAACAGCTCAGCATATTAAACATCTGGAATCCCTGCAGCATGTTCACACTCGCTCCTTCTCCATTTCTTAGTGTGTTTTAAAGGTTTTTTCTGTCCAGCAGCATGCCCGTGTTCATGTGAGATATACACCCACCAGACACTTTATTAAGTACACCTTGCTAATACTGCGTTGGACCCAGTTTTTCCTTCAGAGCTGCTTTAATTCTTTGTAGGGTAGATTAAAGAAGCTGCTGGAAACATTGCTCAGTGATTTTGGCCTATAATGACATCATAGCATCGCACAGTTGTGACATCCCAGATCTCAAATCTATTTGATTGAGACTGTGGAAACCAACAAGAAACCAGTTTAAGATTATTTAAGTTTTGTGCCGCTCAAACAAGTAAATTTAGATCATGCAACATTTTTCCAGTCTTCTGTTGTCCACTTTTGGGGAACTGTAGCATCAATTTCCTGTTCCTAGCTGATAGAAGTGGCACCTGGTATGGTCTTCTGCTGCGTCAAGGTTTGATGTGCTGTAGAGATCCTCTTCTGCATACCTTGGTCATAACAAGCGCTTATTTGAGTTACTCCTGGTTTTCTATTAGCCTGAAGCTTCTCCTGTGACATCTGCCATCAAAGAGGGATTTTCACCAAGAGAACTGGATATTGGATGTTTTTTGCTTATTCAGACCATTCTCTGTAAGCTTTGAGATTATTATGTAGGAAAATCCCAGCAGAACAGCATGTTCTGAAATATTCAGACCAGCTTATTTGGCAACAATACAACAATGCTACGTTCAAAATCAGTTAAATCACCTTTCCTCCTCATTCTGAGTCTCACTTTAAGCTTCATTGCTTTGAGTTGCTACCATGTGATGGGCTGATGAGATAGTTGCACGAAAGAGCAGCAGAACAGGCGTTCCCAATAAAGTGCTCATGAGTGAGTATTGAATCAATTTTACATTTGCTGTTTTTTGGTGAATGTTAATATTCTCCCTATTATGTAGACACTGATTCGACATTTTCAAAACTCTCTACTTGCCTGACTAAATCAGATCACATTAATGGCTTCAGAATGCTTGCGCTTTCTATTTTGCTAATGGTTTCAAGAGAAACATATGGTCCCACAAATGTATCTTTAGCTGCGTCATTTTATCATATTGAAACATCTGCATTCAAATATTGAGGATCACTTTGTTTGCATAAATAACGGGGGTGGCATCTACAGTCATTTTCAGTATCAATTCATTTTCCAATTACCTTTTGCATTTATTAAATAATTAATATATATGAATGAATGATGATTTATTCTGAATCAGTGATGGCATATTCTTAACAACTATTCAATACCCTGACATTCTGTTTATTTTCCTATGAAACAAAGAAAAGAAACACAATTGTTGCTACTCCACTACCATTTCAATTAACCACCTAGCTTATTGGCTACTGTAAGGTCCTTCTGGAAGATGTTTTGATGTTGGAAGTTGTTTTTCATAATAAAACTGAAATGAGTGGCTGAATCTTTAAGGATTTTGTATATTTCACTGAGGTTAAGATGAAAACTAAAATAGCATTTTAAAGAAAGTGTGTGGGTTAGTAAACAAAATGAGGAGCTTTAGTGATTAATAACGTTGTTTTTCTTGAGAGGACTGTGTCATTTTGACCGTGTCGTCTTACCTCCGAGCATATAAATCTAAACCATTTAAAAGAAAAACACAGTCATCTTCAGCTTTTTTTAACCACGCAACCTGATATAAGGAAGCCAATGAATGCTCTATTCATTTTAGTATATGACTAATTCTGACATGTGTGTTTTCACATACACCGAAATCACTGACACAAAAGCATCACCCAACACTAATTCTGTTTTCAGTCAGAGCTGGTGCAGCGTGTCTTCAGCTCTATCCGCCTACTTCAGCTGGCTACTCACAGCTTGATCGCAGTTCTTTAATCTCATTAACCGCTATCGCTGGGAGCACATCTAAATGACTTTAAGGCAGATGATGCGGTTTAATAGAGATTGAATAGTTGTAACCTCTCTCACCCCCCCAGCTATTGTAACTGCTGTCTTAGCTAAGAGCTTGGCAGTAGGGCCAAATCTTCCTTCTCTTGCTGCTGTCTCTTTATTCAGTCTTCAACTGAGGCCTTTGGTATGTGTCACTGTATGAATATAAATGAGGTTTATGTGGATCTGTTTGACCTTCTTTAGCCAAACTCGAAATGTGACTGTAGGACTGATCTTCATGGTCTAAGTCAAAACTGAGACATGCAAATAATGATAAATTCAATTTAGAGCAATTAGTAGCATCCTATACTAGCATCCTATACTGTGAACATGGTCGTAATTATACCTCCTGAGTGCAACCAATGAAATGAATGTGGGACTCTTAACCAACTGTTCAGGGTATTGTGGACTCTTTGTTGGCACCTTTCTCCATCATCAGCATACATGTGGCACGTTGCTTCTTTACAGCTATCTGGTGTCTCACTAATATATAGACAAAAAAGTAGTGGTCCCAACATTGAACCTTGTGGAATTCCCATTTTGCAATTCTTATGTTACACTTAGTATTTATGAAGTGTACTGTGTACATCCACAGTACTCACCTGCAAATCTCAGGCGCACATCTTCTGCACATTGTAAAGATGTCAACTGCTAAAGCCACTTAAAAACAGGCTGACCCTGGATAATACAGTGCTCTGTGTGTGTGTGTGGCTCTTTGAATGACAAAAATATCTGTTGTTGGAGAGGCACTTCAGTTTCTAAAACATATTTGTGGGTGATGCTACAAAGAGCACGGAGTAACGTACATACTCTTGGAGGTGTTAAAGCCCCGCATTGTGACCCCTGAGAGGCTGTTGATCACGTTTTGTAACAATCTCATCTTCTCAGGCCTAGAGGATGGAAAGGCTCAAGTGGTTGCTCTGTCATTCACTAACAACCACTTGAACCTCGCTACCAAGGAGACCCAGGTACTCCCCAAATCCCAATTAATGAGAGAAAAGCTTGAAGAGGGTGTTCTTGACGGTAGCTGTGACAGCTTAATTGTGATTTTGGCAAGGCCCCTCTGGCAACAATCTTCTACACTTGACAGTTCTGTGCTCTTGATTTAACTGAAAGCCCCTTTTTTGCATATTAATTTAGCTTCAACTGAAAACAGTATAACGGTGGAACATATGTCTGATGAGAGGACATGGGCAGGTTATTTGAAAGCAATAGGTTTCATCTACTCAGCATGCTTGCATAGTGCATAATAAGAGAAATCACAAACATGTTTAACATAGTTGTATTTTTGTCCAAGCTGATTAGTCCTTGTTTATGTATAGACTCCTCATAATCTGCCTGACTCTGTATGTCTCAGTAACAAGTCAGAGTAACACACCAGATATCTGGCAGTTAGTGCGCATAGCACAGATATTCCTCAAGTTTCAATAACATGTACGCTATCACAGTGATGTGGCTGTGTTCGTTTGAACAAGCTAATGTAGACACTATTAAAATTGTGTCTTAAACAGTATCACAATCGCACAGTTGTAATTTCTTAACTTCAGAATATGAGTGTATTGACAACATGTTATAATAGTGTGGTACTATAGGTGCAAGATGATGTATTCAGCTTTAAAAGTAGTAATGGAAGAAAGGATTAACACCTCTATCCATGGATGTGGGGGCTGTGAGAAAAGATTCGCTTGACTGCTGGGCCTTGCTCTTCTTGCAATAGCTTTGCACTTAATGGTATGCAAGGTTAATAGAAATATTGACGATAATAGCAAAAAAATAATTATATATATATGAACGTTAGAGATGTTTTTTTTTTTATCTTGAGCAAGATTCAGTTCACCTTGTCAAAGCAGATCTACAAAGAGAGTGAAACAATTAATCATCAGTTGTACTGTTTTCATACAGATACTAATTGTATGCTAGTGTAAAATTTGTATCTGCATGTGATCTACTGACACTGAATGCTCTTTTAATACCGGTGCTCTTTATTCCATTACAAAGAGCATCATTGACTATTGCATGTACAAAATCATCTTTATGTCGAGTTAACACTAGGCCATGGATTGCTACGGTGCTAAAAACTGTGACTTTGTAAATGATTGTGGTATCCTATGATGGCCAATAAATGATCCACTAAGTAAAGTCATTATCTGCCCTCCTATCTGACATACTGCATCTCTACTGCAGATTCTATCTCAATCTTATCATATTAAAACACGGTGTGACAAGTTAAAATATCAGTTTAATCAGCTGAAATAATCAGTAACATTTGGCAGTAAGCCAAAGTGGTAAAGCCAGACGACCATTAATCACACGGCTGATTGTTTAAAACTTTGACTACGCAATGAGAGTGTTGATGAGCTCGACAAGACCAGCATTTCTCTTGATATGTGTGGAGACATTACAATTAAATCGTTGTGTTCATGGAATAAAATGGGTCTTGTGTCTCAGACTGATCTGCTGATGTTAGGCCGGAAACCAAAAGCTGTCCTCCAAGTTTTTTGATTTTAATATAGGGGAAGTGAATGCGTATCTATGCTTCCTACATGTCTAAGTGTATCTAAGCACGTGCATATAGAGTACAGTCATTGCAATACGGTTATGAGATATTTTGAGAGAATGGCCTCAAAGAAATTGTAGTTTCATTGTAAGCCTTTTGCAATGTAACTACATTTTCTGGATATTTAACTTTAGTGCTGTAAATGCGGAGACTTCTCGGTGGATGGAGCTGTGATAAATGCACAGCTGCTGGGTATTTGATGTGCATAAATGGTTGCAGTGGGTACGTAAATGTGGGATACTACTTTTGAATCAGGCAAACTCGCTTTCTTTGACTCAGATAAAAGCAACCAAATGATCAGGGACATGTATTAAATTAAATCCGGCATTGTTTTTATTACTGAACTCATAAACAACTGACTTTGAGGTCTGTAGATTAACTATGGTAATCATCACAAATAACTGCCTGTTTAGGTTTAGAGTGCCAAAACTCAAAGTTTTATGCACAGATCTATTAAAAAAAAGTTTCATATTGTTGCTACTGCAGCTTTATTGTCACATATATTGTCCTTATGCATGATGGTTTACATGAGAGCACTGTGGAACATCCCTTATTTCAGATCAACCCATCAATCCATGGGGAAAGGATGCATGATGCATTACCAATTTTTTTAAATATTTGTGGGCACTTAATAAAGAGCACTGTAGTCCTTATTAATGTAATATTAGCTTTGAACAGACTGGACCTAAATGCACGCTTCTTTGTGAATAATGTAAGTAAAAGAAACATGCTGTCTTCCACACGACTTTTGCACACACAGTCCGGCTTTTTGTCTCTGAAGTAGACGCCTCTAAAAGCCTTTCTTGGGAGAGTGCAGTGAAGTGGACAGCAAAGCAGAACAAAAGGTTATTTTGTTGAAAGAGGCAGAATGGTGACAAATTATGAACAACTCATTACACTGAGGTGGCATTTTGTTGAGCGGTGAAACACAATCAGACATGAAGGGTGGATCTCTGGGGGAGTGTTGGAGGGTGCTAATGGCTCTTTGTCAGTGACAACATGAATCACATTAAATTTCCCTAAAGACCAAAAAGCCATTAATACTTTAGTGTTTCAAGTTTTAGGAGTAATTTCTGTGGTAGTTCTACTCCGATAGGTGTGTGGTTTCATAAGTTTGGGAAAACCCTGTGATGGAAGCAAGAGCAGGTTTGTGTTTTTATGTAATGTTAGTTCTTATGTACCACTCACTCAATCCTGACAGCTACTGTCTGGACTGTGCTTTTTCCTTGAGAAGTTCTTTTCTTTTTTTTTTAAGTTTAGAAACATGACAAAACACTGCATCCCAAATGTGAAGGTATTAAATTACATTAAATTACATAACAAAGCAAGACATTGATGAAAACTTATTACATTTGCCTG
This sequence comes from Neolamprologus brichardi, assembly GCF_056152115.1. Classification (NCBI taxonomy): domain Eukaryota; kingdom Metazoa; phylum Chordata; class Actinopteri; order Cichliformes; family Cichlidae; genus Neolamprologus; species Neolamprologus brichardi. The sequence continues at coordinate 28,431,314 of NC_142104.1, forward strand.
TAACACATTATTCTTCTATTTTTCTTCTTTTTTATTCATATAGCTTCAAATCACAAAGCCGGTTGCATCAGGGCGCTTTATATTGTAAAGTAAAGACCCAATAATAATACAGAGAAAACCTCAGCAATCAGACGACCCTCTATAAGCAAGCACTTGGTGACAGTGGGAAGGAAAAACTCAGTTTTAATAGGAAGAAACCTTCGGCAGAACCAGGCTCAGAGAAGGGCGGCCATCTGCTGTGACTGGTTGGGGGTGAGGGACTTAAAGGGATTTAAAACAAAATAAGTAAGAAACAGTGTGTAATGTGTACAGGAAATACAGCAACAACTCAACAGGTTATTGTTGGATTATGGTAAAGGTGCTTTATGTTGCCAAAACATAACCACTTTAATCGTGTTGTTCTTAATTATGGAACAGCAGGTCAGAGATGCTTAAGTTATGTACAGCCATTAAAGGTGTTTCCAAGTTATGCACAAGACACAAGGCCTTGGAGCTAAAGTCATGAGATGATAAGCATAACTGAGTTCAAAGATTGGATAATGGGGACAAAGTTTATAAGATGAGTTAGTCATTTGACCTAAGATTTTACATAATATGTAAATGAATAATTGTGGTTTCTTTAACCCAAGGACGTGGCTGGTGAAGATCAAATTGTATTTAAGCAGCAGGACTGTTTGCAGTTTTGGTAGTTGTGATTGATAGAGGAAAGAACATGAACAGGCCATGAAGAAACAAACAAAACCAAAGAACAGTACAGTGGAAGAGAGCTGACAAACATCAACTGTCTCCATAATTGTCGTGGAGTTAAATCATTTGCTTCTCACTTGCCTCTGGCGTGGCTGTGGGGTAAAATGGTGCGAGCCACTTCTCATCTCTTGGATATAGTTATCAACTGTTTGGATGCTGTGGTGTTAAAGAGAACCGCTGAGTAGGCCAGCACATGTTTCCCCGGTGGCATCATCAAATCCCTGTGGCTGGACTCCCCACTTCGCTTAATATCCCCTGTCAACAACTGCTTTGGGTTCAGTTCCTGTCACTGGTATTCTAATCAGTCACTTTTACGGGTTAAACAGCTACAGTGGCCCCGAGGCCAGCTGCTGGGCATGTTTGGATGTGTTTGGACGCACGCCTGCATTGCAGCAGCCTGCCAGCTTGGGGGCAGCACTGTTTGACGGACACACATATACACATAGCGCCATGGACATGGAGCAGGAGACCGTCATTAATTATGGAGTTTTCAGTTTTGCTTTTTAATGACAAGTAACATCACACTGCGGTAGGTGGCTTCTAATATCCTCAGACTTGGATAACTGCATGGCTAGGTGAAAATACAAACTCACTATAAATATTTGCTGAGTTTGTGTTAAACGTTGGATAGAAATATTATCAAAAGACGATTACATTTAACAAGCTGTTTTTTTTCACATTTTACATCAGGTTCCTTTATGATGGCGAAACAGGTGATGAAAAGGGGGTGAAAAAGTGATAGAAGATTTGTCATGATTTAGACCAGGGATGTCAAACATTAGGGTTGGGGACCACAAGTGGCCTGGCAGAGTGTACAATCTGGCCCAGTGGATGGCTTTGGAAAATATGAAGGTGGACATAAAAAAGCACACACACACACACACACATTGCATTTCATACTGCAACAAAATAATTTAGTGATATATACTATAGAAGGGTTTGTCTGTTTGTTTTTTTACAGTGCATCCATGGTTTAAATAAAGACATTTTCTAAGGACTCCTCCGTGAATTGCAACCTTATCGTGGTGGAGGGGTTTGTGTGTCCCAGGGATCCCAGGGGCTATGTTGTCTGGGGGCTTTTGCCCCCTGGTAGGGTCTCCCATGGCAAATTGGTCCTGGGTGAGGGACCAGACAAAGAGCGATTCAGAAGACCCCTATGAAAAAAACATCGAGGGAACAGTTTACCCTGCCCGGGATAGGGTTACCGGGGCCCCGCCCTGGAGCCAGGCCCGGGGAGGGTGCCCGAGGGCGAGCGTCTGGTGGCCGGGCCTTAGTCCATGGGGCCCGGCCGGGCACAGCCCGAAGAGGAGACATGGGCCCATCCTCCCGCAGGCCCACCACCTGCAGGAGGCGCCATAGGGGTCGGGTGCATTGTGTGCCGGGTGGCGGCCAGGAGCGGAGGCCCTGGCGGACTGACCCCCGGCTGCCAAGACTGGCAATAGGGACATGGAATGTCACCTCTCTGGTGGGGAAGGAGCCTGAGTTAGTGCGTGAGGTTGAGAGGTACCGGCTAGATATAGTCGGGCTCACCTCTACGCACGGCTTGGGCTCTGGAACCAGTCTCCTGGAGAGGGGCTGGACTCTGTCTCAGTCTGGAGTTGCCCCTGGTGAGAGGCGGCGGGCTGGGGTGGGTATTCTAATATCCCCTCGGCTTGCTGCCGGTACGTTGGGGTTTTTCCCGGTGGACGAGAGGGTTTGTTCCCTGCGCCTTAGGGTCGGGGAACGGGTCCTGACTGTCATCTGCGCTTATGCGCCGAGTGGCAGTTCGGAGTACCCAGCCTTCTTAGAGTCCCTGGGGGGGGTGCTGGAAGGTGCTCCACCTGGAGACTCTGTTGTCCTGCTGGGAGACTTCAATGCTCACGTGGGTAACGACAGCGAGACCTGGAGGGGCGTGATTGGGAGGAACGGCCTCCCTGATCTGAACCCGAGCGGTGCTTTGTTATTGGACTTCTGTGCTAATCACAGTTTGGCCATAACGAACACCTTGTTCGAACATAAGAGTGTCCATAAGTGCACGTGGCACCAGGACGCTCTAGGCCGTAGGTCGATGATCGATTTTGTAATCGTATCACCAGACCTGCGACCATATGTTCTGGACACTCGGGTAAAGAGAGGGGCTGAGCTGTCAACTGATCACCACCTGGTGGTGAGTTGGATCAGGTGGCGAGGGAGGACGCTGGACAGACCTGGTGCACCTAAACGTGTAGTGAGGGTGTGCTGGGAACGACTAGCAGAGGCCCCAGTCCGCGAGATCTTCAACGCACACCTCCGGCAGAGCTTCAACAGCATTCCGAGGGAGGCGGGGGACATCGAGTCCGAATGGACCATGTTCAGCGCCTCCATTGCCGAAGCTGCTGCATTGAGCTGCGGCCGCAAGGTGGTTGGTGCCTGCCGTGGTGGTAATCCCCGAACCAAATGGTGGACACCAGAGGTGAAGGGAGCCACCAGGCTGAAGAAGGAGTCCTATCGGGCTTGGTTAGCCTGTGGGACTCTGGAGGCAGCCGACAGGTATCGACAGGCCAAGCGGAATGCGGCTCGGGCAGTGGCTGAAGCAAAAACTCGGGTGTGGGAGGAGTTTGGAGAGGCCATGGAAAAAGACTTTCGGACTGCCTCGAAGAGGTTCTGGCAAACCGTCAGGCGTCTCAGGAGGGGAAAGCGGTGCTCTACCTGCACTGTGTATAGTGCTGGCGGAGCGCTGCTGACGTCGACTGAGAAAATTGTCAGGCGGTGGAAGGAATACTTTGAGGACCTCCTCAATCCCACTGACGCGTCTTCCAAGGAGGAAGCAGAGTCTGGGGATGAGGGGAATGACCCGCCAATTTCTGGGGGCGAGGTCACTGAGGCAGTTAAACAACTCCTTGGTGGCAGAGCCCCTGGTGTTGATGAGGTCCGCCCCGAGTTCCTGAAGGCTCTGGACGTTGTAGGGCTGTCATGGCTTACACGCCTCTGCAATGTTGCGTGGAGATCAGGGGCAGTACCCGTGGATTGGCAGACCGGGGTGGTGGTCCCCATCTTTAAGAAGGGGGACCGGAGGGTGTGTTCCAACTACAGGGGGATCACACTCCTCAGCCTCCCCGGGAAAGTCTATGCCAGGGTGCTGGAAAGGAGAGTTCGTCCGCTAGTCGAACCTCTGATGCAGGAGGAACAATGCGGTTTTCGTCCTGGTCGCGGAACACTGGACCAGCTCTTCATCCTCTCGAGGATACTTGAGGGTGCATGGGAGTTTGCCCAACCAGTCTACATGTGTTTTGTGGACTTGGAGAAGGCATTCGACCGTGTCCCTCGGGGTGTCCTGTGGGAGGTGTTGCGGGAGTATGGGGTGTCTGGCCCATTGCTACGGGCCATTCGATCCCTATACAACCGTTGCAAGAGCTTGGTTCGCATTGCAATAAGTCGGACTCGTTCCCGGTGGGTGATGGGCTCCGCCAGGGCTGCCCTTTGTCACCGGTTCTGTTCATAATTTTTATGGACAGGATTTCTAGGCGCAGCCAAGTGGCGGAGGGCTTTCGCTTTGGTGGCCTCAGGATCTCATCTCTGATCTTTGCGGATGATGTGGTTCTGTTGGCTTCATCGGGTGAGGGCCTCCAGCTCGCACTGGAGCGGTTCGCAGCCGAGTGTGAAGCAGCGGGAATGAGGATCAGCTCCTCCAAATCTGAGGCCATGGTTCTCAGCCGGAAAAGGGTGGAGTGCCCACTCCGGGTCGGGGATGAGGTCCTGCCCCAAGTGGAGGAGTTCAAGTATCTCGGGGTCTTGTTCGCGAGTGATGGGAGAAGGGAGCCGGAGATCGACAGACGGATTGGGGCTGCAGCTGCAGTAATGCAGACGCTGCATCGGTCCGTCGTGGTGAAGAGGGAGCTGAGTGTAAAAGCGAAGCTCTCAATTTACCGGTCGATCTACGTCCCTACCCTCACCTATGGCCACGAGCTGTGGGTAGTGACCGAAAGGACGAGATCGCGGATACAAGCGGCGGAAATGAGCTTCCTCCGAAGGGTGGCTGGCATCTCCCTTAGAGATAGGGTGAGAAGTTCGGCCATCCGGGAGGGGCTCAGAGTAGAGCCGCTGCTGCTCCACATCGAAAGGAGCCAGCTGAGGTGGTTTGGGCATCTGGTAAGGATGCCCCCTGGGCGCCTCCTGGGTGAGGTGTTCCAGGCATGTCCCACCGGGAGGAGGCCCCGGGGCAGACCCAGGACACGCTGGAGAGATTATATCTCTCGGCTGGCCTGGGAACGCCTTGGTGTTCCCCCGGATGAGCTGGAGGAGGTGGCTGGGGAGAGGGAGGTCTGGGCCTCTTTGCTTAGGCTGCTGCCCCCGCGACCCGGCCCCGGATAAAGCGGATGAAGAAGATGGATGGATTTTCTAAGGATTAACAAAAACGTTATATCTTAGAATTACAGGACAGTCTGGTCGAGGAAGTTTTTATATAATTTTACACATTTATCATCAGCAGTTTCACTGGTCGGGCCAACTTCAAATCAAAGTGGACTGCATGTGGCCCATAATGTAAACTGAGTTTGACTAACAAGAACGACTAGGTTAATTTTTTTTAAAATAGTTTTCAGCACATATAATAACGTTCTCATTCTAAACTGTTGACTTTTAAACCTGCAATTATATTTTTGGGATATACGTGTGTGGCAGAAACATGAACGGACAAGGGTCAAAGTCTGAGAAGTGCTTTTTTCTGATGACTTTATCGGCTCAGGTGCTACTTTTTTAAACATCAGCTTGGATAAAACGTCAAGTCCATTTCGTAAATTATGGCAGTAGTGAGCAAACATTTTAAAGAATCAGCTTTAAACTTCTTAATAGGGCTTTACTAACCACTGGGAGTGGTGAACTTGTTAGCAAATAGTTAGCAATGTTAGCAATAACGTATTTATTTACCCACAGGTAAATATGGTCAACATGTTAGATAATTTGTGTGATCGTTCAATGAGAAATGTAAGTGCACTGTTCACTCTTTTTTCAGCTCAGTTTTTATTCCCCTGAAAACCACGACCATGGATAAGGGGCCAAAAAAACAAATTGCTTCAGCTCTGTTAGCTAAATCTGCTCCATCTCTCTCTGTTTTTAGAGCATCTCTGATAATAACAATTTGTTCAATTAGTCTGTACTCCAGTTTTTGCAGTGAGTTAAATTCTAGTAGTATTTGATTACTTGTGTCATGCACCCAGCAGGTTGTTGCTAATACAGCTAGCTAGAGGTAGTTTATATATTAGCATGCCAGCCAAATAAAACAAAAAAACCCCCTCCAAACTGTAGTTCACAAACTACAGTTTCTGAGTGATGAATTCATTGGTACATTCACAGTTTAGTGTCTCTGCCAAATTTGCAGCTGTTTAGCTGCTAAATGCTTCACTGTGTTCAACAGCTAGTTGCTTACTGTATCTGTCTCTGTTGGCCAGACAGCTGAAAATGAGCTGAAACTCAAGCTGTAGATTCAGGTGATAATTCCTCTTTCATATTCTGACAGTGTTTCACATGGTTATCACAAAAATATGTTTTTCCAGAAAAATAAAAATAAAGGTTTTAGATGTTCAAAGTTTGGGGAGCTCTCTCATCTTTGTTTAATATTAATATTAATATTACGATCAATATTGCATTGCTGTATAATTTGAACATAACATTAAAGTTAGTAACACTTGTTTTTCTGGTCTGAATAAGAGACTGAAAGACAGAAAGTGATGGGCAGCGGGCAGTGTGCCAGCCTCGGTGATAAGTGGACCACTGCAGCGGTATAGGCATGGAGAAACCTGATAGCAGGATGGCAGCACTCAGCATGTTGGAGGTCAGGGACAAAGGAAGGGAGCGTATAACACTACAACAGCACTGGCTCTTAAGTGGACGGCTTGAAGATATTAATACGAGATGCTGTTGGACCGAGTGGAGTGTGTTAATGTCACATCAAGCCAAAGTGCTGCTGAGAGGAAATCTAAATAGAGCAGTGAGTGAAGGTGAAACTCCATAACAAAGTCCCAGGCTTCCTTTTTTGTGCATTGTGAGAGTTTTTTTGTTTCAAATCCGGTGACGCGTCTGAGAAAACAAAAAACCACATCTGCAGTAGGAGTACTGTATTTATTTTACAGCAACTTTCTGTTCTGTGTCATAACCTGCTTTAAAAGTAGCTTTGATCGGTAAGAATTTAGAAATATCCTGTGATCCTTCTGTCATTGGTGTGTTTAGCTGGTAGCTAACCCTCATGTTGGCAAACATACACACATATTGTGTGTTATTTAGCCAGAAAGATGTGTGTCAGTGTGTTTTCAGTTTCCATCCAACTTCCATTTACTGGAACTTGCTCATGTTTGCAGAAATGTTATATTGTGCTAACTGTGCTAAGTCAGAGTCTGGCTGGATCAGCTAGTAGAAACTGGTTGACACCGATATAGATTTGAGTCACAAAGTGCCTGACATTAAGGTAGTAGACTGAAATGACCAAGAATCTGTAAAAGTATATTTCCGCCTGAGACTGTTAATTTAGTGCCGTGCAATCACTGTATTTCCTCATTCCAGTCCTATGAAGATAGTAGGATAGTTTCTGAATTCATTACGGTAGGTGGAGCGGGGTAATTAGAGCTATTGATTTGGCTAAATGATAGCTTTTGCCTCGTGCTGAAGGGCATGTGCTCAGCAAGCCCCAGTGTTATCTGATGACCCATAAAATCAATGGCCTGGCTGCAATCTCCCTGGTGATTTAGCTCATTCCATTTATCTCACAGGGCTGACTGGGTTCACACGCATGAAAACAGAACAGGAGCCTTTGCACTGGATTGCATGCTCCCCATAAACATCCATAAATGCTACACAGTCCCCCCTGAGGTATACAAGAGTGCCAAACACCAAATCTTGCCTGTAGTCCTAAGGCACTGCCTGTAGGGGCTTGTTTCCTTGAAAAACACATTCTGCTCAGGACATAATGAACTCAGTGCTTTCGGAACCTGCTGAGCGACTGATAAAAAAACATCACAACATGAGGGAGACATTTGAAATGCCGCCAAGATGTCAGACTGCTTTCACATACTTTATTCAGCCCTTTTTTCCTTCCTCTGTAAAGTTTAACAAGGAGCGTAGCTCACTGTAAACCTCTGCTGATGATTAACAATGTCTAATTTGCATTGTTAATCATAACCTTGATCTTTTCATAACCAAGTATAAACATTTTATAAGATACAGTATAATAGTGAACAGTGGAGACATATTGTATAAAAACTAGATGTTTTATGTAAAGGATCCTGCAGCTAAATCAAGAGTCTGCTAATTCATTCTCCTACTAATAAGGAAATGAATGGTAAGCAATGGATGCCTGAACAATGCTTTTTCATCCCAAGCCATCAAATCCTGCAGTTTTATCATCCAAATCTATCAGGTTGGCTTATAAAGAGATCCTGGTTTCAATTAAAATGTGTATAAATGGGCACTTCAGATGTTGAAGCGAGACCTGTGTCTCCAAAGGACACATTCTGGATTTTGGAATTATTTTTCTGATGTACACATATATCCATGTGTGACCCTCTACCATATGCCATTTCCTTAATGCGTAATTTATGAAAACTTGTGAAGTGTACAGAGGTGGTTTTCAATCACCACAGTAATGCTCCTGTTCAGTCCCGCAAAATCCCAACTGCACTGTGCACCGGCCAAATGCTGACTGGTTAACAAGTGGGCTGAAACAGGGAGGGTCCGACAGCATCAGAGATTTAAAAAAAGAAGAAGAAAACACACTGGATGGAAAGCAGAGCCAGTGGCTAAAGTGGAGACTTTACATTGTTGTAACTTAACTTCCATGTTATAACTTCACTCTTCTCCACAGCTGTCTGGTGGACCAATAACAGCACAACCAGGAGTAGAGTAGCCCGTAGACTGGTTGCAATAAATACTTTGTACACTGCCTCCATCGACAGCTTGCTACCACTGCTGAACCATAATTTCAGCACAAGTTGGCAGTGCCTTAGAACAGCGGTCCCCAACCTTTTTTGCGCCACGGACCGGTTTATGACAATAAACCGGATAAATACAACAAAATAAAACTGGTACTGGTACCAAAAAAAAGAAGATTTATTCATAACACACGTGAAAAGAGTTAATGATAAAAACGATAAGAAAATAACGCTAAAAACCCTGAAAACCATACATTTCACACCCGAGCCTCAACTCTCGCGGCCCGGTACCAAACGATTCACGGACCGGTACTGGTCCGTGGCCCGGGGATTGGGGAACACTGCCTTAGAAGTATCCCCCTGTGAAACTTGTTTCATATATTATTAGGCGACATAAGACTTTTAAAAACATACAGTGGTAAAATACATGAATATTTGCTGTGTTATTTTATTCCATCCATACGGATGAATGTCCACCAATTCCCACATTTGAGTTTCTCAACAGTGAGATAGGGGCTTACCCAGGTCACTAAAATTGCCATATGATGGCCAAAACCAACACAAAAATGGCATACTTAAAAGCGCGATGAAAACCATGTTATTCATTTCCACGTAATCATGCTCATTCACTTGCTAAAGGCAAAGTAGGCCTCACTGTCATCACTAGGTTCTCTTTCACTCTCCAGCTGAAGGACAGGATAAGGTCACTTTGTTGACCTGCTTTTTACAGCAGCCACTTGGATGGTAATCACAAAAAATAACACCAACCCACTAAAGAGCCATACACGGTGCTGGCCTGTAGACCCGGTCACAATGAGTGCTGTCTAAATGAGCTTATTAATCACAGACCGCACCAGAGGCAGAGCCATTGTGAATTCATTAATGCTCAGCAAAGGAGTGTGAAAAAAAGGCTCAATCATGTTTTCACTATCAACAACCGTGGACCCATTTCAAATTGAAACTGCATGCGTACGGCAAACACTCCAACTGCACGAGCGCTTAACATCACATTCCAGGGCAGTAGGTCCACAGAGCAGCGCTACAGCTAACTTGCATTTGCAAAACTCAACAATTAACGAGTCAAATTCAGTTATTAAAGCAAACCACTGTTAAGCTGTGATTAATATGCAGTATTACTTCAGCGCTTTTAAAACAATTATTCATGAACTCCTCCTCACTAGAAAAATACTTTTCCCAAGCAGTCTCGGAGCTCGGAGTGTTTAATAACTCCAAGCTCCCTGGAAAGACGAGAACAAAAGGAAATTGGTCAAGGCACTACGACGAGCCTCCTGTCTTTCCTCACTTCTTCACCCGTGTTTACCTTGAGTACCTCAACAAATTGCTCTGATAGACAGCTGTGTTTTCAGGAGCCTTTGTAAGTTTTCTGTGCCTGCTTTCAAGGGCCAGTTGCAGCAAATCACCACATCGGATTTTACAAACAAAAAAGAATTCCTCAAGATCCGCTTTATGTATTTGAAGTTCGCCTTTGTTTAACTTAGCTTCTATTCTAGTCAATGAATAGAAGAGACTATGGAGAGTATTTTACACCTGTTTTCTGCAAGTATGATGCAAATGTTTTGACTGCTTTCGGCATTTTTTTGTGTGTAGACATATGCAAGAAGCCACTGCTGAAATACCTGAAACCTGCAATCATTATAGAGGTCAGCAGGGGGCGACTCCTGTGGTTGCAATATTTATAGAAGTCTACAAGAAACTCCCTTGACCTGTGAACTCTGATGAATTCTTATTTTTATGTATTATTTAATACAACATGATGTTCATTTTATAACTTATTGATCTGTTAGAGTTAAAAATGGACCACAAAGGGGGGTATTATTTAGAACGGGCCTCACATGTGATGTCATGTGCTCAGTACATGCAGTTTCAAAATAGAAAGAGGACCCTGACCCTGTGAATGTCGTTACGGTGCCTACATCTATGTTTTCAACACAGTCTGTATCAGACTGAATACCAACAAGATAAAGGTGGGGGAAAAAAGCCTTCGCTGTTTTTTTGTAGGACTGTTTAAGTCTGTGTTTGCCTCTCTTTCTAGTGTCCTCTCATCTTATATGCGTTGATTACAAGCTGACGAGTCACAGCGATACACTTAGGGGCCTATTCATGTTTAGAGCCCCCGCGACACACACTGGATCCTTTATTCTGAGGAATGTCTCCTTTCAAGGCCTGAACTCGCCTGTGAAAGCATGTCAATAATCCAGAGTCAGTGGGTGCTTCACAATAGTGCCGTGACCACCCCACCAACCAGCCCACTGCAGAAATGGGCCGCAATTCTGCATTCTACCAGTGGAAAGAGACCCGGGTGGTTCAAAGAGGGAGCAGTTGAATGGATGAAGTCATTAATCTGATGGATGCTGATAAATACACAGCTTCACAAAGGTGAGGCCACTCTTGCGGGGAGAAAAGCACTAATCAGCGTTGAGCGTGTGTGCAGTCTTTATTCATTTATAATGTCACGCAACCACACCAAGTATCTTGAGAATAGCATCCTTGTTTTCGCCCGCCAGACCCCCAAATGCTAAGTTGAACGTAGTTAGTCCTCTCAGGAAGTATCGGGGTGTTGGTGTACGGCAGAAGCAGAAACCAAGCATTGGTTTTCTGTAGAAACTGTGGTTTTGGTACTGAGTATTTGTTTGAGCAGAGAATCTGATATCATAAGCAGAATAATTGGGATTTGAGTCTTTAGTGGTCACTAAAGCCATAAAAATATACATCTGTGATATTTATTCTAGAGCTGGTGTGAGTTGGCCGGTGGGGGGGTTTGCAGTAAAGGCTTAAGGAATCCATTGGCGAAGCTCTTGCAGAGATGGTAGTGGAAAGAGCCAATCATTGCTCTGTAAAGAATTAAAACCACCTCTGCAAATAGCCTCAATATTTGTGCAGCGCCTCAGAGTGGGAGTTTCACAGCGTCTGGGTTTCCAGTGCAAATAAACAGTGCGGAGGTCTACAAGGGCGGACTCCCCCCCCTTATCCCAGAGGTGAAGCCTGCTCCTTTGTTGCTGCTTAATCTAGGCCACTCTCTCTTGAGCGGGATGAAAAGTGAATCTTTGTGTGAGTGTTTGTGTGTCACTGTGAGTGTGTGAGAGAGACACGTCCGGGGTCCTTGATGTGTCAGATGAAGCTGTACGATAATGTCTGTTTGTATGTGGTTCTTGAATCAGAGTCCCGGGCCTGTGGAGACCACCACTGTGTTTGCCAGTTCCCAGATAACCCACATCCTTACACCGGGCCTACACATACCGATCCCAGGATGCTCAGCGCAGAGCAAACTGACAAATATCAGCACGCCTGACCAGCAGCTCTGCTTAAATCAACAGTACATGCCCACTTGAGTACAGCTATGATGAATAGGGGATGATGCAGATATGCTAGCAGTTGGTTTTGGACTGTTTAAAATTCTGGCTGTTGCTGCAAAGCTCGTACACTTGGTCCACTTAGTTCCTTCATACTGAGATCACACCCAGGATCAAAACTGGGAAGCATCTACATTAAATTAAATGCAATTAGCATTCAATTGGACAGTAGTTCATGCTTTTGGGGATTCTGGGTTAAATACCAAAGCATGTTGGAGTACACTGCCCAGTGATTTGGTATGTAAGAGTCACAGAAGAGAAATTAGTTTTGATGTAAAATAGTGCACCTGAAACTGCTTCCTGTGTTGGTGTTTGTTGCATGAAATACCAAACTAACAGCAGGTTATCTACAGTGTTCATACACCATCTCTTAGGTTCTGTTTGTTGTGGATTTGACTCTTCTTGGGGTTTTTTGTTGCTAAATTATCAAATTTTTATAGGTTTTTTATTATTATTTAGACCTACTGTAAAAGCATTATAGGACATAAGACCATGTAGATAAAATGTAATAAAACAGTTTTTCTACAAGGAATGTCTTGAGTAAAACCTGAAACACAGTGAGCCCTTTATCTGATAGCAAAAGCTATTCAGAGAAGTCGTTTCTGAACGTGAAACAAACTTACCCAAACTGTCACGCTCCTGTTTTTAATGTAGACTTGATGAAAATGATGAGGCGCAAACGGTGCCTTTGGGAGGCAACTTACACATCAATTTGCTGTTCTTATTTCTGAAGTGGATTAGAGTAATACTTATTTTCTTGAGCACTTTACTTAGACTTTTGAGAAAACTGTGCTTTAACACCCTACATAATAACAGTGGGTAATTTAATCAATTTAAGAGTCACAGTAATTCGTATTTTCTTGCAGAGCACGTTAAGATTTACCTTAACAGCCTTACCTATGGGGAGGGGGGAGGGGGGCGTAAGTCTCTAATACACCTGGTTGGCTTGTTTCTAGGATGTACTTAGAAACTGCAGTAAGCAGTGCAAATACACACAGAGCCTGTGAGGTGAAGCCACTCGTGCCGGCATGCTTTTAAACTAAATAACAGGGCTTACTCAGAGTTGGAGGCTAAATGAAACCTGAACTTGTGTATCTGCTCTTGTCTGGATGCGTTTGTTCTGAAACATGCAGAATGCACTGGTACAGCCCGCAAGTTTGTGTGATTAAGGTCAAAGGTCAAAAGAGAGGAGAGGCAGAGAGGAAATTGCTCCAGTGGGTTTTTTTCTGTTCTTTTGCAGAAAGATTAGTTGATAATTAGAATTTTTCCATAACTCAATAATGAACTTTTAATGCTTTTTATTAAATCATATCCAGCAGATTAAAGATTAGAACCCATCACGTCACTTAAACTGTTTCAACAAAACTTTAGGAAGCTTTCTTGTGATTATGTGCGGGACTTTTTAAAATGTAAGACATTGTATGTTTCAGACTTTTGTTTTTCCTCATCAGCCTACACTCAGTACATGATGTCCATGCTAAAAACATTTTTTTTAATATGTTTTCATGATTTAGTCAAAATAAAAGGCTGAAATATCTCTTTTATGAAGGACACCCCTCACAACTACTTAATTTAAGTACCTTTGTGTGCAGTGTTTTTGTGAATGGTCCTAAAGGTTGGGTACATTTAAGCACAAGCAGGTTGCAGCCATTTCCAGGTCCTTCCAGAAATGATTCTCTGTTAGCTCCAGATGTTGACAGATGAGGTTTCTTGACGTTGTGCTTTGGGTTTTTGTCTTGTTGAAATGTAAACCTTCACCCAAACCTGAGGTCCTGAGCTTCCTGGAAAAGGTTTTCAGTCAGAATGGATTCATATTTCTCTGCATGCATCTTTCCCTCTGCCCTGATTGGTCCCTTGTTTTAGGGACTGTCGCTGAAAGGCATGATGCACAGTCTGATGCTGCCACCACCATGTTTGACTGCAGGGACGGAGTTAATGAGGCTGGTACTTTTCAGCGCTGCAGAAATGGTTCCCCCACAGGTCTGTGCACTGACACAATGCTTTCTCGCAGGTCTGTGGAGCTTATAGCTTATTTTTTTTATCCAGCCTCGATATGACCCAATTTCCAAGTGTACAGGTGTCTCAGATAAACACCTACCTGTAACCGGCTATGCTTTGCATTCTGGGATGTACCACAAATGTGTAGATAAATAAATAGATTATAGCAGGCCGAGCTGAAGATGCTCAGGTTTTGAGTGAGTGATCAGGATGGACAGGAAATGAGTACATCAGAGGGACAGCACAGGTTGAGCAGTTTGGAAAGAAAGTTAGAGAAACAAGGCTGAGGTGGTTCGGACATGTGCAGAGGAGGAATAAGTGGATATATTGGACAAAGGATCTTGAAGATAGATGTAACAGGCATGAGGAAAAGAAGCTGAGCACAGAAGAGGTTTGTGGATGTAGTGAAGGAGGACATCCAGCGGGGTTGGCATGACAGAAGAGGGTAGGGTGAGATGGAGACAGATGATTCCCTAAAGGGAGCAGCCGACAGAATATCTATTAGTCCAGAACACAGCACCTTCTTCCTGTTTTTACTTTTTGTTACCGAGACACATCCATCCAGTAAGTGGACTGAACGTCCTTATGCGGTTTGTAGTGACGACTTTTGGATCACCTCGAGGTCACTTAGAGCATTCTCTGTGCAAAAAGAAACCAAACCAACAGGAAAAAGCTACAAGTTTACAAGCTCGTCTGCTAATTCAGACCAGAGTAGCTAGAAAATTGATGACCCTTGGATAGCTGTGGACTCGGGTGAATTTTTAGAGGCAGCATTAAGGACCACTGACAGAAACAGGATGCATGACAGCTCAATTCAGAATTTATTTTATTTTATTTTTTTACACATTTGATTGATATTCTGTATTTGTGTGGTTGTCAAATTCTTTGAAACATAACAAAATGAAAGGGCCTGAAAACTTGCAAGGAAATTGGCACAATTATTAAATCAGATTGGAAAACATGACAGAAATGGTCTTTTCCAAGAGTGACTTTTTCTTTCTTTTTAAATAGAATAATGGGAGGCCGTTGGTATTACCTGTTAATGGGTTACGAGTCAAAGTGTCTGTCAGAAACACAAAGCCAGACAGCGGTTGTTCCTGGCTGAGAACTAACAGTTCCCTCAGGAAGCTCAGATTTGGAGAAGTGCAAAGAGTTTGCATGTAGTTTAAGTGCGTTCCCACTCTGAGTGCCATGATTACAGCGAGGACTACAGATAATTCATCATTAGGAGAAGTTCTGTGCAGGAGGGAAAAAAAGGGCCTTCTTTAAAGTCTGCCAGTGTGTTGCTCACTGACATGCCCTCAGTGCATGAGTTATTATCCCAACTGATGTCACCACATCTGCAGGAGGGATACATTTGTTGCTTAGCAACAGCTAAAGCTCTCAGCATGCTAGCTGCAGTTCAAATTTGATATACTTCTTGACTTTTGGCACTTAGTTATGCTACAAATAACATAGAGTATTTCTCACTGTGGTCACCGCAAAGTATTATTCTGAAACAGTTCACATTTTCCCCCCTTTCTCATTTGTTGTCGCAGCAGTTTCCTCTTAAATTTGCTCTCGACATGTGGTTAAGTGTCATACATGCTATCACCATTATTAATGCTAGGATGCATTAATTTAAAGTGTAATATATACATACACACACACACACACACGTATGTATGTATATGTGTGTGTATATATATATATAGGACTACTAAATCTAGGTGAAATGAAACAGTGGGGAAGACATTTCACCGCATGCTAATATATCAGTCAAAGCATAAATGTCATGTGGGTCAGGTAAAGCCAGGCCACAAGCAAAAAAGAAAAATCTGGTCCCTAAATTTAAACATGCAAGGGCTAAATGGACACCCAGGTAAACAAATGAATCCAGTTTTAGAAGAAAATGAGAGCAGAAGCAGATGAGTGAGAGAATCCAGTGTTTGAGCGAGGTAAAAGCTTTGTTTTGCAGCAAATGTTTTCATGGAGGGGTTGAAGAGGAGAGGGAGGGGGGGGAGAATCAAACTGATATTTAGCCCCTACTGGCTTTTTTTTTCTCCTGCTTTTGTTTTATGCAGGGCTCTTTTTACCACATGGTAGTGACAGATTGTTTGAGCTGAAAGGAAAAGCCATTCGAAGCTAATTAAGCAGCCATTCCAGGCACTGTTCGCAGGCAGGAGGGAGAGTAGCACAGGCATTTGTCAGCGCCGTACCCAACGTGGGTTTAATTGACAACTAGGACTCCTGACTGACAGCTTTTCCAGCCCCTAGCCAATGGTGAGCCGCGCAGGAAGACAGCTGCGAGATCATTGGATGAAAGGCGGTGAAGTGGAGGGAGAGGGGGTGGAGGGAAAGAGGGAACCCACGTGGGGCAGGGCATAGTGAGAAACACGTGATAGGCTGAGGCGCAGACGTGTTGTAGCCTACCTAGTGCTGCTGATAGGAAAGCTTGTAGATGCTTGAGGTCTCGTTAGAAATAGGTCGATCAATTCAAGTCACTCAAAGGACACTCTGCTGTAGATGAAGGGGTATTCACATCTGCGCACTTCGAGTCTTGAATGAAATTCTATGAGCTCGTATTATTCTTGGCACAGAAATAGGACGTATTTCTTTTTCTTGGCATCTCTAGCTCTCTTTTTCAACCGAGAGCGCAGTGAAATAGTCAAGCTTCAAACTATAACCTTTTTTTCAGGGTCACGCCAGCTTCAGTTATAATTGCTCATATAGTGAGCAGATTTTGAAGGCGAAAGCTTTTATTAAAATGATCCCTTCTATTTACGGGGTGGGTTATTTTCTCTATTTGAGAACGAGACTCTTTTTAAATTGTACAGCTCGTTGGTACATACCGTGTAGTGTTGTGAAACACTCGGGCACCCGCTGCAGTGCACGGACATATAAATTATTACCTTTGTTTTGAACAAGTTGTTGAACGCACCGAATGTCACTTCAAATCCAAAATGGCGAACATGCGAGGTCACATATCGTGGCCCAATCAGAACACGACAGTGCTGTGTACCCCACGTGGGACTGACGCGCCGTGATTGGTCTTCGACGCTAAACTCCTCCGGAGAACCCAATTGGTTAGCGCGAGGCCCCTCTCTCGGCAGTCGGGTCCTCGTGTCAGTGCACAGTCTGTGTGTGGTACAGCGCGCGGCAGAGGAACTGGGTACCCAACTGCAGGCTGGCGGTGCGTTTCACAACGGCCGACATTTTAAACAAGAAAAAAAAAATAACCGCTTGAGTCGCAAAATAATAATCCCTGGACTTACTGGAAGAGTTTCGAGCTGCTACTGGATCTAACAGAGGCTTTCTTTGAAGTTGTCTGCGGTCAAAAACTCGTCCCAGTCGAGGGGTTTCCAGCGTCCGAGCGGACTGAGCGACGCTCTCAGTCTCGGGAATCACCGGGGCTTTTAAAGGACTTTCAAGGGGGCAAAGAAGAGCAAAGAAGTGTATGAAAAACAGAAACGACGACGGACAATTGTCCGCCCTCTTATCAAATCTGCGGTGAACGTTACAGATTACCGGATATTAAGCTTCGTGTGGATAATATTTTTTCATATATATTCTTCTTACCTGTGCAGAGGAGAGGAGGAAAGGAATCAGTCGAGACAAAGGTAAAAAAAGAAAATAAAAAAAAGAGGGGGGTTACATGAAGAGAGCCGCTAACAAGACGGGTGGTAGTAGTGGTGGCGGTGGCTTTATGGCAGCCGACTTTGAAAGCAGCAGCTCCTTGTTTTCTGATCTTCCAGGACCACCAAAAACAACAGTTGCGTGTTTTCTTTACCCTCTAGTGGAAGACGACTCGTTAGATTTACGAGGAAAACCCCCTCAAAAAAGCGCATCGTGTCGTTGCGGGTGTGATCAAAAGTCTAAACTTTGGGATTTATTTGATCCGTGGCATCAAACGCATTTTGCTGCCACTCTTGGTTTTTTCTTTTCCCTTTCTTTTCTTTTGCACATCTAGACGACAGATTTATGTTTTGTGGTTCACACGTTCAGAGAATTAGTGGGTAAAAAAACCCAAAACTACTTTATTCTGCATTTTGCACAAGGTGTATCGGAGAGTTCGTAAAGCTCTGCGTTCGTGTTGCTTTCAGGCGCTGTGAACGTGATCCAGCTGTTTTCTGTTTGTTTAGGTACAAAAGAAAGGAGCTGATCCATCCGCTGGGCTGGCTCTGAGTGTGCGCCTCGCAGCCGAGAACGAGGCTTTGTCCGCCGCCATCCTGCGCATATCGGGGAGGGGGTGGCGGGGATTTACCGCACCTTCGCTGGGATTACGGAAAGAAAGCACGAGAAAAACAACACACCGACTCCCGTGTGGAAAAAAGACTCGACATGTATCCACAAGGCCGGCATCCGGTAAGTCCCCCGTCTGTAGTCGCTGTTTGTAAATTGATGCAGAAGCGCTGCCCTTCAAAATGGCCTAATTAGCTCGTCAGAGTGGAGCTGCTGATCCACACCTTACTATTTATGGTCTGCATCAGTGCTGCTGAGGGCTTCACTGTGGCAAGGAGAGGCACCGAGAGGTGGTGTTTATTGGAAACAAGATCTGAGATTGTGTTGAACTCGGTAAAGTAGATCATCAGGGTTTTTTTCTTTTTACAGTCCTGAAAGTTAATTGTGCAGTAAAAAACAGCACTGTGTGATTTAGAGACTCTACATGGCAAACGGATAAAGTCACACCTCTGTCACTGCACAAGTTGAGTGAAAGCAGCTCCCTCTGCCAGTCCAAGACTCAAGGGAAATGAGAAGACAAACCATTCAAAAAGGACTGGGGGGTGTTATCAAAAAAATAAAATAAAGAAGAGGAGGAGGTGGCAAGAGAGAACTCAGCTATGTGATGATGTTATTTACACCTGTGGTATCTCCAATCTCACACTTTTCAGGCTCCTCACCAGCCAGGGCAGCCTGGCTTCAAGTTCACAGTAGCAGAGTCCTGCGATAGGATCAAAGATGAATTTCAGTTCCTGCAGGCCCAGTACCACAGGTAATGACTAGACTACTACTGTAAAAACCAACGGCTTCCTGGAAACGTGAAGCAGAAGCCGTTGATGTTTTGTTCCCTTACTGTAGCTTTGTGCAATCATAACGTGGCACACAAAAACCAAACGTTTTGCATCGGTGTACCGATCCTTTTTACAAACGCAATGCTTTTTCTTCTCCACCCAGCCTTAAAGTAGAATATGACAAACTGGCCAACGAAAAGACGGAGATGCAGCGTCACTACGTCATGGTGAGTACTACAGCTATTAAGTCGAGAACAGGATTTGAATGGCGTTTCCTCCCTTTCGCCTCAGGTGGTGAACAGTCACAGGTGCTGAAAAGAACCTGGTTGTTTTTGTAGAGCCTGTGTTAAGACTGTTGACTCACGTCTGAGTTTTCATGGGATAAGAAGGGAGGAGGGGTGAAACTCTAGCCGAGGTCAAACGTCCAACTATTGATCGTGGGGTGTGACCACCCCCCCACCCCTCCTCTCAGTGGCTCTGGGGTCCTCTTTATGACCCTCCACCACCCCTCCCTAACACACCCAGCATGGCCCGCTGGGGGTTAATGACTGGTCTGCTGGCTGTGTGTGTGTGAGAATCAGACAGCTTCCTGTGTGTGTGTGTGAAAGTTTTAAATCTTAACTCTCCCAGAGTGAGCCATGTGGTCACACCCAGAGATTTCTCACATATTGGGAGACTTTGTGTGTGTTTTTCCTCCCAGCTGCAACGATAATGAACTACTTGTTGGATAATTACTTGTCATTGAAATATCAGTAAAAATCTATCTCTCTATTAGTAAAAAAATGAATGGAAAATTGAAAAAAACTTACATTTGATAATCAAAGTAAGTAATGGATTTAAGTCTTTTTTTCCCCCCCTTCATTCAAAAATGTTAAAGATGTGCCGATCACAGTTTGTCAGATGAGAAATGTTCTCATGTTTCTGTATTGTTTCTGATTATAAACTCAAAAGCATGCAAGTTCATAATGTGTCTGTAAGGGTTTCACATCACCAAAAACACCCAGGGGCATTTACTAGATGAGTAGCTTTTTGTCGCAGCTTAAATCACGTTCGAAGTCAGAGAGCAGGAAGTTAAAAATCTGACCCTGCTACTTGCTGCATGTCATTTTGCTTGCTTTGTGCACTGCATGTGTCAGAGCTTTCACCTTTTAATGGAAACCATACTTGAGAAGTGAGATAATACTTGATGCTTATCAAAGTGCTGCAAAGGGTTAAATGTAAAACAGTTCCAATAGTGCAGTTAAATCTTATTATAGTCAATTCAGAGCTCTCTGATGATCAAATGGGAGACAAAGAAATCTGTGCCTCTGTAAAGACAAGCCAGCTCAAAGCTTCTTGCTAATACAGGAAAGGCTTCATTGTGTGCATGGTAAGAAAAAAAGGAGAAAAAAAGAACAATCTTTATCTGACAAGTTGTGTAACTTAGACCTCACACTTGTGTATGTGCGTGCTTATCTTGTTTGTACATGAAAGGAATGACTTTAACCAAACGCAGCAGTACGTTTGTTAAATATTATTTTCCCTGTGAGGAACCAGAAGGTGGTGGGAGTAGCTACAATAAATGGAAGCTGTTTGCTGTGTGTTTGATAAACAAGGCAGACAAACTACGAGGCTTTAGTTTGTATCTGTTGGTGGGCTCGCAAGCTTTTTTGGCAATCAGCAGCAGATAATGTTGTTTTCAATAATAGTATTGGCTTTCTCCTTGCTGTCTGGACGGGGTTTGCGCTCAAAGACGAGGCCGTGCCAAGTAGAAGTAAACAGGCGCTGCAGCCAGGCGAGCGTCTGCCGCGGCTGAAAAATGTGCGTTGAGATGTCAGCCTCGTCGGCTAATGTCACTTCGCCCGCGCTTCAGTTGTTATTCTACATGTGATTGACTTCTTTTATTCTTGTTTGGGTGCTTGAGGGGACCGATAAGATGTCACACCAGTTAACCACTGTTTGTCTTGTTGCACGAGTTCTCTGTGCGTTCAGAGAAAAGTCGAGAGCAGTTTGGACTGTCTTGCGTTTTGCTCAATTAAGAATGGTGTCATTATGGATAAACATCTGTCTCTAATTAATTCAACATATGAATTCATTTAAGTTTATAATGTCTTTTTCTGCTCTCTCTCTGTTCTTTTACAGTACTATGAGATGTCCTACGGGCTTAACATTGAGATGCACAAACAGGTATGTAGCCATATCAGAGATGCTTTGTGTACAGCCAAAACACCCCCCCCCCCCCCCCCCCCCCCCCCGCCCATCCCTTCCTAGTGATTAAGAATATAAACACATACACATGCATACCTGATCTTCGTTTCTACCCTCATCCCTAAATGCTTCTGGGAGCGTACACATACTGGCTTCCTGTAGTGAAAACGCTGACAGGCTAAACAACACGAAGGGCACGCTGCCTGATGTGGATGGTTTGATAAGATTAAAGTGAAGTATTTGGCGCAAATTCTGAGAAGATGGTGCGATGTGCGGTTTGCCTTTCTGAGTGTGTGAGTGAGCACATACGTTGCCTGCTTTATTCTCCAAGCCTCCAAAGTGCCATTTGAGCTAAAAGCTCATTAGTTCAGCTGCCACCCAGTACTGGGCATCATGCTGTATCAAAAATGTCCACAGTTCACTCCATGTCACGTTACCGTCGAGTTAGGTTTAGAAGCGCTGGCCACATTTGTTGGTGTACTTCCAGTTGATCTTTGGTCTGTCATGGCCAGACTGTTTGAAGCAGGTTGGTGTTTTTTTTGCTTTTTTGTTTTGTTTTGTGGAACAGTCCCGATAGTAGCGAAGTAGTCAATAGTGAATTGACTTACTGAACAGTCCTCTAGCAAGAAACAAAACGTTGAGTAGCTCCAGCAGTGCTTTGACCTTGTTTTTTGTTTTTTTAAATCTATAATACTATAGAGTTGCAAATCTAGAAAATTAACATGAATAATGTTTTCAGTGGGGTTGGGGTGTTTTGGACTGACTATTGGACACATTTTATTCCCTCAGGATGTTAGTTTGGGCTCTAGGTTTTTTTTAACATGAATCCAGAGAATAAAAATAGCTGTAAGTTGTGACTTCTACCTGTAAGATGTCTGTACTTGTTCTGAGAAATCTCACCTGATGAGTTTTGATGCATGCACAGGTTGATCTGGACTGTATGCCAGAGAACATTTGGAGTAGTTAGAGTAAGATATCGTAATCACACACATACTGTAGTCACCAGAGGCCCAAATAAAGAATCAACCCTCTGTAAAAGTCAGATTGCACCTGAAGACAGCACAGCAAAACCGCTCCGTTTAGCTAACGATGTGACCCGAGGCTGTAGTCAGCTGTGTGAAATCACATCAGCATAATGTTTTTATTCTGTTTACTTTAAAAGGAGAAGAACAAAAGATGAACATAATCTCCAGACTGCCCCCTTTTTATCTTCCTGCACTTACATTTCCATTTTCTCTGATTCACACTTGCTTTCTGTTTCCTTCAGTTGCCTTTGCCTCCCTAATTCTCCTTCTCCACCTCCTCTTGGCGCCCTTATGTCTTTTCATTGCGCCCTCCTCCCTTTTCTGCCCCCGCCGCCCCAACGATGTGATGTGAATGATGGTCCTTGTGTCATTAGCTGTGTGATATGATGTATGAGAGTGGGAGTCTGTCAGAGGGGGAGAGAGAGAGAGATGGAGAGGGGTGGGGTGGAGGCTTCATGGCCCTCAGATCCAGAAGGTTAATGGCATCAGTGGGAGGGTAGCCCAGTTGGAACAGCAGCACACTGCGCAATTCATCAAGCGTTGACACTTTCTGTAGGCACGTGGTGTGTGTGTCTCTGTGTGTGCATGCGCGCTTACTAGGTGTGTTTACAGTTTATCGTGGAGCTGCCCACCCCCCTTCCTTCACGTTGCTGAGCATTTCTCTGTAAAGCAACAAGGAGATTGTAGTGATGCAGGGTGGGGGTGGAGCTGGTTGTTGTGGTTAGATGATGGTGGCGGTGGACAAAACAAGTGGGTAACAAAAGGGGTGTGGTGGTGGGGTAAGGGGTGGAGACAGGAAAGAAGTGAGGGCCTTCAGGGTAAATGGGTTAATCGACTTGTCCTCTCCTGTGCATCTCCTTTGTTTATCAATAAGCCCGGTGGAGACGACTGAGATCTCTGAATAATGCATGACCCCCCCAACACACTCTCTCTCTTTCTCTCTCTCTCACACACACACACACACACACACACACACACACAAACAAAATCTCCCATCCCTGGTGAACGAGTGTCTGTGGTGACATCAGCGAGTGGTAAACAGACGCCCCTCAGCTGTCCCCGTTATTGGTGCGACTGGAGGGAGGCTGGATTATTGGATGCAGGCAGGCATATTACTTCGCTTGTGCTGAAGATTTATTGCAGTGTGACAAAGAAATGATAAACTAAGAGCGCGATTGAAAAGAGAGGGGGAATAGGTATAAACACGGGGCGCACATAAATATCTACTCCCCATCCCTTACATGGTAGCACCAGTTGTGTCTTTACACACAAACACTGCAATTCAAGTTCCCGCAGATACACAGTTTCCCCTACTGCTGCTGCCGAGCTGAATAGTTGCTATGAAAGGGATCTGTGCGGCTGCCGGGGGGTAATTTGTTTTGACAGTGTCTCTTATGATGGCAAAGAGTGCAGGGTGGAGGTAATCACCCTCGCTTGCTGTCAATAAGTGATTTTAATTAGCGCAGCTCATTAGGCTGCCTCAGCATCGTGCCCTGCTGACTTTGTGGTGGGGGATGCTTTGTGTTTTTTTTCGCTCCCTCTGTTCTCTGTTGTGGTCCCTGTTTATCTCTCGTACGCTTGCCTACATTTTGATTTTTTTTTTTCTTTTTTTTTTTTCTCAAATGCTCTCTCTTTGGCAAAGTGAGTGCCACACGAATAGAAAGCCTGATGAATAAATTCCTCTATTTTCCTACTGTGCTGCTTAACTTAGTTGCACCTTGGGTAGCCATTTTGTGAATTTGCTCCACATATCCATTTCCTCACTTGTTGAATGAATGAGGGAAACAGAGAAAGTGCTTTGTCAAGGAGAGTGAAGTCCGTTTCCTGGAGGAAGAGGGTGAAAGGAGGAGCAGAGGGAGGGAGACGGGAGAGCTTGTGCAAATGAATAATTTATACAGGATTCCTGGAATTGTTTGCCAAGGTGATGATGGCCGATCTTTCTCAAAGCCAAAACAAACTGACTATGAGAACACACACACACTGTGTGTGTGTATGTGTTTGTGTGTGTCTCAAGGGAGCTTGACGAGGTTACCGGAGGCTGAGAGACCTGCTTTATTTTGATAGCCAGGCTAGAAGGACTGGAAGAACAGAATTACACAATGAGTGTGCGTGCTCGCTCAAACCAGCTGATGACAGGCCTGTCATGAATATGTGTGTACATGTAAACTACATAATTCAGAAATAAGAAGCATAAAAAAATGTTGTGTATTTGATGATTTGAGCGTTAACAAAATCAGATGTAATCTGTTGGAAAACAACCTGTTTCCATATGCTCCCCCTGCAGAAAAGGATGTCACTGTGTGTGTGTGTGTGTGTGTGTGTGTGTGTGTGTGTGTGTGTGTGTGTGTGTGTGAGCTCAAAATAGAATGACATGCACATGCAAAATATTCTTCATGCATTTGTAATGAACAAGATACCTCTAAGTGCCTCTTTCTTTCTCTGCTCTGGCTGAGAAGATAATTCCCAAACAGCCATCTCTGCGCCCCCCACCCCCCACCATCATATGCCACTTGTTTTCCTCGCCAATTGAATCCTCGTCAGAGACTCAGCTCTCCACTCGGGGGCTAATGCCTGGAGCGACAAACAGCCAAATGGCTTTCAACGCACCATTGACAGGGGGGGGGGGGCAGGCAATGGAGAGAGAGAGAGGGAGGCAGAGAGACTGAGAGCCTCTCCAAACTCTGGTGCTACTAGACAACCCTGAGTACCTGTAATTGTGGAGCTGCAGTGAAAAGCTTCTGCCGGCTCAAAGGCTTCTGTTTTCAGTGGCTTTAAGTGACAGTAAACTCTTTCCAGTGCCCGTCTCTGCCACTAAAAGCACTGTGGAAAATAGTGCCTGCAAAGTAAAGTGGGAATCGTTACGAGCGCTGCAAGTCATTGGATTTGTTATCAATGTGTGCAGGTTTTTTGTTGTTGTTGTTTTTTATTTTAACCCTTTAGAATGGCTGGCTGTCAAAAAGACGTGCAGATATGCCATCTGCCTGTTTTGCTCTCCTTAACGCATGAACTCTGTCTGAACAGAGCTGAGTGACTAAATACGACACGGAAGGATGAGATGTAGCTGACAGCATCAGCGATTCGGTTGAGGGGTTTACAGTCACAGGTTGACATGTGAGCCGTGTTTGCCCTCATGATCTCTTAAATCGACGCTCCTGTGTGACACTGCAATAGATTGGGCCCAGAAAGTACAACAGAAATGGATGCAAAGGAAGTCTGCTCCATTGTTTTATTTCCTGGCTCCAAAGTAATATTTAAAGTCGAGGAGGGGTGGGGGGTATTTCAGAGGAAGCCATGGGTTTTGGGAATATTTAAGTAGCTCAGCTCTCAAAGCACCTGGTGCTTCAGCTCATGTTTCAGAATGAATTGTTGAGAGAAATCTGTGTTTTTTAGCACAGTACTAAACAACTCAAAAAAAAAGAAAAGGTGCACCTGAATTCAGTGAATTTTATTTATTTATTTTTTGGCTTAAAAGTGGTGGCTCTGAAGTGGTGATTTGCACCGAACAAATGGATGCCTTTCTGTGTGAGGGAGGGTTTGTATGGTGGTTGCTCTAATAGCCGAGTGTATCAGCACACCGTCGTTTCTACAGGCCCCATGTTGCTCCCCTTGCAGCCATTTCCAGAGAAGTGGTGTGATACTGAAACACTCTCACCCTACCCATGTGTCATTGTATCCAGCCTCCGCTAATGATGATGGTTTATGGGTCTCCGAAGAACCCCACCACCATCACCACCCCCATTTCCAGTCTCCCAGTTATCCCTCATTAATTTCCCGTGCTGATCAGATCGACAGGCCGAAAATTCAATTTAATGACCTGCCTCTGTGCTGCGCCTAATATGATTTTACAGGCTGTTCTGGTCAGAGCCCCAGCCCAATTTACATAACGATCAGCCGTGCCAGATAGTGTTGCCCCAGCAACAGAAGAGGGGGGAGATGAGAGGAAGAGGAAGGAGGGAGGGCAGAGAGAGTAGTGGAGATTAGCGTGAAGGGGTGCGAAGAAGCGTTTGGAGGAGGAAGGAGGGGAGAAAGCACAGTGCGTCTGAGGTCAGACGGGGGTTGTGAGATAATTCCTGACAGGCCAGCAAAGGTCTCTCTCCTCCTCTTCTCTCCCTCTTTTCCCATTTCTCCCCCCTCCTCCAGAATGAAAAGAGTGACTCAGAGGCTGTGCAGAAAGCTACTGGCACCTCCTCCCTCCCCCCCCTTTCACAGTCAAACAAGGTTAAGGGAGAAAATGAGTGAAGTGCAGCATCGTATAAAACGGCGGGAAGGACCTCTTCAGCCCACACACACCTGCTGGGCCTCCACCCCTAATCTCTCAGAATCAATTAGTTCACCTCCCCCGGTCCAGTCAAACCACATTACCTTAGTGTCACATCAGAGGGTTTCACTTCACCATTCATCACCCCCACACACACCCCACCACTTCTCTTTTATTCTGCTTTCTACTTTTGTGTTCCTCTCATATGCATCTTCCTCATCTCTTTCTATGGAAAGTGCAGATTCAAAAAAAAAAAAAGGAAATGGGCTTGGGCAAAATGTCTAGGGACCTTCAAGTGCGGTAGGCGGGCAGCACAGCATATCCATTTGACCAAATGCAGCACTGTAAAGTGCTCCATGTATGGCGAGCCCTCCAGTATCAGCTTACTCTGCCAGCTAATATTCTGTGGTCGATACCAAAGATGCCTCTGATAGATAGGGCCAGAGTTAACCTGTCTGCTTCAGCACGCCCTACCCCCCTCTGTATGGGCCGTAATTATGAAGTATGGACCTCATTAGGCTTTCTCCAGCCAGATGGTATTAGCATATTTCAGGCCTTAATGAAATAAGGCCTGAGCCTAATGGAGGCAGGAGAAAGGGGGAAGCAAATTTGTTCTAAGGCGGTCCCAGTTTAGTTAAGAAATACATGGTGTGTCCGGATGAACACTGCAACATTTAGTGCTATCTTATTGACTATTCTGTTGTCTGAGGCAGGCAGTATGCTGGAAGGATGTCATTCTAATCATTTCTGTCTCTTCTCCTACAGACTGAGATTGCCAAGCGCCTCAATGCAATTCTGGCTCAGATCATGCCATTCTTGTCACAAGAGGTGAGTGTCAACCCAGCCAGCAGCATTTCAGGGATGAGACTGAGACTCATTTGTTTCACATTCTGCTGTTACTGTAGTTGTGACGATGACTCTTGTGCAGATAATCTCTGGGGAACAACAGATGATTCACTGCACATAACAATGAGGAAACCCTTTTTTTTTCCCCCTTCTTTTTTTAAATTGACAGTTTTAGCCCACTAAATAATGTATTTGACTCAAACTTCAAACAACTACTGACCACTTCTAAAAATATCGCCCCTTTTCGAGCTCATCCTGTCAACATTGAACAAATAGTCAAACATAAACACATAAATCAGTTCGTCTGAAGGAACTGGCTTTCCTGGAAAACTGAGATGAGAATTAATGCGCAAGGAAATGAAATGAAAGCAAACCTTCAAACGCCTCAAGCAGCAAACCTCCAGACAATAGATTTCATTTTCAGTGTTCCTTTGATTCACTCTGACCTGCATTTCTATAATACATAAAACACATATAATACAGAGCATTTTTTTTATGTCTTGTTTTACCTAACAGAAGATTCTCCTATTATGTTGAGGGCTATGTAGTACATTGATGTGTTGTTTTATTGACGATAAGTGCCATTAAATGACTATCGTGCATTATGGAGGCCCCCCAAGCTTAAGTGTCTACTTGTCTAGATGAACCATCAGGCGGGGAAATATTCTTCTCCATCAGTGATCTAATCTTTGTTTATGTGTCCTGCAGCATCAACAGCAGGTGGCTCAGGCTGTTGAACGGGCCAAGCAGGTGACAATGACTGAGCTGAATGCTATCATCGGGGTACGTGGACTTCCCAATCTGCCTCTGACTGTGTGTATATCCCCTCTTCTTCCTTCATTTGACCCGAGACCAGATGCAAAACTGCATACGTGAAGGAGGACCAGCATTCAGAGATATGTAGATTATTGAAGCGTGCTACATTTCGCTCACGGGTGTATTTGACCTTTCTAAGGTTTGGCCGAAGTGTCGCATGTCAAGAATAACCGGGGAAAAGGGCAATAGATTCACAGGGGAAATGGGGGTGAAAAGGGGATAAAAGTAGCTTAGCGTATTAATCTGCAGCAATTTTCTTTCACCCGTCTGTGGCATTTGAGTTTTTAGACTGAATACAAACTAGTAACACCATGTCCTCTTCACTTGTGCAGACTTGCCCTGGTCTCAAGTGGTTTATTATGTTTTTATTTGAGTTGACAATGTTTGCAATGTGCTGTCAGTATGGCGTTTTTTTTCGCTGTAATTTCTGATTGTTGGTTAACCATGACCCGTCAGCACCCAGGTTGCAGCTCCGCTCTGATTTTCCTCCTCTCAGCCAGAGTCAAAGAACATCTGATATATAGTAACACAGTCCAGACTGGGAGATCAGATCATGGTGTTTCTCAGATTTCACTTTGGCTGCACTTTAATTAGATAAAAGGACCCAGCCAACAGGCTTACCCCTACCTCTGACCCAATAGCTCGAGGAATTAAGAGTGGTCAGGTCAGGACAAGCCATTGTGATTACAACAGAGATTGCATGAACTTAGCAGGTACTAAGCATTTGAAAGGTGTAGTGGATAAAAGATTTGGGCAGTTGTGGAAGAATAGGGAGAACAGGAACATCTTTTTTTTTCCTCCTCCCTACTGTTTACTACATTGTTCCCTGATGGTTGACACAGCTTCTATAATTAAGTCATGTCATTTAACAAGCTTAAGTTAGCTATTTCTGTTGTTGCTATGGGTAAAAAGTGCAACAAGTTTGTTTGTTTGTTTATTGTCATCGTAATTCAAAGTTTTCATTTCAGGCGTTATTTGTTACAATCCAATATTTAATGGAGCAAATGATTGGAACAAGCTGCAACAATGTTTTGCTTTTAATTCTTTAAAAACGTAAGCAGAACTAAATTGTTTATTTGTAAAGCTGTTAATATGAACAGTAGGCGAATAAATCACATTGGTTAACTTAACAGTTGGAGCTTATTTCTTTAAAAAAATCAAATAAAAATCCCAGATGTTTAAATCTAGCAGACAGTACAGGGAAACTCTTTCCCCAAAAAATCCACTCTGAAATATAGCCTGTGCACTGCCCGGATCTTGCATTTGCTTTACTTAAAAACATACACACGTATTTGGTTTTGATAGTCAGGTTACATAGTGATAGGAGGCTGTCGACTTAGCAGCAGATTTTAAAATTCGGTTTAGCTCAATGAGCCAGGAGCCGAGGGTAATTACCCACTATTTGCGCTTCTATGTTTTTTTTATTTTTCCCAACGAAGTCCTTCCAACAACAGGAGTTGACCCTGCCTTCATTAAAGATAGGCAGGGCTAGCCTGAAACACACACACACACACACACACACACACACACACACACAATAATACACTCAGGAAAACAGGCTTAATTATAGGGTTGAAAAGATGGCAGGTGATCAATCTCCATGTCCCCACAGGGTGGGTGAGGCAGTGATGCTCTAGTGTCTCAACATTAGAGCCTCAGAGACATCAAACTCAGGGAGTGTTCACCTCAGTTGGATCAGAAAGTGCATTTGAGACATGCATAAGTTAGAGGTTTGCCCTGCAGGCACCACCTGCTGTACTGTCAGGTTGTCATGTAAAGACAACCTGACTAAAGAATCCATACACACATACTGTATGGAGTACGTAACACAACCACCCCACCCTCTCTTAATAGCTGTTAGTGACTGAGGCCAAAAACAGTTTTTCTTTCAATGTGGGCCTCACTCATAAAAACAAATCTGTTAGGTAACATTATGCCTTAGGAAAGCTGATCGGTCAATTTTCTAGCTGGTTTGGTAGTGTAGTTTATTAAAAGTTGTTTCTAAATAAAAGGGCTAAAAATAATTAGATTAGCATAATTTTTACAGCATCATAAGGCTGGTCTCTACTGGTCTCTTCCCTGTTTTGCATGAGTTTTTGGCCAGAAGCAGCGTATGATTGAGTCTGATTTGACAAGTGTCAGAGGTGCAGACTCATTTCCATGTTCCTACCCTCATTCCCATGAATTTGACACAGGGCGAGATTGTAGTTGGGATAATGGTTAACACGTCAGTTACAGCCGGTGTGCTCCTTATCACGTATCATGTAAATGCTAATCCGCGGACCACGACATAAACCTTCACAGCGTCAAGTTTTGCTGTTGTCACTCCAGTAACAGCGATCTCCTCTCCTTTGCATGTTTTATTTGGCTATGCGTATGTCTATTATTACAGAGTAAGAGTGTCTACATTTACATAGTGTGACTACAGTGTCCAAATTTACACATGCTTTGACTTAACATCTCACAAAAGCCGGTGATGTCTTTATCCGATTTGAATTCATCACTTGGGGCTTTTTGTCAATTTAATGAGGAAAAATAAATGATTGTATTAAAAATAGCCATCAGGTGCAGCCCTACCTCTGAATCTCTGCTCTCTCCTCTGACCCAGCACCTGCACCCGCCTCGTGGCGTCTACCCAGCCTTCACGGTCAGTGTTGAGAGGAGGGTTTTGAATGATTAGCTTGCAATGAAATGTCTGTTTTTTGTGAAGGGAAATGATGCCTTTTGGAGACAAAGGACAGCTTGGGGCGTGTCGGGTTATTTTTGGTCTCTACTCTGCCCGACTCTGGTGTTGTGCATTTGACAGAACGTTATCTCTTTATTCGACGACTAACCTCAGAAATGTTACCCCCGTTCTTCCACTGCTGTATTCTGCTTCAAACATAGGTTGTAATCCAAATCTTAGAGTCTTTGTTGTGACGACCGAAGAAGATACGATGAGCTCGAAACTGTTGTAAAGCACAGAATAAGTGGGTAATGTGGCGATCATTGCCAGACTTATTAAGCCAGGGTGCCAGCTGGTTTGTGCTGGTGCTGTTGATGCTTGTTCCACCTGACAGTACTGTTCTGCAGGGAGCCAGCTTCGCCTAGTTAACTTTAATTGCCTGTTTCCTGTGGAAGTTGCCTGAGCTGCTGCGGCATTTACACATAATGAAAAAAGATAAGTGTGAAAGGAAGCCAGCTCTTTATCCATGAATATTGAATTGGAGGCAATTTATTTTCTGAATTTTTTTTTCCCCCCTCTTTTTTCTCTCTTCTCTCTCGCTCTGCACCTCACGACTCCCTTCCCTCGTCTCTCCTCCTCCTCCTCAGCCATAGCTCGCTAATGAGGCTTCTTGATAATGATCCCTGCACGCTTTTCCTCATTAGGCACACTCAATAGGGACGTCCCTGCCTCAATCCCTCGCTCACTCTCTTTCATTCTCTTGTTATTTTCTGATTCTGCCTCTCCCTCCTTTTCTTGTTCTGGCTGCCCCTTCCTCTCTCTCTCGTTTTTTCTTTTCCCCCTTCTCACTTTTTCCCTTTTTTCACAACAAATAGGCTGCTCGGCAAAGCAGTACAATATCGATTAACAATGCCACCCCTCAGTTGCTTATATCCATTGTACGATTTCAGGTCCAGCTCGGCATAATGAGCTGACTGAATAATGGCCAACTGCTAAATAAGCCTTTAAATGTGGGAAGTCACTAGATATACCCTTGTCTAGTTTCTCCATTTTATGTAATGAATGTATGGATGAGCTTATTGAAGTTCTGTCTAGCAAGCAGAATAGCAATCATGTGTTTTTTTTCCCTTTTTGGAGAGGCAGTTGATGGATGTGCTAAGTGTTATTTAACCTTGTTTTAAAGCACTTGCTTCCCTCTTGCCTGAGTGGCTATTTAACTCCTGTCTATCTACTCTCTCCTCTCTGGTTGCCTCTCTCACAGACACATTCAGGGCGTCATGGGAGGCGTGTGTGTTCTCCGCCGTCTCTGCTTAACAGCATTTTGCTGAAGGAGTGCATGCTTGCTTGGTTTTCCAGAGTGTTGAAAGGTTTTGAGGTTTTCAAGTGTAGACCTATTGATTTTTTATTTTTTATTTTAAACTGTCCCGGCTATGATTGAAGCACAGCGGTTTGGGAGTGAACAAAAGCGTTGTATCGTTTTTGGCGACCACAGGTGATGCGTTATTGAGTCAAACACAGTTGTCAGATAAAGGTCACGTACCATCAAACAATGAGCAATTTGTAAAGCTTGCAGTGATAAGCGTATCAGTGTGGTAATGAGTGCAGAGCGTGATTTTTAAAAAGAGAACCAGACGTGTAGAACAAACGTGAGGTCGGGGTCCTTTCAGAGGAGGAACATTATGAGTCATCTGTGTGCAAACTCTGCACGGGTTTGCTAACTTTTACATCGCTGGTGAAACAGCCTTTTTGGGGCAGTTTGCAATTCAAGTGTTGCTCAAGCCTCAAATGGTAAATATCATGTGGCTGCAGCTCCTCCTTGTTCTGATTTGCTTTCTTTAATAGGAATTTAAATTGAATATCTTTATACTCAAACACCTGTCAGTTTTTCTGGGAAGTAGTGATTGGTATTTCACACTTTCCTGGTGGAGCTGGATCCACATGTTGGCGGAGACTTGCAGGCAGCTATTACGCATAAACTGTTTGGCTTTCAACTGAATGTCGTCAAAGCCAGCTCTAATGCAGCAGAGTGTGTTCATTCATGATTCCACTTCCCAGCCGACCCACTTGTCCTCTGTCGTGTCTCC
This sequence comes from Neolamprologus brichardi, assembly GCF_056152115.1. NCBI lineage: Eukaryota > Metazoa > Chordata > Actinopteri > Cichliformes > Cichlidae > Neolamprologus > Neolamprologus brichardi. Next base: position 28,464,179 of record NC_142104.1, read on the forward strand.
CGTCTCTCTGCGTTTGTTTGCAGCAGCAGCAGCTTCAGGCTCAGCACCTCTCTCACGCTGCCCACGGTCCCCCGGTCCAACTGCCCCCTCACCCTTCAGGCCTGCAGCCGCCCGGCATCCCCCCCGTGACGGGCGCTGGCTCCGGCCTGCTGGCTCTAGGCGCTCTTGGCAGCCAAGCCCACCTGCCTGTGAAGGATGAGAAGAACCACCACGACCTGGAGCACCGAGGTGAGGAGCAAAGCCTGCCACACACAAACAAACATGCTGCCTATGGCATTTTAGGGATGATGGCTAACTGTAGCTGCCAAGCACTGCTTTCTCCAGCCAAATATATTAATGAGTGAAACACATCAATATAGGTTTTTAAATGTTTTTGTACCAAATGCTTGTGTGACAAAGTTTTTTTTATATTAGATTTTAGATGTTGTTCTTGTCAATCCCTTGATATGTCAGCATGAAAATAGTTTATTCTGACACAAGACAACATAAGTTGTAATCATTCCTTTACCATTAGTATTAAGGCTTTAAAAGCCATTAACATATCAGCAATTGAGGTATCAGGTTAATAATTGTTGATCTTAAATATGAAAATTAAACGTGTTTTCCAAGTGGTATCAAAATCAATACTGCTGAGTTGCTGATATGAGTAATCCTGGTGACACCCATACTAATTTGTGTTTTGCTTTTCTCTCTCCTGGCCCCTCATCTTTTCACTCGCCCCTGGCCATTCCTCTGAAAGAACGCGAGTCGAGCACGGTACGTTGACTCTCCGTCTCCTGTGTGTCGCTCTCTTGCTTACTGTGTTTGGTGATTAGGTGTCTTTACATAGACGACAGCCCTTTGTTCAATAGAAACTCATGTGCGGACACACACACACACACTGCTGTAGTCACAGGGGTATAAGCTGACTGAATCAAATAATTACGTCTGGCCAAATAAGCCAGTGCCATCTAATCCAGGTGGAAAATGACTCCAATCACTGGGCAAGGATTAGTAGTCAGCAACCTCCTTTAATTTCAGCACAATTAAAAGCGACTTTGACTCTCCTTCTCTTCATCCCTAACCACCTTAAAGGATTTACTGGTTGCATGTGTCCCCTACCTGGCTCTTTACATCCCCTCTTATCTACCTGTCTCCTTTTCTTTTGCTAATTCTATTATTTTTCTGCTCTGTATTCTTATCTTAGTCATTCATTCCTTTCCAGCGCTTTTTTTGATTCACCCTCCAGTCTCTCGCCGTCACCGTCTCTCTTCCTTCTCATGTTAAGGTCCTTGTTTATTGGGCTAGCTTAAAGCTCTCAGTTAGCCAGAGTGCAACGCTCTGTTGGATCTGCTTGGCCAGATTGAGTTCCCATTGACTGACCATCCTGAATGGACCCACTCATGTCTGAAGGGAACCCAAACTCGTCCTTCTTCTCATGTGGTGACGAGCGGCTGCCAACGCCACCTTACCTGATCTCCCCGCCACAGTCTTCTCCCTCTCTTTTCCAGTTTGCGCACACAGTCTTCCTGTCCTTTTGTGTCAGGTCATCTGATACTGGAGTTGGAGGCAAGTGCAGGGTTATTGAGTCTAAGCAATCCTTGAAAGGCTTCAGACTCAGATACACAGACAGGCTGCAGTAGATTTTTATCGGTCTATCTTTGCACCAAACCAGATTAAAACTCTTCCACAACAGCAGCTGAACCTGAGGAGGAGGCCAAAAGCTGCTTGGTTAGCGTAAATGGTTGGGCAACTGTAGTGGAAGTGTATGCTATTAACTCCTCCAGCACACTTTTTTTCCTCACACTCTCCTCAATTTAGGAGGTTTTTATCTCACTAAGTTTTCAAGCTGTTACCTTTCTATGCTGTTCTTTCTTTTTGAGTCAGCCAATATGTCAGAAACCTCCCTACTGCCTCTTTCACCAGGCCTTTCTGTCTCTGATGAAGGCAGGGATTTGTTGAGCTACCTAACAGTGTGGGCTATCTTCAGGGTGTGCTCGCCTACACTTCCTCCCTCCTTCTCCCCCCTGCCTTTCGGCCTGTTTGGCAGTGCCACCCCACCACACCAGCGCCCAGACTACAAAAACCCCGTTTGCAGCTTCTGAGAGAGTGCCAGCCTGTCCGAGCATTCCCACTAGTGGGGAGGACTCATTGCCACACTGCTATGCTCTCATTGCTTGCCAAGTTCCTTTCCTGTTTTGCTCTCTTGTCTGCCTTCATTTTCTTTTCTGTTTTTTTTCTTCCTTTCCCCCTTCATTTTCTCACTCTCTCTTTCTCTGCTGGCAGCACCCTCTTTCACTTTGCTCTCTGGTCCAGGTTCCCTTAGTGGCCTCTTTCTTTGCTTCCTCTTTTAAAAAAAAAAAAAAAAAAATTAGTTCATTTTCATGAATTTCACAGTCAGTGTTTTTTTGCTGTGACCTGTCACATTACAGAGATAAGCACACATACAGGAACAGCAGCCTTAGACTTGGTTTTTGTGGTCAGTTTTGTTTTTATTTGCATGTACTTACTGTTAGGCAGTACTGTTATGAATGTGGCTTGCTGAGTTTGAGTTGGTAGTGTGTTTCTGGCTTTCTTGTGTGTGTGCATGCTTCAATTTTTTTTCCTCTTTGCCTCTGCTCAATTGTCTTTCATCACCTTGTGTACCAGTCTCCCATTGGTGTTCTCTGTGTTTATGCGTTAGCTGTTTCCTCAGTCTAGGATTGTTGTCCAGTTAGCTTTGCACCCAATAGTGTTACTGGTCTGACAAAGGAAAGGGCACTAGAGTCCTCTCTGGGTGAAAACGCACTGCTCGGTAGCATGCGCCTCTCATCAAGGTTTGTCACCTGCTGCATTTAAACTACAAAACAGTGACTTTGCTGAAGGGCACAATCTGGCAGAAAAGAGTTTGCTGTACATCACAGGCTCCACTCAACCGATAACTCCAATCATTTGCAATATTGGGTTGCCAAGACAGCAGCTTAAAGTGCTGCAAGATGAGTTTGTTTCAGAGATTTGTTAAAATGCAATTCTACATAATGCAACACACCGTAATGTCCTCATAGCTCTCTAAGCACATATAGTTCAGGATATTTATTGTTTTAAAGAGACTAAAAGGGAACAGGAGACTGATGTGGTCTGTCTGCATGTTCTTGTTGGCAGAATAACTCAGTTTCGCCATCAGACAGCCTGCGGGCAGCAAGTGAGAAGCACCGCAGCTCATCAGACTATGGTCTCGAGTCCAAGAAACGCAAAGTGGACGACAAAGACAGCATGAGCAGATATGTGAGTGTTTGTTTACTTTCCGTCCAAATAATACAAAAATAATGATGTTTGTAGCCTGTTTCGTTTCAAAATTTACCTTTCAATTGCTAATTGCTGTTTTCCTGGAAGGGTATACCTGAGTTTATTCAGTTAGCTTAGTAATGAAACTTACTTAACACTAAATGCAAAGTTTATTATGTGCATACTGTTTCTATCCACAGACTTATCTTCATATTAGTTAAAATTAATGCCAGGTTGCAAAGTTCTCCCAAAGACACTTCATTGAAAATGTAAATATTAGAAACTGTGGCAAAGTGTTACATTTAGCATTTTGATCTTCTCTCTGTGTGCAGCAAATAATCCTGTAGCTCATTCATTCTCAGTCTTCACATCTGGTCTGGTCAAAAATGTGGACCGCTTTGGTTTATGCTGTAATTTTAGCTGTCCCAGTGAGCTAACTCGTTACTCCGTCATTTCAGGACAGTGATGGAGACAAAAGTGATGACTTGGTGGTGGATGTATCCAATGAGGTAAGACTGCAATTAAACGGAGCTGCTCAGTCACATTTTTCAGTGTGAAGGCTGCACACAAAACTAAACACAGCTCTCTTTTGTCTGCCGAAGCCTCAACACCTTTCCACATTGCCAAAAAGTCTGTCAAAATATTGGTTGTGTGCGATGAGTGTGTGTTTACTTGCTGTATTTCTTTTGCCACTCATGCAGAAAGTGCGACAAAGAATACAAAGAAAAAGGGGGTGACAGGTGAATGAGAAGTGCGTGCATGTGTGTGTGAGAAGGAGAATGTGAACGTGCATGAGTATATTTATCTGTGTTTGCACATGAGGCCCCGGTTTGTTTGACCTACATGTACATGCCAGTGGCTTTCCTCCAGTCTGTTTGCTCAGTCTCGCTCTCTGTCTGTCTCATTTAACTCTCTAGGATCCGGCCACCCCTCGAGTTAGCCCCGCTCACTCCCCTCCTGAAAACGGGCTGGATAAATCACGAGTCCTGAAGAAAGATGCTGCCCCCAACAGCCCCGCCTCTGTCGCCTCTTCAGGCAGCACGCCGTCCTCTAAAGCTAAGGACCACGCCCATGTGAGTGTCAGGGACACGCTGCAAGACTAGAGAGAAGCTGAAATAAGGAGGTTACAGCGGAAGGGCAGGGGAGGCTGAACTGACACGCTAAAGAGCATTTGTCAAGTGAAGTGGATGTCTGTGTGAAAGACTAATACGCAGGCTTAGCAGTTAGCTGCTATGCGGGGCTTGCGAGGGCAGAGGGTAGATGCACTCTCAGGAAATCAAACCCTATGGCTCAGCCCTCTCAATCTCCTTTATGGCTTACCCAATAAATGGTCATTTCTCCCTCGGCCTCAGGCTGTAAATAACCCAGAGACACAGCAGCGGGGGAACTGCTGTCTCTGTCTTTTTATGCTGCAACTCATCTTCTCTCCTTCCAACTCCCACTTTCTCTAATACTGAAGTGTTCACTGACACGGCTATGTTAGTGAAATGTTTTTTGTAAAGCTAAGGATTAGGATAGCTTTATAATCCACATCATCTCTCTCCACCTATAATGTCACTAGGCTAAACCCCCACTTCTTCAGCCTCCCATTTGCCAAACATTGAAGGATTTGGATTAATTATAAGAGGTGTTTGGGACATCATCTTGAATGTCTAGCCACTCCTAATAAGCTTGACTTCTAAGCAAAGGTTTATATCCGTACCCCCAAACACACAAACACACACCATGGCTGTAATGGAAGTGTCAGTGTTAGATTGGATTACCTCAAGCCGTCCACTCAGATTGTCACTCTGGATTTTCCTGCCAGTGAGGGTATTTTTGACTCTGTGGGGGATTTTGAACTCTGGTATGGATGCTGTTTGTGTGCCCATGTGTACGTGCATGCACATGTGAACTTACAACTTTCAGTAATAGGATCCAAATCACACTGAGGTGAAAAGTTGAAGACTATCTCTGTTTTTTAGAATGACAAGTCATCTACGCCAAGCTTGAAGTCAAACACGCCTACACCGAGGAACGAGGCGCCGACACCTGGAACAAGCACCACTCCAGGACTGCGGCCTCTAACTATGGGCAAACCGTCCGGCATGATGGAGGCATTGGGTGAGTATCTGCAAGATACTGTTTTTTGTTTTGTTTTGTTTGTTTTTTTCTGGGAGGGGGCGGGGGGGGGGGGGGGGTGTTTCTGTAATCAAATCATCCATATATCACATCCAGTCATACAGGCCCACAGACAAGCCAGCACCGACTGGGTGTTAGGAAAAATGTGTAGTTCCCAGCACCAACCACCATAACAACTAAGAATTTGAATTTCAACTGAATTTGACTGGGGTCTTATTGGACCAAGGGGGAAAAAAAAATCTCCTTCACATTTAAAGTTCATTTTAAAATTTGACAAAAACACCTCACGCAAAGCTGCTCCCAATTCCTAACCCCCTAACCATGTAATGCAATTTTCAATGCAACCCTGCGCTCACTGTAACCAGTCATTGTTTGACGCCTAACAGAATGAATGATTCTTTCTTCTATGAGGTTTTTACAAATCGTTTTTTTTGTTTGTTTGTTTTTTCTCTCCGTCAGCCGCACCAGCCCTGCGTACCCCCCTGTCCATCGCCGGTTCTTATGCTACTCCCTTTGCCATGATGGGTCATCACGAGATGAACGGATCCCTGACGAGTCCTGGCGTGTATCCGGGTCTCATTTCCCCACAGATGAGTGCTGCAGCCGCCGCCGCCTACGGACGCTCGCCAATTGTAACTATTCCAGCTTCTATAAAGCATTTATTAGTGAAAATGAGGATTTATCACACACATCTGAATAAATAATGATTTGCGCGTTAGATAACGCCAGCCCTCGCGAACAGCTGTATTTATTATCCGCCGCTACAGTAGGTTGTGTTTGCAAAATGACTTTGAGAAACTTGAGTATTCCTTCTGCATTTCCATAACTCATTGTGAATATTTCTGCTTGGCTGGCTGCAACTTGTTGTGTGTACATAATGAGAAAGTAGAAAGACGGCCCAGCTCCTTTACTTTGATGTTGGCTAGTTAGCATTCTAAAGACTAGAGAAAAATAAATAAATCTTGGCCTCAAATGTATCTCCATGTTTGAAAATCTCTCAGGCCTTCATTAGCATTAGCATGTGGGATGTTATAGCCTTGTGCAAAGCTCCTCTGTATGCAGTGAAGCTCAGTCTGTGCCTTTCAAGGGATTTGCCTGGAAACAATGGTACAAGGGTTCCCCTAGGCGTAAGCACCTAAAGCAAGGCTGCAATCTGAATGTTAGCTTAGCCTGATTTATCTTTGCAGGTTGTTTGCTAACTGTTCCGCCGTTTTGCTCATGCAGGCGGGCTTCGACCCACATCCTCACATGAGAGCCTCTGGGCTGCCAGCCAGCCTCACTTCCATTTCTGGAGGAAAACCGTGAGTATTTAATTTTTCTTTCTTACTTACAACCAAAAGGTTTTGTGTTTAAACTAGATTTGCACTTAATGGATTGTTTGAACTTCTGATGAGCTTTTCCATTCCTCTCTGTTCTGCAGAGCCTATTCTTTTCACGTAAGTGCAGATGGTCAGATGCAGCCCGTGCCCTTCCCTCCAGATGCACTGATAGGACCAGGCATCCCACGGCACGCTCGCCAGATCAACACACTCAGCCACGGGGAAGTGGTGTGCGCCGTCACCATCAGCAATCCCACACGTCACGTCTACACCGGCGGCAAGGGTTGTGTCAAGATCTGGGACATCAGCCAGCCTGGCAGCAAGAGCCCAGTGTCCCAACTCGACTGCCTGGTAACTTTGTTATTTCGTTAGAAGTCTCAGGAGGAGAAAGTGTGAAATGTGATTTAGATGCGTGCCATTAGACTAGCTGTTGTAAGGCTTCCAACCAGAGCACAGACATAATGCATTCATGTTTTATGAAGTCTGTGTGATTGGTCACTTCATTAAGAGTTTTCTTAAGCATCAAATGTAGCCTGACCCCACATCCCCCAGTAGCTTTCCTCCTGATCCCAGCAGACACAGATGTGAATAATTCAGCATAGTGTCTCACTGCTGTGCTGAAATAATCCTTGGTAAGGGGAGGGGGAGGGAAAAAAAAGCCTGCTGAGTAATGATGTTCTGATTGGCCAACCCTGTCTGCCATTACCCAGCTCATTACTTCCTCCCAACTGCCTCCCGTTTCTCATTTTGATACCGTGGCTTCATGCAGTTACACTCGTCTGGCCTCCAACACCCTTAAGGTTCGTCCAGAGTGCAATCGGGTCTTATACAGTCATCAGGGTGCTGTTTTAATTCCACCAAGAGCTCCCACGGTCCTATTGATCTGTCTTCTTGCTTTCTCGGAGGCTGGCCAACAGCTGCAGCCCCACGCGTTCTTTCTGCATCTCTTGTTAACGCTGACATCCACATATTCGCTGTATCAGAAACAAGAGTCGGCTACAGTGTGAAAACTTGTCAAAGAAAAGCTGCTTTTGAGTTTAAAAAAAGGAAGCCTTAAATGAATACACTGATGTGCGTCGCTGATGTCTTTGTTTTTCAGCAGAAATGTAACAGTGTCTTCTTCAAATCACTAATTATGCAGATATTTCACATGTAGGAAAAAAAACTCAACACACAGATTACATCCAGTCATTAAGATTGGGGCGATACCCTGTCTTTGTTTATGCTCCAGAACAGAGACAATTACATCCGCTCGTGCAAGCTGTTGCCTGATGGCCGCACCCTAATAGTGGGTGGCGAGGCCAGCACACTGACCATCTGGGACCTGGCCTCACAGACGCCCCGCATAAAGGCTGAGCTCACTTCCTCTGCCCCAGCTTGCTACGCACTGGCTATCAGCCCTGACGCCAAGGTCTGCTTTTCCTGCTGCTCCGATGGAAACATCGCTGTGTGGGACCTCCATAACCAGACCCTGGTCAGGTCAGTGCTTTGGAGCAGGGGATTTGTTTTAAACACTGCATTTAACAAAACGGCCAAACGTCAACATAAGACACCTGCATGGAGAACTTTCTTTGTTCCTGGTCTAAGTTTTGGCATCTTGTTGTTCCAGGCAGTTCCAGGGCCACACGGATGGAGCCAGCTGTATCGACATCTCCCACGACGGGACCAAACTGTGGACTGGAGGACTCGATAACACGGTCCGCTCCTGGGATTTGAGGGAAGGACGACAGCTCCAGCAGCATGACTTTACCTCACAGGTAACAAAAAGTGGGGAAAAAATGTTTCTGTTCATCCAGTTATAGTACTGAGTAACCTTTCTGACATGTCTTAGGCATTCAGTTTAGAAGTAGCAGTTAAGGGTTGTTTTAATGATTCTGGTTGGGGGATTCTTGGCTGCTTTGAAGTTGTTGCTGATCCTGCTCTGTGCTTGTTGCAGATCTTCTCATTGGGCTACTGTCCCACTGGGGAATGGCTGGCTGTGGGTATGGAGAGCAGCAATGTGGAGGTGCTCCACCACACCAAGCCTGACAAGTACCAGCTGCACCTGCACGAAAGCTGCGTTCTTTCACTCAAGTTCGCCTACTGTGGTAAGTACCAGAGGAAGAGCTGCGTTTATATATTACAGACCTGTGAGCAAGAAAGTTTCATTTCACTTTTATCTGGCAATTATAGTGTAATTGAGTGGTGCCAGATTTTGGCATGAATCCTATACTCCCACACGAAGGACGGCACGACCAAATGAGGGATGTACATGAAGTTGTGTGGTACTCGAGCTGATGACAACAATGCTTCACTACGTGTAACAGAACCTGCAAGCAGGGCAAACAGACATGATGATAGTGAAATGTTATGATTGTGCTACAAACAAAAGCTAATCATGCGGTGACTATACTTGTCTTGGCTTATAGTGGACGTGTACTCTCTAACATAAGTACCTGTAGAGCCGCAAGTGTTGTCATAGCAGCAAAGAGGATGAGTAATACCAATGAGCTGCGCTCTCCATCCTTTCTCTTAATGGCTTATCCAGTTAAGGGTCACGTTGGCATGGAGTCTGTCTCAGCTGTCATAGATCCACTTTAGAAATGACCTAGCGTGCATGACTTTGGACAGCACGCAAGCACCACAAAGAAAAGGCAACTGTTGGATTCAAACCGCAAACTTCCTTTCTTCAAGTGGACAGTTTTCACCACTGAACCATCATGGCACCCAAACAGAGCCAGTGCATTTATATGAAGAAAAAAAAAAAAAAAAGGAACTGGCTTGTTTTTTGTACAAAAATATGTTAAGCTATTGTAATTTTTTTGTGTGTGTGGCAGGTATCACATACCTGTCAATGAGAAGATGTGGTCTAGATTGATTCTGCATTCACAATGAGCAACCATTGCTGATAACGGGGTTTTGGTACCAACAACCAGAATTATATAAAGAAAAGAAAAAAGTCAACTTGGGAATGCTTGCTTTAGCATGTATTAGCAATGTTAAGAAAACATAACTGAAAAGTTAAACAAATGCATAAAATGTGAAATATTTAGAGACGCTTGGTGGTTAGTCTGCTACTCTATAGGTTTTTTTGGGGGGTACTGGTGAGAGAATTTGGACTCCTGACCTAACATCCCACTTACTGGCCGCCTGTTAAATGTGGTGAGCATGGATTTTTCCGGATCTTTAACTTGTCTCGACAGCCACTTGGGCTCGAAACCACATCTTTACACACTGCCTGGCCAGGATTTTGCAGTCTCTGCAGCTGGTTACTACTTAAAGTCTCTGTACTATAAAAACAAACAGGACCACCATTTGTGTAAATCCAGAAATGACTGAATGTGATTAAAGTGCTGTTTGTTTGCTTTCCAGAATATTTTTATGAACTCTTAATGAGTGCAGCTTATTTGTAAAAAATTGAAATGTGACACTTATGCAGCTCACATGACTGAGTCTGAATTTCAGGGGGTGAGGACTGTACGCGTGAACATGGGAGAAGTTACTTTACAAACAGGATCATTAGGGAAATTTGTTAATGCTTTTTAGCGAGGATCACTGTGCCTGTTAGGCAGACCAGCTGGTTTCCAGTTTGAGGCTGAGACAAATGAGGTTTTACTGCTGCACTTCTCCTAGAAATGTCCATATTCATTTAGTCTCCGAAGACCCCCCACAGCACCGTCTCATATCTCTGTCGCCACAGAACTAGTTCATTCAAATAAAGCTCACTGCTTCAGAGCTCGCGCTGTCACTAATTAAATCATTAGCCAAATAGTCAATTGGGTAATTAATCAGAGGGTGATTAAAATAATTATCTAAGAGGAAGTGGTGCGAGTCTCCTTCATTATGGGCATTTTATGATTGCTGGTGTAGTGGCAATTTTTCCCCTTCAGGTTTTTATGGCCATTGATGATGTTATTACAGTCACGTGTTGGCTGTGTTCTGCACAGCTCTATTGCAGGACTGAAGGACAACAGCGACCGTGTTTGTGTGTCTCTCTCTCAGCACACACACATTGGATTGTACTCTAAAGAGGTGTGTTCTGTGTTTGCAGGTAAATGGTTTGTGAGCACAGGGAAGGACAACCTGCTGAATGCATGGAGGACTCCTTATGGTGCCAGCATATTCCAGGTAACTGGATAACTGCAAATACACAGCTCCAGTCGAAGGTTTGGACATGAAGGAGCGAGTGTGTCCAAACCTTTTAACTGGAGCTGCAGTGCAAAGAGAGGCCGATGGGTCCTAGAATAATTTTGGCTGGAAAAATGGCTAAATTCAGATTGTTTTAATCTCACACTGCACTTGTATACAACTCATTAGTTTTGTTTCTTAATTTTAAAATGCAAGCCGAGGCTTTTCCAGTTCAGATTTCTGGTTTATATTTTGTCCTTGACCTAATGTGACATCAGCAGATTCTACCTGAAGGACAGTTGGGCAGCTAATTCATGAGTAATCTGACTGAATTAAACAGCTGTGTACCCACATGGTGCTGAACAAATCACATAGTTTTCTCTCCTTGTGGTTAAAATATTGAGTCCAAAACTGAGAACCTGAAAACCGACACAAAAGAAATGATGACTTGGAATACTCAGTGGTAATTCTGTTTTCTTTTCTTTCTACAGTCGAAGGAGTCGTCCTCCGTCCTGAGCTGCGACATCTCAGCAGATGACAAATACATCGTGACAGGATCCGGTGACAAGAAGGCCACCGTCTACGAGGTCATCTACTAGAGAGAAAGAGGCTCGCTCTGCTTCAGCACTTCTACTGAGATTAAAGTTTTCTCCCTGACCAACCGTCTGCGGGCTGCAGATTTCTCAAAGTGTACTCGTGGAAATCAGAGGCGCTGTCGGCCTGAGGATGCTTGTACTGGAAAGAAATGAACTTTTTTTTTCTTTTTTCGTCCTTTTGTCTTTGGGTTTATTTTTGGGTTGCACTTTTTTTTTTTCTTCTTTTTTTTTCTTTCCTCAAGAATATTTGGATGTAACCTGGTGAAGCAGCGCTTCATTGTGAGAAACTCCTTCCCCAGACATCTTGTGCAAAGTGTACATATTGGAATAAATAAGACATTTTATATATATTATAAAAATATATATATTTTCATGTCCTGGGTGTACTTGTGGTGATTTTTTTTTCTCCCCCTCCCACTCTGTTTGATATTTGAGTGGGACATGAGAACTTTTTAACAGTTTTGCGCTTTGTTTTTCTTAAAGCACATTCTGCAGGCTGATCTTTTTTTGGAAATCAGAGGAGCACCAAACTTGTAGATTTTTTTTTTTTTTTAAAAATGGCCTTTTTGTCACAGTGCTCTTACCGGACAAAAAAATCACGGTTTCTGTGTGAGATGGAGCTTCGGCTGCTTTGGACTACTGTGGGATCGAACGGTGCACTATGATTCGTGAAAAGACATGGATGTAAATTTCATTCATATATATATAGAAATTCTTTTTAAAGTGTACTAAGTGTACTGCTCTGTCTGTGCTATCTCTCCCCTGTTTGTTTTACCTTGTTAGTTTAAGGGAGATGGGGAAACATTTAAGCTTAGCCTAACCCTTGGACCTCAGTTGGCAGCAGAAGCACAGCGACAGGCACAAACTGAATGACAATGTGCTTTTTGCTAACTTGACGTAATGTGGATGTTGAATTGCTCCATTGATTTCCTGGCTACAGACCAAACTCAAACAGTCCAATCTGTGCTATTGGAATTACTCTGCCCTTTGTATCTTATCAATATTCCTGGAACGTGTTTGTTTGGCTGTGACGGGGAGACAGGCAGACATTTGACCCGACTGACTGTGCAGATCGGTCCGTCTCTACAGACGTGCTCGATGCCTGTAGATGCTTGTTAATAATAAAAAGAAGAAGAATGAGGAGGTGGTAATGGCACTTAAATATAAACAACAGAAAAACTCAAGTTAGTGAATCAAGGTGGTGTAAAATCCAAACTGTGCTCCTGGTTCTTGTCAGCATTTCCCACAAGAAAGTATAAATGGGGTGAAATGCACCAGTCCCCTCTGAGTAACACCAAAGTATGTAGCAAATGCTGTCGGCACTGAAAAGAAATGTACAGTTGTTAATAAAATCAATAAAACTGTTTTTCTAGACTGGCCCATTTCATATTGTTTTACCCAACGGTGTTCATCAGGTGTTCCCGACAAGCACCCGTGCGTTGCGAAGGACTGCTCTGACACACAAGCCAGCATCGCGGGGATGGAACTTTAAAGGAATGCTTTGACATTTTGGGGAATTCTGCTTCCTGACAGCACTCTTACATAAATATGTTACAACCCGCAGAATGTTAGCTTAGCAAGCTGAGTGTAAACAGGGAAACGGCGTAGCTCTGATCAAAGGTAACTCTGTACGCTTTGTTTGCTTTACCTGTACAAAAGGCCAAGTTTAAGAACAACTCGCGTGGATTGTGGTTTTCATGGAGGTCTGTAGGCTGAAGGTTACTTTTCTCACTGGGACTTTGTGGAGTCTTATTAGCTTTTAAAGTTGTGTTCAGCCGAAAATGATCCTTCCAGAAAACACTAGCATGTTATTTTTACATTTAAGAAAAAAAAACATTTTAAACTGATTTCTAAAGTTTTAGATTTGGTAAAATAATCTTTGGCTACTTTTGGGATCTTTTTTTTTTCTAGACCTTTTTTCCCTGTCAGTATGTAGTGGGAAAGGACTACCAAGCCGTCATTATAATTATTATATTATTCTGGCATCTTTAAGCTCAGGCTTAAAGTTAACCCGTGTCTAATAGTAATTCTAATGATACAGTCCAACCACAAGTTCAAATCATGGAAGTGGATAATAAGAATACTGCTTCCCTTTTTCATGTTCAAAAATTACTTCTTAGGCATCAAACCTGACGTGAATAGATGAAAATCACAAAATATGTTAATGTTTCAAACCCAGTTTTCATTTGATTCAGCTGATTACTGCCCTCTTTTTTTAACATTCAGACTAAGGTGGTTAGAAGTATAAATAATAATAAAGGGGCATATTGACTTACTGAATGCAAATGATATAGCAGCTAGCAACATAATCTAAAGTATAACAAAAATGTTATTTAATCTGATTACTGCAAAATCCAAACTTGAAAAGACTACATGTTATGCTATATGTTTCTTCTTTGAACACTCTGTCAGTGCAAACAAAAATGCTTTTTTGATATTCAGCACTGAAACAAATGAGACAAACCTTCAGCACAGCACAAGCTCATGCCACCTACAGAAATACTGACACGGTTCTGCAGTGGTTGGATGTATTGGTGTGGGGCTGGAGGAGGACGCTACACCAGCGGATGATTTTTGTGGAGTGCTCTGGAAACAATCTTCTATGTTTGAATGTAAATGAGACCAGTTAGATGACGATCAACTTTAGATGTAAGAGGACAGCTACATGGTCAGGATGTTGATGTGGCGGAGAAGCACAAGTCTAGGAGCACCAACATCAACAACAGGCTGAACTGGAAGCCCAGCAACGAGGCTGTATACTAGAAGGGGAAGAGCATTTCATACTTCCTAAGGATGCTGAAACCGTTGAACGTGCATCAAAATGATGGGGGGTGCTTTGCTGCGGTCTCCTGGGAGGGCAGCATGGGAGCTGGTGACACCCAGCAAATGGGATAAACTGATCGGGAAGGCTGGCTCTGTGATTTGCTGCACACTGGATACTTTTGAAGCAGTGATGGAGAGGAGGTCACTAAACAAGCAGATAATCCTCTGCACCGCTTACTGGACAGGCAGCAGAGCACCTTCTCTAACACACTGATGGAGCTGTGCAGCCATGACGACAGATACAGGACAGCTTTCATATCACATCAGTTATCTGTTTTTGTATTTTTTTAAGATTCGGTTGCCATCTGAAATTCTGCAATGCTTTCCTGATTTTAAAATATACCACTTGTTATATATTATTATGATTTTACTTTAAGGCAAAGGATAAAGAAACGCCTCAAATTTTCCTTTGCTGTCAGGAAAAACAGTTGACGTTGCTCATTAATCATCGGCTAATAGAAACAGCTCGGTTGTTCTTCTTCCGCGCTGTGCAAAGAAAAAATCAGAAGTACATACGTTTATAGAGATGTGCAGTGATTACTGCAGGTGTAATTTTTGCTCACAGAAACAGTTCAGTGTCGGCTGTTCCTTTGAATATGATTGTCGACGCACACTTTGATATGAAACGGTGGAGTGCGGTGGAGCGAGGACTTGTGAACTGAAGCAAAGGGCGTGGGAGAGACAGAGACGGTTGTTGTGACTTAATGGCTTTGTTTCCAGACAGGATGGTTTGTGGTTTCGGGCCTGCTGACAGGAGTAATGGTGGGAGGGATGAGACATGGAGCTTTGGATCAGTGTGGCTCACCAAACCACACACATGCACAGACATGCACGTACACGCACGGGTAGAGAGTGACTACTCGGTGGCTTCACATGAATCACACAGCCAGCTGAGACACATTCAGTTGCACTCGCATTTCACACACTCCCACACACACACACACACCTAAGAAAAAGACAAGCTACTCTGGGAATTTGTGGCTTTGTGCTGATATCTGAAATGATTGTTGGGCAGCATTTCTGGATAAAATGTCTCACAAATGAATATCACGCAAACACCAACAGCTATATAGACTGTCAAACTGCAACTTTTCTCTTTTTTTTTTCATTACGCATTTTTGTCAAGTACAGGCCACAGGAGATGATTCATGATACATACTATTAATGTCAGCATCTGAATCCTGTTGTACTGACTCACTGCCATGAACACTTGCCATGTCTTTTCTTTTTCTCCTCTCTTTCTTCCTCTCCCACTCTCTTGTTCTGCTCCCACCACAGGTGGCGAGTACATTCATTTTCACTTTTGTGGGGGTGCTGGCTGTAAGGCTGTGATTTCTGACTGTGCATGTCAGAGAAGGGGGAGACGGGGTGCTTAGGGATGCAATATGGGGTGATTTTAGCTGCGCGTGTGGGCTGAAGGCGCTGTGCATATGGCTGAGCTCATGCATACATGGACATATTTTGTACAGATACTTCCACATCAATTACTAGCTCAAGGACCTGAAGCTAACCTCGCGTAACCTTCTGCATAATATGAAAAGTGACGGTCTTTGGCAGTATTTTGTGCAATCTGTAAATGTTACATTAATTGCTGGGTGTAACACACACATGCTGGGAGGTAGGTGAGGATTGTGGACTGTCATGGCTGTAGCTGGCAACATCATTTACATTCAGCATCTCTTTTGTGGTTTAGTTGTGGCAACTGGAGGGTTTTCCTGCAGTTGAGGGTGCAGTTGCCACAAATGGCTGCAATTAGTGAAAATCTATTGCTCCACTGTGAGTGATGTTCAGTGAAAGCTTTTCTCTAAGCAAGGTTTATCATCAAGCTAGTGGAGTTTATTATCATGAAAAGTAAATTTTTTCCTGTTAGTTTTTCACAATAAAAGGATCCCACTTGCTCACCAATGGAAATATGAAGCTCAGTTAGGCTGAAGTGACTGATAAAACCCCTCACAATTAAACAACTGCTCACACACTCTCAAATATTTAATTTTCATTTCTAGAAAGAGCTCTGACTCCTACACATAAGCATAAATGTCCAAAAAGCAGATAATTTAAGGCAAGTGAAATTCCCCCTAAAAATGAAACAAACAAAAAACATTGTGATAGACAACTTAAAGGTCAAGATGAGTATTTACAGAGCTGATTTAAATGTGTGCACGTCACATATTTTAAGCATATTTAGAGCCACATATCATCAGCATAGAATGACGAGAGGGAAGAGAATGGGGCCTAGAATGCAGCCTTGGGGTACACCACAGAGAACTGAAATGACAACTAAAATCAGTTTGTTGCAATTGAGAAATTAACAACACTACTACGCAATTAAAAAGTAAAGGAACAGCTTTAATTAAGACGATGTGATTACTGTCCATATTTAATACTAAATATGGGCAATCGTGGCTCCAAGAGTTGGCAGTTTGTCCTGTAATCGGAAGGTTGCCGGTTCGAGCCCCGGCTCGGACAGTCTCGGTCGTTGTGTCCTTGGGCAAGACACTTCACCTACCGCCTACTGGTGTTGGCCAAAGGGGCCGATGGCGCGATATGGCAGCCTCGCTTCTGTCAGTCTGCCCCAGGGCAGCTGTGGCTACAACTGTAGCTTGCCTCCACCAGTGTGTGAATGTGAGAGTGAATAAATAGTGGAATTTTAAAGCGCTTTGAGGGCCCCGAAAAGCACTATATAAATGCAATCCATTATTATTATTATTATTATTATTATTATTATTAAAGGAATTCTTGCTCTTATACTGACACAGAAAAGCAGTGCAACAAGCTGTGAGAGTATAAGATCCTCCATGTCCAAAGCATGGATGGGCAATTTATTTTCCCAAGGGGTCATATGGCAAACTAGGACTGTTGAGGAGGGCCGCATAAGCTTATTGGCATGGCGCTCCACAACAGTCCCAGTTTGCCATGTGACCCCTTAAGAAAATTAACTCCCGAGCCTTGATCTAAAGTTTCAGATTTTTGATGAGAATGAGTTTGCAGAAGGATGCTCACTAACCCTCCTTCCTGCCCACGATCTTCGATTAGCGGCCTGTTCTGCACCAAATGTAAAGAGAGGCACACTGAATCAAATAGAAATAATTTCTCATGATCGGGGTCTAGTATCCACATAATGTATCCACACACAGGTCCAGTCAACCTTCACTTAGATATTTTTTTAACCTCGACATCCATCCTAGTGTGATTTCATTAGCTGTTTCATTTCAGAGATGTATGAGAAATGAGAACAGCCTAGATGTCATTTCATATTTCTGTTTTTCTTTACATTTTGTTGTCGGCATAAATTTCGATATCTTACCTAAAAAAAAAATCCATTAAAGACTTTTTCTCTCAATTCATAAAAAAGACTTCCCTTCAATCTGTGCTAAAAGCTGACTGTGCGCCAGTAAAGGCTTCTAACCACTCTGAAAGGCTCTGCCTGATGCAAGGTGTTTTGTTCTCTTGACAGTCGAGAGCTTTTCCTGTGAAGGAGAACTGATGCAGGTTGCTCTGCCTCTCTCCTCCCCATTTCTCTCCTCGGTCCATTTCAGCGGGAGGCAAAGGTTTTACTCCTCTTTACCTGACAGCCTTCTGATTTCATCTCTCTTTTATAGCACCGTGAGATGAAATGGAGAGCAAAATGATGAGCCCTTTTCTCTCCTTTCCATCTCTCCTTCCTCACCGAGACAGCCTTTTATGTTTTCATCTACCACTTCCACCACCTCCTTTTCCCCCATCCTATCTCTTCAGCAGTTACATGCCTGCACGGCTCTCTTTTCTCTATCTTCACGTCTGCTCTCCTGCGATGGCAGCTCCTATGAGCACATCGATTGGGCTGAACCAAGTAGCCTGAAGAAAAACTCGGCGTACTCGGAGACAACAGATAAAAACAAGAGGCTCTCTCTTTTCTCTTTCACTCACTGGGATAACCAAGTGCTGCCAGAGAGCAGAGTGAGATTAAAGGGAGGTTGTGTAGAGGCAGAGAGCGCTGGTGCTTCAGCTCTCAGAGGTCATTTGAGTCCCTTTGAAAGCATTCAGCCCTCGCTCCATCTTCTGACCTGTCCTTAAGATGAGAAGCTTTCATCAGTCTCTGCAGGACACAAGAGCCCACTCAGGATCAGTGCCTGAAATTAGAGGAGGGCTTTGTGTGTGTGCGTGCATTGAGTTTTCATATTGTTATGTATAATTCAATGCTTTTACTGTTATAGAAGCCTTTCCCTTGATCTTTGATCACAGAGACTAGCGAGAGCAGTACTCAAACTGGATTTTCCAAAATTTTCTTTGCCCGGGAGGGACTGGAGGAGGCTTTGAAAGCTTTTCAGGCAAATAGAAAACAAAACAGTTGAAGAGGCCGTCCTGCAGCAAGCTAACAGCAGCCAGACTTTATACACGGGCAGGCAACCCCCCTGCCCCCCAAAAACATGTCACAACGTAATGAAATTCAACAGATCTTTGCAATGATGCTCGTGTTCAGTTTTCTGTTTCCTTGTCACGCCAACCTTCTGCTTCTTCACTACTTCCATGAATCTTCTCTCTGGTCTCCTGTTACCAGTCAGCCCTTGCAGTCACCTCAACACTCATACATGTACTTCTGTCTTACTGCCTTTAAACGTGCCTCTCCCCTCTCTTCCTCCTCTGTCTTTGCCCAATAGCAGCTGATTGGGGTCTGATCTCGGAAGCATAACAGGGTTGGGCCTGGTTTAATACTTGCATGGGAGGCCGCCTGTGAATACCAGGTACTGTAAACTTGGCTTATGATCAACCTCACCAACCCGAGCACACCCACTATTGTCTGATTTTGGAAGCTAAGCAGGGTCAGGCCTGTTAGTACTCGGATATGAAACTGCCTGGGGATAGCAGTTATATATGCCTGTAGCTCAGGAGGTAGAGCAGGTCATCTACTAATTGGAAGGTTAGTGGTTTGATCCCTGGATACACGTTGAAGCACTTTGAGTGGTCAATTAGAACAGAAAAGAACTAGTCCATTTAACACACTTTCCACTGGTCAACAGGGTGGCGGCTGTTGTTAACCCGGGCCTCAACCTATCTGGTATGAATGTGTCATTCTTGATGAATCCAAGGCTGCTTTTTCAATTTCATTTAACAGATTCTGGTCTATTTTTGTCATGTTCATTGAAGCAGCACTTCATCTTTCTTTCCCCTTCAGTGGAAAAAGTGAGACGCACCAGCATCCACAAATTAACATGCGGCACATTTAGTCACTTTTGGTAATTGTTTCAGAAACAATGTTTCTTCAACAATGATTCAACAGGAGGTTCAACAGAAGGCTTCGTAAAGCACACAAAGCAAAACTTGACTTTTAACTCAAACATGAGTAACCCTCCACACTCCACCCTCTCATTACGAGGAGGTGAAAAAACAAAGATGAAGGGCATGTTCTGTTCTTTGTTTATTTGTTTGACTTCTGAACCAGAGAGGATGCTGGTTAATTTATTTGGCCAATGGGTTTCCATAACTTTGAGAAAACTTTTCTTCTTTCTTCTCTGATTTTCAGGCATGCACAGAGTACATATAATAAATAAATCCATCCATCCGTCCATCCCCGCTTATTAAACTTGAGCACACTGAGTTTAGTTTAGTTCTTAGTTTTACGTGGTTTCTGTTACATGTTCTGCTGAGACCACTTAATCCTTTGGATACAACGCTGACTTTAATGAGTCTACTAACTGTACCCACTTTGTGGAACCATCTTGAAGTGAATGCTGTCTTCTGTTCAAGTTTGACATACTGATAATTAATCACATTTTGTGCGATAATTAATTAGTCATTAACTTTGGGTTTCTGTCATCTGTCCCTGTCTGCCGGACATTTTTCTTAATAATGGCAGCTCAGACCGTTGTTTTGGGGGATGTTGATTAGTTCTTGCACACCAATCTCTATTAATATGAGTGAATAACGAGAAAAAAATAATGTGTGCTTGCACGGGTGTGAGAGAGATGGAGAGATGCATTTCATAATGTATGACTGACACCCAAAAGCAAGAAATAATGACTCGATAGCTCAATATCTTTCAGCTGAGGCTACAGACTCACTGCTTTTTCAAAACCTCTCAGTTTACATCTGACCAACAGTGCAAAAAATAAGAAATCCACCGTGAATCCTCTCACCCTTTTTATATGCTGAATATTATGCTTAAAAACAAAGGCACGTGCCTTTAAAATCAACAACAATAACATAAAAACCAGGCTATACTTCAGATATGAGACGACCATCACTCGTCTGCTGTAATAAACTGATTTAACATATTGAAAACTTCACTACACTGCATTAAAACGTCCATTAAACTTTTTATCCATACTATTTCCAGGACCTTTTTCCAGGATGGGAAAACAACCTGGCTTCAACCAGATCAGAGCTCAAACCAGCGTCTCAGCTGACACGCAACTGTGACAGATCGTTAAGTTATGAGGTCTGAAGTACTTTGTGGTTTGTTGTGCATTTTGTGACCTACGGTAAGAAAAAAGCAGCTCACAGACCCACGGAGGACTCAGTTTTTCATTTCATAAGGCCTGTAAAAGGGAAGCGCTAAAGCACTCCTCATAGCAATCGCTTTAACTGCCAAGGTGAATGCGGGGGTTAACAAGCTCAGCAAAGCAAATAATTGGTACAAATAAGTCATTAGCACAGTGGAAGGGCTCAGATAAAATGTGAAGGAGCACTAATTGAACATGATTATAAACTTCTTTCCTCCTAATAAGGAGGTCCTCAGAGATAATTAGGATCACAGGGCAAAAGTGCCACTTAAGAGAAACTCAGAGGGAGACTCCTTATTACCGTAAAAAAAAAAAAAAAAATACAACCAGAACACTTTACTACAAATAACTGTCAGGTTCACATTATCACGAGTAATATTTTTCATATTAACACTTGATCAAATTACTCGGTGTTTTGTGAAAGAGCTGCAGAGAAATCCATTTGCAAACAACCTGCAAAATTGCAGCTTTGTATCACTTTTGTGTTTGTTGTTCAGCCTCAGCACTGAAAGCACAGGCTGCTCTTTACCTACAGCACTGGTTCATGATGCGCACCGGTGAATATTAATTCAGTAGTTATTACAGCAGCAGGAGGAGACCAAAACAGGAGCTCGCACTGATCGGAAGCCTGAAACACAACATCCGTCACATAAACATGTTTCTTTATGTCCACAGCAGCAACTAAACATTATACCTGCCAATTTTCTCTCTGTTGAATGACTGGACTAGAAAATATCAACATTAATGGGGTGCAAGCTGTAAATATTTGCCATGCTTACTGGAAAAAAATGACTGAAATCAGCCATTTATTAAAACAGCACCCAATTAATTTTCTGCCAGTCGGCTAATTATCGTTTCAGCTCTAGTTTACACAAGAAACAGCTTTACCTGTGTGTGTATATAACTCTTATTTCTGTCAACCATACGTATTTAAAGAAAACACCGAATTTTAATGTAGCTAATATATTACATTTAATAAATTGGATTAGCTGAGACAACTTAATTCGCTTGCAGTAGAGTTCACAGTCCCAGCCAGAGCTCAGCTCAACAAAACTCCTCTGTATGCCACAAGATCAACATTGTAGTCTTTCATAGTCACTACGTATATGTCTAAATGTACAGTCATGTGGAAAAAAAAGTTTTCACATGACTCTCTGCAGTCCTTTGAACAGTTTCCATAGAAATTAAGGGGGTAAGTAGCAGCCTGGTGCTGCTAATCAGATCCCGTTAATTAGCTCATTATAAGCAAGTTTGAGCACCTCAATAAAATCACAAGTTTTGGCAGTTTTCTGCCATTTAGGTGTGTGTTTAGGTGTGGACATTCCTTCATATTCACTCCAAGGTCAGACCACATAATGTTCAGAGAAACTGCAAAAAACATCTCAGACTCTACAGGCCTCAGTTCGCATGTTTGGCTTTTGAAAATACAATTAGAAAAAGGTTAAACGAGTATGGGTTACTAGGAGAAAGCGTCTTCTCTATAAATGAACATGGGAGCATGGCTTAGGTGTGCAGTTGCATGTGAACAAACTACAAGACTGTCCTCTGGGCAGTTGAGGCCAATGTCTGATCATAATGCACGGCGCCTGCACAGTTCACACAAGCATTTCCAGCACAGTGGTGGATGGGTAATGATTTGGGGTCATTTTGCAGTCACAAGACCTGGATACCCTGGAGTCATTGAGTCGACCATGAACTCCTCTGTGTAACAAAGTATTCTCGAGTCAAATGTCAGGCCACGTGTCAAATGATGAAATGTGGCCCGAAACTAGGTTATGTAACAGGACAATGATCCTGAGCAAAACAACTTTTCTATGACAAGTGGAAAAAGATAGGAATCGAGATGTTCCAGTGACCCAGTTAAAGTGTAGATCTCAGACTGATTGAAATGCTGTGGAGCGACCTTAAGAGAACTATGCATAAACAGATGCCCACAAACCTCAATGGACTAAAACAATGTTGTAAAGAAAAGCGTGACGCTGATGTGAGACACTGATAAAATCACGCAGGAAAGAATTAGTGCAAGTTACTGTTGCTGAAGGTCTACGAGCTACAATCATGTTTTTCACAGGCCTTCACAGTTCTGTCAAACACACACGCATGACTGTACGCACTTGGCAAACTAGAAGATGACACAATGATTACTGGAAACTGACTGCATATGTCTAAATCAGGGACGCCCTACTCATTTTACATCGAGGGGTGGATGCTGAAAAACAGAAACTTTTCTGTCATTATTGTTTATTGTCATTTATTTATTGTTTGTATATTAATTAATTAACTGGTGTAGTATGAATGAGCATGCTGGAGAGTCTTTGTGAGCAGGAAAAGCTGTAAAACCCATGAAAACACAGATAAAAGTACAAAAATTGTGGCCCTGAGGTCTTATGTTTGACACATCTGGTCTAAATCTTTACTGCCAGCTGTTATTGTAAATAGTTAAAATTATTTTAATCACATTCATCCAAAACTAGATGAGTTGGTTCATTAAACATAATGAGAAATGAACTGCTGAAGTCTCTTTGAGAGGGAACACGTCTGATGAAGTGATGGATTTTTGTGATCAGTAACAACTTATTTATAGAAAACAAAAAGATCACATTTTAACAGATGCACACAAAAGAACAAAAGGTTGATCTCTCCTCGACAATGAGCCGGCCCTTAAAGTATCCTCCAACATAAATGAAGGTAAAAGCTTATGATGAGGGAGGAGTCAGACACAGGTGCTACAGTGTGTGTTCATGTTGCTTGAAGATGACGACGGCGACCTTGATTTCGTGTGAAACAGACCGCATTTGTCCCTCTAATGGACTTTTTCTTTGTGGCAACAGCAACTGTGCGATCCAACAGATAGGGAGCTGCCCCACTGCCTCCATGTATACACCTCGACCCTCCATAATCACTACAATTAATCACTACAGCGGTGTGTCTGTGTGTGTGAGAGAGTGAATGAGCTGCGACTGAGCACAGTGGCCGTCTGTCCTCGGTGTTTACTTGGCCTGTGTGACCACTGATATATCAGAAAAGCTCGACCTTAACGCACAACTGACAAACACACTCACTCATTGCATTCCAAGTAAATAAAGTGAACGCGGTGCGAACACACACAAGCTTCCTCAGTCCGCCCTGCACCTGCACTCGTCGTTTCTCCAAACAGCAGTAGCTGTTGCATGCCGTGTCAGAATCTCATTAAACCCAGTAAGCTTTGTGTATTTACTGGAAGGTGGTAAATATATCTGCCTCTGTAGTAGTTATACATGGTATCATTCTGGTGTAACCGGTTAGAAAACTTCTCCGAGCCTTTCTGCATATAAGTTGTTAAAAAGGACATTTTTGAAAGAAAATGACAAAAAGTGCAGGAACGTTTTTAAAACTATGCTTTGATCTTTGATTTATATGGAGTTTGTGTGTGTTCGTCAGGTGAATTCGATTTATTTACCACCTTTCACTGCACTGGACTGGAGTTTAAAAATGAAGTGAGTTAGTTGTCATAAAATTTATGTGAAAAAAACATAATTAATTACTTTTAAGTACTGAAGTAACTGCTAGAAGAGAACAAGGGAAACGAAGGCTGAAGGGAAGGTTACAAGAGGTTAGAAGAGAAGCGAATTGAGGCCGGAAGGCTGATGGGGAGGGGAGGGGGCTTTGTGCTGAATGAACAGGTCATTTGTTTGGGTGGGTCACAGTGGTTAAAGAGCCAGAGGAAAGTGAGGTGCCAAGTTAATGTGACAGGCAAATGACTGGGAGCCTGTTCCTGGGATTTCTATGGGCTTTATGCAAAGTGAGAGGCGAAAGGGGAAACTACCCATTCAGTGTGGCTGTCAGTGGGGCGGCAGAGCGGAGGGAGGGAGGCTGCGACCGACACCAATCCAAAGCAGCGGACGCAGGACCACACTGAATGCATTGGTACTTTGAAAACTCGGTTTAATCTGTGAGATCAATCACATAATCAGCCAACTCTGGTGCTGATAACCAAGCCTGGCAAGGTTGGATGCTGTTGCGTTGAATGCTTATCTTCCAGCGAGTGTTAAAACCACCACGATTGCTGAGAAAATTCAAAAAACCTTATGAGTGAACAGCTGCACGATCCACAGTTTGCGTTTAACCAACCTAACTTACTCGTGCAAATCTTTAGCTTAATAGAGGTGATGAGATTTGTATAGATTGTATAAATGCATCCCTCTCTTGGTGTTGTTCTTGCCACATCATAATCATGTTTGTCCAAGACCAACATCGTAACTGGCCAATCACGTATTTGTGACGTCAAAGCTTTGCAATGTGGTGGAAAGAAAAATCCTTTTGTTTACATAAATTTCTCTTCTGGAACAAATGGTAAGCATTTCAAGTGTTTTCCTTACCGATTTATGCAATATAATGAATATATTATCAAGCTAGATTTGCTGTTAGCCAAATTTATTCATGTTAGTTTGATTTCGATCATTTTTAATAGCAATCCAGTCGTTAAGTGATGACGTGACGAATCCTACTTCCAGGCCTAAAGTAGTCTGCGTTTAATATGGCTTTTGTGTTGTTAACATGTTTAATATTATGTATTTTCTTCTATTTAATCTCAAAAAGCTCCTAAAACAGTCAGTGATCACTGTTGACCTCCCTCGGTTTTTATTACCGCTAATCATTTATTTAAGCTCAGTTTTTAAAACCTTAGTAACTACAGCCCAGCCCGTGCAGCAGTATATGAATGACTAACCCCGTATTGTGGATGGATTATCTCAGTTGTTCTCCTGGCTGAAGTTTGGTCCTTTTACAGCATCCTGCCATGTGATTACATTTGTTCCTGACCACCGAGAACACTCACGTTAACTTTTATCGAGTGGAAAAAAAGTTAGCTTGTTTATATTATGCTAACATAGCTGTGTCGCTAGCGGTCACGTAGCACATCATTATATACCAGCTAGCCAAACTTCAGTAACCCTACAAACGTCACTGCTGTTTAGTTTTCTGTCTTCATTTATGTTGGAAGTGATAACAGAGCTGTACGTTTTAACCTCTTAAGCCCCAATGCCCCCTGATACGGGGGCAAAAGGCAGGAGATCAGTTAGGCTTGGGGCTTAAGAGGTTAATTTGTTTCCAAAACCCCGCAGTCAGGACATGCTATATTGTATTTAGATAGAAGCTAGCGAGCTAACTTCCTGCTAACTTCTAACTCCGTTAAATGTCATAAATTCCGTTTTCATGGATGCCTGGATGATAAGAGCAGAACGCTGATCATTTTATTAAAGATTAAAGACTTTAGACAGCTTTTCAACTCTCAGTAATGCCATAGTGATCGTTTGATGTCTGGACCTGCAGCGGAGTTTAGGTCCAGACACGGCTAGTGATGTCAGACTTAACGACTGGATAGCCAACGTCTTGGCTAACGCTAGCTGAAGGCTCAGACAACGTGAGTGGTCTGTTACAATGTCGAGCCTGGGCCAACACTGTTATGATGATGCAGGAACAACAGCAAAACTGAGATATTAGACCTCGTTTGAAAAGCGAGGGATGATGCTCAGGCGCCTGGATTTGGAAGCAGGGCTTTATTGACCACGTCCAGCATGTTTAACATATAACTGAATTTGTAGTCATCAAAGAGAAAAATCTTTATCTCTATGGTGACGTGATGATGAGATTGCAGGAGAAAATATGAGCCAGTTTTGCTGCTGTGACTTAAAAGCAAAAGAATTCACAGAGATTCTTGGAAAAATCTGGGCATTTCTAAGCGTTCAAGTAAGCACTAAAACACGCTATTAGCTGTGCTCGTGAAAGAAACTGCCACATGCTAACATGCAAACTGGCAATTTCAGGAACAGCAGAAACACAAGCACATCCACTCTCTGCCATGTTCCTGAGCCTGAGTTTATCCCTGTCACGCACACACTCACAGACACAGCATATTCCCTCTCCCTCTCTCGACCTGTCTCACACACCATTACCCCTGTGAGGCGAGGAGACAACCTAGCCGCGGGGTGGAGGGAGAGGAGGGGCAGCATCATGGGTAATGTCAGTAGACACATGTCAAAAGTACAGCCTATGTCCTGAAAAAGCTGTGTGTGGTGTGACAGCGGTCCGCCCGCTGCAAGCCCCGGATCCCCACCACCACCAACCCCGACTCTATCCAGCTGACACAAAAGCTTCCTGTGTAAGCCCGGAGGGAGAAAGAGAGCAAGAGAGAGCAGGAGAAGAGCCAGCAGGGAGGGTCATCAGCACTACTCCGCTAGGATAAATGCTTTTCCTCTTGCAGTCTCACCTCGCTGCACAGCTATTGTCCTCAGGAAGAGTATAAAAGGGTTTTGTGTGTCTGTGTGTGTCACGGAGAAGCAAAGCATGAGGGAGTAGCTGTGTGTGCGCCACCAAATAAAGCAATTCATGTATATGTGTATGTGCTGTGTGTTCGTGTGTGTGTGTGGGTGTTAGGGTGGCTCTCTACTCGACAAATCTCTAAGCCTTTCTCTATGACTTTCACAGCGATGAATCAAATAAGTGGATTTTTAATGAGATGGCACATCCCTTGTCGACACATCTTCCTGGAATTTACCCTCAATAATTCACTCGTTACTAAACTACACGACAGGACATCAAGCACCTCATGATCTGCAGGCTTCTGGTTTTTCACAAGCTTCTTTCGACTGCATGGATAAGTCCGGATTCACTGTTGATTTGTCTCAAATGTGGCTCAGGTTCTTACAGTTTGCCATTTATCCAGCAGAAACTTGATTAATAATCTTTCCTCTCATACAAAAAAGACAGTGGACTTTAGATTTATAACAGACTTTATTTAGTGTTAAGACAAAAAGGATAATCCCCAAACAGCTTGGCAGCACAATATAGTTAAAGACCTATATTGTGTTTATTGTGGTTGTATGCTCAAGGATTATGATACCTTATAATTAAATCAAAGGTTCTTCCTTTTGGCATAGGTGCCCCCAGTCCTACTTTATTAGAGCTAAAAAGCGGCTCAGTTCCAACTTTATCCCATGAGTGGTGGTAGAGTGCTTGAGGTGCAGACATCTAGAACTCCTGAATCAGCGCGACCAACTTCGAAACTGATAGCACACAGGTCTAGAGGTCGTGACTTCAGTGGCAGAAGAAATAAGAAGCAATATGGGGTTATTGCTACTGAAGATATCAATGATTAGCAAACAAACTTTATTCCAACTGCAATTTTGGCCTCCATTATTCTTTAGTAGCAGAAGTTCTCAAACATACAGCCTGCCCAGACAGTTGCTGCCATGTTTCATTTCATGGTCAATCTCTACTGCTGAAGTTGGATTTTTGGAAGCACATTCTCTATAAGGCAGGTGAATAATTGTTGTGCCAAAAATATTTTGCTGTACCTAGTCACAATGCAAAAAAGGGATATGATCAAGTTTCATCACAAGACTTCTCAAGAAGTTTCCAAAAAACACAGGGTACTTTCTCAAAGCTAGAGATATTCAGATTATTGTTCATCCTGCAGTTCCACCAGAAATACTGCAGAAAGAATTTGGGTCATTCAGTAACTTTACACATGTAACCAAAATCATAAAGCATTCTTTTTCAGAGTCCGGATATGAAGACCATGGAGTCATTCTGGGAATACATGTAGAGCCAGTGGGAGATTCCAAATCAGTGGAAGTACCGTAGCAAGTTCTCAGAGAAAAAACTTGGCATCAAAGTACCATGAAAAACAAGCATACACAGATGAACTGGTGCTGTTTCGAGGGAAAAGGGTGGTGACTACAAATGGCAACTTTTTGGGCCTTTGTTGTTTAGTTGTTGCTTTGTGTTTAGTGCGTGTAAGCTACTGTGTGTTTTTATTCTAGTGACAGAGCCCTGTGTAGTAGTATGACAGGAGCAAAGGCCAAGTGATATAATATGGAGTGAAAGTCGGGAGACAGAGGAGGTTGGAGTGGATGGACTTGTCAGTAAAACTTTAATATGAGAGACAGTCTTGGGGTCCATGCTCAAAAAGTCATGTATTACACATGACTTATTACTTATTTAAAAAGTAACGCATTATGTTATTTAATTATGCTCCAGACAAAGTAATTTGCCACACTACTTGATGCATTACTTTTATGTTTAATAGTATAATTACCAATTGACTATATAAACCTTAGGCAACAGTCCCACAGTGGCACTAATCCCTATCCTAATGAGGACATAAATAATAGGCTGTTTTAGTGTTCATAAAGGAAACAACACAAAGCAAAGTTCAAATTGTTCCAAAGAGGCGTCGAAGCTCACTACTGTGATTCTGCTGTAAAGGTAAAAAAAAACAAGGCTACAACCTTACAAGCGCGACTCCTCATACTGTCTTGTTTAGCGGTTAAAAAAAGGCTCTGGCTGCAGGGCCGGGGTCAGCATGCACTCACCCGTAACATCACTCTGGGTTCTTTGCTAGCTTTGTGCTAGCATGCTGTCTGAGCAGATGTTTGCACAGTTCATGCTCCGTTAGCAGGGTTGGGCGTAACCCGTTACACATGACATTTTTCTTTACTAAATTCAGCAGTTACATCACAGCTACAGATATGTTGTTACTTGCATTACAAAGGTTCTTTATCTTCTGATGTTATCTGTACAGCGGGCAGGTAGAAAGAAAGAAAACATCAAACAAAAGCTTTTACGCTTCCGTGCTACAATCAACTGATTTCAGTTTCTGTGCAGGCTGAATGACACATTGTCTGGTCTCAGGCATGTTTTGTATATGTGTTATTGTTTGGAGGAGTTGATGGATGGAGCACAAACCTGCTGTACAAGGAAGGCTTTTGTTTCAGATGTTCCATGTACATAAGCTAATAGCACTGCCCCACTGTAATTGCAGCATGCACGCAGTACAAAGACTAATATTTACAGCGCTCAGACTGTGAAGCACTTTTTCAAAACTATCAATGACTGCTAGCAAATCCTGTGACGGATTTTTTTTGGACTGCAAACACTTTTGCACATTTACCGTTTGCAGCAGCTACACAACTGTATCCTATACAAATTACTACAGGTCAGTGCTTTAACAACACCAGCCTATGAAACAATTTCCGCATGCAGCCAAAGAGGAAAGAAAGGGACACATCAATGTTTAAATCCTCAGCTGAGGATCACCTTCACCGTCATTAATCTGCCGCGACCAAACAGAAAACTGCTTCATGTCGTGATGGAGTTTGGATGTGCTTAAGTAACCCTTCATATTTTCCTTTCAGCCTCTCCACAGCAAGATTACAGAAGATGGAGAGCATTATAAGAGGCGCAGGTAATTGCCCTCATTTCTGCTGCAGACAAAAGCCAATGTTCTGACTGCTCTTATGCAAACTGTCGAGTGTCATTCAAGAAGGCTTCAAGGCTGGAGAAAATGGCATGGCTCTTTTTTTTCCATGACAACTACCAATCTGAGGATATTATGAGTTTTCCGTTCGGTAGTCTGCTGCTATTTCATAGACAGAACCCCCCGCCCCTTCTCTTTCTGAAACGGCCAAATGATGATTTTTTTGCCTAATTTTTGACAGTGCTCACATTGACGTCAAAGCGTTGCACTGGATGATTATAATTTCTTTGCCAAAATGAAAAAGGAGATGAGCCATTTTGTTGACTCTTGTGGCCAGAACGCTTGATGAAAACAACCTGGAAATGCTGGTTTGGATGGAAATCATTTTCACATGTAAACAGTATTTTCCGGATTGATCCACCTTAATGTGTAAACTCAGAATAAAATGGCTGTTTGGGAGGCTGAGCTTTTGGTAACTATAGCCTTGAGAGCGCAGAACCGTCTGGTGGCTTTCCACTTCACACCAAAGTCACCACAGATAGTATGCCTGTGCTCTGAGCGTGCAACCCACTTGGGAATATAGAGGGCATTAGTTGGTGATTTACGCCTTAATGAATGAGTTGCCACAGCTCGCACACACACATAGCTGTGTCCTCATCAAACACACTCTCGCACACAAACACGCTAATCCTTCAGTGAACTGTAACTAAGCATTACTCTCACCACAAACCCTTCTTCCTGCTGCAACGCTAAACACCAGTTCATGGGACACCATCTGGTCTCCTCCCACCGAGAAGAAACGAGATCTTGTCAAACCAGCGTGAGTAAGCACACAATGCTAAAACCTGAAAAGGAGAATCTAAGGCTCCACAGGCTAACTGAGGATGAGAAGCTTAGATTTTGCCCCATTACTCATCCTCTAATCTTAAATGCGATGTCCATTATAGCACGCCGACCCACTAGGGTATAGAACCAATCCTAACCCAGCTGCTTTTTGCATATGAATAGCTTCAGCCTCAGAATATATCATCCAGAGAGGTAGCTCTGGCTCTGATTTCAAGGGATATTTAGCCCCCTATTCAGCTATCAACAAAGAATGGGCATTCAGACAGGCAAGGAGGGAGGCAGTGCTTGCTGAGCCATCACAGAGCTCATTTGTTCTCTTCTGTTTACTTTAGGCTCCTTCTCTTTTTTTCCTCTTTCCTCCAGAGGCTTCAAGGATGGATGGGTGGGTGACTGGTAACCCTCTTTCTGTCGCTCCAGCCCAATGGGAGAGATAAACAGCAATTTATAATGTCGTCAGAGAAAGGTTTTGATTTGCATGCATTTATCGGACAATCAGCGCCACTGACAATCATCATTAAACCATCAGAGGCCAGAGAATTATTTACAAGTTTAACTCCTTCATCCTCTGTGTAGCTCTTCATAGCCTGTGTCTGTGTATCTTCCCAGGAGAAAGACTGCACTAGTGTGTGTGTATGTGTGTGTTCCCTTTTAGTCTTTGCATAGTTTAAGTCTGTTTAGCCTCCGCTACGGAAAACTTGATGAGCTGAGAGGAATTCTAATCTAACCTGCAGCCTGTATTTGCTGTGAGAGGAGGGGTATTTGTAATTATATAGGTGGATTAAAAGGTAGAGCGGAGGCCAAATGGACTAGCTTATCAGAGATGTGGGTGAGCTAGAGTCGAACTGCACATCCCTCAGGTATTGAACGACGTGCTCGTAGCTGGAGGAGTGGAGAGGGTTAAGCGGTCGGCTGTAGATTAGCTGGGTGTAGAGTAGCAGGGTAGGAGATGAAGAAGTGAAGAGAGGGAGACAGGAATCTGATGCTGCCAAGACACAAGTCCTATTTGAAATCAGAGGACTGCTGCAAAGGTGAATCCAGATAGATGAGGTTATAAAGGGACACTGTATAGAAACAAAGCACTTTTATACAAATACAGTAACAATCTGACCTCCTGAGACTTAAATTTAAGATGTTTTACGCATTCCTTGCTAATTCCCAGTTTATTAACATGTGGTTCAACCACATGCTGAAAAACATGCTACATGTTTATAATGTTTTCTGTTAGTGTAAGACCAGAGTGATACCATCTTCAACTTATTAAGTAAAGCCTGGAGATATATAACAAGGTAACTCACTGAAAAGCTCTTTACTTTTATTTCTGACACTTAGTAACTAGATCATGACACACAATCTTCACCTGGCAACTGTATTTGCTGCCTTGTCATGACATGTGTCATACCATGCTAATATCACACAAACTGAACTTATAGGAAAACACACACAGAGCATTTTAACCTCAGACGTGGGCAGGAAAATGAATTGCCCACCTTTTATCTGATAGTGGATTTAACATGGCTAAATCTGAAATATCCAGGTGCACGACACACTTAAAGTTTGTAAAAAAAAAATCATGTAAATCCACCAAAGAAAGAATATTGGCTGTTTTCTGTAAAAAATATATATACATGTCTTCTTAAGTTATCTGATATTTCTATTAGGCATTACCGCTGCTTAAACGTGATTTATCTGCGGCGACAGCAGCAGCAGCGTAGCCGCTGACTCTGACTCTTTCTGTGATATATACACTGCACGCTTTGATGCAAGAGCTCAGCAAAAGTGAGATGGAGTAGATTGTTGTTTATTGTTCACAGAAGGTTCTGGAAATTCACATCAATTAATTCAACTTCTACGAGCTGCTAAGACAGATCATTTGTTTCTCTGCTTAACTGTCAGAATACAAGCGAGCAGAAGACAAAGTCAAATCGTCTTCCTCTACATTTTACCTTTAATTTGCCCCCACCATCATTTACATCTTCTTTTCTTTATATTATTGAAAGTGCAGCAGCTGTATGAGTGGTTGTGACAATTGTGACTTAAGCCATCAGACCTGCAGACATAATTTTGCCTGTTTGTGGGTAAACAAGTCACTTCACATGGTCACAGCTGATGCTACGTTACAAAGCATACAGACCAAACAATGTCCATGGTACCATTCTGACTTTAGCATATAAATCCTTCAGCTTGTTGTAGTCCATACCGTTCCTTAGAAAAACCCTGACGCTGGTTAGCAAACAGCAGTTTGTTTCAGACAGCTCGGCTACATGTAGAGAGAAAATCAATTTTTGTAGTCTATGGCTTGGTTAGACATTTCAAATGTTTAAAACTGTGGGAAGAAGTTAACCACTTGTTTGGCTCATCTTAGTTTGAGCTGGTTTTCTACAAAATGGACAAAGGGGGGCCCAGAGCGTGCACTTTCTGCACCAGCAAAAAGGGGTACTGTCCATGGTGCTGAATGAGGTCCTCCTGCTAAAGAAAAGCCTTCAGCAACATTGGCATTGTGAGTGTGAAAGAGCACATGCACTGTCTCTCTCAGGAATTATGCCTCTAAAGTCAAACATGACCTGAATGGCTCCAAAAATCTCCATAAGAATATCTTCCTTAACACACAGACTGACAGCACAGTGTTGATTACTGTCAGTACCAACGAAGGAGTAAAACTTGTGTTTACTTTGTCATCGTTTGTTTCGATATAAACAGTTTCTTAAGGCTACCATAAAGAAGGGACAAACCCATATTACGAGCAAAACCGAATCTCTTAATATGACTAACCTTTGCTACCTTCCTCTCTTGCACTGATGCTAAAAGTTAAGTTGCAGCCTCCCACATTAAAAAGCTTCATTTTTGTGGCTCTCACTCCTCCGTTCGTGTTATCAGTAAGCGTTTCGTAGCACGCACATTTGATTCCAGACTACTCAAATAGAGTGCAAACAAGTGCAAATCTTGTGGCAAAGGGTAGAAGGTTTGTAGTCAAGCCTCTTGTCTCTGTGCCTCAATCTCTTTATCCCTGGACTGAGCCACCTCTGGCCCAGGGCCCGCTCCCAGGCTGTGTGTGTGTGTATCTTTATCCTCCCAGCAGGGAGTAATCTGGGGGTAAAAGGCTCACTACTGTTTTTACATAAACAAAGACTTTGGGATGAAACAGAGAAAGTGCCATGGCCAAATCCCTGTGCCTGGCTGTGGTCCACTGCTCCATGCTGATTTCACCTTGTGGACACCAAGCTGGTCCTGGTAATTAAGCAGCACAGACAGGCACCGTGATTAAACTAAGTGACACTGAAGGCCGAGGCAGCGCCACCACACAAAGACGTCACTGTGGTTTTTTATTCGATCAGACTCTCCTTCAAAGAGCAGATTACAGTTACTAGGACTGACAGAAATGCAATATATATATGATATATTCATTCAGTGAGGGGCGGTAGCTTGAGATTAAGCACAAAGGTCAGATTCAATAAGCAATCAAAGCTCATGTTGTTTTTTTTGTTGGGGGGGTGGGTCTTTATCCAGTGTGAAATTGATGTTGTGCTATTAATATTTATTATTATATTTAAAAATGATGGCTGATACACAGTACGAGATTAACACGAGACGAAGGTGAAGTCAGACCTTGGTGATTTGCCTTCACTCCGCTCCCACAGGGAGTCTGGCCTAAAAACACTATAATGTTCGCCAAGTCCCAAATGTTTTACTTTTGCAGTCAGTCAACGTATTTATGTGATGCTGAACCAGATTGTGACTTCCATCTGGAAGCAGGAAAATAACTTCTGCTGAACTGAACTGTGTAAAATGGGACTAGCACGGTCAGATAAACGCACTTTAAAACTTCATACTGTACAGATGGATCCAAATATTCTTGGATGCCGGCACCAGTGTGTACAAAAATATATACAGTTTTAACATAGCAACACGATGTGCAAGGGATTAAGTTGGAGATTTTCAGATTTAATTCCAGAGGGTGAACAAAAATATACGACTATAAGCGGTGCCTGAATTCTAAGAGGCTCAGTGTGGCTGTAAAGAGATAGACATGGTCAGCAACAACACTATGGTAGGCTGTGGAGGTTAAACGATGCTCAGTCATTTCTAAGGGGCCCAAAGTGTGCCAAGAAAATATCCCCTACACCATTACACCAGCAGTAGCCTGAAGTGTTGATACAAGGCAGGATGGATCCATGCTTTCATTAAGTTACAAGAGAAATCAAGACTGATCCAGTCCAGTTTTGGTAAACCTGAGTAAATCATAGTTTCAGTTTCCTGTTCTTAGCAGACAGGCAGACACCCAGTTTGGTCTGCTGCTGCTGTAGCCATTCTGCTTCAAGGTTCAACGTGCTGTGTGTTCAGAGATGCTCTTTTGGATAAACAGTAATTAATTTTTGTTTAATTTATTGTTGCCTTCCCATCAGCCTGCCCATGACCTCCCTCATCAACAATGTATTTTGACCCAAAGAGTCCTTCGCTCACTCTGTATTTTCTCTTTCACAGTGACGTCTATTATGTGTTATTTTTGGTCAACAGTTTTGGTCCACTGAAGGGGCTGTTTCGTAACGCCTAGCAACATCTTTTTTTCAACGTCTACTGAACGTCTAGTGTTGACATCCATACCTCCGTTTACAGGCTATTTGTAGTCCAAATGTGGTCCTTGTGGACGTCTTCTTAATGTCAACCTAAGACTCATTTTAGACTTCGTTTTTATACGGTTCAGTAGTCCCATGTTTCCAGAGGGTTCGATGACATGTTTTCTGTAGACCACAGCTTTGTTTACACCTTTGTATGCGTGTCCAGTTTTCATCTGACAATCAGATTAAGTTATTGGAACAGTATGCCACCCTCTGAAATGGGATTAGATGATAACAGTTATGTGTGAAGGAATGCAGAGTGATCAGTGGACATCTCCAAGATGTTGTGCGCTCTAAAACATACTTCCCGTCTGTTCCTGGACACCCTCATGTACTAAATAAATCAGACTAACACATAATAAATCATGTCTGTTTATAAATAATGTGTATTCACAGGTATCATGTTGATGACAACAATGTTGATATTTGTAAATAAAAAAAAAGGCACCGTGCAGCAGTCCTACGTTTATTAATCGTGTAAATTTCCTGGACCTGTCATAGATGTCTACATGTCGTCTAAAAAAAATTACCCAATCAGAAGTCCAAATGTTCAACTTCATCATGACGTCCAGGTTGGGTCGTGGTTGCACGTCCAAATTGTGGACCTAGTTTGTTTTCTCTGAAAACCTTTGAGATGGTTGTGTAATAGATCAGTAAATCAGTAGGTAGTAGTTTCTGAATTACTTACACTGGTCTGTCTGGCACCAACAACCCTGTCATGTTCAAAGTCGTTTTTTTGTTTCTTCATTTTTCCGATGCCCAGTTTGAACTTGAGCAGCTCACACTGAACACGCCTACATGCTTTAACATGTTGAGTTGCTGCCATGTGATTGGCTGGTTAGATATTCATGGTCTAACAGTTAAGGAAGTGAGCGTACTACTGTATTTTGCTAAATATATGTTTCCTGTCACTTTAGAAAGCTTTTACTCTTCATGATTTCACAATGACAGCATATGCTCACTACTACACTCAGTCTTATCTCCATGGGAATTAAAGCTATTTATTAAATGGTGCATCTATTTCTAGGAAATGCACTAATTATTATACCGAAACACCTTAATTATTTAGTGAGATTCAGTGTGAACACTCTCTCTTTTCCCCCAATATGTTTATAAAATTCCCATTTGGATATGGAAATTTTCTTCTGTAAGTTTGAAGTCAAAATCCTGTCTGAAAAAAACAAACTTATCTTTCACCTCTGTGTGCTCACCCACACACTAAATACAAGCACACACACACACACACACACACACACACACACACACACACACACACACACACACACACACACACACACACACACACACACTGAGCTGTCTGTCAGGATGAAATTGTGCCAGCTAGCTCCCACTAAGGAAATGGTAGATGATTGACAAACATGGGTGGGAGCCATGGAAACCAGAGACAGATTATTGAACCACTAACAGCAATGGCAGACATGAATGACTGTTAGTGGGGTTATTGTGTGGTCTGCATACACTGTTGGAGACATTGCACTTCTCAGTGTGCTTTCAAAGCCTGGGTTTCCCACTGTTTGCTCATGTCTGTGTGTGTGTGTGAGAGAGAGAGAGCATGTAGCTGTGAAATGTTTATTTGCAATACTTCCCGTCTGTTCCTGTAACAGTGTCAGCTATATCCCGCTGTATTTAGTGGCCGTTTATGTGAGAATCTACCAGCAGCCATCTGTCACCTGCTATCTATGCAAATAGGAGACCAGCACCACCTTTTTCATTTTGCATTCAAAGCACCGTGTTTGCATTTGTCACTGATCAAATAAGTGTGACGTCATAACTGAACATCCCATAGGACTGGGGTCTGGAAAACAACACTGGCCTTCCCTTGCACAGCACACGTGCACTTACAAGCACTTCAGTAGATTAAGGCAGGAACGTTGCAGGTTCCTCTTACAGAAGAAAAAACTGCAATAGATATTTTATCAAGCAAGTCTTTGCATGTCGATGAGAGGGCGTGTGTGCATGTGTGTGTTTATATAAGCGGGACTGCTTTACCTGATCTAACTGCCAGTGCTGAAACAGAGGATGCAAATGATGTTAGGAAAACTCTGCAACACTAGATGTTTGCAGTAGTTGCTGTTTCTAGTCTTTGTAGATGCTTGGTTTATTGGACACACCTAATACAATGAACTGAATTCCACTACAGCAGTCCTACGATAAAACTGTCTCTTCAGTCTGTCGGACGCTGAGACAATTTTAGTTGATACTGTGGTAATTTAGCATCATTGTGAAAATGTGGTGAAAGACGTGAAGAGTAAAACCAGTTTTTATCAGAAGAGAGTATCAGAAGAAGGCATATATCTTTCAGAGATAATAAAAACTGGGGCAGTCTCTGTTTAGGTGCACATACTGAGGGCAGGAGGAATGTGCTGTGGATGTTTTATAGTAAAATCTCTGAATAAGATAAGCTTTAAAAAATGTGGCTATATAACCCACATTATTTTTCAAAAAGCAGGTGTTAAAGCAGTTAAAATAAGCAAGGAGTTGGTCTTTGAATATTCATTAGACTTTATGATGCATTTCAGCAAAAGATGTCCAGTTATTACCAAGTTAGTCATTTAATAGCGGGCTCCTTTAAGAGCCTTTTATCTTACTTTGGTTTAAGTTCCCAGTGGTAGTGCATTTTATGTGTTTTTGATTTTCTTCTTGCAACCAAGCCACAAAGCACAGGAAATGATTTGATAGGTTTAGTTCACCCTGCTGTGTGCACAACTTTGCCCTAGAGATGACAATGGTATGCTAAAACCACTTTGCTTAAAGCCACAATAACACGGCCTCCCTTCGCATCTCATGGATTAGATATACAAAAAGATCACGTTCAATATGACGTTCATTTATCAGGCTGTATTACTCAAGTCTTGGGTCAGGAATCATACTTTCCTCTAATTCCCTTTTGGCATCTTCAAAAATCCCCCCCACTTTTTTTCTTCTCGCTGATCTTGTTAAATTAAGTATGATGGCTCAGGGTGAAGAAAAAGGAAAAGAATTGAACTGCCACTCAATTTCCACCTCTTTGCAGCAGAGAGCTCTGTGTGTGTGTGTGTTTGTGGCTAAATGTGTGGCATGAAATATGCTTCTGCAGTGCTCTCTGATCGAAAGCAAATGAACAGACATCACCAAGTAGTTGACCTGATATCCTGTAAATAGAGGCTGGATTATGGAAGGTACACACACAGAGGACCTTACACTGTGCAGCTAAAGTACAGTAAATCCTCTCAGCAGCTAATCGCTCACAAACTGCTTGTCTGTAGGCGCTCTCATCCACATTGTAGGATGCTACTGACAAGGGGTTGCCTGGGAACAAAAGGACGGGATCTAGTCAGCCAGATCTGTATGGCACAGTCGTACTGGACAGAAAATACCCGACTATTTGGCGAGAACACTCTGCCTCCGTCTGCCTGCTTCTGTCTTTTTTTCCCCCCCTCCACTGTGTTTTTTCAATCTCCAGCCGACTCCTCTTGTCTACAAAGTGAGAGACAGAGTGAATCATCCAGGGGATTACTTCCCTCTCCACAGAGTGCCAAAAATACCATCTTTCACATGCAGTCACTCTCTTTCACTCTTTTGTATGCTGCATCATCCATATAACTAGACGCCGTCGCCGCTGGGGAGGGGGGGAGGGATATCTCGCATTTCCAAAGTTTTTAGAGGCAGAAAAGAGCAGCTTAATTTTTTTAGCTTCACACAAAGCATTATTCACTTCATCAAGTAGAGGATTAAATGGCTGCGTAGCAGAGAACTGCTTGTGAACGGCCACGGCTGGTTTTATTTGACCGAAGTGAACACTACATACACCAATGGTACATCATTTTCTTCCACTCATAAACACTATTGTTGCAAACATTGAAAGGAGTGTTAAAAGATTTGTGAAATTTATAGTTGCAAAAAGCCTTTTGCCTTCCAAAAGCCGTTACACTGTGCTCGACTGATTCAGCCTCACAGTAGAATCTCTCAAAGACAACAATGAAACGACACAAGGAACAATCATGAATAAAAGTTTGGGACTGTAGCCTGAAAAATAGTGCTAAATCATCCTCAGACAATGGCCAGTTGTTTTGATATTGCATTTCCTCCACTGCGATCACTCTACGTGGACTGTTTACCTACATGCAACCAAATCCTGCTCAAACCTGATTGGTCAAGGTAACAGGCAGGCAACTTGCCATACTAAAGAAAAAAAAGAATGAAAAAAAAATCCTGTCCACTGCCTACAGACTCTGTTCATATGCAGAAAAATACTGAAGTGCAACATTCCTCCTATGACGTGGATAAGTTGTATCACGGAGATATTACCGGGATCAAAGCAATCGCTCTAGATGTGACGTCCTCATATAAACCAACAACAACACTTAGAAAGGGAGGCCGATTTTCCAAAATGTGCGTATTCCATTCCTCATCAGGCAAGACGAGAAGATTTGGCGGGCATCAGCGCTTAATCTCGGGGTAAAATAATCTGTCTCAGAATGTAATAATTCACATGGTATGTCTTTTGATTTGGATTAGTGGCCTGCAATCCTCTTAGCCCAATAGCTCAGCAGAACTTCTCAGTGACAAGTTCACAAGTCCACATAGCTCGCACAGACTCCCTCTCTTGGCCATTAACTCTCAGAGCTTATTGGTAATCTCCTTATATCTGGCTCTGACAGTTTTTACATACATCCCGGAGTGATACTGTAAACACGTCCACTCGTATGCTGAGTAAAAGGAGTCGGTGGACACCGTGTTGTTCTAGATCGCAGGATTTTAAGGATCTGGACTGGTGCTTGCTGGATGAGCGAGAGCACAAAACCCCCT
Source organism: Neolamprologus brichardi (assembly GCF_056152115.1). Taxonomy (NCBI): domain Eukaryota; kingdom Metazoa; phylum Chordata; class Actinopteri; order Cichliformes; family Cichlidae; genus Neolamprologus; species Neolamprologus brichardi. Next base: position 28,504,373 of record NC_142104.1, read on the forward strand.
CAGCTCGTGCTCTAAATTTAATTTTTTCCTCATGTCACCATTTGAAAGTTGTCTCAGGGATCAGTGACACTCAGGATTACTACCATGTGGGAAACGCTTTACACATTAATACCCAAGAATCAGAGCCCGGCCGAGGCTGAGTCCGTACTTAATGCAGGTTTGCACTTAGGAGAGAGAGAGAGAGAGAGAGAGAGCTCCATTTGTAAAAACAAAGTCTGCCACAGCTCTCGCCTGCTGCCATCTTTAAACATGATCCAGTGCTATCAAATAACTCGCGCTAAGACAGGAGGGGAAGAAAATAACCCCGAATCATTTAAATCCACGACTCAATATTCTTTATCTTTATCCTTTAAGGTTCTTTATAATTTAATAAACAGGATTAAAGTCATTGGGTAGAACAGAGCTAAGCGAGGCTCGTTCCACATTTTCTGTTTTAGCCTGCACTCCGCATACTGAGTCTTATTAAGCCCTTGCAAGATTACAGGGCCTTAATCTCTGGGAACACATGTTGTGAAGAATAAAAGCAATTTTATTTGGGAAACCAGAGTCCAAGTTTAGCAGGAAATGAGCTTTCTCTCCATAATCTCATCTTTTTGCGTTTTTTTCCTCCTCGGAGTAAATGAAAAGTCGCCTGTTACAGAACTGAGCTCTCTCTCTCCTTCTCTCTCTCTGAAAGTGTGTTGAGGAATTAACCGTGTATTGTGTGCAGTATGAATCTGTATTCCCTTTCTCTGACTCTTTCAATGCACGCACACACACACACACACACACACACACACACACACACACACACACTGTGCTCACTAGTTCATAAATACCACAGCAGTAGGCCAGGTTTTACCCACCAAGACAGCTTTGATTTCTGAGGAATGTAAATCCACCTGTTTCCGAACAGACGGGTTTTCAGATGAATGTGTTTATTGTCGCCATTCTCCCCCAACCACCTCCCTCCTCCTAATCACCTCCCTCCTCTCCCCCTCTCCCATCATGCCCTGTAAATTCTATGCAGATTGCTGGCCCATGCTTACTGCACTTTGCAGAGAAAGCTTCATGAAGATGACGATAAGCTAAAGCTCTAAATCCCAGACTTAGCTTTCTTATCAAGAGCTGCAGGAGCGAACGGGGCGCTTTAATAGAAGACGTGTGCGGCTGCAGTTTGTGTCTGCGTGAGAGTGCATGCGGGTGTGTTGTCTGGGTAGTAAATGCAAATGCATTAAGACTTCTTTATTCTCCCCTCCCTCCCTACACACCAGCAGAATTTCATAAGCGCTGCAAAGGCCTTGTTAAGCTTAAACCATTTTAAAAGAATTAAGACACTCGACTCTAATAAATTTGACTGAAGATGCACTGCCATTCTGCTGTCAGTGGTGGAATTGCACAATATGGAAATCCATCATTCCCAGATTCAGAGTCTGTATTTACTCATTTTGAGCTATAAATGGATGTTTACACAAACTTTATATGACTTAAGCGTATATTTTCTGGACAGCACCTAATGTTTGTCCTTGCACGGATGAATAATTTCGGGACTATTTTTTCAATAATGTATAAGAACGTTTTTCCTTTTCGTACCCTGTGTTGAATAATAGGACTGAAGGATGATGAGTATATAGGACTTGCTGCACAATGCTTTTTACTACAAGCCTCATTCACCTAATCATATTAGCACTTTTTGCTGTACCCAGGCTTTGCCTCACATTCATGCACACAGATGCATTAGGGGCAATTTGAGGTTGACAGGAAACCGTCAAAGTATCCTCGACAGTCACAGTTAGCCGGGGCAGTCTAGCCATCAACCTTCTGACTGGTAGTCAACCTGCACTACCTCCTGAGCAACGGCCGCACCTGAAGAGAATAAATATCTCTGGTAATGGGTAATTCTGATACTTTTGCAAGAACCAAGGCCGTTAATAATGCTGGACTGGTGTATGTTTTTTGCTCCTTGTCTATTGTGGGATTCCCTAAGTACAGAGGTTGTGGAGGTACACTTGCACAAATTCCTCCAAAAAGCCACCAGCATGCTACCTGACAGAGATGACACTATGTGCAGGTGCAATGCTCATTGGCTGAATAGTTTGTTTGGGCAGAAAAGGAGCAGACAGAGATCAGTGCAATTGTCCTTGTTTTTAGCACTTGGCTTCACATCACAGCAATGATCTTTGTATATATTATCGCTTCTGTCGTCCCCTTATCGGAGGTTAAGCTAAAGGACCTGCAGCACAAACATAAACAGAGAAAGCCCACGCATTTCATGCCCCACATAACTTTGACACCGTCCTCTGATCACAGCAGACACCTTCAACTTTGCTTCAAAGCAGACTATAGACATTCGATTGTGCCAGGACGTTACATCTTCAAAACTAGCACACATGAAATATGCACATAATCCAAGTGCAGTTTGACATGTAGATGTTTTCTTAGCAGCAGTAGAAATCCTTGAATAATTTGATTAGTAATACAATACTATACTAAACTATACTTTAAGTCATTTTCAGTTGTGGTAGCAGCAGTTGCAGTAATATTTTGGACACTAGTTCTTTCAGCCTTCATGAGCAAAAGCAACAGCAGCCATAATATGTAAAACAACAGTGCCAAAAAGAAGTACCAACATTACTAATTTTGCTTGTTTTAATAGCATTTGTAATTGCTGTTGCAGTAGCAGTAAAAGCCGAGTGGTAGAAACAGACGATCTTGTCTTGATCAACAACACATGAGGGAAAAAAGCCCTGTTTTTAAAATTATTATTAATAAGAAATAATGTTTTATCCTTCTTAAAATGAGCTCAGCAGGCTCAGCTGCCTCCAATGTCTCCAAAGTCTACTTGAACAGTGAGCTTGTGTTATTAAGTGATGAGTGAGCAGGGAGGTCCCCGTCCATTGTGGATGCCGTCTGCAGAAATGCTCATTACAGCAGATGCCTTTTCACTTGTGGATATTGTTCTGTGTGTTTGTGTCATCTACATGAGCCTGATCTTAATGCATATGGGATTTGATACTAACATATCAATTATTAATGCCTACACAATTTATTGTCAATACATCATGCTACCTTATCAGCTGCTAACAGGTTTCCTGAGATCAGGTGCTGCAGAAAGGCGGCCATAAAGAGTTGGGTTTGCTGCCTTACTCTATGCCCTGTACACTCTTCGCATTGTAGAAACAGCAAGTTTATAAAAAGCCCTGGTGCATTTTTGATGATGTTCAAGTCATTGATGAACATCTGTAAAAGCCACTTAAAACAGGTTGAGCTTGTGTTTCCTCTAGAAGAGCTTTGCAGATTTGGAAGTCTGCTTTGTGCTTGTATCCTGTTGTGGCATTTTCATGATCCTCCCTCTATCCACGTGGCATTTCCTGGGACACTATCAACACCATCACAAAACCAAAGCAGAGTATTTCCTACTCCCACACTTACAAGCGGACAGTAATTTCTTGTAATCAGATGCTGCTCCCTTCTTCTGAAAACACAACTTTGATGTTGATCTACCTTAGGCTCCCAATATGCCTTCCACCATCTGCATGTAACATAACATGATCAACATCTGCATGTAAACAGCTGTTTAATGAAGTTCACATTTGAAACTTTGCTAACATATACATATGTTGTTTATATGCTTAAACGTATGAACAAAAGAAGCAGTAACTGAGGCAGGAGTTTGCAGAGGCAGGGAATGACATCAAGTTCATCTTATAATCCCAGTACATGAGCAGATAACTGAACTAAATCCAGAAAACATCAATTTATGTCGGATTTCTTTCTGCGTATCCACGGGAAGATTCTATACAAGCCATGCTATTTAAAGTGCTTTAGCCTGCATAGCATTGCTACATCTCATTTGCAAGCCACTTTGCAACCCACCTCCTCCTTTTATGATGTGTCTGGATTAAACAATGTCATTTGTTTTGTGCGCACATGGAAGTCCAGAGATTTAGCAGAGCAGAGTCATACAGCAAAAATACAGTGCTTTAAATTTATTGAAACAGCTGTCACAAAATCAAAAAACAAAACACACATTTCATTCACATATTTTACTACTTTCTTTCTTTTATGTAACACTTTAAATTCAACAATAATTATATTTTTGCACTAAAAATATTTTTTCTAAAGAGTTTGTGCATGCCGGTGCACATAACCATTAGAAAAACATAAAAAATATTTTGGTGATTATTAATACTTTTAATTCAGGGCAGCTGTGGAATAAATTGTGCGCTGGTCTAATACATCGAGTAAGCATCGTCTAACTTGCCTCCCACACGTGGATATAAAAGAAGACGTGCTTGTGGTAGATCAAAAAAGCGTTATACACTTTGACCAGCTTATTCCAGATTCCAGTTTTTCCTGGTGACCTGAATGCACCTTTCCCTGTTTAGTAAATCTGGTCCTATATCTGCATTACTTGTGTTGTGCTGTCAGGTCAAAAGAGCTTCTTCGCATTGCGCAAAAAAACCCATTGTTTGTTTTCTCAATAATTCAACCTTTGGCTTACAGGTTATGATGTGCTATTCCTTTTCGGGAGACAGTGATTTTTGGCCCGGCCATTTATCATATCCACTCAGGATTTCCATTCTTGTTCTTTTTTGTTTGTTTAAGGACTACATACAAGGAGAAAGGCATCCTTTTTGCCTTAGAGAGTTTACAATCCTACTTTGTTTGGAAATCACCTGTCATCTGATAAATGATTTACCATGTGGACTCTCTCTTGCTACCTCACACAGACAGGATGTCATCAGTTGTTTTAGGATTCACTGCAGTGGAGCATACACCTCTGCATTATTTAAAGGTATTCATTATGTATTCTTCCTCTTAATCCTTCTTTATTCCTTCATACTCATTAAATGGCATTTGTAGAAATATCCAGGGTTGATTGTGGTCTGTGCGCAGGGGCCAGAATGATAAGATTTTTGTTCCAGCCAAGCCTCGGAGTAATTGCTAGTTAATGTTGTGATCTGGCTCTTTTTGCACATCTAAAATGCTCAAATGGAACTTTTTCATTTAATTTTTTTTTTACTGAGCACTCATCCTTTCTCATTAGAAGCCATTAATGATGCTTGTGTATCTTCTTGCTGGAAAAGATTTCCAATAGGTCGGCCTGTTCCCTGAACAATAAGACTGTCAGACAGCTGCAGCTTAGCACTTGGCACATGTTGGTCTCTTAGCCTGGCAGCATCTCAGGGGTCAAAGCTTGTTGCTCTGCCAACCAGCCAGTTAGAGAGGCAGCCAGACAGCACTGATGTCCGCTGCCATGCTATCTGTGCTGGCACACATGGCACCTCCCTGTGCCCCACACCCCCCACCTGGGTTCCTGATGCCTGTCCTGTGCACTCAGGTGCACATACATCCAGCATAATGAACTCCAAGGTAGACTTTACCACTTGACTGGCTCCTTACAAGACAAAATGCCAAAACAAATCTTGTCATAATTAGGCATAATCCAGCTCATTACCGTCTGCTTAATTATCCTATTAATAACACTTCCTAGGAGAGCTTGTTTGCGGCAGCAGCAGTGCGCTCGGGCAAATGTTTGTTCCTAAATGAGCAAACACAGAGAAGACAACAGCACTGTTCAAACATGGCAGCTCTGACAATGGAGGAAAAAAAAACTGGGCCAGGATTAATAGCATAGCAAAGGGCTTATTGTCCCTAAGAGCCCTTGCTTTACCACCAGGGCTTTCCGGTGCAGGTAACAGGCAACTTCAGGTGTTTATGGATATGGATTTTATAGGCTTTTATGTGTGAAATGATTTCAGGGGAACTAATGCAGTCTAACATGGAAGCAGAACTCATTACTTTATTCAGCTAAATTCATAACCAATCAACACACAGTTGAAATTCACAGCACTTAAACCTCGCTATAAACTATACGGTCTTTTTTAATCTCATAATGAAGCACACAGAAGGGATTTTCAGACGGTAAAAGGCACATAAGTATTTCAGGTCACTGCCTGCATTTAGACCCGCATTCAGTTAGAATTGCAGATGGAGTATGTTAACGCTGCTTTTATAGTTGTGTTCGGCTCAGATAAACAAATCCTTGTGAGAAAATAAAAAGTATAATGGTGTCATTAAGACGGCGTTATGCTCGCTTTTGCTTCATGCTTACGTTTTTTAAAAAGTTTGCCACAGTTTGTCGTATTTTGATGGAGTAATTCGTCACAAGTGTTGAGCAGTTCATTCAGATACAGTTTATACTGGTAAAGCAATATTTTGGGGTTTCCTCAGTCTGTGTCTGTTCTCTCTTTCAGATTTTACGCAGCTCAAATTGTAAAAGCTGTGAGATAGATTTTTAAGTATTTGTAGTTTGTTTGTTACTGTGTCACCAGGGTCGGTTTTTAGCCTGTTCAGATCTCAGATATGTGGTCATTTACTCAAAGCCTGCAGCTCGTGTCCCCAGCCAGTCAGCCTACAGAGCCTTCATATCACATAAGATATAATTACTTTTGGAAGGTAAACTTAGGTCTCAATTCAAAACTGGTTCTCCCAATAAAAACCTTAACAGATATAATATCGGTTGCAGTTTTCTTCATCTTTTTTAGGTGAATATCTTTGGCAGAGTGAAATAACAATGTGAAATGCTGTTACAGACTGCACTTTAGGCCTCTGTGTTGTAGCCGTAATTTAGAGGATAATTTTCGTCATAGTTCAATGACTTTTTTTTTCCTGACTAAAACAAGAAAGATGCAGAAAGGTGGGATGAGTTTATGACCCAATCAGACGTAATCTGCTCCTGAGAAACAGGGTGGTGGGGCTCAGCTAGCTGTTACGCTTGTCTCATGAGAACACGACAAAATGTCAACGGTTTGGAGGAAGAAGAAGAAGAAGAGTAGACAGGAAAATAAGGCGCTTTGTTAACCGTGTGGAGCAACTCTCACACAAGCTTCACACTTCATCTTTTAGTCAACTGAATCAACTACAGATTTGTACTTTTTTAGTACTCTGACTAAAACTAAAGCTTAATTTGCTGACAAAAGCAACGCTGCTCTGTTGGTTACATTGCCTCACTGTTAACTTGAAACAAACGTTGTCCTTTTCTCACAAGTTTTAATTTCCAAAAGGGAACAAGTTTATACTTGCTGCTGTCACCATTACTAGATGTCATTTCTGGTAAAAACGTCTCCGTCTTTCATAGCTTTAGAATCATATTGTTGACACATAGTTAGCTAAATAAACACCAGTCCTTCTTTGCAAGTCATTAAATATAACAGATCTCAACGTCTCGGCCCGGGCTTGCATCTGCAGATTTTAAAAAGGCACCGCTGGCACTCGTTTTCCTGTTTCTCTCACTCGTCTCGCTTTCTTGCTGAACTCTGTGCACACCGTGCAGAAGCTGTGTCAACAGAGTGAGGTGAAAAAGTCTGCCAACCTCTGCAGGCAGATGCCAGCTGAGGCAACCCAGACCACATCCTGCTTGGCTACGATTGATGTGTCGGTGTCGTCTCTCAGAGTCTTCTGTGTAAAGAATTTATGCAGGCAGGCGGTTGATACGCACAAAATCCAGCTGTATGTGCACAGACTGAAGGGTAAAAGAATTTCTCAAACGGTTTATACTTATCACCAAACTCCACCGTAACACACACACGGGTGCACAGAGTGGCTTCTCTTATCATCGTCTCGAACTCTATCCTCAGGCTAAAGTTTCCCCTCTTTGTGCGTAAAGCTATAGTTTGCCCTCTGGGAGCAGAAGGTGGAGACAAAGCCCTGGCACACCAAACCATCCTGTCTCTGAGCACATAAACCCACTTTCCTCATCAACATTTAAATGCACTTATCACAGCAAAACAAGCATAAAACTAAAAAAAAAAAAAGCAGTTTAGAAGCCGAGTTTTCCCAAAGTATACTCGGTGATGTTATCGTTGCCAGGCTGGAAAACTTCCATCACTGAAAAAGGGTATTCAGCAATATCTGTAGGAGATCATCTGTATTATAATGTAGCCCGTTTATGCTTTTGATGTAAACTGAATGGGAAAGCATGACAGGATGCTGTGTTTGGGATGCCTGCTTTATTTTTCCCCTCTGATCTCTGGAGAAAGAGGGGAAGAGAGAAATGGAGGCAGACAAACAGCGAGAAGAAAGAAGGCTTCCAGTGGATACAGAAATGAGAGATTGGGTGAAGGGAGTGACAGCAGTGCCATATCAAAAGAATAAAGAGAATGAGTTATCAAGGAAAACGGATCAATGAATTCACTTCATGCAAAAAACAGCAAACAGCAGACGCACTGAAATCCTATTATGGGGAGAAAAGTGAATAATTGATGCCTTCTTCTCTTTTTTAAATTCTGATTCAGAGATTTTTCTTACAGATGGATTTACAAGTGGTTTAGAAGCACATTAATGATTTATATGTGAGCTCGAGAGCTTGCTTACCAAAAAAAAGAAAGTATAATCCACCGGCACTGAGCGGCACAGGCTCTACAGGTTCTAACGGTGTGAAAGGAAAACAGAGGCATATGTAGTAAAATAATCACAAAGGATGCATGTAGTTTCACACTTGGAAGCTCCAATTTTTAACTTGAAGTTCTATCCCATCTTTTAAATTTGAATCTTTTCGCTATTTACAAGCAAAACAATCACAAACTTGCAAAAAGCTGTTATTAAAAGTACTTCTGTCAAATTAGATCTGCAACCAGACTACAGCTGCAGAACAAACCAGATAACAGATAAATACAACTTCAGGACCTGGACCCAAAATGGTTAGTGCAATAAAAGAAACAAAAAGCAAAGGCAAAGAACAAATCACACACACACTCCTAATAACACCAGTGGAGAATTTCCAACAGTTGCAGTCTGGTCACATCTAAGGTTCAACGGTGAAGTCCTTGCAGAGGACACATCCTGGATTGATGCCATGTAGCTCACTCTCTTCCCCCTGTTCAGGAGGACATCATCTTCACGGTCAGATGTATGAGAGCAAGGGGACAAGAGCAATCTGACACCATGAATATTGTACTCCAGTCATCTACCGAGTTAAATATTTCCATGAGAAACTTAACCATCCATACATCCATTCAATTCAGGGTTGCAGAGCGGGTGTGGTCTGTTGCAGGGCTAATCATTCACACTGAAATTCCCATGTATGGCCAATTTAGAATCACTTATAAACCTAACCTCACTAATGTCTTGATTCTTGCTCAATCAATCAAGGAAATCCCAAAAAGTTGATTCTGTTCATGTGGCCGTAACGTTTTCAGTGAGAGAAACGTTTCATTACTTATCCAGGTGGCTTCTTCAACCACATGGATGAGGGACGAAATGTGACTGACTAACTGCATGTCTTTGGACAGTGGGAGGAAGCTGGAGTACCTGGAGAGAACCCACGTAGCTCCACACAGGAAGGCCTCGGGCAGGTGGAGGATTCAAACCCACTGCGCTGTGAGGAAACATTGCTAACCACTGCTGCCTGTTGCTTAAATCCATGTTTCATGACTTCACAGTGATAAACATGTACACTACAATTGCACATTGGCACAAAGTTTTCCTGGCATATCACCAGCTTATTTGTGTTTAAAAGGGTGAAGGGTAGAGGGTGGGAATAAGTGTTTATAGCTATTGAGGCATACATGGACTAAACAATGACCCCTTGTTGCCCTTGGTAGCTGCCACCAGAAATACTGGTTAAACTACTGATCTGTTTATTGTTGACTTAGCCAGGCGTACTACACAGGAGTGCAGTCGATTTTGCACTATGTTGCTACCCCTGCGCTAAGAGCCATAATGTAAGCTATAAACGAGCAGAGTGGAAGGGGACATCTCAGGAAATTAAATTTAACATTGCATGAATGCTGTGACGGAATAAACTAACATAAAACCCCTCGACCACAGCGCTGCACAACCACGCTTCGTAAAGGCACATGGATAATAAGCCACTACTAGCCCTGCTAATGTTAATGACATTTTGTTTTCTTAGTTTTAGACGTAGTGATTAGCCTAAATTTCGGTTCACAGAGCGTAGCTGGAGGACTCGCTGGCACTGTTGCCACACTGGACACAGACACATCACCAGTAATCCTACGCAGTTAGCTTCTTACTATGTTTTTTTTACTAACAGTCGTCATGTTTCACAGCTCACTGAGCTCATTTGAATGTTCCATCATCAACAGTGACTTCCCTCTCGTAGTGTTTTTATGCAACACATGACATCAGTAGATGATGATAAGTATCACTTAATAAAAGAAAATTATGTTAGAGACTGGTTACCACCAATAATCCATGTGAAGAGAAATGTAAAGTAAGAATGCGATTTCGAGGAATGTTTATCAAAACTATAAACAACGAATAACTCACAGGTTTATTTTTAACCACATTTTAAAAAACAGAGTATCGCAAAGAGGTTTATGTGCACGTGCCTTTACGAAAGAAACTGACCAAAACATTATGCAACGCAACTATAGCGAGCATTTGACTTCCTCTGAGCAGGCAGGTGGCAGACCACACAAAACAACACTCATTCTTGGCACCAAGACAGCAGTGAGTTGCTCACTTGGCATCCCCACCAACCTTAACTGGCACAGTGAAGAAAATAACCTCCACAGGCCAATAACAGCTCACGGGTCTAACACTGCATTTGGCACCCCGACCCACACCAAAATAGCTTCCTAACTTGTGCTGCTGTTATACAACTTTCTTTCATCACTCTTGCCTGTTTTTTGTATGTATGTAAAATGTATGATATTAATAAACTGTATTTTTACATATTAAGAACTTCAAGTAATTTTTTTTTCATTATCTAATGTTATGAGAATGTCAAGAGGATTCTGTCTGAACTTTTTAAGGTAAAGAAAAATGTAATTCAAAACTTAAATAAACAAGTTAAAATCAGAAATAAAGACCCGACCACATTTTCATGCTTTCCAGCATACTTTATTCACGGTTGCTGTTTTCATGGCTGAAGCTGAACATACAGACCACCACCCTGCCACAAAAGTGCTGTGCAAAAGTCTTGAGCCACCGCTCATTTTGTGCTTCTAAAGACCGTCTTGTGGTCTTTAGCATTAGCTCTCCAGTTTTTCTTTCTTTCTTTCTTTCTGCTTTTCCTGGTCCGAGAGATTCATCCAACCCTTCACTAAATCCATCTGCTGTTCACTTGTTATGGTCTGATGAATCCAAATTCAAGACTTTTAGCTAAATTATCATCACTATGTACGAAGGAGATTAGGTATAACAGTCAGTATCTACAGTCATCTCTAAAAATATGGAGGGTCTGTGATGGTTTAAAGCTGTGGTGTTGGGGATCTTGTCAAAACTGATACGATTACCCAGAAAAGTACAGTCAGATGTTAATCTATGTGAAAAGCATCTGTTTGACAACAGCTTCACTTTTCAGCATGACAACGACCGCAAAGACGCTGCCATTGAAGTAAAAACACACCTGGATAGAAAAAAACAACGAGACACTATCAATCGAGGTCAAAGAAGATAAGATAACCTTTATTAGTCCCACACGTGGGAAATTTGTTTTGTCACAGCAGAAAGTGGACAGTGCAAAAGTTATATGGCAAAAATTAGAATACAATACGAATAATATACTGTACACAACTGTACATAATAGAATAGAATAAAATAAAATACTATATACAGTAGAATAAAATAGAATAAAATATACAATGGGATAAAAATAGAACACAAATTCTATATACTATAACTGAGTAAAAATACAACTTTGTCAGAAAAGAGTATTGCATTCCAAGAAGCTTGGAAAGAAAAGCATCTGGACCTCTTCAAGTTGCTTGAAGACGTTTCACCTCTCATCTGAGAAGCTTCTTTAGTTCTAAGGTCAAATGGTGAAGAGTCACAGATTTAAGCCCTCTGGGAGTGTTTCCCCCCAAGAGGGACAATGGACCCCCTAATGATTCTCTACCTAATCACACCAGTGTGAAAACGGCTATAGATCACAATCAGTCAAGGTTTTGGGTGAACTTATTGTGAAATCTAGCCCCACCCTATCATTTGATTTCCTGATATCAGACGGCCCAGACGCTTTTCTTTTCAAGCTTCTAAGACTATGATGACTGAGAACCTTCACAGACACTATCAGTCATGGATTGGCTGATAGATCCCACACAGCTTTATTGAAGCTGTGTGGGATCATCTTAAATCATCAGAGAACAGAGCAAAAAGGCAGCCAACATCTAAAAATGAGCTTTGAATGTCCTTCTAGAAGCCTGGAGAACTATTCCTGAAGACTACTTAAAGAAATGACAAGAAAGCTGCAAGAGAGTTCGGGCAGTTGAAGAGTGAAAGTAGCCACACCACATATTGAATTTCGAGCTCATTAGAATGATATAATCTCTGTTTTTGCCCAGTATACTGTATGTTTGTACAGGTTTCAATAAATCACTGTATCATGTATTTTCCATTTTCCTAGCAAAATACAAACAAGTAAGGAGTGACTCAAGAGTTTCGCACAGTACTGCATGTGCTTATTTTGGACTGCTTTAACTATCATCAAATGTCATTAAAAGTGAATGAAGACCCCCAAAAATGACAGCCCTTTATGTGGGTGCAATTTCCAGCACATCCTCAATCTATTAACTGAACATCATTAAAATATCCCCTCCTGCTATTTCAAGCCACGCAAGTCGCTCACGCTAACAACAATTAGGCCCCTGCAATTACTCATCATAACGCTGCAGCTCACTGGGCAACAAAAATAAATGTGGTTATGGATCAGCTTACCCCAGTGAAGCTAACATTTGCCAAGTGCTAATGATAGCAAGACAGTGTACATACCAACAGACCGCAGTCTGCCTTCATAATGACACACAAAGAAAAGGAGGCTAAAGGAAGAGATACAGTCTGCCAACAAACGATAACAAACTCACAAAGCTTGGGCAGGATCGCCACATGCAATTTCAGGAAAATAGGCTTTAGTACAACATGTGCTGGAAGATATTAGTATGATTTATGCACTTGTCTTCAAAACTATTTGTTGCTGCAAGTGAAGGGGTGAACAGTTGGACAGAATTTTAAGGACTCTAATAGCCCAAGGAAGTAAAAAGTCATTCTGCTGTGTTTCATACGTTCAGAGAAGTGTGAAGGTCAAAGTATCTCTCACACCCACGCATGAATGCACCTTCAATTTTTTTCGCCAGCAGATTGAAAATCACTTCATCTTCTGTCTCTTGCTCTCCACGTCAGCCACAAGTTATACGGAGCAACTGGAAAGAATTTTAAAACCGACCTTATTGGACAATAATGGCAGAGACACAAATGCCAACAATTAAGACTTAAATGAGCTTTGTTGACAGCTGATCTGCAAAGGTGCTAAACAAGAGTGTGACAGGTTCATTTCTGGGCAATGGCAAGGAAAGATTGTGATAATGGATGCATTTGTATTTCCTTTCTTTATGAAGTGCAATATGTTTTGTGTATGTTTTGCAATATGTGTCCAAGGTTCAGTGCTGAACATTGGACACTGCTTCAGTGTTCGATAATGAGTATGCACCGCTGTGCTGCTGATACCCCGGCATTCTGTGGTTGCTCGTACATTAAATTTTGTGCTACCTTGTAATACACACTGTACATAGTGACACAGCTACCACAGTTCTGCAGAAGAGGCACTGCTAATGCAGAAGTGCTGATACCCCCGCTCTCATCAGATACAAAACAGGCTGGAAACTGAAAATGCACGAGAGAAATAGCCAGACCCAGAATGCACTGGGTCTGGCAGGGAGGAAGCAGATGGGTTGGCTGGCCTTACCGGATAGCAGGGGCCCAATAGTGGCACCGGTTGTTGTTTTTGATGAGCTATGCACATAAGAAACCAGAACATCTGGTCTGACCATGTGGCACCTCCATTTGTCCAACGCCCCTTGAAGCAAGTCCTCACATTGATACACAAGCACACACACACAAAGACACACACCTTCCACTGCCAGCTGCATGCAAGCAAATGTGAACTAAATCCAATGAATGATGCATGTTATTTACAGCAAGGTGGGGAGAAGCAGGGTTGGCGGTGGAGGGGTTTTTTGGGGTTGGGGGAGAGGAGGGTCTCCCCGTGCACGTCATCCTTTTCTGTGACTTTGATTAAAAATCACCCCACTCTTCCCCAAACAACTCATGAATATGCAGCAGGGTAATAAGCCCTTGCTCAAAGCAACTGATTTGTCAATTGTCTGCATTTCATCAAGATTGAGTAACACCTCAAGGGTGCTATAATCGAAAGCTGTAAAAAGAAGAGGGAGGAAAGAGCCTGCTCACCATTAGATTGCTGCGTTATCTTAATCATTAGGCACTTCGGGAGCTTAATTAACGACCTGACAAGAGCCGGGTAGAGGATTTGGAGTTGATTGGTTGTCGGAGGTGTTGAGCGAGTATACAGAATGCTAAGTCAGGGGAGGAATTCTAGGGAGAGAAAGGAGCGGCTGATTCGCTTTCAAAAACCAACTCAGCAGCAGCAGCCATTAGACGGTTTTAATTAAGCGTAATTAGAGATGCGATTACAATGATGGGTTTGATAACCAGTATTAAACCATTCATCCATAAATGTTATGCTAAAATAGATGAGGGGAAAAATGGGAGAGAAAGGGGGGGCGGAGTTGAGGAGGAGTAAGATGTAAGGAATAAATATGTGTGAAAAGAAAGAGTGTCTGTAAGAAAGAGAGGGAATGAGAGAAAGAGAGAAAGAGGGGGCTGGCTGGCAGGTTGCCACCAATTAGTTGGATGTGCTCAATTGCAGGAATTCTCTGGTGTCGTGACTCATGTTGACAGGTGTTCAGGGTGAATTATTTGTAGTGGGGAGGCAGGGTGTGCGCACTAAACACACACACGCGCACACACACATACCATCCCATGGCACTGCTCTGATATATATCTAGCATTTATTGCGCTGGTCGGCAGGAGAAAATGAGATTGGACACTCTTTCCTCTTTCTCATTCCTCCTCCTCTTCTTCCCTCTGCTGACTGGCTGACTGGGTCATTTTTAAATGCCTTGTAAATTTGTCAGCCATATTAAGTGCCCATTAAAGGGCACCAAGCTGGAAGAAGAAGCAGAAAAGAGAGGCTCATATGGCAGTCCCTGACTGGCGCTGCTCCCACATCCATCCAGCTTAATGGTGCCCGCCCACTGTGGTACTGGGGAGTCATAACTGTGATGTATTGTGGCGCAGACAGACACAAGCTGGAAGAGGCAGATTAGCTACTGCAGGCCAGAATGCTTTGAGGTAACCTGGCTCGGACTGGCCGCTTGGCATCTGTTGCAGCGTGTGTGACGTGGCGTGGTGATCTGTGATCCTCGTCAGATGACAACTAACACTTTGAAAAGTGTAAAAGTGAACGGATGCAACAAAAAGCAGAGGTGAAATGGGCAAAGCGTGAACCGGTGGTTACAGCATGTTCAGTCAGCTTTGGTTTCCGGGTTGATCGACACATCTCATTGAAACAGTGAGCAGTGTTGAGCAGCGGCCTTTGAAGTGTGTTTTCCCTTGTTTGGTGGGTGTGTCCCAAGTACTACATACTATATGCACAAACCTGCGCTAATAAAAAGGGCAGCGTACACAGCGAGTTAGTTGCCATTGTAACATAACCGGCTGTTCAATGTAACGCCACTTCTATTTAAAAAAACAAACAAAAGACAACCAAAGATATTCTGCTACGCTTTGTTGGAAGTGAACACACCCCAGCACTGTGAAGAAGATGGGTGTGGCTTGAACAAAATGACTAAGAAGAAGCAAAATAAAATCCCCCACCCCCCAAAAATATCTAAAACGAAACAAAAACAAACAAACTTTACAATTCTGTTCAAAAAACACAGGAATCATAAAGCATTCTGGATTAGAGCAACTAGTCTGTTTTGTAAATCTTGGTCATAACCATGTGTCAATGACCTGTGATTGACATGCCATTAGCCAATGAGCAGGCAGTTTCACAGTCAGTCCTTCTATTCTGGTCACATCCTTTAAACCAAGATGGTAGCAGTGAAAACACTAATCTCATGGCTTCAAAACAAGATTTCAATGAACAACAAACCAATGGATGACATCACGGTAGCTTTATCCACCTTTATTACTAGCTATAATAAGAAAGTACTATACCTGGCATCCAAAGCTTCAGCAGTGCTCCCAGCTTTGATAGAAACAACTTTTTATATTGTGTTTTTTTCCACCGTCCTCTAACACTTTTCCATCTCAGATTTCCTCACTTTGCTTCATTACATGCAAGGCCTCTTTGCATGTGCATGTCCTTTTAAATCCCCCACATTTCAGTGTGATTAAAATCTGACTGGGCCATTCCATTACCTCCATTTCTTCTTTTTAGCCATTTCTTGGTGACATTGCTGGTGCGCTCTCTGCAAACAGAGGTGAATACAAATGGATATTTACCTATAATTCCTCATCATGTCAGCATTACTGTCCCCCGATATTCTGGTAATTAACAAAGAAGAAACGGGCCTTAATCAATTCAGGCAATTGCCGTCTTTGAACTCTGCACTGCGTGTTTTGTCAACCTAGCTGCAGTCAATAAATCTTTAGTCTTATCTAAAACGAAAAAGCCCGAGTCCATTTTCTGATGGACACGATAAAAAGCCACTCCGCTCAATCGATGAGTAAGCCCCGAAAAAAAAACAACTCCTGCATCGAAAGAATGCTTTAAAAAGAAATAATCATGATGTCATGTTCAATATAAACTCTGTGCACACACTGTTCAGTCTGGGTCACGTGTACGTTTTGTATGATTCAGACTCTACACATGTGAGTAGACATGATTCACATGATCACTGTCATCAGAGTCTCTCATCCAGTGTGCTCGAGTGGAGCAGGATTCACATCAATGCGCTTTGTGGCTTTGACCCCACAATCTCTGGAGCTCAAATCAGAGAACAGATGGTCCAGATTTCACTATGGAGGTTGATGGAGAAGCTCATTTTGTGTATACTCTCAGGTAACATTGGACTTAAAAATCCATATTTTATTTACTGGGCCCAGCTTCTCTGCTGCAAGCATTGTTGCCTTACTTTATCCTGTGTAGATGAACTATCTTTTATTTTTGAGCTATAATGAAGCCAAAACATTCCCACAAAGTAATCACCTTCAATTCTAGGAATCATTATTATCTGGAATTTTGTGGCCAGACCATTAAAACAAATCTTGCTAGCTGCAGTAAACAGTATCAGAGACAACGGAGCAGGGAAGAAAGATGCTGTGGATTCTAGTATTGAAGGCAGAATTTTTACATTTTGATCCCACTTCCAAAGCTTTCCTATCCAGTCTATACACATTTGGGCCTTCTAAATATGCATGTATTGTTTCGCGTTCACTAATATAGTTAATTGCAGCATTTTTCTCTATACCTTTAACACCCGCCCATTTTCCTCATCCTCTCCTCCCTGCAGCTTCTTTAATGAAGTTGTATGGAGTAGAATTTTCCCTATGCTGAGACTGGATATGAAAGAGAGTCCTCAGAGTCATGGCGACACAGGGCTCTCTCCCTCCCACTAATGAGCTGAGCTTTCAATGCGCCTACTAATTAGTTCATCTATAACTCTAAGCACTCAATTACTCTCCACCAGCACCAGCACCACCACAGAGAGGCGAGAGAGGCGATAAGACTGACAAATGCCTTGGCAGTATGTTCAAGAGCTCACTCTCACACACACACTCACACACACCAAATCGCTTTGAGCTGTGAGGCCCAGGAGAAGTTTTTCTAAACTTCCCACGCTCAGACATGCTGTTCAGGCAAAGCGCATTGATCTTCACTTTCACCCTCGTTCTCTAGTGTTTTTCCCCGTCTCTCTCTCCCTCCCACTTCCTTGATGCGTGGTTCACGGATTTACATAGATGTGCACACTGACAGATGTGCACACTGACAGATGTCCACGAGCGAGTGCAAGGCTTGTTAAAATACAAGTGCAGCAAGTAAGAAATGACCTCATATAAATGATATCTGTCGAGATTCATCCTGTACCCACCACTTTCCTGTATCGACTGCAAGCAGCCACCAGTCTTCACATGGACACCTACACCGCCAGGCTTCGACAAACCTTGTGGATAAAGCGTAAAATAAAACGTAGTCCTTCACACCCAACACTGAAGCACTTCTCTGCACTGACTTAGCTCAGACTTTTAAAGCTGTATTGATCAGGTTTTGGCCAGAAAACAGGAGAAAAGTATAAAACTAAGCTGCCACCACATATCACTGGATAAGCAGGTTGTTATGACTAATCTGTGAGCATATTATTGCCTCCCTTTACACATGCATAACATAAATTAGCTTCCTCCAAAGGGTGGCTGGCCTCTCCCTAACAGATAGGTTGAGAAGTTCAGCCATCCGGGAGGAGCTCAGAGTAGAGCTGTTTCTCCTCCACATCGAAAGGAGCCAGATGGTTCAGACATCTGATAAGGATGCCTCCTGGGTGCCTCCTAGGCAATGTGTTCAGGGCATGTCCGCCAGGAGGAGGCCCCGGGGCAGACCCAGGACACGCTGGAGAGATTGAATCTCTCGGCTGACCTTGGAACGCCTTGGTGTTCCACCAAACAAGCTGAAGGAGGTGGCCGGGTAGAGGGAGGTCTGGGCTTCTCTGCTTAGGCTGAGCCTCCATGACCTGGCCCCGGATAAGTGGAAGAAGATGGATGGATGGATAAAGACAGTTTATTTAATTTTTTTCTACAGCCCTGCCGTTGTAAAAAAAAGTGCAGACTGCTTTTAATTTGGAGAACATATCCTCTGCTTTTAAAGTAATTTATTGATCTTCTACATCCTATTGTATTGTTTTTCTTTTGTTTCACATCTTGTCCTAGTTGTCACATAGTGGCGAACAGGTTTTTTCTACATCATAATAAAAAGTCAATTTTAGAACCAAAGCTAATCAGAATAACGGCTGTTTTCTGCCAAATGGACGCTTCAGCAGTGTGACCATAACATGATATGTCCATGAAATGAAATATTTCATGCATTAAAATTATTTTTATGGACTCAACCAATCTTAATGCCAGCTATTCGCATCGGGCTTATGTGATTTAGAATTTGAACGATTTTGTGGCATTTATTTTTCCGTTAAAGCTGGATGTTTCCAATTTTTGACATGCGAGTTAATAGATCTGACCAATCAGGCCGCTGCATTTAGCAATGATCGCCCTCGTGGTTCTAAAAGATGCACTGTTGCTGAATATACAATGATGTGTTAATAGAAGAATAATATTATTTTACCTGTGACACGCAGGTAGATGCTGATTGATATTCCTCCGCCTTCTCAGATGTGGTTCCAGCTCTGCCAACAAGTGCTCAAACTGACATCCTGAAATATGTATGAACACTGTTGTGATACAGCTTCAACTCCTGGATCAAACTCTAATCACTGCTGCCTTCTCCTGGGAACTGGATGAAGCCAGGATCTGTTTCTTGCGTTTTTTGGTTTAGAAACATCAAGACCAGCTCATCATGGCTTAATGTTGACTCCACTGTTTTCATAGTGCGCTTTATGAGGACGAATATTCTGCAAAAAATATATCTATAGACGATAACATGACAAGTTTGTGTTCAAAAAATTCTGAATTTCATGTTGTTTTTTCACAACGCACTCGGTGTGTAAAGGCCTTTACTCTAGTGTTATTTTTAATTATAAAGTCATTATAGTAAACAAATCAACCATAACGAGCTTAACCTTTGACCTTTTCATTCTCCTAAAGAATGAATTTCTTAGAGGACTGTGCAGCATGCCCTCCTTGTTTCACCCCTCTGTTGATATCAAGCCTATAGTCAATGACCATTAATAGTCCAATGGGAACTTTTGTTGAAAACTTCCCTAAACCTATGCAAATACATAACAGGTGGAATGACCACCTCATTTGCACAGCCCAGTACCTTCCTCCTAATGCATGCACAGTCGTTTCAACAGCAAATACCCTCCACCCACAGACCCACACACATCACGAACTCTGTACCGACATGCAAATCAGCGACATGGTCACCACTCTGTAAAATAATTACTAACCTACTCCACTGTATTCAAATATTACCTAAAAATGAAAGCACTTTATTCTTTATAAACAAAACTTTATTGTCTCGATATGAGATGCAGAAGCCCTCTCGTCCTCCTGACACCTGTTCTTTGCCAGCAAATATATAACAACCAGTAATAAAAGATGAATCCAGGTGCGTGAAGGAAGCATCACAATCAAAATCCAAATTTGCTGATACAAATGTTATTATGCAAACAGATGCAAACATGTACACACATGCTTATCGCATCATAGGCAAATGTACAAGCCTCATCTTTCATTTTCTTTGTCTTCCGAGTCCCGTCCAACAAACAGGGTCTAAGTAAAGACATCACCCGGGGGCTCTGCAGCACCTCCATAAAACAGGGCGCAGCTCAATTACCCCACCTGTCATGGACCAGAAACAGACTCAGCATGGCCACTGCTGTGGCTGGTTAGTTGAGAACGCAGTAACCTGGGTGTTAGTTAATACATACATAAACTAGTTTCACTGCATAGGAACACACTGCATGTGCAACAGTAGTAGTAGTTAGTTGGACTTTATAGTGCGTTCACGGCTGAATTGTTTGATGTAGTCTAAAAAGTGTCAGCTGGTCGGGCTTGTTTGGACAAATGCCGGATACGGATGAACCCTAGAAAAGTTGCTCAAGCTATGAGCCAGCCACTTCATTAGGTACACCTCTACAACTGCCTGTTCACTGAAATATCTTATCAGCTGATCACACGGCAGCATTTCAATGCATTTAGCCATGCAGACAGCCTGCTGAAGCTCAAACATCAGCATCACAAGACAGGTAATTTAAGTGACTTTTAGTGCGACGTGGTTGTTTCTCCTGTGTGGAAAATCAGGATTTACACAGAATAATGGAAAAAATAAAAAAAATAGTAGCAGTCATCTGAGGGAAATGTCTTGTTGACAGTGGTTGGGATAGGAGCTAGCCCATACTAGGGCTGATAGGAAGGCAACAGGAACTCATATAACCACTCATCACAATCAAGATATTGCAGAAGAGCATCTCTGATTACATAGCATGTTGAAACTTGAGGACTACAGAAGCCAGGTGCTAGTCCTATCACCTAAAAACAGGGAACTGAAGCTACAATATGCACAGACTCACAGAGTTAGACAAGAGAAGATTGGAAAAATCGTTGACTGGTCAAGTGAGTCTCAATTTCTGCTGTGACATTCAAACGGTAGGGTCACAATTTGCATAATCAAATGAAAGCATGGACCCATGCTGCCTTGTATCAAGCGTTCAGGTTGCTGCTAGTGGTGTAATGGTGTGAGGTGTATTTCCTTGGCACCCTTTTGGGCCTTTAGCACCAGCACCATTGCTTAAAAGCCACAGCTCAAGTATTATTGCTGACCATGTTCATTCCTATTTGACCACTCTGTATCCATCTTCTGATGGCTGCTTTCAGCAGAATAATGCACCATGACATGAAACTCAAATTGTCTCAAACTGGTCTCTTGAACATGTATGTAAAATTTATGTTACCATGTGGTAACACACCAAAGTTGCTTCCATGCCTGGTCTGTTGCAAGACTTTCAAGATTTTCCACAGGAGGTGAAAGTGAAAAGTTGATTCTTAACAAAGGTCTGCCCAATTGCTGTTTAATACTTTTATATTAACTAACACTTAATGCCTTGACAGCTACTGTTTGTTCAAAAGTGGACAAAAATGTATCAGTGGATAAGTGTGATTTCATGCTTAAGACTCCTAATTCCTCTGTCACATGCAGTGCTTTGGAAATATTATCCAGAGGTTCCCGTGAAACTGAATTTGTTGTCATTTGAATCCAATACTCAATGATCTGAATATTTGTCCCCTTTTTTTCCTCTTGTGTATTTCTTGGACCCGTGAGGTGGATATCATACCTTTCTGTCTTCAAATCACCCTATTCTACCCACTTGAAACAAACAAAGTGCAAATGCATAAACAAATGAAAGCATGAAACAGATTCACAGCCCATTTCAAGTAATTTGCCATGTTTGTTGTCATAGAACGAGACGCTGGTTTAGTTTATAAGATTAAATTGCTGCTTATGTGTTTCACTCTATTGTGGCTCGATAGCTGCTAATCTTTCCTGTTTGGACCACCTCTCCAGCAGTAAGTGAAAGAAAGAGAGAAATTGCAATGTTGAATTAACAGGACCTTTATTTCCTTTCTTATATTGCAGTAACAATGATGCACTACTTTTGGTTTTAGATTGAAGCTTATAAATATCTACATATCTATCCAAACAACGGTTTGTAAGAATAATTTGATCATATTGTTAGCAAGCTGCTTTTCACTTATGTCATAAACTTTGCAAAACAAGGCAACTACATTACACAGTAGCAGTCACAGAGTAATGGTCTACTTCAGATTGCTATGTGTATAAGAAAGTCTTCTTTTTAAAAATGCTCAGTCGAATTAGGGATCTCAGCTCATGCTTTGACTTAGGGCTGTTCGATATAACGATATATATCGGATAACGATATAAAAACATCTATCATTTCATTTTACGCTATCGTTTGTTTTCTCGTGTCGCAAAATAAACTGTTTACGGCAATATTTTTTCATGGTTTTGATGGTCACTGTAGTGGCTATATTAATTTCTTAAAGTTCTCTCTTTCTCTTATATTTAATATAACCACACTACAGACAGACAAGCGACTGTTTTTATGTGTTGTCGTTAGCAACAACGACAGTAAAACCATCGCGTGTCTGCTTGTTTATCTTCCACATAAACCTTTCACAATAAAGCTCAAGATCCTGTTGAGACTTTTCAAAATAAACGTAATCGCGTAAAAGAGTATGCAGAGTATTTACGGATGAGAAGCCAAAAAGAGCCGTCAGGTGCTAAGAAATAAACCTTAGACTCAAACGTTAGAACAGGCTTTTCCCCACAGCACGCTGTGTAATAAATACTCACAAAGAAAACGGTTACAACCGTTAAACCGTTACAACTTATGTCTAAAAATGTGTCGTTTCATGCTTTGGTTAAAACACTCGACTCCAGCTACATGACGCGCAGCTGGAAACACTTTACGCAAGTTGAGCTGCCCGAGATTCTCAGAATGTACATAAAATGTAAAAATTTTGTGATTTATATTGTTATCGGGACGATAGATGTCTTATACCGGGATATGAGATTTTGGTCATATCGCACAGCCCTACTTCGACTTGAGCTTCCAAAGAGCAGTCCTATTACTTTCCAGTCAGCTACAGTATCTTAAACTTTCAAAGAAACTGTTCTCTGCATACAGTATGTCAATTCTTATTCATTTCAGGTCAGTGCAGACTTCAACAATGCAGCAATGTTAGGATTAGTTTTCATATAATAAAAATTAAACATAATTTTTACCACATTCTATCACTAATAGTTGTGTGACACAGTGATATTTTTGGCCACTGTAATTACAGAATAAAAATGGGATGCCAGCACCTCTGCTCACCAAACCAAAGAAATCAAACTACAGAGTAATACTGCAAAGGATAATCCTTTTGGTGTGACCTGCTGTGAAGTTAGGAGTGTGGACTATGAAGCTATTAAACTTAGGGGTCTGTCATCTATAATAGTGTGCAGTGCAGTGCGTTGCGAGTTATGTTTATGATCTAAAGGCTACAAACTGCACTCTTGTTTCCTTTGACTCTAACTATAGACAGAATAAAGTGTGTGTGCTGTGTGCACATGGGATCAGTATTACAGTGAGAGTGTGATTGTTCTTGTGCGTGTAAGTGTGCATGCACATACACTCAACGCACACACACACTACATGGTGTAATGGGCTACGGGGGTGGTGTTCGTAGTCTTAAGCAGAATGGATGCAAAATCCACATTACACAACACATTCCCATTCCAGAATAGAGATCCATCAAGCCCTTGCACTAAGCATCTGTACATAAACCTCAATTATGCTAATGCTAATCCCTGGGACATTGACGTAAGTAGGCAAGAAGGCTAACAGCTAAAGACTTTGATGTGTTGTGCCATTTGGCTGGGCCTCCTCAAAGACTAGCATTGGACCCCAAACTCAACCAGAGCTTAAGGAGGAAAAACCAGCCCGGCCTTGTCTGTTCCTCTGCTGATTACAAGGGCTTAGGGGGCTTCTTTTATTTACCTCTTTGGTATGGACCCAATCATGGGTGTCAGTTCTCTCCACTGCTGCTTGGCAGTCCTCCTGCATTCATTTCTTGGTCTTACTCACCCCTGTACTGTGCCAGACTTCTGCTTTCTTTTGTTTTGTTTTTCATTTTTATCTTGTGGTTGCTTGCCATGTGACACGTTATGTTGCATTTGTAGGGGAAAGAAAATACACAATGCTGTGCACTGTACCATTTTTGACATTTTATTGCTAGGGATTAATAATTTGATAGAATATAAAATCAGCTATTGGAGTGTTAATCCCCATTCATGCTGGGATCAGAAAAAAAAATCCATCCTACCTGTCTTGGGCTTTAATCAAAGAGAGAGAAATGATGAACAAAAATGGGAACCAGCTCCCACCCATCTAAAAAAAAGCATCCTTGGCTTTGGCATTGTCTTCTTGATGCCTATTTGCATAATGGGACTTGTGTGATTACAAGTTGCTTTTTGGAAATTGAGCACGTAGCTCTAATCTCCTCTCTTATAAAAAAGAAATGGGAGATCAGACATTGCCTGGCAAACAGAAACATTGTTAGTAGTGATTTAGTTCCATTAACAGCAAGTGTTTTTTGAAGTACTTTGCCCTCTTTCTTACTCTTATGTTCTAATTTCTTTGAGCTTTCAGGGAAAACCAAGCCACAAGAGAAGGATTAAAGCTTATTTTCAGTGAATGAGTCAACACATGAAAATGGGAGGAAAAAACACTGCAGACAGTTTGTGTAACAAAAGAGATTATGAACATTTAAGAGGGATTTGGGGAAATAATTGCGGCTTGTTCTAATTTTAGGGGTAAGGACTGTAAAATGGTGGCAAAACCTTTTAGGTTTGGATTGAGAGAAGCAAAAGCAAAGGCCAAGCACTCAGGTTTTATGTGTATAATCTCAAACAAGTAATATGTTGAAATAGTATCAACCGGTTCTACTTGTTATGTTCAGTCTGAGTATCCATTTGTATAGTAACAAGCAACTTGAAACGTACTTTGGCAATAGCCAGCATTAACATACAATGCATCCTTCTGTAGATGGATTTGATAGTTATGACTGGTAAATATGGTGAGTTATAGCCCCTTGAATACTTGCTAATGCTGAGAATATGAAGCCGGCATATTGCTTACAACGAACATGTTCATATAAAACCAGGATCTTTCTGTATACAGAAATTTGGTCTTTCCTTAAGAGGTTTTGGCCTTCCCCCAAATCTCCTGGGGACAGACTCGCTGCCAATGATACGTATTAGGTAGATCAAACCTACGAGGTTGGAACCACCCACTTGGAACTTCCTTTGAACTGGATTAACTCTTCGTGTTCATAGATTCAACAGGGTGATGGAAACACACCTCAGAGATTTTGGTTCATATTGACATGACACAATCACACTGTTGCTGCACATTTGCTGGCTACACTTCTACAGTGTGAATCTCTTGTTCCACAACATCCCAAAGCTGCTCTATGTGGTTGAGATCTGACTGTACAGTACAATGAACTCATTGTCAAGTTCAAGAAACCAGTTTGACGTGACTTGAGTTTGGGACATGATGTGTTATCATATTGGATGCATCAGAAGATGGTTACACTGTGTTCATAACGGGATGGACTAGAACAGTAACAACATTCAGATAGGCTGCAATGTTTAAACGATACCCTGTTTTGAGGGGCTCAACGAGTGCAAAGACCTCCAATGTGGTCTTCTGCTGCTGCAGGCCATAGGCCTCAAGTTTCAACATGTGTTCAGAGATGCTCTTCTGCATACCTAGATTGTAACATGTGTTTGTGTGAGTTATTGCTGAGTTACTGTTGCCTTCCTATTAGCTTCAAGCAGCTCCGGTGTGGTCTGACTATGTAGAGGGACTTAAATCACCTTTCTTCACCCATTCACAATCTCTGATTGAACCTGAGGATTGACTGATTAGATTGGCTGATTAGATATTTACGGTTCAACAGTTAAACGGTTAATAAAGTGGCAATAACAATAATAATAATCTGTATTACATGGGTAGTCACCTACAAAGGCCCATTCTCAGTACAACCACATTTAAGGTTGGCTACAATAAAGACATAACCTATTACCTGTTACATGCTAGAGTAAGTACCAGCTTATGCATTAACTGCTAAATATTAGATTTTTTATTGTTAGTATTCGATTTAATAACAGAAAAGTTCTTGCCTATTTACTATGTACAATAGGATTCCCCTTTTTCAGAAGGAATTCCTTCATTTCTTTAACAGTATGAGCTCAGTGAGCCTTTCTCATAGGTTTCTTTGGTATACTACAACAGCATTTCTGTGTAATCTTGAAAGAAAAAACTGTATAATGTTAAGACTCTCAAGGATTGATGATGTAGTTAATCTCCTTTACACTGAAAGTAACAACTTGGAGGTGTATTTAAAAAAAAAAAGTTTATTAGACAAAATCTTCACTGGTCTGGCCGACTTAAGATGAAATTGAGCTGTATGTGGCCCATGATGATAAATGATTTTAGCACCACTCCTCCACACTGTCCACGCATTGGGTTGACAGAGTCAAATCACATATTGCACAAAGGAACAAAGGTATACCTACTCACCATACATCAAACATTCTTCTTCAATTTCTTCATCGCATTTACCGATCTCTGATTTCACTGCAGGTGTAAACTTTGCATGTGACAAATAAAGGTTAGACTGATTGACCGATGTCTGATGTGAAAAGCAAAGACATTACTTTTTGGCAATTTTTTGAGATTGTAAGAAAATTCATCTAAGAATCCACCCACGTGACTGTTTTTCATAATCTCCAAGCACAAGCTTTGAAGCTCTAAAACAAGTAAATCACAACCAGAGGAAAATTCCCCCATACAGGCAAAGGTGTATAACTTAACAAAACCAGAGGGTGGTAATACAAGTACTCGCTGGCGAGAATCTAAATAGCATTCTAGGTATTGCACACATAGTATTGCATATTTTGACATTTAGAATATTGGCGGCTTTCCTGTGCAGCCGAATGAAAATAAGGCTTTGCTGAGCTTTTTTCACTTCTGCGTTAGTGTTGAGAGTACGGCTCCAGTATTAATTTCTTGGTCTTGTCTGTGTTGAGGATGAGGTCATTCTCCTCTCCATATTCAAGAACGTTGTCTACCAGGGTCCTGTACCTGGACTCGTCCCCCCGCCTCCTTGATGAGCCCCAGGATGATGGTGTCGTCAGCGTATTTGATGACCATTGAGTTGTCCTGGGTGGAGACACAGTCATAGGTGTACGGGGTGAAGAGTTTGGGGCTGAGGCAGCACCCCTGTGGAGCTCCTGTGCTGACGGAGAGCTCAGCAGACACCCGTCCTCCCATTCTCACCACCTGTCAGGAAGTCCAGAATCCAGTTGCTGATGGGAGTCGGTATGCTGAGGTCTGTCAGCTTCTTGATCATCTTGCCCGGGTGGATGGTGTTGAAAGCAGAGCTGTAGTCCAGAGTTTTGAAGGCCTAGCTGGTGCATACACTGATATCTTCAACCTGTCACTATCCCAGGCAGTAGTCCTCCACCATCATACCAGTCCTCAAAAGACTGGACACATCCGCCCTGAATGACTTCGGGCCAGTGGCACTCACACCAGTCGTCATGAAGTGTCTAGAAAAAATGGTTCTCACACACATCAACCACATGGGTCTGGACACTATAGATCCCCAACAGTTTGCATAACGCACTAACCAATCAATGGATGATGCATCAGCAATAGTCCTGCACCACACTCTGCAACACCTTGACAAACAAACACCTGGACAAACTTCCTGGTCATGTATGACTTTGTGACTGACAGTCTTTGATATTTAAGTGAAGGCTACACTGAACTTTTGTTGGCAGATGCTTTATTTGCTAAAACCAAGTTCAGTTTTACTCAGGGCTGTCATCAGTGAGCGTCACTGAATTTCATGGTGTCTACATGGCTGCAAGTCTGTGTGGACGCCTTTCAACAGTTGACACAATCACAATTTCTTCAAAACCCTCCATCAGCCCATATTACTTATTACGGGGGGTGGGGTGGGGTGGGGGTATTTAATATATTTGGTCTAATTCAACACACAACAGGTAGGTAAATCAATAGGCACTTTGTCAAGGGCCTAATCCCCCCTATGTAACGACAAGCCACTAAATCCTAAGCACCAGCTCAGGCTTGAGAAACAGTGCTGACAGCTTTAGTGAACTGGCTAAATTCCATAATTCGTCTCCATGTCTCTGCTGCTCTTGTTTTTAAACACAGTCTTTTCTTGAAAATGCAGAGACTTTCTGTCCAGACTGCTTTCAATTCAGACAACTTCAGGATGGACAAGCAATATGAGTCAAAGATGATGGTGACCTCCTTTTTTAGAAAATGTACTGTGAATACTGTACGCACGCACACTGATGGATGAGGAGACTGAGGTGGATCTAATGAAAGAAGACATTTGTGCTTAGGTCTTTCAGAGGCGCTGTCACATCTCTCTTCACCAGCAGCAGTTTGTGTACCACCTGACTGACTGAGTAATTGCTGATTGACAGTTTGTCTGTGTCTGAGTCTCCATCTAATTGGTTGGCTGGCTTATGTTCAGCTTCCCGATGCGTTGGCAAACAATTATCCTCGACAACAGAATCACATTTGTCTAATTAATTAGATGTGTTTGCTACAAGAGCAGGTAGTTAGCGGTGACAAGAAAAGCGAGTTTAAGGCCGAGGCTGCTAGTAAGATAAATAGAGCTGTAATTGTTCTCAGTGTGAGAAAAGGAGAGGTGAAACTTGTGATGTTCGCATGCAGTAAAGTGACTGTGTTCTTTTTTGGGGTTTTTTTTTTTTTTTTTTAGCTCTTTAGCAGTTCTTTTGAAGACAGACATGAGGGAAACAGAACAATTGCTTAAAGCGTCTGGTCTGTCAAATCCTTAGTATGGGAAGAAAGAAAATACCTTTAGCGAGACAGCGGAACTCAGTCAGTCAGCCGCTGTTGGCTCAGTGAAGCAGTGAATCAATGCAGTCAGACAGGCGGACAAGGCAAGGAGCAGGTACCTCTGTTGTCAGCGGCACTCTCCTGACACTTATCTGCCTGGACAACCACTTTCAAACTCCTTCTCAAACACTCCTCCCTTCCCGCTCTCGTGATCAGCTTCTCAGATGTCCACCTATCACAGCAATTTTCTTTAAACGTGTCTTCAAGCTACACAAATCTCACACATCTGTCTCATCTCTTCCTCGCCTTTCTCTCAAATCTCTCATAACCATCTCTTTACGCTTTGCTTTGTATCACTTCAACCGGCCGTGGCGGCAGGAAAACAGTGAGGAAGATTGTGTGCGTTTGTGTGCACATGTGCACGTCTGTGTGTGTGTGTGTCAAGAGGGCCTTGTATAGCGGTCCCAGCAGCAACAAGCTGTCATTAGAGTGGGCAGGAAAGAACCCTTGTGGCTTGGTTCCATCAAATTGTAATCCCCAGCACATTATTACCATAGCAGGGTCACCTCTCCACTACTGCTCTAGGGCAGGAGCAGGTGGAGCGCACAACACACACGCACACGCACGCACACACACACACACACACACACACACACACACACACACACACACACACACACACACACACACACACACACACACACACACACACACACACACACCTTTCATTTGGTACCATTTCCACTGTTTTGCTAGTGTTTTTCTTGACAGTCCTTATATTACCTGGCCAGCCCCCCATAATGAATCCATCTGAGAAGGCCAGCCCTCGCTAGCCATCATGCATAATTCATTATTTACACCCCCCCCCCCCCCCCCCCCCCCCCGCACCTCCAAACAGACTCTCTTCTCCATGCTCCTCATTCCTGTCATCCACTGCCTCTAGTGGGGCTTCTGCTTCTGTATTGCCCAACCTGATGGACTTTGAAGATTGCATGTGTCTATAGTTGAATGTGTGTGTGAGAAGTGTTTCTCTTCTCTGTGGTTTCTAGGGAAACCACCATTAAAGTATAGGCCTCTGTGTGTCTGTGTGTGTGTGTGTGTGTGTGTGTGTGTGTGTGTGTGTGTGTGTGTGTGTGTGTGTGTGTGCGTGTGTGTGTACAAAGAAGAAATGCATTCACCCAACTTATGGACATCTATTCTAATTTGGGCATCAATACCATTCTCATTCAACATTACTTTAACACTCTCGTGGTCATTAAATTGTACACCAGACATAAACCTTCATAAGGAGCAGTTTGTTTAAGTGTAAAATTCAACATAGATGTGCATTTGCGAACATATACAATATATTCAAAGTTATCATTTTGATTTATGGGCATCTGAGGGGTGACCTGTAGCTGCATGAATACAGGCCTGCAAGGGGCCTGCTTTCATGCAGTTACATAGGTTTGTGTGAGAGATCAGTGATGTCACAATAAGCAGATGCAGATGGAAAAACAATCACAAATGGGATGTTTTATATTAAGTTAAGGAGCAACAATGAACATCTAATACGTCAATATTGTCCAGGAAACGTCTGGTGGTCAACGCAAGCTGTTCTGACAAAAACAGGATATGTGTTATACTATAAGCTCAAGGAAATGCGATGGGCACTACAAAGAGAGCCTCCTGTGACTCCACAACTCATAGTACATGCAAATGATTTTAGGTAGAGCTCCCAGAGCGGATCTTCATTCTTCATTTTAGCTGTAAACTATACAGTTTACAAAACAGGGCATAAAAGAATGTTTGCATTGCTGTGATGTAAGATTAGAGGTTGAATTTGAAACCAAGAAGCCACAACTATAAAGTAAACATCTTAGCCCACTAAGGGTTTGAAACAATGGTTTATTACTGCTAATGATCCACTAATGATTTCATACTTGATTTGTGGCCTTCAAAAGCCCAACAAACAAAAACAAACACAATTACAGTACTGTGAAAAAGTCTCGAGTTCTCCGGGCTTTGCCTTTTGGCTGCTGTTTCACTCATTTCAAATACAGCAACTGAAGATTTGAGTGTTTTTTGTTCCTTAAGCTACTTAACAATGACCCATGAATCATTCTAGCATAAGAAATCCACCAAAGTCAAGGAACCAGTATTGTGTCTACACAAAACACACAACTTGGAAAAGAACCAATCTGCAAAAAAATGCCAAAAAAATTACAGTTTGACAAGCCTCGAGTCTGTAGGAATTTTGCACCAGCAAAGTGATTCCCAATTAGCTCAAAACTTGGAATATATCTGCGATCTGTGCAGTGAGTCCTTAAAAAATTTGAGGAAATTTGACAAGTGGAGGACAAAAGAAGAAGTTGCAGGCCTAAAAACTGTCTAGAGCAGATGAACGGTATCTGAAAGTCACGTCCTTAAGAAAAAAAAATCCAGCACACACCTGACACAGGATCTGTGATCTGGCCCCTTCAGTTGATCCATCTACTGTTCACTGAAGCCTCATCAGAAATGGTGTCAGTGGAAGGATGGCTGTCAAGAACCTATTCTTCAGGGAGGCAAAGTTGCCCAAATTACACAAGAACTGTCACTGAAAGAATCAGTGAAAACAGGCCTGATGGAGTAAGGCATCCAAACGTTTTGCATTATTGTTTTAAATTACTGTAGCAAGTGTCTACAGCCATTTATAAAATGCAGATGGTGTTGAAAATGATAAAAATATTAACACAAAAAAGTACAGTCAGATTTTGATCCACCATGGAAAACTATGTGGAAAGCACTGGATTGGTATTTTTTCCTTATGTACTGTATTTTCATGTATGTTTGTATTTCAGTAAATAGCTGCAACATTTCTCAAGCAAAATATAAAGAAATTGAAGGTGGCTCAAGATGTTTTCCCAACACACATAATTATAACTAATCAATGTGATAAAAATGGCACAATAAAATAATTTCAAACTATATATTGTCAAACTACAACCCTGTGAGTGCTTACTGTATTTGGGTCATTACAAGCGTGTGATTTTTTTAAACTGTCACTTTAAATTTAACATGTAAACACATGTTACACACTGCATGTTCAGTCAGTAACTACAGAAATAAGGATATAAGGAAAATCCCTGTTGTTTATTAAGTGTGACAAAACTCATTCAGTCTGTAAACATTTAGTAAGCACGTTGGCAAGTGATTCATGGGGCGTCTCTGTGTATGTGCTGGGACGGCAGGGCGCATTTCATCATGTCATTAGCAGTCTAGCAAGCAGAAATGACTTTTTCTGCACCTTGGAGCATGTTTCAGATCAATGCCCTTGGCAGTTCTTAAATCAATGAGTGATGCTGTAACTAGGGGACTCATCTGTGAAACAGACCCCTGGGAGAGAGCTTGAGTGAGAGAGCGGCTGTCAAAGAAGAAAGACGAGAGAGAAAAAATCCACAGTTTAAATAAACAAAAAGACAACAGAGGGGACAGGAGGACAGGCGGAGGGGAAGTGTAGGTCATCTTAGTGGATATGCATGTAGTATGTGTGGTATGGATGTATGTGTGTCTGCGTATTAAAGACAATAAAACAGAAACACATCCAGAAGCACTGACCTTTCTAAGTGCCTTTTGGTACAGCACAATGCAAACGCAATCATGTCTAAATAATTGGTTACTTGATGAGGCAGGTGAATCTCTGCACCTCCATCTTTCTCTCCATCTTGCGCTGCCATGTATTCCTGCAAAGTGTGCGCCTCATACGGGGTGGGGGAGCAAAGTAATGGGCAGGAGGTGGAGCATGAAAAAGGTTAGGGAGAAAAATCACATCACCAGAGAGAGAAACGATGAGAGTGCGCCCAGCACCCAAGGCCAGATGTATTTACCTGGGTAATGATAGTCATCTGGACCGACAGGGTGCGTATATGTAGTGTATATATATGTGCATGTGCGTGCTTGTGCGCGTGTGTGTGGTACAGGGTGCTGTGTAGGCTAGGTTTCTCTTTGACTGCTAGCTTGCCAATTTATTTGCTGGCGAAAACACAACAGTGTCTCTTGTTCGCCCTTTCCTCTGTTTGTCCTCCTCTCATCTCATTTTTGTTAACATTCTCTTTTTGTTCCTCTCATCCCATCTTGCTTCTCCGGTATCCTCTCTCTCTTTCTACCACCATCATCTCTCTGCTTTGCTTCAAAAGTTGCCTTTATTAATTCATAAACAACACACTTCACACACGATTGGGTTCCATAGGCACCGGAGCATGATTCAATCCCCCTGCATGCACACATGCTCGCGCCCTTCTTCCTTGTTTATGCACCCTATTACCTTGCCTTCCCTCACCCCTCTTCTCGCCGGCTACCTCCGCCAGACAGTTCCCTACTTCAGCAGGCATAAAGTGAAGGCTACAGCCATTTGTGTTCTGTTATGTACAAATAGTTGGCACATTGACTCGCCTCTAGCACAAAGGGAGAGAACGCAAGCTGATGTAAATACTTCGTTTTTGCCTCGGTTGTCCAGCGCTCTTCGCCACGGGTCATGGATCTTTCTGTTTTGCTGATTTTCTGTATTTTTTATTTTTCTCGCAAACATTATTCGTTTTGTGCATTTGCAGAAAAAAGAAAAAGTCTGTCTGCGAGTGCACGTGCACGCACATTTGATTCATTTCTTTGGGGCATGTGTGTGACACTTGGCTGCTCTTATCGAGGGTTGCCAGATGTGCGCCCTGAGGTCAAAGAGGGGTCCCATTTATGCGCGTGCACGCACACTTGTGCACACGGATACATAAAAACATGTACATGCCCTTTCTCAAGCCTCCCTCCTCCCCACTGGAAAAGAGTAGGAAGGGAAAGGAATGGGTGCTTGGATATGGATTGCTGGGATTGAATTAAAAACATTAGCTTGAGGCTGTACGGCTGAATTCTGATGATGAGGCCACCGGGGGAAAATGGAGAAAATGGGCTTTCGCTGCCAGGGCCTTGAAAATCCCTTACTAATGGAATGAGAAAAGGCAGATAGCAAGAGCGAGGGAGGGGAAGAAAGGA
Organism: Neolamprologus brichardi; assembly: GCF_056152115.1. Taxonomy (NCBI): domain Eukaryota; kingdom Metazoa; phylum Chordata; class Actinopteri; order Cichliformes; family Cichlidae; genus Neolamprologus; species Neolamprologus brichardi. The sequence continues at coordinate 28,538,323 of NC_142104.1, forward strand.
TATCACACAGATGAGTGTGCGTGAATGGTTACAAAGACAATGCATTCTGTTTGTGTGCGTGAGTGTGTGTTCATGTGAGAGCAAAATGGGCTGAAACAAATGGAGCAGAGCCAGAAGGCCTCCAATGAAACATCATTACAAGTAGCTCCAGAAATATTATGCCAAAGGCATAACTAGCAATGCTGGGAAGGGCAGAGTAGATTATTTCCAAGGAGCACACAAGTCACAGCACAGGCACTTGAGCGCTAACACTTGGACACAACATTCACACACGAGTTTGATGTTGTTGAGTAGTCTCAGCTTCGGACGTAAATCGATCCAGCTCGGTTTAGATGGTTAGGACTTTTGCCAAATATGTTTAAAAGATGTGCTTATTTTGTTCATGGCGGACGTTTTCATTCCTGGTGCCAACCACAGTTAAACAAAAGATCGTATAAAATAGAAGGAAAAAATGCTGAAGGCATGAAGTAGCAAAGGGTAACTGCCTTCTCTTAATCGTTGTCTTTATCCCTGTTATAAACCATTCTGGACTGTAGTCTGAGAAATATGGGCAGATGGTTAATTAGAAATAAAAAGCTCTGAGTGCACACTGAAGAAATGCCTGTTTCTTTTCCTCATTTTGCCTTTCTCCACCACCATCACGGTTAATTCTCTGGTAAATTCTCCAAGCGGTGGGCATTTCAGCCCCCTCATTTCTCTGTAAAATGAATAGAAGCATCTGACATGGGCTGCCATGGGCTTTAAATGTACAATCTGGCTGTTTTTATAATGGGAACAAATTAATAAGTGAATGTTATCTGTGGGTAGCAGCGCGGGGTGGCTTGCCAGGCCCTTTTGTTCCCGTACCACTTCTTTTCATGTAAAATGACAGAAGACACAAAACAGACAGAGCTCTTGGTCTGAACTGGATTTTGACACGGATATTGACACACTTTTTGTGTGCATGCACGTGCAATGTGGCACGCATTAAAGTGCACACACCGAATGCGGATAGGTTATTTAAATGTGTTTGCGCGCAGTGTTTAGGATGAGACTAGTTTCAGGTTTGATGGAGAACGCGCGGCTTCCCTGTGGAAACATGAATTTTCTGAGCATAAACAGGCGGCCAGAGCAGGAATGAAAAATAAGGTGAGGCTGAATCAAGCATAGGTGGCCAGCAGCGTCTCGCTCCTCTTTCTCTCTCAATATTGGTATTGCGAAGTCACAGAGATGGCAATCAGCAGGAGATGTGTCTCGAAGATGAAAGCAGGGAGAAGAGAAACAGAAGGAGAGCGAGAGAAAGGACAGCCTCTTAAGGCACCTCTATCAGTCTGTCGTTAGGAGGGTAATGAACCTAGCACCAGTGCTGCCAAGCAACCAATGACTCACTCGCACACACACACAGCACATGCACAGACTATACAAAATAAACACGCTAACAAAATGGAAATCTCTCAAGTACCTGAGACGTGTCCCTGCTACTCAGCCATTATCAGACAATCTTCCCAATTACACAATGTTTATGCAGAAAAGAGAGGATGCACACAGTGCATCATACGAGCAGGAGTAACAGATTGTTTCCATGTTTACTCAGATCCATCGTTCTCTTATATTTTTCCCAGGCTGCTCGGCTTTTGCCATATGCTGTAGGTTTTTCTCCACTTGATGTGTTCTTCAAAGATCCATTTATCTCAGACAGAAATATGCCTTATAGGATAATTCCAATCATTTTCCTCCTGGGGCGCACTTATCTAGATTTTACCAACACGCCATCTAATGATTTTTTTTTTTCAGTCAGCACACTAAAGAGTGTTTTGAGCTGTTTGTTTTGTAATTCATTCAAGATTTTTGAGTCACCCCTGATTTCTTCATATTTTGTTTAGAAATTGGGACATTGCCATAGTAATTTCTTAAACATGTGCAAAACCAATAGAAAAGCAATATACAAGTGTTCAACTCTTGTAGCTTGAAAGTCAGTATTTGGTATGACCATCTTTATTCTTCAGCACAGGTTGGACTCTTTTAGACAGCTTTTTTGTCATTTCTTTAAGTACTCTTCAGGAATAGTTCTCCAGTGGTCACTGTTGTACCTCTCTCCTGACGTTCTCCATATGTATTGACATATATATGAATACAAATCTCATCACTCCATAAAACCTGCTACCACTGATTTTCAGTCCAGTTCTTGTAGAACTTGGCATCCTTGACACGCCATTTCCCTCCCTGAAGAATGGCTTCTTGACAGCCACCCTTGCACTGAGACAATGGACAAGGCCTCAGTGAACAGTAGATGGATCAATTGAAGGATCGGATGCATCTCTCAGGTCCTGTGTCAGGTCTTTGCTCGATTGTTTCCATATTTCTTAAGGACATGACTTTCAGATACTGTCTCTGGAGAACTTCAAGAAATGTTGAGGAGGTAATTTAGCCATTTAAATGAGCTGTGTTGGATCAAGGACGCATCTAAAACCTGCAGGACACCGGTTCTCGAGGCCTGGAGTTGGCCAACCCTGAGTTAAAGAATACTATGTATGTGTTAAGCAGCTTAGCAAACAAAAAATATTCATCTAAAAATGTTCAGGTCCAAGGACTGGACTGAAAAAGCAGCTAATGTCCAGTGAAACACTATGATATAAACTCACTTAAGTGTAAATGACGCGTCTGATCAATATTCAAAGTCAACCCTACTCAACAAGCTTACACTTAATCTGCCAAATGCAATATAATGTATTCCTCCTGCTCTAGCCACTATTTAAGTTCAGCTGCCAGGAATGTATTTGTGCCTCGTGTCACAAAAATCTGAAATTTGAGTAAATCACACCCACGTGGATTGGCTGCCAGAGTTTGGGCTTGTGATTCTGCCCAATGTGAGGCAAAAGAAATCTATCATCACAAAACTGAAGTGAATTCCTCCCGCTGCTGTCACTGGTCACTAGCTGAAGCTTTAAATAATACAATCTGATCAGCTCAAATCCAGGACAGCTGTTTTTTCAGCCGAACAAACGCTTAAAGGAATTCCCTCAAGCTCTGCCTACAAATCTGAGGCATTGCTTCTGTTAACGTAAAGTACACAGCACAAGACGAATGTTCACATATTCAACTGTTGTATGCGCATCCAAAGCAGTGACGAAACAAATGCTCGTTTTAACTTTTGGAAGCACATAAAGCAAGGTTGCAATCTAATTACTCAAACATCAATCACATTACTCTATCCTTGCTTGAACTCAGCCCTGCTAACTTCTAGCTCTGCCTGCACAGATGCATGTTGTGCATTTCTGCAACACTGAACCAATGTGTTTGTTTTTGGCTGCTGTGTTTACATGTCAGCAATCGTCATCAACAAGCCACCCCCCCTGAGGACATGGGTTTAACTGTCAGCCTCAGTCAGACATCACACACACACACACACACACACACACAGTTTTTGATGTGTGTCATCTTCTCTTAAGATATCAGGCAGACATATACATGGCTCAATACCTCCATAATCTTCTACCAGAGTGAACCTGGACTGGGCTCTCCATGAAAGCGAGCGTGAGAGTTAGAAGTCAATCGTCCTCAAAGCTGGGCCTCATAGAGTTCACAAGCAGCGCCGGTTATGGCTGAGCCAGAAAGCTCCCCACAGTAACAGTGACTGGGTTAGTAAGTGACGGACCTGGTCCTCTCCCCATCACCCTCACTATCACAGACACTCAGGCCGACTGTGGTTTGTCTTATTGTCACTGTGTGAGATTGGCAAGGCTACATTACCAACACTCTGATTTATATATTCCAGTGACGTCTGGTACGCTTACAGGCCTTTGTTGTTCCTCTCACTTAAACCACAACAGTACTGGACGGTATCAAACCTTCATGTACGCAGGCTAATCAGAATGAGCCCTCATACAGTTATTAATGTAATTACCGACAGATCATCCGTTCCCATTCTTTTTAATGTCTTGGTCTCTTGTTTATTCCCGGCCTGTTTGGTCCAGCTGAAATGGCTGTCATCTTAATTGACCAAAAAAAGGGGGAGCCAATGCCACATTTAATCGTGTAATAGTGTGAATATTATTACATGCCTAATTTCCATTAGCCAGCATTAATCCACTGAATGAAGTGGTGCTCACGGCCCGCTCACCCCTATTCAGGGACAAACTGCACGAGTCTCTAGGCTTGTTTCCGTGTCTCCACTGGTCATACTCGCAAGGCAGCTCGGTGGCCAGACTGTGGTGCTGATTATAGGTGACAGGGACACTGCTGGCCAGAGGGACCTGGGAAAGTTGGCATGGCAATGGTGAAAGGTCATTACCACAGCACTGTCAGCATCATCACTGTGACACTGTGACAAAAGAGCCAAAGAGAACAACAAGGAGACTCCAACACATTCACACGTCCCCTTTTTGGGAAAAAGGCCTTTGCTAAATAAAAGTAAGGGTTATTTAAAAATGAAAAATGTTTTTCTCAGATTGTTATAAAGCCAATAAAACATAATACACTGCTGAGTTTAAAAAATATATCCTACAGCTTATTAAATGGCTTTAAAGCAATTATTATCCAAGCAAGGATCTGCTCCAAGTCCTCACATGACTGGTATCATAAGCTAATATATAGCTGAAGCTACATGCTTCAGCTATATATTTCTTTTTTGTCCCTCTAAGGGTGAAGCATTACCTCATTAATAAAGAATTGAGCGAGGCTTCTCGATATTATCATTCCAAATAACTTTCAGCCTCATTTGAAAGTCATGTTGCTCCATTACTGGAGCAGTAATCTCTATAAACACACATATGAGAAGATTTCTGGCAGTAAAAGCTTTCTGTTTGACGTTGGTACTCCGATTCATGGTGACTAATCACATTTGAGCAGGCTTTAGTTACATGCATGTAAACAGCACATGTGAGGAGCAAAAGCAGGAACGCCTTTGCAAAGTACAACCTAAAAACCATTGACTAATGTCTGTCAACAATGGAGCTTTTTATTGTCTTATTAAAATGTGTGTAGAATTTAAACAATGACCAGGACATGGATCAGGAAATGTGTTTCTACATTTCATCCATCTGGTTCATCTCTTAAGTACTATATTTTTACCAATAAATAGCTGTAGACTGGCTTGTCATTACAGTTATTTTGAGTTGTATTTTTTGTTCCCCATTACTATCCATGAAATCCGTAGAATATTTTTGTTAGAGCTATTTTTGAATTTTACTTTCAGACATTTTTTTCAGGCTCAATTCTCTGCGTGTGATTCTTTTGCTAAACACTTCAATCCCTTGGACTGCACGGCCTCTTTGTCTCTCCATTCGGCACTCTCCTTTTTATAACTTCTCGAGTACAAGTGGGAGCAGAGGGTAGGAGGAGGGAGTGATTGGAATTCATTATGGTCAAATGATTGCAAACTCTAGAAGCTGAGAGCCTTTTCTAATCACAGCTGAATGGGCTGGAGAGTTAATGTGGGCAGGCTGTGGAGAGTGGAGAGGAAAGGAGGAGCGAGAACTCCATCGTCGGTGTAGCGCTTTCAAGGGCTCTTCACGGGGCTCTAATGGTGGAATTGTTCTGACACTGAATGGATGTTTGAGATGTTGTGTTTCATGGCCGTGACTCACTCTAAAAAATGTAGTTAGGTTCATTTCTGTGCAGAGGTTTTTATAGAAATGTTTTCACAGGAAAGAAAATAGACAATTTTCCTCATGACAGTAGGTCGGTCGCCAGTCGGGTATTGATGCGTGCCCATAAGGGTCCTTTAAATCAGAGCTCTTTTGGTCGGCTGCTGAATCAAAAAATAACGACAACAAACCAGGTGAGATGCAGAGCTCCAGTGAACATCTATGCATCAGCACCTCAGTCGGAAAACAGAAACTCCGATCTGACCCATATTTCTTCTGGCGATTGTTCAACTACAGTCATTGCATATGCAAGAATACTATTACCTATAACTGCAGTTCAGCTTTTCATCTGTTTTCACAAATACTGACTGATCTGACTGACTGATACATGACTTGTATAAAATTGCTCTTTCTCTACAGTGTGATTTCATTTGTTGCTGTGAGAAGAAATACAAGGACTCTGTTGAATTCATTTAACTCTACCCCTCGAAAGTGTACGATGAGTTAACCTTGAAGCTCTTTTCAGCACTGAGTTGTTTCTGTCATATTTCTGCCTGCATATACAAAAAATGGGTTTGCAACAGAAGTTAGTGAGGATGGTCTCTGCCTATGCAGTTACCCCTGGAAAAACACAGAAACTATTCTAATGGTCATCAAACCAGATCTTTATTGAAGGATACTGAGGTGCCCAAACTCGTCATTAAGGGTACAGGGGTGGTCACGTTGCACTCAATTTTGTCTCCATCAATGAGGCAGTGCAACATCACACTCATTTCTGAAACTTCTGAATGTTCAGATGATCTGCCAGTGTGCTAGTGTTAGACCAATACACAGGATGGCTGCTGCCCCAAAACATTTGGCTCTGCTGAAATCGCTGTGCCCACTTCCTAATATCTAGGAGTAGAGCACTACTGCTTTTCAAATCCTGTTTGGGTCTCTGCGCTCCTCCTCTACCCGTCTGGGCATGTTGGCACCAACTATAAAGGAGCTGAATAGTTGGCACACATTGGGCATCTGAGGGCCGGGGATCAGAGGAGAGGAGATCACTCATCCTGCCATCAACTTGGCGCAGGCTTTTGGGACAGACTCACTACAGATTAGCCTGCAGTGCTAACCTGTGCGACTGCAGACCATTGGCGAAGCACATCAATGGCTGAGAGACTCCCCGCAGACTTTAAAGACATATGTGCACATGGCAGATCAAATTAAAATGCTGACACTGAGGTGGTTTCATCTTTTGGCACTATCTTCCAAAGAGCCACCTGGCCAGTGCAGCGTGCCTGTGCTCATCACAGTCCTCATTGCAGATAACTGCTGGTGTTAGCCTGGAAATTCCTAGCACTTGAATCCAAAGCCATATGTCTCTGTTAGCCTGCGCATAATATTGAATATATTATTGCCACTTGCTGCTGTGCCTCTGTTTTTCAGATTCATCAAGATCCAGTCCTGTGTGGCCCTATAAGACTGAGTAATTTGTCTCAGAAACAGAAGATAGGCTATCAAGCAAAACAACATATGCAGGATAGTTAGCACCCTTTTTTTTCCCAACCAAAAACCATATGCACTAATGCTAATCCAGCAGGGTTTAAAACAAAATCAAATGGCTTTAAGCTGTGAAGCTTGAATAATGACTGCGTAAGCCCATAAGGAGAAACAACTGGATTGGGGTGACAATTATCATTTACTATGTTGTTAGTTTGCGCAGGAAAGATGGAGTTGTGATGGACCATTTTAAAAGTGTCTAATAGAGTCGACAGGAGGTCATGAAGTCCTGGAGGTTTTCCCAGAATGCCTCAGCAAGCGTAGATGGACATCTGCGGTGACACAACAGTGGCCTGAGATCATGTGTCTGACTTCATTACGCATTATGCTTCCGACACGTTGGCAGTGTAGGGGCTCAGGGTCTGCACAGTGACATGCGCGTGCATGCGTGTCCAAACAGACGCACATCCTACTTTTACTGACAACACAAAATGACCCTGGACTGTCTGCAATATCAAGACTCACGGATCGGTTGGTGCTTGTTGGATGCTAAATTAATAACACAAACATTACTGAAGAAGAAGAAGAAGAAGAAAAAAGAAAGACATGCAACCCAAGGCACTAATCTGGCCAAGCAGACAGACTGGCTTTAAGTGTAAATCTAAACGGTGTTAAACTGCGCTGCAAATATGAGGTCCCCTGTTGCTAATGAGTCGGTTTAGCCAGAGGAGGCCAAACATAGCTGGAAAGCCTTTGACTGATCACAGTGCTAAGAGGCATTTATTGAAGCTGGCGGATCTTATTTTCACACTCCCAGCAAACCCTGACTCCTGGTGTGAGTGTGCAGGGGGTGTGATATGTGTATGTGTGTGTGCCAGCTGCATTTCACTGTTGATGGACACGCAGATTTATGGGAGGCCAGATGGGTCTCAGGGTATGCGAACTGAAATTAGGTTCAACTGGCACTCCGCTGTCCTGTGTTTGCCCAAGTAAAGGTTAGTGTCCAGACGCTTTTTGTTATCAGCCTATTTCGTTTTTATAGTGATGAAGCAAAATGAAGTAAAGAACACGAGGAGAGACCGCAGTTAACCAACCACTAATTCAGCGGTCCCCAACCCCCGGGCCTCGGTCCGGTACCGGTCCGTGAGAGTTGAGGCTCAGGTGTGAAATGTATAGTTTTCAGGGTTTTTATCGGTTTTCAGCGTTATTTTGTTATCGTTTTTATCGTTTACTCGGTTTTCCTGGGTCTTTTCACGTGTGTTATGAATAAATCTTCTTTTTTTCAGTACCGGTACTAGTTTTATTTTGTTGTATTTATCCGCGACACCTTAAAGGCGGGTCCATGAAAATATTGTCGGGCATAAACCGGTCCGTGGCGCAAAAAAGGTTGGGGACCGCTGCACTAATTAACAGGAGAACGCGTGGCAGGCTTCCAGAACACACACTGCAATGACTGCTGATTTAATCAGGGAAACAAAAGTGAGATTATTAGTAACCCCAAACACCACCCAAGGTGACCGACAACATGGGATCCCTACGCTGCATCCTGCTTTGTCAGCACTGCTACACACAGTTAAGCTGCAATGCACAGCATACACTGTGTGGCACATTTATGGGTACGCATCATAGCCACGAAAGCGAGTGAAACAAATCGCATCTGAGTTGGGTTGGAGCCTGCACGCTCACTATATATAGAGGTGTAAATGCCTCGCACCGGTCCACCTCAAAACATCTGACGATGCAAATCTAATCTAAGCAAACATGCCACAGTTATGTCGCGCCTCATTTTAGGTTTGTAGCAGTGGCCTTTAACTGGATTGTGGAGTACAGCCACCCTTACGCTGCTTTTCTCTAAAGGGGAATAAGGGGTGGGGGCTGGGGGGGAGTGCAGATTGGCTAAGAGGAAACGACAGGTGGACACTTGGGTCATGAAACCTGGATTGCCACTGGGGGGCCTGCTGGTTGCTTTCAGCATGGTCATGTTGTCATCCCCCCTTCCCAACTGTTTGACTGCCAACCCCCCACTTTCTGGCTTCGTCCACTCCCCCTGCAGCACAAGCACCTCCTGTCTGCCCCCTCTCACCCACACGACAGCAGAGACCCCCAAGCAGCTGGAGCCGATGACACTTGTCAGCAAAGAGATAGAGTGTCCACTGTGTCTGACTCCAGCCTCTCAGACTCATGCACACACTTACAAGCTTCATACATGTCCATGTTCACACACACGCACACGCATTTTCTGACACCTCCTGACAGTATATGTCAAAGATCATTCTAGAAAGGCAGCACGCGTAAGACGAGACTGAGACAAAGCCGACGCACACAAATGCACACATGGCTTTACTGGGTGGTTATACAGACACGACGCACCGTACAAAAGCTCGCTTAGACACTTTCATTCGCGCTGCAATGTGGGCACACCACTGCGCTGACATGGTTTTAAACTAACGCTGGGAATTGCAAAAGAAGTCACTACACTATCATGATACGTTACCCACAATAATGATGTATCACAATGCAATTATACAGACACTGCCAGGCAATTCTGTACAGTAGAGAGACACAAAAGGAAGAATGCAGACATAATGTGTGTAATCAGTCCACACTGTGTCAATGTGTGTGTGCGCTATCAAGTCAGTTCAGTTTTTAGCTTTTTGATAACCCTCGACTGTCCACCGTTTTCTTCCTCTTGTTCCTGCAAATTCACAAAGAAGAGACCATTAACACCTTTTGAGGAGTCATGAGGTGCTGTTGAGCATTTGGTGAGTAGGAATCTGTTTAGTGTGCTCATGTTTTCAGAAAAATATCAATATTTTTTGCTAATGTGTTGATAAATGCATTGCAAGAGAAAGGAATCCACTATATTGCCATATCAATAGTTTGTCCTGTCCTTAGTTCTAACATATTAAAGGCATAAACAAAAACTCTTGGGTTTACATCTTGACTGTGCTCAGCGCTTTAAGGAAATCTGTATTCATTATGGAACGGTTTTCAAATGACTCAATCTTCAGATTAATGAGATGTAAATGAGACGGGTGGTGTAAACATGGTGGCATTAATCGAGCCAATCAATGCTTTTCAGTCTTTCTCTGCTATATCCCTAATGTTATGTCATAGATCGTTCCTACAGCCACAGCAGCTACACGTTGCCAGCTGCAGCTGTTATAACAGTGGTTTGCAAAGACTTCGTAGTCTTATTTATTCTCTCGCATTAAAGGCCATGTAATGATTAGCTTGCACTCTGGAACTTTTGCCGTGTTTTGCATTAAGTGTTTCAGGGTTAAACAGCGGCAATCAATGCACTCGGTGAACACATGCTCGACAAACCATGTGATGACTGAGAGGACTGAAGCAGCGTGTAAGAACAAATACTTACGCACTGGTTTAAGACTGGATCGACAATTTTACTCTGCAGTTGTATCCTTTTATTGCAAATGCAAAAATGAATGACAGTTTCATGCAGTAGCGTTTAGTATATAAAGCAACTCTCATAAAAATGCAGGTGCTGTGCTGCTTCAGCTCTGACTCTACCCTTTCACTTCTGATATATGCAGTATTTTAACATGCTTATATGAGCTTGACAGCCTATATCCGTGTCCACCCTGCTCCCTCAGAGTGGAGAACCAGGCACAGTGTCAGATGGCAAGCTGAATTAAGGCGATGTCAACACATTCACCGTGGCATGGATGAGTTTCAGCAACTCACTGACCGTTCTGTCACTGTCATCTAAAGGTATGCATGTACTCTATGCATTAGGAAGCCGCGTGTTGAGATGTACAGACTGCAATCAAATTGAACAGAACACAAATGTGAATTTTTTCAATTATGTCCGATTTTCTTGATCACCACCTGTAATGCTCACCTGTGCTTTTTTTTTAAAAACAACAATATCAGTCAAAGATCATGTAACATTTTATTTTCAGCAATTTAGATTGTTTGACACCCAAACTTTAAGCAGTCTGGGCTGAGGAATAAATGACAAAAAGCTTTTTTTAAAGTCTGCTTTACTTTAATCGTTCACCAAACATTTTTGGCTGCAGTTTACACCAAATGTGTATTCAGATGTACTCTTTTAAATGTATGTGTTTAAAACCGTGATCACCTTTAGGTTCTTCTTCTTCCTACAACCTACTGTGTATATAAAGTGTAAAAGGAAAATGTAATGTTATCATCTTGCCTTTTTTTTTTTTTTAGCCTGAAATAAAAGACACTGTTTTAGAAATAAGCATCTGCATATTCAAAGCAGGAATGAGGTTTTGGTTGTCACTTGAAAAATGACAATTTTAAAAATACGCGATTTTGTTTTCCTAAGAGAAATTCTTTGTCAGTAATTCACAATGATTTGTGTCAAACACACACGAAAAGATGCTGACGCGAAACAAATGTAGACAAGACCAGTAAACATCCGAGCGCTATGTTTATTAATACATGGAGGTTCCCAGCATGAATGAATTATTGTACATCTCTGGTTTTTATCCATATACCGTCTTATATGTGGAGTAGAAATAAAATGAAAGCAGTTGGACGTCACAAGAAAGTGTAATAAAGTTGAGCAAAATATGCCAAATTGTAATTTTGTCTTTACATGTCTGTTATCTTAAATAAAGATTAAAACACTGGAGCTGCATCCTTTCTGTTCAAGCTGCAGTGCTATTATTAGGAAATATACTGTGAAGTACACACATGACTAATATAACCAGCACAGGTTTCGACAGAACTTGTGAGGTCAGCGATGGTTTTGAAGTTTGACACATGACCAACTTTAACTGGGCTCGGAGTAGGAGTTTGGATATGTGAACAATGCCAAGTTGAGTCCTGAGCCAAAAGCTCCTTTGCTCAAGCCTCAGCTTCCTGACAAGCTTATTCCACTTGTCAGACAGACCTGAATTATATTTTGTATTACAGACGCCTTCAAAGGAGAACTCTACCATTTGGGCCAAAAATATCTCTGTCAAAGGAGATGATTGAAAATGTCAGGATGACGCCTCGCGACAGTGACAGTAGCTATGGGGTTTTTCTTTAGCATTGAGAGGAACAAAGCTAGCTCTTTGTGGAAAAATAAAAGTTTGCGTCTGTTATTTGTGTTTGTCTGTGGGTGGTATCTGCATGTGCTGTGTTGTTTGCTCACTGTTCATATGTCATACTGCTGTATTTTTATGTTAGCCATGCTTACATGAATTCTATTTTTATCCTCCTCTCTAATGTACTTAGTTCAAGATTAAATTTCCTTTTAAATCTGTGCATGAGCCCTATACATCCGCACCTACTGCGAGTCCAGCCGAGAGGTTCAGGTGCTATGTCACACCCTCGCGGTCAAAGCCAGAATCGATCATCTCCTTCCCATCCATCATCAGACTGCAGCTTGAAGGAAGGAGCGCGACACTCAGAGCTGCGGCGAACGAGAACTGCTTCACCTCCTAAACAAACTTCTCACCAGGAGAGGTTTTAATTAACAAGCGAGACACCAAGGAGCAAACAAGTCAAGTGGGGAGAAATGTAAACACATTTGATAAACTCTGGTTGTTTGCATCGGCATCCCTGGCTTCCTTTTACACACAAGCCAGAGACACATGTCCTCCACTGCCCCACTGTCCCTTCCCTGTGCATCCACAGCACTTTGCAGCTTGTTAGTGGGGCAAGATGTTTGGTGCAGTGTCCCAAAGGCAGCGGCGTGAAGGTGACATCTATCACTTAGAGCCCTGGCATGCTATAAATACCAACCGGCAGGCTCCCTGTGGTTCCGCCTTGTGACAGCTATAGCTTGGAGTGGGAGGGAAACAGCTGATGGGGGGGGGGGGGGGGGGGGGGGGGGAGGGAGGTTGGGTGATGGAAGGTGGGGAGGAGAGTTGGAAGGGAGGATTTACAGCTGAAAGGGAGGGGCTGGTGGTGGGGGGTGGGGGGTTATGCCTCCAGTGGATGCTGTCACTACCAGGGTATCTTAATTATATCCTTCAGACACAAATCTAAAAAGCAGTTGGTTCATCGTGACAAATCACATACACAAAGAGCTTAAGGAGACTGTTTTCATTTCCGTGCATACCTGCATACCTAAATACCAGTGAGGGATGTTATGTGCTAAAGACTTTGCATTCAAATCACAACAAAGCATTTTACGGTGACGCAAACTGAATACCAACAAAACCCAGGTATGCGTTTCAGGGTTAAAGGACTTAACATTAAAGCAGAAGGAAAGAGGCGAAGATATGGATCCACATGTTTTGGTTATTATAGGCACACACTACACAAACACAAGGCTCATGAACTCTCTGCAACACCCTTAATCTGTTTAAATGTTGGGTTATTGAGATTTAAATTGTGTGATTTCAGTAGATTATTTCCCTTTGCTTGTCATAATCCATTCGCCATAATACCTCGGCTTTATAACAGCGTCTGACAGATGCTGAACAAAAGTGTTTTTCTCATACAACCACTTAGAAATGTGTTGCTCTGTGCCACCTTCTGTCTATTCAGCTCTGTTTGTACGCTTCTTTATCTCAAGGGCTTGGCCATTCAACAAAAGATTATTGTCATCTTTTCAACCGGCGAACCAGAAGAGAAAGGCGTTTCCCAACCCGACAAGCCAAAAGGAGCATACGCATAAACCTGTCTATAAGAAAATGTGCTTAACAGTCTATCGTAGCTATGACTAACAATCTGCCCATTCTTCTCTACTGTTTTCCTTCTGCCTCCTGTAAACAGTATATTCACCTGTCATCACACGAAAAGCCACAAAAACCACAGCAGCTGGAAATCAGCCACAGGTATTTTCCACAGAGCAACACGTGATGCTTGTATTTACCTTCTGAGTTACTGAATTCTTTAACGATGACTCTGTAAGCCATAACTCCCCCCCCCCCCCCCCCTATCGCACTGTCACACTGTTTGGTAACATAGCAGCGGGAAACTGTAAAAACAAAATTAAGCCGTCAAAACATTTAATGATTAGATGACATTTACACTTCCTGTTAGGTAAAATGCTTTGACTTTCTCACGAAAAACTGATAATGGCCATTTGGCAAATGTAAATATTATTTAGGATTATTATGTCTCCTAAAGCAACGTTTTGAGAATAATTATCAGGGTGTTACAGACTGTACATGCCTTGAGCTAAACTGTGAATATCTGATATTTGACCGTATAAATATTATCGAGTTGAAACAGCAGCTTGAACTTCTTTTTTTTATTTTTGAAGACTGGTTGGTTAAAGGGGACCTACTGAGCTCAAATCCAACATCATATTTTTTTTATTCTAAGGCCATTACTGAAGTAGCATTGTAGGATTTACAGTTCAGTATAATTATTATTACTACCTCGCCTTTGTACATGCACTTAAATTCCTCCCCAGTTTGAAAAATCTGAAGTCTTCCTCCCTTTAACTCTGATTGGCTGCCCTTGATAAACACAATGTTTGAACAGCAGGTGGGCGGGCCTTCTGCATTTGTAATTTGAGCTGTTTAATACGAGCTTCCACAATTGTCAGAGTACAAACACTCACTGGCTACTTGTTTAACTGCTTGTTATGGCAAACATCTACACATCTAAACATCTACAGAATTTGCAAAAAAAGGTGATTTAAGTGTGATTTACCATCCCAAGGGTTTATATTCGAATGATTCAAAAATGAGTGGCAGCATTCAGGCAGAAATTGCATCAGAAGAGAATGGCCAGTCTGCTTTTAGATGACAGAAAAGCAAAATTAACTCAAATAACCGCGCGATCTGATATCATCGTGTTGGTGTTGTTCCCAGATTAACATAGTAAATGTTGTTCCAGGATCAACATTGCAAGTGACCAATCAGAATGTTGTGACGTCATACTTTTGCGACTTTGGGAAAAAACGCTGTAAAACAAAAAACTGTACTTAAGCTGCGAGAAACCGCCTCTGTCCGCCGATCTACGGACCCTGACCCTTTAATAAACGCTAAGCAGAATTGATATTGTCATTGCAACATTGGAATTTCATAAATACACAAATGGCTTGGCGCGCCAAAGAATAACGTCACAACAATGTGATTGGTCTCTTGCAATGTTGATCCTGGAACAACATTTACTATGTTGTTCCAGGAACAACACCAACACGACGATATCAGATCATCCCAAATAACCACTTGTCCCAGCGAAGGTATTCTTGAAGGAGATGGGCGACAGCACCAGAAGACTACACCAGGTGCCACGCCTGTCAGTTAAGAACAGGAAACTAATGCTACATTTTACATGGGCTCATCAAAACTGGAAAAAGAAGAATGGAAAAACACTTCAAGTCTGTTGAGTCTCCATTTCTGTTGCGATATTCAGATGCTAAGGATCCCTGATGAATGTTTCCAGCACCTTGCTGAATCTGAGCCGTGTGTCCAAACGAATACCAGCAAGATATACCTAGTAAAGTATTTGGTGATTATGACAGAAAGTAAGGGAAAGCATGATAGGGATAGGTAACTCTTTACCCCTTGAAAGCCAACTATGAGCAGCTCTTGAAGCTCTTATCATATCATTTCTACTGATAACTACTGTCAAAACTTGTCATTTAGGTTATGGGGGAGGACATCATAGGGGAAGAAGTTAAAATGACAATTGGATCAGAGATATGGGAAGATTTCATTGCTGCAGTTGATGTTGCCTAATAGAGTTAAGTACAAAAAAATCCGAATGCTTCATATGAAAGAAACAGACTAATAAAATACAATTAATTTACTTAATGTTTACGTTAACAGAAATCTAAAAGCCATGTGGTTAGCCAAGATGCTTTTTAACATATAAATAGAGCCTTGTTAAATTCTTTAACAGCTTTTCTAATAGCAAGACATTAAGGGCTTTACGTTTGCTATGGTAACAGTTTACAAACGGACATGTTCATTAGCTGAGGCTGGCTGAATGTAGGTTACAGTGCACCACATCAAAACAGCCAAAACCTCTTTCACAGATGCCTCCAGAATGTCAATCTACATTGCAAACACATTTTTTCCTGAATAAAACTATCTTTAAATGCAGCTCTTATGAACAATTTGAATCAGCTGCAATGTTAATAAATGACATGAACAGCCCGTGCTGACAATTTCTGTGTGGTGAACAGTAGATAAATCTCAATCCTCATTCAAAATAATTCAGTTTTGGCATAAGTCAAACTCTGTTCCAGTTATTACTAAGTGTAATTTTTGAATTTTGCCATCTATGTATCCTTTAAAACCCAGAAATAGGGACTCCAGCATTGTGACAACTTAAGAAAAACTGACTTGGACAAAGCAGGGATTTGTCTGTAGTGTTTTTCAGTGTCCCGTTGAGTTTCTTCTCAATTCATCTTTCTTGAAATCTGTTTAGACATTTTATAACCAAGTTACTGGAATAAAGAACAGTTTGTTCCTTAAAGTTTTTGTTGAGTACCACCAACCATTAGTTCAAAGAAGAGAAAAAGAGGAAATGCCAATTCTAACAAGCCTCCAGAAAAAAAAGTCCATGTTTATGTTCCACTGTGCATAACCCAACTGTGTTTTGTGGTCGGGTTTTGAATAACAGCGGTCTGGCTCACAATGTTGAGGACATAAACCCCATGCCTCCACTGTTTTGGCTGAACTTAATGTAAACACATGCAGTAAAATCCATTTCATTGGCAAGGCAGCCCTTACTGTGGTTACCAAACCTGTTTATGGTATTGTCCTGTAAATGCTGGAAAAGTCACAGCATTCTCCCACAGGCTACAGTCCAAAGTATTCCCAAAATTTACAATCTACAAATTATAAAATAGCCAGTGACTAATGGGAGATTTTATTCCTCTGCTGTGTCAAATCTGTTTGTCTGACTGCTTGTCAGCAAGATAATACAAAAGCTACAAAGCTGAATTTGACAAAGCTCGATGGAGAGATGGAGTTTGTGCAAAGTAAGAACTCATTGCAGTTTGACGCCGATCCAGATTACTTTCTTTCAAGTTGTGAGAAAGGACACTGACCTTGGCAGAGGACGCACTCTCCAAATGTACTTCTAGTTACATTTTGGCGTTGTTACTCTGCCAGTCCCTTCCGCTCGCTTAGTTGTATCCATGGGCCAGTAGAGGGGAAAGAACTGGCAGAAAAGCTGCAAAGAAATAAGTCCAAAAACAGGGTTTTTGAGACATAACTTTATGTGCATGATCTTTATCTTTAAGTGTAGTGGGTTATTCTGGCATGGATGACTTTTAAATTGGCTGAAATGAAAACACCAGACTGCGTTTGGCAAATGGATGTGGACAAGCCAGCAGTTCCAAAATTCAAAAGTCTGAAGTCATAATAATATATTTGAAAAAAAAGTAGTAAACTACATTTGACATTGTTGACTGAATATCATTAAATATTCAAATCTTTAGATCTCATAGTCAAAGCAAGTACAGTAGAAGGCTTGTTTTTTGTGCTGCTACTACAACAGTGTTATTATTTTAGGATATCTCATCAAAAACATAAGTGTCCTCATATACTTGGCTTCTCTGCCTGACAGATTTAATGTATCACAGATACAGTCAAAAACTCATAGCAACATGAGTGTGGCACTGCTTATGTGTCCCTATGTGATGAAAAGTGAAACAAACTGATACTTACTGTATCTGTGCATGCAACCAGTGAACACTCAAACAAAAGGGACCGCTGCCTTAACAGAAACCACAACTACAAAGACATCTGTAGCCACTGCATTGGTCATCACTTAGCAGTTATTTTTTCCAATGAAATCCATGTAATGGATCATGAGAGACATGCCAAGAACAAAGCTGTAGCTTTAGCTTTGTGCCTCTACTTTGACTCTAGAACACTTTGGTATACAGAGGAGTTTAAGGTCAACTCAATGAGTGCAAGGTGCTCACTGTGTATCTGTAAAACAAGCCTGTGTCATCACCTCCTTCACCACCGTGCTTCTGGTATGAGGGTTGCTGTTATGCCGAGTTTGTTTCTTGCCACACATGATGCTATGCATTACAGCCAAGCATCTCCATTCCCGTCTCATTTGTCTAAAGGACATTGTTCCAAAAGTCTTGTGGTTTGTTCAGATGCAACTTTGCAAACCTAAGCTGTGCTGCCACATTCTTTTTAGAAAGAAAATACTTTATTTTAAACAAGCCGTACTTGTTCAGTCTTTTTCTAACTTAACTGGCATGAACTCAAACATTTAACATGCTAACCGAGGCCTGGAGAGTTTGATAAACAAACTCCAAGAGAGACCAGCAAACTGCCAAAACGTTAGGCTTTTATAGAGATGTTAACACTTGCTGATGATTAATTAATAAAGTGCATTTGATTAGCAGCACCTGGCTGCTATCTACCCTCTTAATTCCTGTGGCAGCAGTGAGGGTGTATAGTTGTGGGAAAAGCAACTTTGGAGTGCAACCAGATACAGCTTAGTAGGACAGGGCATTCATACCATGAGCTGGAATAGTCACGGTCCCTTTAAAAAAATGAAATTAGCCATCCAAAACGTCTCACAACATAAATACATTTATTCTTCATCCTCAATTGTAATTGAAGAGAGATTTTCATATCTGTTTGATTGGCTTAACAAAACAGCCAAGCCAACTCATCCTCCTAAATCTCTGTTCTGGGTCCCGTTCAATAATTCATCTGCAGTGGAGAGCTCAGGATGTCACCTCCACTGCTACAGGCCTCTTGGCCAGGCTACAGTCTGGTTGGGAGGGCTGCCTTCTGCCATTAGAATGGCTCTGATCAGATTAACAGTTGGCCTTTTGCCAACGGAGAGGAATTAGTGGGGGGAGAGCTGTGCCTGGCATGGCTTGGATATAGCACAGCACATTTAGCAGGCTGGAGTTACCACTACACTTAGCACACTGCCATCATGGTGACACAAGTGGTGTGATACCCCTGCCAGGAAAGGGAATCAGTGTAGGTTAATCACAGCAGCAGTGCTGTTTATTTGGTTTCATTACATTAGCAGTCACCACCCCTGTAACTTTATTCATTACTGTATATCATTTGGTATGCTTTCTATCATACGGCAATGTTTTCTGATGACTCTGAAATAGCAGTGCTAGAGCCTGCTGACATACAAAAACTCAGTAATGGAAAGAGGCGGCTATGAAAGGTTTCTCAAAAGAAATTCAATATTAAAAGCAAAATGTCAAAGAGAATAAAAACTGCCTAAAGATAGAAGAGGGACAAAACCGTTGTAAAGGACAGAAGGTATAAAAAGAAGAAGGTGAGGAGTGACAGACAGTGTTACAAAAGGATGAAGTGGAGAGAAGGAATAAAGAGTATGTGTGTGTGTGGATTGATGGCCACCCTCCCACAGCTCTACCTGTGGTGAAACAGATTGGACCCGCCGCAGAGCTTTCTGATTGCTGTGTCGACCAAGCATCAGCTGACAGATGGCTGCCTCCGAGCACAGGGCACCAGGCCGTCCACGGCTTGCACTGATTCGAAGTCCATGCACACACAACACTCCTGACACCCACATGCACAAACTGGTGGCCTACGAAAATGGAAAGGGGGAATGGAGGACACGGCTGTTTTGATCTTGAAGATATCGGGCATTTTGACTCTTGCCATTCTTGTAAACAAGGACTGACCACCTCCAAAATAAACACAGACAAGCCGGGTCATACATTGTTCACAATCAGAGAAGGGAGAGAAGCAATGAGTGTCATTGCTTTTTCCTTTAGAGTGTCTATTTTTTGGGGGGGATTAAAATCTATGCATTAAGCACTGAGCAATATAGTCAGAGACTGGATAAATAACCACAGATCCATATCAATGTGCATGAAACCTACAAGAAAACATTCATATAGCTGCCAGAAACAGTCTTTCCAAGTTACTCCCTCTCCTGTTAATGTGTGTCAGTGTGTGTAAAGGACACCTGCTTTCAGATATCTACAGTAAACCCACAATGATAGAAATATCAGGGTACTAAAGCATTTACAGCTGTGCCTCAAAGTACAACAGTATTACATATTCACAGGATATGCTCCTCTACTTTAAGTTCTGATGAATCTAAAATCTAATTAAAAAAAACTAAAAAGTTTCCAGTACCAAAATATACGGTGGCCCTGAGAGGCCAAACGGACTGCAACTTAAGAAAACACCAGCAATAAGAAAAACGCTGCAAAAGCACACAAAACACAACGGAAATAGGAAAAAACAAAACAGAAATAGAAAAAACGAAAACAGAAATAGGAAAAAACAGATTTCCAAAAGCCAAAGGGAAGTGTTTCTGGGGAGACATTAACCCAACAGACCAGTTGCAGGAACCCAAAACATGCTAGGTGTCTTTTATTATGATTCATATAATACCGATGATGGATTTTTAGGCTAATAGTTAGGCTAACACACTTGCCTCTCGTCATTTCTTTCCTAAAAAACCAATAGATCCTCTACTTCTTTTAAGTGTCTCCCAGTGCAATTCTTAGCATGTTTTGGTTCCTGCAACTGGTCCGTCGGGTTATTGTCTCCCCAGAAACACATTTCCCTTGTGCTTTTGGAAATCTGTTTTTTCCTATTTCTGTTTATTAACAGCCAACAACGGGGAAAACAGCAGCTTTTCTAAAAGAAAAGTTAAGCATATCCTCTACAACTCACTCCAATATCACTATCGTCAGAATAAAGTGAGCTTCACTGACGTATTGTTAGATGTTAGACTATTTTTACAAAGTTTCACAGCGTCCTTCATATTAAAAAGATGTGGCTGCCTCTTACCTAGCACATGACAGCTGAGGTAAATAGTGAACTGACAGCCAACCCAGAAAGGAGTTGGGCCAGATCCAGTCCAGAGTCCTTTTGCTATCTAGCTACAGGTGGCTGGCTGATGATATTATTCGAATATGTTGATATATTATGTGTACACAAATATTTTTTATATAAACAGTAGAAGGATCATGTCTGTTTGGGGTCTCATCTCATGTTTTTGAGCTCTCTGTTGACAGCAATCTGCAATCTACTGACATCTAGTGGTGTGATTTTGCACACTGTAACTTTAAATTGAGAGGATGGTCATTTGTAATTGAGGATGTGAAACAAAGAAGTTCTTGAAAAATTTCTGTCACACTTTCATTAACACTATAGTAATAAGCTTTGCCTCAGATTGAAACTACAAATAACGAATATTTGTACTGCATCTGCAAGTGACATGAAAACCAGCCGCAAGCCCCCCCCCCCCCCCCCCATATGATCTTGCCTACATTTTTCAACCCAGTCAGACTTGTGTTAAAAACACCCTCATACAATCCAGTCAGCAAAGTCATACAAGTGTGAAATAGACAATAATACAGCATATCACAGCAGCCATTTCCCTACACAATTCACTTTCTTTCCGCACCATTTACTCTCTCTCTCCTTCTCACATACACACGGGCATTGGATCTCTGAGGCAAATGGGTTGCGTGTGTCTCGCACCTCCTGTTGCCATAAATATCTTGTTATGAAAGGCAGGTAATGAAAAGCGCTGCCTTGGTAATCCGTGACGGAAGGCAGTTTCATGCTAGTTCAGCTTCCATCACCCCCCCCTTGCTCCCTCCACAGGCCCAATGACACAAGTCCTTGTCTTTGGTACACTTGTCCTCTCTCATCTCCTCTTCTTTGTCCCTTTGCAGAGAAATGTCACGGGTCATCTATCTGCAGGAGCATTTATGAATATTATATGTGCATTCTGTGTTTGCTTTTATTTCGTTTCTTGGCCCGAAATGGAGCGCGAGAATAATAAAATTGGTTTATTGATCCACCCTTTGGTTTGGTGCTTTGTTTCACTTCAGGATATTTGAGGCCCCGCCCCCACATATGATGATGAATGGATGATGATTGTTGTGATCTTTTTAAACTAAGATTCTATGATTATGGCTCAACCATGTGCATTTTGATTACCTTGATTACACATTGCTTTGTAAAGCTAAATGAGCCTGAATTTATATGTTGAGTCTTTGCACATAGTGTAAACTTAATTCTTTTTATTCTAACTATGAGGCAACAAAAAGAGCTCCTTTTTTGACCTCGTTCTCTCTGCCTCACAATCAGTGAGGCAGTTGGCTCCTGAGAGCAAGCAATTGATCAGGCTGGATTGCAGGAGACAGTGGCTCAGAGCTGCAGTCCTAAGAGGAAGACCCTCTCATACATGCTGGCAGGCCTTCCAACAGAATAGATAATTCTGCAGCAGCCGTTCCCACTTTCACCTCGTGCCAACAAATTTACAATTCAAACATGGAACAAGGTGTTGAAGAGGGATGATCGAAAACACTTTGATTTGTTTTTATAAGAGATTTGACAGAGGTTGGACAAAGGAAAGCCCCAACAGTGCAGGTTCTGAAAGGAATTTAAATCACCCTTTACAGTGATTTTATCTGGTTATAGTGAAGTTTTGATGCACATGAGCTCAAGATCAAAAGAGAGCAAAGCACGGTTAAAATGTGTTTTAGCATTTAAAATCAGCATAATAAGCACAATGTTAGGAGTAGAAGTCCATTCATCCACCCTCAACAAACAGTTTGACCTAATGTTACACAAATATGGTTGCATTTGAAATGCACAAAAGAAAACCAACAACCCGAATCAACAGTCAGGCTACAGCAACATTTAAAAACTTATCACTTTCTTCCAGAGCCGCTGCTTTCTTTCTCACTTCTTATAATGAATGAGTCACCCTAACTTAGTTATTTTAAGTAAGCTTTACATAGTTATTTTACATCATTTGTTTAAGTTCTGGGAACTAAGTAGATTTTACAGTGCCTTTTCTTTACTCTTACTGAGCACTCAAAGTGGTATATAAATGTAAATACATTATATTATATTATTATGCAAAACATAAAATTGAACCATGAATAGCTCCAGTTGACCTTAAAGTTGGTTATCTTGTCCTTCATTTCATCAGGAGTTGAGAGGCTTTCATGATTTGGATTTTCTGCCAAAGTTGTCATGTTTTTCAGCTCGTGCAGATGCAGATTTGTCTCTTTTGGCATGCTGAGATCTTACCTAAGAGTAACTTACCAAACCTTTCCTTGGTGTTAAAGCGCCATGAGACAGGTTGACAGTCTAACTTACTTATTAATAATTAATAAACCATTTTTTTCCCTGTCATGCACTTAATTTAAAATGTAAATGTTTTACTTCATTTTAGAGTCCAAGCCAGCTCTAAATTTTAGTTAATAATTCTATGGGAAACATTTGAGTGGAACAAGTTTAATTTTTAAACATTGTTTTCTGCTAAAAATTCCAGTATGACAAACACATCCAACCTACACCAGTAGATACTGAAGCATATTATTGTTATTTCACATAGTCCTTAAGTGAGCTGGTACAGCTCCAGAGTCTGCAGTGTTTATCCCAGTACATTAGCAGAAAAACAGAATAGCATCGCACAAGTTAAAAAAATATTGTTTTAGCAGCGTTTCGTGGTTGTGTGTTTTTACCAGGCTCTGTTTTTTGGATATACAGGCTCTTTATAATATACCTTTTCCATAGCTCAGACATGTTTGTATTTGCATATTGTTGCACTATGTTTATCTTGGACTCTGTGCCTCACCGCCTTTAGGCATGATAGCTCAAGTTCCACTGCCCTCAAAATTAAAAACCTCATCAGGAGATAATTCTGGGAGCTGCCACAATGCCAGCTATGTGCGACTGCCACCTTATCTTCCAGGCCTTTGCGAG
Source organism: Neolamprologus brichardi (assembly GCF_056152115.1). Lineage (NCBI taxonomy): Eukaryota > Metazoa > Chordata > Actinopteri > Cichliformes > Cichlidae > Neolamprologus > Neolamprologus brichardi. The sequence continues at coordinate 28,561,967 of NC_142104.1, forward strand.
CTGCTTCCCTCGTCTGTACCCTGGGGAAGACAGCTTAGTACCCGTTCTGGCTGCAGCAGAGAGGAGCAGGGCAGCGGAGATCACTCATTTTAATAGGCCTGTCACATCTGTTTTTAGAACCTGCAGAGGTCTCCTGCTGCAGGCCTCTGAATGAAGTGACCCCAAAATGATGTGACAAGCTGTGATGAGCTCAGGGAGGGGAGCTTTGGGGCAGAGGACTAGAAGAAGGGATTAGATACAGGGTGAAAAAGTAAAGGGATTACATCAGAATCATAAAATCTAGTATTGGTTTTGTCACTTTCTAACACTGAAACATTTTATGTTTACTGAGAATTCACTGTCTTAGGAGTTAATCTGTACTAGTGGATTCTACATTTTGTCATGACTGTTCTTCATTCATGCAATGTTTCATATGTCTCAATCAAACCTTTTATTTCTCTAGAAATCCATGTTAGAGACTGCAGTGTTTCATCCTTGGGCAAAATGTGCCCCTACAGACACTGGCAGCAACATGCCTGACTCTGCTCTCCCAAGTATAGTAAAGTGTGTAAGCTCTCAGATATCACCGCAGTTTAAGTGTTAGCTGAGCTGTGTTCAGCCACTGTGTAAACAGCATTTACTGAAGTCTCGGAGGACCCCCTTGTTCTCAATGCAAAAGAGCCAGATGCAGGTGCAAACTAGACTCAATATGTTACAACAGTACTGTGATGTTGCAATGCCGTGCTCATTACCCTTACGATAAGGTTATTTTCCATATTTTCAGGCACAAGTGGCCAAACATGCCATTATTCATTTGTGCATGGAGTGGCCATCAAAATCAAACTTCCTGACACTGGTTTGCAAGTGACCCTGATTAACAACTCAGCATCAATGCATATTCACCTGACGTGGCCACACAGAGGATTTTCCGGTTGAAAACATGAAAAGCACGTCACAGAAAAATGAGCCGACATTTGCACTGTAGAAATGAATGCAGGAAGAACTGCTAAAAATCCAGCTTCACTGTGTTGGCCGGGGTCAAAATTACTCTCAGAATTGGTTTGGGCTTCTTTTGCTGCTAGCTTTGTGTTTAAAAGAGAAAGGAATGATCCTTTTGCAGGTGTTTTGATGACGCATGGGGTTTTCTTCTGCCTATATTGCCACTCCTCGTAACTGATAGATGCCACCGCCTCTTTTTTGGTCCTGAAAATGTCACACTTGTTTGACCATCATGAAGATAGCTGAAAAAAAAAACTGTTCAACACAAGTAGTAACATTGTTGTTATTCTGTATGTGTAAAATATTTATTAAATGCAATGTGATGAACATATTAGGTACGGGAGTGCTACAGATAAATGTGGTGTGTTTTATTTTCTGATTTTGAGAGGAGAAATAAGAACGAAAAGAAATATTGCACATGGAGCAGAAAAAAAAATCAAACCTTCTCAGTACCATATGAGACTGTAGTTGGATGGATAGCCTCAGGCAGAGGTGTTATCTGTTCCAGAGGCCTGGCTGACAAAGAAAAGGGAGGTCAAGACCGCCGGGCTCTGTAACGACCTGCCTGAAGGAATCAGCTTGTTGGAGTCAGTAACATCTTTTAAATCACTTTTAACATCCTTTAAATAAGATACTTTTAAGCTTTCAAATTTATTTTGACAGCTTTTATTTACTTTTACTTTTGATTCTGCCTTTATTCTAACCAACTTTCATTATGTCTGATTTTGTTTTGAACTGGTGCCCTTACTTCGTAACTGCACAAACTTCTTTCAGCACCTCTTGGCAGATTATGGCAGTTCATGATTTCAAAAAATGAGTTATGTGCTCTGTTAATGTGTCAACACATGCCTAAGGTAGCCACGCAATATTATGACAGACGGTTTTGTGTACTTACAAGCTTCCTAGTCAGTAACTTTCACATTTATTGTCATTTTGATTGATTGTTTTGAAGAAATTGAGTGATTTTAACAGAGTTGTTTTTATATCATCTTAAAGTAAATTGCAGTGACATAGTTACAATACATGTTTAATTTCACCAACCCTTTAGCATTTAATTTTTTTTTCAATTTTGTTTTTTTACAGCTCCTCGTTTTAAAAATCCCTACTGTAGCTCAGTTGTCCTTTTGCCCTTTAACCTTATGTTCTCTACAGATTTTCAGGTTGTTGTCTGAATGCACCCACATTAGTGCATGGCTTCAAAATAAGAGTGCTCTTGCATGAAGGGTTATGCAAAGTGCATATAAACATGTCTGAAGAGGTAGCATGCTTTCAAGCATGCAGGAACCAAGAAGAAAAAAAATTAGGCGCCTGAGTACGGTGCACAGAAAATAAATAAACCAAAAATGGCGGAATGAATAACACTGGTTAGATTTTAAGATGCAATCCCATATTGAGTCCTTGTTTTCCACAGAAACCTGTGCAGTGCCAGTATTTTCTATTGCTGTGTTCAGTGGGTGAAAAAGTTATTTGACCCCCTGCTGAATTTGTAAGTTTGCTCGTTAACAAAAAACGGTCTCTAATTTAAATGGTAGCTCCATGTTAATGGAGGGAGCGAGAAGAGCAATAACGCTGTGTCATTATGAACCCTTACAGTACTATGGGCCCTTCTCATGTTTGTGCTTTTTGGATTAAACAAATGTATGAAACATTTTCAAAAACAGAGAGCTGACTATATACTGCAAAAAAGATTTTCTTAGTTATAAGACAAATGTAGTTTTACTGGAGCTCATACTGCACAGATGTACAAAGATGCTGTTATGACTACCATTAAGGCAGAGAATGAAACTGGATGAGACGGCTAGCAATGTCAGTGTCCTTGAGTAAAACACTAAACAGACTCATTCAGCTGTGAACAGTTTTACAAAGCAGCTAAATGCCTGACGCTGATGGCTCGTTACAATGGATATTCAATGGTTACAATGGATGCTTGTGTTGATCTAACTACTCAAAAAGTATAGCAAACCTTTCCAGTGTGTTTTTACACTGTCAGTTCAGCATGTTTGTATGTGTGTGTGTTTACCTGGTGGTGACAATCATGTGGGCGAGTGTGTGATCTGCTTCTTTCAGGGTCAAGTAAACAGCCATCAGATAAGGGCAGCCACTATTTTGGTCTCATCTGCCTTACAAGTGGCAAAACAACACTTGCTTAATCATAGGAAACAAAAAATAAGAGGAAGGGAGTGACTGCTGATGTTTATCTCTGCATGTGAGGCACAAACCCAAGGGCGCCGACTCATCTGTATCCCAAGCTGGAATTTGACAACAATGAGACGCATTCCAGCCATTTTGTACCATTTGTGGTTTAGCGGTAGCTAACTGTGTGGGCAGCAGTGGAATAAGAGTTGTGTGAGGTGAGTGATGTTCAGCCAAGGTGGAGGCATCATCTGAGATGGGAATCATCTGAGAAGATTCCCATCTCTGAGATTCCCATCTCAGATGATTCCCATCTCAGATGGAATCTGATGGGAATCTCAGATGATGGGCAAAAAACAAACTACAAATCTGAGATTATAAAAACATTGGAAAAAAGAAAGAAATGGTAATTACAGTATCTTACAGTTTAATGTCATCATTGATTTGCTTTAATGTATAATAATAATAATAATAATAATAATAATAATAATAATAATAATAATAATAATAATAATAATAATAATAATAATAATAATAATAATAGAATAATTGATTACATGACCATCAGGGGACGATTATGACAATAAACAGGACTGAGAGTCTGAAGTCATGCTAGAACAGCTCACAGGACAATAACGGCAAAATTTAAAATTATGTCTTATATAATGACACCAAAGGATGTCTGTGGCTTATTAAATTAATGGAATTTCTTATATGGTAAATATGAACGTCTGCACCAAAGTGCATGCCAATCCAACAGCTACTGAGACATTTCACTCTAAATGTAACACAAATGTAAATTGTAGGAAATGCTAGAAGATAAGAGGATTTATTTACTGAGAGCCATGAATAGAAGCTACATATTCATCCAGTATTTCTTCAGGTATCTCAGTCAGGGCCAAAACAGTGGAATGACTAGCTAATGTAGTGATGGACAGCAGAATCAGAACGAAACAAGAGAAAAGATTAGTTCAACAATGTTTAATTTCCACTTTTTCACAGTGTTTTCACATTTCAAGTGAAGTACAGGTGAAAAGAAAATTAGGCTAGCGGTGGTCACCTGTCAGTGTTTTAAGTAATGTCTGTGTTTTTCCTGCTATCACATGACCCGTCCTGTTTTTTTGTTTTTATTTCTCAAGTTAAAATGACATCATCCAGCAAAGTCAGCCTTAGGATATGGAGTCATTGGTAACTAAATGTTAGTCATTTAATTATTGGCTGAGCTGTGCAATTATTATTCCCAAATTAAATCCCCATTAGTCAAAGCAGGTTCATATATACACACACACACACACACACACACACACACACACATATACCCCAGATACACAGCCTGCCCCAGCTGATGCAGTGCACTGCAGTGCTGCAACAAGTGATGGGATAATTTTACAGTGACAAAACAATTTCTTACAATCCCTGTCAGCCCACTCCTCCAAGCACAGACTGTTTTTATAAGGAAGATTTTCTATACTCCACACACATCTGGATGCCTGCTATCTTTCAAAATTTCAGCCAGTCCTTATAGCTCCTATGTTCAAGGGTGACTGGAAAAAGCGTTCACTGTCTGTTTGTGGCCTAATGATTAAATAAACTAACAAATAGTTATCTAGATAAAACTCAATTAGTCCCACAGGAAAATGTGATTGCTATATAACTGCCAGTGTCCAAAGTAACTATAATCCTTCACTTACTCCTACACCAGTAAGTCGGTCTTTTAGTGGGCAGGAGGGAATAAAAAACAACAATTTCAACTTTACTTTATATTCGGTTGGTTAGCTAAGCATATCATAAAAACCTATGAGTTATTAATAAATGTATATTTTATAATAATATTAAAATCTACATTTTCAAAAATAATTACTGACCCAACCTCAAAAACAATGACTTGAAATTGAACTAGCAGTTTAAATACAGATTCCCTGTTTCCATTTAAAACATACCGGAAGAAATGAGCTTCATCAATAAGTGTGGCGAATGGGTACGTTTGCTGGAGCATTCCTGTTTGCTTTTTACCAGTGAAGCTTTAAAGTGAAGATGTCTGGTCAAGCTTTCTATAGAACAAAAAAAAGGAGATATTTGTATCAGTTGTAATTTGCATACTTTCTAAATCAATTTCACAGTTAGCATAAACCCATTCATGTTGCAAAAAGTGAAACTTACATATCACCATCATAAGCTTCCTGCTGTTTCCGGAGCCTGTAAGAACCTCCTCTTTGCTTTAGTACTTTTACACTGTTGATATGAAAGCTATTAGGATAAAATATTGATCGCAAGGGGGAAAAAACCTACTCAATAGAAAGTTGAGTTCACATCTCAAATATCCAAATTGAGCTCAAAACAATAAGTCACACAAAGGAAACAACCAGTTCATAAATATTTGTCACTTAATGTGTGTTAATCAAAAGTTTGTGAGTAATAATGCCACACCATTGTACATACTGTGGCTAACAGAGAGACAGTATTGTGTACAGCTGCCTTCAAGTGGCTCTTTGGCTGGGGTGATGTGGTTTTGATGGCAGTGTGTTCAAGGTGTAGGCTAAAGCAAAGCTGTTAGGAGAGCTGTCATCTTGGGGACAATAGACCTATAAACTCAAACCAATTCTCTCAGCAAGAGAGCAAATCTTCGCCTGTCAGGGTAACGCAGGGAAGAGAAACTCCATCCAGCTGACAGCCAGTGGGCCCCTTAATGGCTCTGTCCCGGCTGAAGACGACAGAATAGAAATACAAGGACCGCTCTAGCATTAAAGCTTTCTGGTTAGATTGACTTGAGTGTCTATTTTTAAGACGCTGAGCTCGATTGTGCACCTGTGCCCACAGTCCTAAACAACAGAGCCCTCCGGGGTATTAAACTGTTCTGAACTGATTGTAAATTGGTTTTGTGAAATATAGCAAAACAAAGTATTGAGAATCCAAGGTCAGATCATTTGGATTTAAATGGCCTGCCTCATGCATAACAGTAGCTCTGAAAGTCACTGATCTGTATGTGAAGAAACGGTTTCAGTGGGAAACGGTATGCAAAGGAAGTTTAAAACCTGGACAAGCAGCGAAACACTTTAAATCACATGGGAAGATTTACAAGTGTTGGGTTCTGCCTGAAAATGGGTTGGGACTTAGTGTTATTACAAACTAGACAATAGATAAAGAATCATAATTTAAAGTGTGGGGTGTTAACTGACCACATTACCACCGCAGAAGAGGTCAGGTTTTGAGCCATTTCTTTAAAAATAAAAGATTACTTTCCACCACAGCTCATTTCCACTGTTGCCTAAGAGTGGTGCGTGAAAAAGGGTTACTGATTTAAATCAAGAAATGAGTGCAAAACAGAAACGCTTTTAAATGGCTCTGTAAAACTTTATCAAAACACGAGGACTGCGTGAAAAGCGTGTCAAAGCAACAGAAAAGGAAAGCTACGCAATTAATCAAATGACATTTTAATGACACACTCGAATTTTGCAAAGGAAATGTGGTCCAAAGTCATTTCACCCTAGATTTCAGTCTAACCATCCAAAGAAGACAAAAGGATAAGAGTCAAGTCCCAAGGAGAGTAACACCATGCATGCAAACACCATTTCAGCCAAGACGTGGTAACTGTGATACATATGCACATTTAATCAGCCTCTTCCTGTGGAAACCACTTATAACATCTAAAAGTCTCAGCCATTATGAAACCCAACACACTTTCCACAAAGAATGAAGGAAACAAAATACCCAAAGCCTGATTGCTCAGACATTTATGTATAGAACATACGGAGCAATGTAATTTCCATTAGCATGCCTAAATTCTCTGGAGAATGTACAGTTACAGCAGTTAACAATGTAATGGCAGTTGTAGTTTTGATGGTCATATTCAACCATTTGTCAAACAAAGAAAAACACACTTCCCACGGTGACATCAGGATTTACAAAGTAAATATATTAGCTGTTGAATCATTTTCAAGTTGGTGCACAGTAGTCAAAATTTAATAATTTTATCAAGCAGTTTGTCAAACAAGATTTGAGGAAATGGCAAAAAGATAAAATAAAATTCCATATGAAATGATTAGTGACGAATAAACAGAAAGAGGCTGAAAATTCCAATTTATTAAGTAAAATGAACTGCACAATTTCTAGATAATCCTTTATTATTATTATTTTTGACTATCTGGAGGGTTTTTATTCTCACAGTTCAACAAATTCTAAAGCACAATGCTTTTTCATTAAGAAACTTTGGCTTTTATTTTCAAGGTCCCTCTTACTGGTCACTCTCAGGGTCTGGGACTATTGTTTATTGTCCATGATATTGTGCATGTGAGAAAAAAATTAGACCAGAGAATCTTGAAATGATTCAGCTTGAATACTTGAAACTACGCTATCATTTGAGATGCAATTAACATAACTTGAGTATGGGCATGCAGTTCCACATACTGCATGCCCATACTCAAAATCACAAACTGCCAATGACAAATGGGCCTAAACAGAATGAAGGGTGTTCAAATGCAGTTCCTGCTGGTCACTATGGTCATAGTCAACCATTTGTCTGAGATAGGGACAAATACCTGGAAACATCTGCAGACCCAGAAAGAGAGTGATAGCAGTTAATGCTACCACAGTGATATGATTATGTGTAACTGATGGTGAAAGCTGTGTTCACTCGGCACTGCTCACAAGAACGAGACAACAAATTCAGATTGAATGCCAACTTGTATCGGCATATTTTCAAAACCCTGATTTGGTCTACAAATCATGTGGTCAGTGAAGCAAGCAGGAAAGAGGTAGTTTCTGCTTAAGTCCAAAAATCCTTGAAAAATTTTTTAATGGGGCAGTTAGACGGCACTCCTCTCACTCAAATAGCTGTAGATAAAATTCTGCATCTGCCGGCACTGATTAGAATTTGAAAGAAGACAAATTTTCCTTCAGTTTGGTGGTAAACTAATGTCTGCAGAGTGAAACCTGTGGGCTCACCAGCAGGTTAGAAGCACATTTTTCTTTCTATATTTTCTTCAGATTCTCCCGCTCTGTCAGCTCATTAGCCCACTCTAACTCTACCATTCACTTGAACCTTGACATGCATGCCCGAAAAAGTAATAGCAGTCATCTCACCACTGACTTGGTTAATTTGGTGTCTGTACGAGAAAGACGGCGTGGGAAGAGATACACGCTGAAGCCGAAAAATAATCATAAAAACGAAACTTAGCCGAGCAAAACCTACACTGGGGTTGTTGGCTCTGAAAGAATCCCACCAATTAGAATTAATTGCTATCTGCACTGATTGCATATTTCAGATACACGCACAAGTTATAATTTTACTGATAGGTTTGAAATTGGCAACCAAAATATTAGTTATTAGCTCGCTATTTACGCCCATGGCTTCAGAGTATATTTCTTGCTGCTAAAGAGCACATGACAGTAACAGCTGCCATGCTAAAACTTAGCATAGAAAAAAAAAGAGTAAAATGATAACAAACTGAACCTACAATGATTAGTAAAATGCATCATTTGTGCTCACTCACTGTGAAACCACCTCCCACACACAAACATGTTGGGAGGGTCCTAATTCCCTCTGTGATACAGCCCCCTGAAGAGGCCTTATATTTATATCCGTTGTCAGTGCAGAGCTGGAGAGACTTGCTGGCTCATAAATCTGACCGTGCTTAGCAAGCACAAATTTCCACCTCATTAGCGCTCCACACCCTGTGGAGAGACCTGAAATACACACCAGTTTCGAAATTTTGCCAATCAACCAACAGTAGGATCGCTCTGCTGCTAGCTATGACACCACCTCACGCATCTAGTTTCAGTAGACTGTGTCATTTTAACATAAAACTATTTTACAGCATAAGATTTTGTGACCCGGATTAACACACAAAGGCCGCAGTGAGCACCTTTGAGCAGATTTCCAAATGCAAATTGTTCCCAACAACCATCAAATGATGAACCACTGAGTTTGCATCCATCTGCATCCTAATTCCTTCCCTTCTTTTAAGCATTGTGAAAAATTCACACCTCTGTGATGTCCACTTTGATTATCGCACACCCCTTATGGCTTTATCCCGCACTCGTGTTGCCTGTGGGTGGATACACCCCATCTTTGAAGCCCAAACTAGAGCCACAGTGAGGTATAAAATAGGCTCAATACGCCTCCCCCTTCTCCACCTCCCACACTAAGCCTCAGCCCTTCACTCAAGCTTCAGTCTCTTCTCTCGGGGGAAACATGTATGTCAGAGACAGCAGGTGTGAAGTGAGATTAGAAAGCACAGGCAGAGGAGGAGGGGATGGAGGATGATAATGGGAAGGGAAGGGGAGATAAACACAAGGATAATGTTGACGGTATACGTGCCGGTGTCTCACTTTGTATGCAACCAAGTTATGTGAAGTTGATTTCGTATGCTTGTGCATCAGCTGAGCACATACACTGCTAATAGCCTTTGTTTCTCTTCGGAGAATGTCACTCGTCAGGCCCATATGATGGACAGCTTGGTGGCTGGCACCGGTATGTGAAGAAAGCTCCCAGGCCATCCACTCCTCAGAGCAGCAATTATCTCTTAGCCTCAGCCCCACACCATGGGCCTGCATGAGAATGAGCCCAGGGCCATGCCTCGACGTCTGGCGTTCTCTCTTTGGAAATACAGACCACATGCACATACAACACTCACAGTGATGGATGCATGGCCTAGCTCACACATACCAAAGGAGGGAGGCGGACAAAGCTATAGTATGCTAGTACCGTCCTCCAGTGCTAGTTCCTTCAAACAGAGACACTGGAACTGTTGAATATTTAAGAAACGCAACGTGTCAGCGCACGTTTAAGCAGGGAAGACATGGGCTGGAAATGAAGCTGCTGAAACTGACAGGTGAAGCCCTGTGGCCAAGATCAAGACCAGGTAGCATTTCTGCTGCAGCCTGAGGGTGAAAGAGTGCAAAGTACCTGTGTCAGGTAAGTTCTCAGAAAAACCTGATCTGGAAGTTAAATTCCCAGAACTGTAAATAATCATTCAGGTGACATTTGTAAGGTCAGTTTTAGATAATTCATTATATAAAACAAAATAAACGCTAGCTTTTTTCTGGTGACACAATTTTAGCTGTGGTAGTAAAGCCAAACTCTTTGATTGAAATAAACATAAAAATTGCTCGACTTGTTTGGCATGAGCAGCAGACACATATGGCCCACGAACAAACAAAACTTCTGTCAATATTAGCCCGTTTGTTTATTTGCTTGCATAGCCCATCACTTACACTGGTGTTTAGTGTTTGTGCCCAGAACAAACACTAATTCAAGCGAATGCTTCTCAACCAGCTGAAGAAGCTTGTACATCCCGCCCACCTCCCCTGAGATAAAACTGTAAACATTTCGCAGCTGCTCTTTCTGTTTCCTCAAACTGATAGCAACAGCAAAGTTCTCCAGTGCCGTGATTCTTCTTTTAATTTGCATGAAAGCAGGTATGAGCCACGGTGGCAAGGTAACTCATCAGCATATTGACAGGCAGGCATTTTATTCAAAACTGGCCTTAAAACACATTCATCATTCAGCACAGAGGAAAAAGCAAACGCTGCTTTTTGTAAGCATCCAATTATTCACCCAGTAAACACTGGCGAACAATAAATAAGACATTTTAAAAATGAGCAGTGCCAACAATCATACCGCAACACACGTTTTAGACAGAAGTTCTTCTAAAAAAAATTTGTTTCCTTTTAAAGTCAGCGACTAATTTGTTAAGGCCAAAACAGCATATCTCAGAAAATCTTTCTTTTTAGCAGTTTTTTTTCTACATAAACAAACTAACTAAGAAATTGTTCTCTAGTAACACATTGTTACTAGAGAACGTTTAAATCAGGGTTTTTTTTTTAGAATAGTTACAAAGGATATGGATATATTTATATATGGAGAGAGAAAATTACATCAGAGAAGAACACTATACTTGTCAGCTCTCTCTATGGGGAAATTATATGGTGATGAAACTCTGTCAAACATATATTTTCTGTACTGTAATTTCTTTGGGTTGGTCAGCTGCCAAGTACACGGTAGCAGTGCAGCATAACTCTGTTATGTCTTTAAGACAGCTTTCTTTATGTGCAATGCAAAATCTTGAACATCCCTGGTCAAAACTGGTTTGACTGAAGAAAGCAAAAGACAAAGTGAGCCTAAAACCACAGTCTGGACTGCATAATCCACACTTAGTACAGACCATACATGAACACAGCTAGCTTGAGGTCCTTCAGTTCTTGCATTAGGGTTTTTTTCCGATTGTCCCATCTTCCATGCTCTGCTCTTTTGAGATCTATCCGCAAAATTCAGAATTATGTTTAGTCCGGGGGACTGTGAGAGCCTGGTCAAAAGCTTCAGTTTGCCCCTCTTGAGGATTTCTGAGGTGTGTTTAGGATCATTATTCTGCTGTAGGAGTAATCCTCATTCCATCTTCAGCATTTTTACAGAAACTGTGATATTTTTCAAGAACCTGATGGTATTTAATTGAATCCACACTTCCCTGAACAAAGCACACAGTGTGATTCACCAAAACCTGGGTATAACTGGAGAGGTATTCTTTTTCTTAGATTTTGTTGTCTCTCCAAACTTACCTTTGCTCAGGGCAGCCACTGTTTCTACTCAGTCCATGAGAGTTGTTTGCAGAATGTGTCATGCTTGTCCAACTGCTTATTTGCAAACTTCTGATCCTGTATTTTCTGGTGAAACTGCAGGAAAGCTTTTCTTTTAAAGACTATACCATGAAGATTGTATTTATGCAGGTTTCACTCCAGAGAACAGTGGACCACCTCCTCTGAGTCTGCTATTTTTTTCCTTCGTTGTGTTTCCTACAAGCATTTCCTTTAAAAGGTTTAAGTTTCCCATTTGGTTCTGATTTCAGCTTGACCTGTGCCAGTTATTTCCAAAGCTTTGAAACTTGCCTCACCTGAACTTTCCTAATCATAATCTCCACCTTTGAGGGCTGAAATGATCCAAATTCTTTCAAGACTTCCATTGTAGTTGTTCTCCCAGGTGTAACAATCGGGCAGTATTGTGCAGACCTCCATTATGTGGCACTGGAGGTTAGCAGAACCCAAGAAGCAAGCTGTCAACTAAAAATTACATGACATGTTGTGGTACAGAGATTTCTAAAAAGACCAAAACAAAGTAAGATTTTGGAGGCTTAGTGAAGTTAGGCTGCCACCTTGCCACTAGCTTTTAGGCCAACAAAACAAAACAAAGAAACACGGGTAAAGGTTATGGGTGTTCTTAGTAAATGTTCACACTTAGTCATTCATTGAGTTATAGCACCTGTGAAGGTTTGACGGGTAAAGATAAGCACCATTATACAACAAGAAGAAATAAACAGATGAATCCATCTGCAACACGAAGTTAATAATTAATGTGCCGGTTTAAATTATTGCTTTCACAAAGTCACAACCCTATCATGAATGTCCACACTACCCCCTGGCTTCTGCTCCGCGGCTGCTGAGTGACCCCTCATCTGGGACTCTCCTCAGCTCTTCCTGGGATAGTGGCGTGGCTGGCCCTCTGTTGGTCTTCCTTGGGCTCTTGTGTTCTGGGGGCCTCTGGATGTCTGGAGTCTTGATCATCCTCCATACCCTTCATGCCCTGGTGGACGGGGCTGTGGCCCCCCACACCCTCTAGCAGATCATTACATGAAGGAACCTTTTAAAAACAAGTCCATGCTCACAGGTGTACACACGGGTGCTCACACACACAAACTACACCCTTTTTGGCTCCTACCTCAAAGCACACTGTGCTGTCGATCTTACGTGCTCACAATAATGTTTAATATTTAGTATTTGCTGTTATATTCCCATATATCATCGTGATGTTGTTTATTGTATTACTCTCGTTTTCTTCTGCTTGTTTTCTTTTTTCTTTCTCAACAGGTGATCCAGGTGATTGATATATGTATTTTTTTTTGTCTGCTTATTTAGTTGGTTTTTGTTTTTTTGCCCTTTATCCCCGTCCCTCTTCTCCGCTGTTTTCTCCCCCTCTTCCTTTCTCCCTTTTCTTTTCCTCATTCAAGTCTGTCCCGTATCTAGCAAGTGAAAATAAAAAATAAATAAAATAAACAATAAAAGGTGAATCAAATAGACCATTACGACAAGGCTGGGATGGTCAATTTGGTAAAGTAAATCCGTTGGGCATCTTTCTTCGCCTTTAGACAATAATTCTGATGGCAAAAGAGCCAAACAGGACAGGCAAAAAAAAAAAAAAATGAATGTCCACACTGAAATATGTGTGGACATGTATGCAGTGTACACTGGGAAGTCTTAACAAGAGTTTCATACAGCAGAGCAGAGGCTTGGACCTGGGAACAGAGTTTATACATCAACATTTAATGGCTTTTTTTTTTTAAAAAAAACATAAACATATCAAGCTAATTTTTTTTCTCTTTTTCAAATTGTTTAAAATAAAATACACTAATCTTGCTTTAAATTCAAATTAAATTTAAGCTTGTAAATGAACCTTTGATTCAAATTGAGGCTGTACATTTGACAGAGGTTTGGCACAAACATCTAAACAGAAGCAAGATACTACTACTGGTTACGTCTCTTTTGTTTCTTCTTGATGGCCGTACTTCATCTGTAGCTGGCTCTAGAAAACCGTGTATATACCTGGCTTAAAGTACGAGGTGCACAGCTCCTAACAGCACGACATTCTATCATAAATACTAGGCTATGTGCAGAAAATGGTTTGGGCAAGGTTTTTCCCCCAGGCGTATCATTTATAGATATGAAACTTTTCCCTAGTGGAAACAAGGCCAATTTCTCCATTTGTCATTTGCAGAGCACACCGTGCTATGTAGACTCAGTGATCAGAGTCCTGGACTTTGCTGTTGGACAGATGGTCAGTGAACTTCAGTGATGACAGCTTTTGTTTACAAAGGTCATGTCACAGTTCTGGGTCCATTGGACCCAGTATTTTGAGTTTCTTATGTTTTGGTTTAATTTTGCATCAGGGATTGTTTTCTTGTTGTGTTAATGATTATGCTGTGTATTATTAGTTTCATGTCTCTGTTTATTTGTGTTTAGGATTTGTTCTTTGGTTGTGTCTGCTTTGTATTGGTCTAAGTTCCATGTGTCATTTTCTGTCTGTCTCTCAATGTCGAGTCTGTGTCTTAGTGTGATGGTTTCTTGTTCCTGTTTTACTTTGAAGGTCTGTGTCTCATGTGAGTGTATCCTACTTTGCTCCCTGTCTCGTCAGTTCTGATTTCTCCCAGCTGTGCTCTCCTTCTGTGTCTCATTCCCCTCGTTACTTCCCAGTGTATTTAAACCCTGTGTCTCTGAGTCAGTGTCGCGTCGTCCCTCTTGATGTGTGGATCTCCCTGTGTCTCCCCGTGAGTCTTAGTTTGTTATTTCCCTGTGAGTTTTGGTTTATGTTTTTTCCTGCCAGCAAATAAAGCTGTGATTTTTGAGTTCATCCCCTGAGTCTGAGTCCTGCATTTTGGGTCCTACTCCTGCTTGCCACACTGCACTCCATGACAGGTCAGGCCTGATCTTGTTTATGTAAGCTAACAGGTAAAGATACACCCATTGATCAGCAGTGACCAGACTGCTCTAGTTTCCTGCTGATCAGCCATGACTGGTGACAACCTGATAAGCCTGTTGCATTTTATTGATTTATCTGATATATGTTTAATTCTATTTGGCACGGCACATCTTTCAGTGTAGCCAACCTCTGGTTTGTATGGCTCTTCCAGCTCCAGTAGGCTCTGTTGGTTATGATGTTGCTGCTGCTGTTTCACATGAATTTGCTCCATCTCCAAAGGCTTGGTTTGCACTACTGGAGTACACAAGGAAGCTCTGCACAGCACAGTATCCACACCGCTTTTTAGTGTTCAGAAGGCGTAATCAGAATGCAGCACAGATATGTTGTACACATAACGTGTGGCTGCACAGCAGTTCATTTTGATTTGTACACACAAACTGGCCGAAACTACTGTGAGATTTGTTTACGTGAAAGCAGTTGAAGGTCCTCGTGGAAAGTGTAGGAGGGAAAACAAAGAGTAACCTCCAGGTGAGCAACATCAGGGAATAAATGTACATGAAAACAAAGCAATAATTATATTTCCCAGCAAAAAAAGACTATATATGCAATAAAAATATATTTAAAGTGGTTTTTGCAACAGGTTTACCATCTCTCTCAAAAAAAACAGTGCTTGGCCGTGATATGAGGGACTGCAGGTGAGCGAGGTCAGCAATAAGCAAATTGGAGGCAAACAATGGTTTTGACTAGAATTGAGCATATTGATCAAAATATTGACAGCATCCATAGAATTGTTGTCATTGGCATTGTATTTATTCACTTCCACTTATTCTTAGCAGGTTCATGGAGGGGCTGGAGCCTATTCCAGCTGTCATGAAGGCGGGGCACACGCTGCACAGGTTGCCAGTCTGATGTAGGGCTAATTCAAAGAGACAGACAGCTATTCACACTCACATTCACACAGCTGGGCAATTTAGAGTTTCCAGTTAACCTAACCCCACTAACTGCATGCATTTGGACTGTGGGAGGAAGCCGGAGTGCCCGGAGAGAACCCACACAACCACGGGGAGAACATGCAAACTCCACACAGAAAGGCGTGGCCAGGCGGCAACAGTACTAACCACCGCGCCACCATGCTGCCCGATGTCGCTTCATCAAAAAGCAGACACATCTGTGCAAATACCGCTACGTCTTTGTCGTGCAATCATGTGACTCGGCGCTATCAGCAGACACATGCAGACTGCACTGATTGCATGATAGCTGTAATTCAAGAGAAGCATTCTGTGGAGATACTATCTGTAAATGAAAGCATTTCAAACTACAATCCAGGTAGGAAGACTATACACTACTGTGGCAACGCCAACAACTCGTACCAACACATGAAAACACCATGAAAAAGGGAACTCGGAACAACAAAAGAAGCAAAGGAGGAAGAAGAGGAAAATCCTTCAGATACACCCAGACTCCCAGCACAAAGACAGAGGCAACTAGAGTCCTTTAAGAGGAGCAAAAAATAAGCAGGCAGCTTATACAGTGGTAAAACGTTCTATTAAAAATGTTCTTAACCTGGTGTCTACTGTCTTGTGCAGTCTGGGAAATGATTGAATGTTAGGGTACAGTTTCCTCTGAGGTGGGGTCGGGTGGGCTGCCCCGGGTCCTGTGGGGCTGGGCAGTCCTGCTGCCGTAGGCCCCAATCTGGATGGGCCTGGGCTCCCTTGCCTTGGTGGGTGCCGAAACACGGGGGTGCCTACTGGGGTCAGCAGGGGAGCTAGCCCCAGGAAGGGGCATCTTGCTCCTCCCTTCTTTTCCTCCCCATCCCCTGCTGCCTCCCTCTTCCCGCTCCAACACACCCACCCACACAAGTAGGGCCTTGGGGTGCGGGTGTGTCACCAGGGTGCAGGGGAGGAATCCCCCCCCCCCTCCTGTCCCCTTTTGGCGGCCTGCGCCTCAATTTTATTCCACAACTTAGACATCCACATTACTCACACTCTCATAACACATACATATAGGGCCTTGACGGTGGGCATGTTAACGGCGTCCAGTGGACGGTCTGTGTATTCAACCCCACCTCTGGCGCCGGTGCCCACCTCTCAATTTTAAATCCATGTAGACATTGAGGGTTCTTGGGAGGGGCCGTGCTAACACCTGCAGCTCTCTGGCAGCAGCACCATGCTCTCCCGTGTTTTAAATGCACCTTAGAACAACACGCAGCAACACTACACATGAGCAAGAGGAGGGAGGTTTGGGGTCTTCACACACCCCTGTTCTCTGCTGGCCATCGGGGCTGGGGGGGCTGGGAGGAGCTGTTGGCCGTCCGATTGGGATCTGGGATGCGGGGCCTCCCTGCTACTGCGGAGCCTGGGGCGGTCTGCTTGCCTCCACCCCGGGGGAAAGGGTAACATCTCCTGGGTCTAGGTGCCGTTTCCCCCTCCAGGGGCGAGGGTACCTGGACTCGGGGTATAGAGTTTGTTTGGGGAGTGTGATTGTGTGTACAGTGTCCATGTATGTCTATCCCTACGCTGGGTGAGTGCTGAGTATTTGTATATGTGTGCATGAGGGTGGGAATGCATGTTTGTGTCTGTGTGTGCCTGTTTGTCTGTGTTTATATGTCATGTCGGGTCTTAGACTCCACCTCTCTGGGAACTCCCAGGCCCTCCAAAGGCCTGTCTCCCCTCACCACACTCCCTGCCGGTAACTGATGCCCTCAGGGGTCGGTGCGTTGGTGGTTCTTGGTGTCCGGGGCTGGGCGCTCAGGTAATATTTAGTATTTACTGCTGTATACACTTAGCTAGATTAACGTGATGGTGTTGTGTTTAGTATGTTGCTCTGGGTTTTGTTTTTTTTTGCTTGTTTTCTCTTCTTTTTCTCTCAACAGGTGATCCAGGAGATTTTTTTTCTCTTTTTTCTCTTTTTAAGTGCCCTTTCTCACTGCCCCTCTTCCCCTCTGTTTTTCTTTTCCTTCATCTTTCTTTCTCCCTTTCCTATCCCTCAGTCATGTCTGTCCCGTCTGTAACAACTGAAAATAAAATAAAATAAATAATAATAACAAAGGTTGATCAAATGGACCAATACGGCAAGGCCGTGATGATCCATTTGGCAAAGTAAATCCATTGGGTATCCTTGTTGGTCTTCAGACAACAATGCTGACGGCTAAAGAACCAAATGGGACAAGCAAAAAAAAAAAAAAAAAAAAAAAAAAGTTCTTTTTTTTTCAGTGCGTTTTTTTAAGGCGTTCAAATAATATACTCTGCCCATTGAACTTTCTAAGTGTGACCAAGCAGTGAAATGCCAACGGTTCACCTTCACGACCCTCCTTCTCTTGTCAGGAAAGCTTGTGAGTCATTGTCATGCAGATACACAACAGTGTAACAAAATGAAACACCCCTCAATGCCACTACCACACGGCGAGGCAGAGAGCGTCCCCGTTTTACATAATATGGTGTGTTTTGACCAAAAAAACGCATTTTTAAACTTCACAGTTCACTAGGAACAGACTGTTAATAGGTTACCTTCCCTTTCACTCTAAATAGCAAATATATTAACCATTTTTGTGGGTTAAGCATTCAGCACAGGCTAAAATTCAACAGGGATGAGTTGATTTGTCACTCAGTGAGTAAATAGTAAGGATAATGGCAACAATTTATGATCCACAATGACTGAAGCAGAAGAGCAAACAGCTAATAATAGAAAAACGACATTTTCTTTGACAGACAAGGAAGCGGTTTAGTCCAGATCAGCCCAAATACCTGCCTCTTTGTTTTCTCTCAGCCTTTATTTTGGTCTCCACCGACTTCATTGTTGCTGCTGTGTACTATGTAGACAGAGCTGACAGGGAGAGGACATTTAGCACGCAGAAATACACATAGCAACTCCAGCTTCTATGTGTGCTCTGCTAATATTTACATTGCCAGACTGAACACTGCTACTATTGAGTTTGGCCATTCAAAATAATGTTTGACTAGTATTAGAACAACAGTGAAGAAACACCGTTTGGGCAATAAGTCCCTCAGGGTGCGGCCCAGATAGAAAGAGGAAGACGGAGGGGTGTGAGCTGATGGCATCTTTTCACACCAGTTAAACATTTAGTGAGTCAGTATTTTTCGTTGTTGGCTTTTCTTTGTTCTGGCCTTTAGTGCATGTGGAGGTGTGTGGATTGATTCATGTGTGTAGTATCTTTCTCTTTTTTCTCTATGCTTTTTCTTGCTCGCCATGAAAAGCTATGAATGGAATACAAACAGAATAATTGCTAACTGGATTCATATGTTGTCTTTAGTATAATTTACAGTCAAACTCCAAATGTATAAACTACTGGAAATTGAACTGGGTGACAGGAGAACAGTTCATCTATATAAGCACAATTACATCATGTCAGTCGTCTATTTGAGCAACTGGAAAAGTGAAGGTTTGTGGAACAACCCGAGCTAATAGGAACTGCTTTGTCTCTTGTAAAACATTAGCCTGAATTTGTGTTTGTTCAGGTTAAGTGTTTACTGTTTTTGATAGCCAACAGGCAGAGTTCACTGTCCACAGGTCTGTCACCATTGAGCAGGTCACATGAGGCCTGATATGGATAAAGCAAGAAAAGCTAACAGATCAAAGGGTGTGTGTGTGTGTGTGTGGTTGTGTGTGTCGAGACAGTTGAGAGAGAACCCGAGAGGTAGGTGGTGGGTGGGACACAACAGGTACAAAGCATTACAGACCAAAGAAAGCATCTTTCATGGTTAGTACTGCCATCTAATGGTGACTAATTTACTGTATTAATGTGTGAGTTTACAGAAAAGTCTTCATATTTTTGCTGAGGTATTAACTAAAAATTATTATTATTAATAAAACAAAAAAACATCAAGATTTTCACTTCACTTGCTGATTTAACAGACTCTGATGTGTGTAGTTTTGTTCAGTGATGACGACAATAGTGTAACCGTAAATACTTTGAGTTAACTTTAAGACGACTTATTTTGAAAGAAAACCACACATTCGGTGTGGTAGTTGAAACAATCAAAAGTGCAGCTTTGAAAAGGTTTGAAACTGAAGAGCTGTGTACTAAATCTGTTCTAATAACTGAAAGCACTTGAACACTCAGTTTCGGCGCTGACAGATTTTCTATGAAGGACCTAAGAGTAGCTGAACGGACAGTGAAGAGGTGAAAGTACATACACGAGTTGTCTGTTGATGTCTAAGCTGCGAAAGCCACTGCAATACGAGTTGATGGCTAAGCCTCACAACACAACCTTAAGATTTCCTTCCAGGCTTCTGATGTTATTTGGGTTTGGAGCGAAGCAACTGAATCAATGGATTCACTGCAGTAATTACTGGCAGCTTTCTGAGGAATGTCTGGAGTCACCGTGCCTTGCGGATGAGATTTCAGGTTGGTAAGGGGTGATCTTGCAAAGTTAAGCCTCACTTTTCTCTGACTTTTTCAGCACTGATATTCCCCTGGACTCTTTATTATTTGCCCCCCTTTCACTGAGCTGGCAGCAGATGACCTGGGCTGAAAAAGATTTACATTGTGCCTGAAGGTCAGCTTGAATCTGCTTGGCAGTTCCCTAAGCTGTTATCTCTGGTATTTCAGCAATATTTGATGTCTGACTAAGTATATTTTTCTTCCTTGTGGTCTCATTCTGAGAACCGAGCTACAATGCCACAGGTCACAAGCATCACAATAACATTTATTTTTTATGGAAACGTGGACGCAGTTCTCTGGAGGTAAACTTGTAGCTTTGATAATGTCCCTGAATTCAAACGTATCATTTCCTTATCTGCCTCTGTCCACAATTATCCGCTCTATAATCATTGATACACACAGCGATGGCAACGTTAACAGTTACTTGTTTTCAAAACTGGTAGAACGAGTGCTCGTTACGCTGTGAGAAACCGAGAGGCAATAAAAACTCTGTCCAAATGCTTCAGAGAAATCGTAAGCATTTCCAGTAACACTGACGATACAGTCACTTGAAATAGGACATTATTAAAAAAGTGCAAGGATGCAAATATTACCAGCAGAATTCCCAGCTTCTGAGTAGTGCAGAGACACGCAAGATGTCTAATAAATGGAAAGGCAATTTAGGGAGCTGTAATCAAATATGTACTTGACTCGGCTGTTAAAACCATCTGCCTCGACTTCATGATATTTGGAAAAGCTGCAACCAAATAAAACCTGGCCAGCAACGACAATGTCACTGTTCAATATACGTCTGCTATATTTCAGTTAAGGTAATTATTTTTTCTCTAGTTTGGGAAAGCATAACAGTTATTACTTGCAAACCTTTTTCTAAAAGAATATTATTTAAAAGTGTAACCGCACTGTTTCAACTTGCCGCTGCTAACAAAATCTTAAACAAATATTAGCTCTGGCAGGACATCATGTCAGAAGACATAAAGTCACTGGCCTTAATGAATAGTTTATAGAGTCGCCTACTGCATATAAAGAGTGGACAAAGACAATGGGATCACAATGGAGGGTGGAGCACTGTGTCCACTAATAGTTGGTATGTAGTGTGTCCTTATATATCAGTGACCTCTGTGAGTAACATAAGGGTTCTTTAAAACAAACAACTGCACAATAATAACTGGATCTCGCCAGAATTTATTATGACTCAGTTAGTATTTGCATATCTCTGTTTATCTCTGTTTGTATCTGTATAAATGCACTGGTTTGTATTTCCCCTGACAGATAGCAATTCCTGATATTTTAAAGGTCTGACCTGCCAAATCAGTATCTTTGCACAAATCAATATGCCATGTTTTATTGATTTCTGTGTTTGCACAGGATATTGCTGCCAAGCGGAACAATCAGTGGCTTTATTCTGCTCCTCAGCAACGTGCCGGTACGTTTCTGGAGAGGTGAACGTCAGGTTCTGGTGAATCGGCATAGAATGGGATAAATCTAAGGTCGACTTTTATCTGAGCAGTGACCTGCTAACTCATTCTGCCTGATCAATCGGTGCATACCTACGCATTTAAAACTACTTTTTAATGATGGCAGTATGAGGTTAGATGAGGCCAGACATGATTAAAACACACTTTCAGGTTAGCCAAACTTTATTACTCTCAACTGTAGAAATAGCAATAATTGTTTGCTCACAAACACATAGGATTGAAATACTGCACATCTACTAGCCAGAACTACAATTCTTTTCCATATAAAAACACTGTCAAAAATACAGTTTTGCCGAAGTTAGACTACTAAACTTTTTTCTACATCCTGGATCCAATGTTGTTATATTTATGTGTATATAGGTTTTTTTAGAAGCATTAAACAGAATCACAGAAGAAAGCAGGTAGCTAACACTCGAGGCCCTACCTTCAAAATTTCTAAAAATATGGCTACAGTGCACGGCAGCTGTCTGGCTAACGTAGTTCGCGACGCATAAAGGTGAAAATGGCTCTTTTCATTTCAGAACGGAGCTCTGAACTAAAGCCCACCTGCATAGTGCTCCTCAAAGAGCTGTGGCATCTGTCTAAAGAGCTGCACTTTTCGTGTTCCAAATTTAAAAATATATCTGCAAAGGTCTTAAGTATGTGAAATATAATGAATATTAACTGTGTGGCTTTTACTGGGCTAAGCCTCAGTTTATATATTTTTTAATCTGAATCATAAATTGTAGAGCGTGTTAGAAAAAACAGCACCTGACATGAAAGCCACATTAGCGTGCTTAAAACAAAAGTTACAATGTGATTTCTCCTAATCACATCCAATGTGACAATGCTGGCTTCTTTAAAAAGAGCTTCACTAAAACACACTCTGCAGGGGGATGAAAAGGCTTGGTATGCCATTTTCTTGTGTGCTCTGCTGAAAAGAAAAGCAATTATGTCTCTTTTGAAAAGCCACTTGGACAGCTCTTGTGGCATCCTGTGAGTAGCCCCACTCATACATGACTCATTTCTACTCATTTTCATCCAGCGACTGAAAATGCACTACACTACTGCTCCTGCCAGCTTTTGGTGCAATTATACTCGCACTCCTCCACTCTCATATCTTCTCCATGTGAGGTCAACTAAGGCCCTAATAACTGTGTGATTTCGAATAGAGCATCTAGCACTGAAAAAGTCCTTTGCATTTTACAGTGAAAACTGCACCTATGTACTTATAGTGGGACATTATCACAATCTCATATAAATCTATATAATATATACATTTAGTTTTGCAACAAGCATAAAGTTTTTACAAGCATGATCTTGATTGTTGGTTCCTCTGCTCTTGGCTCGTCTATAGACGCACCCATCTGGCACAAAATTAGGTTCCCCAAAAAGAACAACATATCAGACAAAATTATGTGCCAAGTCATGTGCTTAAGTCATCCTCACGCAGCTAAACATGCACGTTTCAAAGAAGCCTGACCTCTGGGTAGCTAGCTTTAGCAAAGTTCAGCTATTCAGAGGTCAGAGCCAGACTCAAGCCAGCAGTCTTTGTATGAGCAAAGAATCAAAACAGTTATGAGGAAAATTATAGAAATGAGTAAAAAAGAGACAAGTGTCAATATTCTGATATCCTGTGAAGTCATAAACATAACAGAAAATGTTGCAAATACCTGACATTTGTTTTATTATAAATCTGTTTCACCTGGCTTTGTTTGTCAGGGTAAAATATATCAAAGAAAGATGGCTGTACACCATCATTTTCAGTTAATTACTTGTACCTGGTTCAAGTAGAAGATCACTTTATATTCAAATATTTCAGCAACAAAAAAGCTTGTTATGAAGTTTAATCATTTCTTTAATCATGAAAATAATAAATGGCAATAAAGTCAAGCTTTATATGGGCATTTATATTAATTAGAGTGCTGTTTATTGATTAGAGTGATTGATTTATTATAACCTACCTGGAATATTTTTTGTAAGGGTTCATTTTTAATATATGAACTATTGCTACACTTTATGGACTCGCTGTCAAACCCATATATCCTTTTAGTAGTTATGAGCTGCTATCAGGTCATGCACCCCTTGTAAAAATAGTTACTCAAAACAAGCAATATAACTTTCCAGAAAATGCAATTTGCACTTCCTTGAAATCAGGGTGACTATGGTATGTATTTGAGTCTCTTTCAATAGGCCAAGTTAAACATTGATTTCAGCCATCCACACCAAACTGTCATTCACTGGATGTTTACAGCGATGGTGCTGCCACATGACTTATGATCCAGCACCACACAAAGGGTGGAAAAAACTGTGTATAGATTGAGGTGGTAGAGGCAACAAAGTTATTTAATAGTTATGTTAAAAAATAGAAAAACCTGCATAAATCAACCTGATATGGTAACAAACCATAAGTCTCCTAGTATTCTGATCTCGCACATAAAAGTTCAGATTTTAAAAGTTAACATTCATTAGGTGAAATTATGATATATAAGTAACTAGAATTCAAATAAGTGGGAAGAAAGTAGGGTGTGGTTAATGGCTTTGAGCGCAGCACGGTGCTCACTGCAGCAGTGTCCTGACCGTGAGTCCACCATCTGCCCTTCATGTGTGATGTTTCTTCCGTGGGTTCCAGCTTCCTCCAAAAGTCCAAAGATGTGCAGTTAGTGGGGTTAGGTTAATTGCTAAATTGCTCATGAGTGTGAATATGAGTGTGAATGATTGTCTGTCTGCCTGTCTATTTGTGTTAGCCCTGTTTCAGACTGCCTCTAATCCTGTGACAGCTCAGATAGGCTCCAGCTTCAGGCCAAGGGGCTGGAGCACTTTCTGTGCAATAGTAATCCTCACTAATATTTATCTTGAATTCAAATAAATACAATAAAAAAAATGAAAACAAAACCCCCCCCTCAACACAAGAGCCATTTGCATTTGCTAATTAAAATGATTCATCGTTTTCTGTGTCATGATTACTGAAACTAGATTATGTCAGTACAAACAGCAGCGTTGTTTCACAACGCAGGCGTAACAAACTCTGAGCCTAACAATGTAATGTTAGTTGATGAACTCTAATATGGACGACTTTCCATTTCCAGAAAGGCTGATTACTGTTAGTTCAGTCAGCTTGTTCACCCTGAGTTAAGCACATGTGTGTGAGAGAAAGCCGTCATATGTGGAGCTCCACTATGGCAACAAACAAGTAAATAAATAGCAACAGGGACTAAATGTAGGTAATAGTAACTTAAAATAAAAATACAACTCTAACAAAAAAAATAATTTATTCTTGGACCTGTGAGACTGATTAACATGGATTTTACTGAAAGAGATCAAAGATTTAAAATTTTCAGACAATGTAACTTGCAAATTTTGCTTGGCATCATTTAATGACTGGATTTCACATTTCAATTTCAACATGAAATCAGGCTGTCTGCAGTCTGCATTCAAAAACGTACTTCAAACTAAATTTTATCCAAATTTATCATCTTAAGGTCACACACACTCATTCATATATATATGCACACACAGTGTACTGTATACTGTATATGAATATGACAGTTGAGTATTGGGAATCAGACAACTTCATGGGTTAGTTTGTTCAGCTCTAAGGACCAGATTTGGTTAAACTGAGCAATTTTCTGTTTCAGGGCCTTATTTTTTTTCAAGGATGTATAATTTGTTTGAAGATTATTTTATTGCCAGCGTTCAAAATGGTTTTCAATTTCAGTTCAAAGAGATGGCGAGGACCAAGAAGGCCATGTGGAGAGTGTTAGGGCTGTAAGGAAATTACTAGCAGAGGGAGTTTGCAAATATAAAGGCAAGTAATCTAAGAGGCAGAGTTACAGAAACAATGTTTGGATGTGTGTTTTTTCTAAACTGCTTAACACACTTCTTGTTGCCATTGCCCTTGCCACTGTATGCGTGTCTGCATGTGTTGGACATATTAAACCATTCTTAGTGTAATCAGATATGTGGTACAATTACACAGCCCCATTATCACTGCAATTAAAAATGATTGGAATACCATTCTGTCAGCTTTGGCAACCAAACACTGGTGGCTGGCCGCCAGCCTGGCACTCATTTCTGAAAGCTACTTTTAGGAACTGGAACATTTAACACAAAGCCATTTTCTCAATATTAAGAAAACCAGGAACACTGTAAATAATCTCACCATATTGCTTGTTTCCACTGACCACCTTTTCCTGCGTACGGGTCCCAGTCCTGCTGTATAATAAAATGGCACGATTTCCCCAAATCCCAGAGAGCTGAGGGTACCATAAGGCTTGTGCTAAGATGAAAGATGGATAATTTGCATTGATAATGTCATTAAATGTAAAACATCATGAAAAAGCTTCTAAACTTTTTGTAGTGGTTGTATGAAGTCAACAAAAGCATCATTAAAAACTCAACGCTTGAAAGTAAAAGGAGACTGGGAGTTTAAAGCCAGAGCGGGAGTGCGATAGAAAACCATGCATACTAGCCTTTAATGAGTGTGGGCGGATGGGCATTAGTCTCAAAACTGTCATCATAAAGACAACCACAGCCAGTGAAAAGTCAGCCTGGGATTCACAGCGCCTTAGCAAAACCACACCACTGACAGCTGCAGAAACTAAAGGCTGTGCCAGGAACACAAGGAAAACATCCAACCCACTTTGGCTGAGAGTGTTTATCCCTCAACAATGCCTTCCAATATTTTCTGTGGATGCAAAAACCCAGAGCTTTCATTGTTCTTGGCAGGGCCCTTCGTGTCCTGGTTGGTGTTGATGAGGAACCAGCTTAACAGCAATCACTTACAAATGTATTTATCTTTTATTGCTCACGATTGCTAAATGTTTTCTACAGAAAGCTGAAGCCAGTGTTTGTCAGTTGAGGCATTTATTTGAGATTCCTTCAGGAAAGTTACATTTAGGGCCCTTTTCACACTCAAATGTCCAAACCAAAGTATATTTTTGTTACATTTAATCTTCTTAGTTTTGGTTTCACAAGTATGCAAACATGATAAAAAACTTCACATATTAATGCACTGAAAAAAGTGGCTCGGCATTCAGCTTATAGCACTGCTGAGGATTTATTGAAGCCCAGGTTGCTTTAATTCATCTCATCAATATTTTTGGGTCAGGTGTTTCTCCATATCCCATAAGTTCTCCAAAAGGTTCAGGTCAGGCTGACTGGCCAATCAATCATGGACAAAAAATCTTTTGGTAGTTGATATGGGACTGTGGACAGAACAGTGAAAAAACCACCACTAAAACCAGTAGATGAAATGGCACCCCACAGAAACTTCATGCTGGACTTTGGACCCCACATGCTTCTCTGCTCTTCCTCCAGACTCATCTAAAAAGATAACTTTGGACCACCAAGCAAGCGTGCAGGTCTTTTCCTACTTAGCCCAAGTAAGGTGTTTCTAATGTTTTCTGTGGGTTAGGACTGACTTGATATGAGACAATTGCAATTGTATTTATATAGTGCATTTAAGTGCAGTGAGAACAGAAAAATGAAACTAAAACCATACATGCAAAGCAATTTAGTGTAGGCCTGTGTGAACAAAAAGGTTTTGAGGCAAAGATGGTCTCAGGTCAGCAGGCAGCTTGTTCCAAAGAACAGGACCACAGTAACTGCGAGCATCTTCAGTACACTTCAGTCTGATTCTAGAAAGATCTGTACCCAATGACCTGAGAGGTCTGACCGGGTTGTAAACAGGGAGCAAGTCCCAGTACCTTTGTGTATCTGAAAGGACTCTGGTTGGAATGAAAGCATGGAACAATTTCTCAGAGAAAGTTCAGGATAATATTTTCTCTCTTTTTATATACTTTTTTAATGATAGAAGGCAGTTCTGGTGATGGGATTGACATGATCATCAAAACTGAGATCACTGTGCAAAATAATCTCAAGGTTCCTGACTTGCCTACTGTGTTTCATAGACAGAGATGATCTAAATGAACACATTTTCTTACTCTGACTTTTTGGACCAACAACCAGTATTTCCATTTTGTCTCTGTTCAGTTCAAAAAGTTTTGAGATGTCCAGCAGTCAATGTCATCAGTGCAACCCAATAGTTTGTAAACAGGGGTTAGATCATCAGAGGAAAATGATATATAGAACTGTCTCTCATATGCATAAGAATGGTAGGATACGTAATGATCTTTATGACAGTGCAAAGCAGGTACATGTAAAAGAATTGGTTAAAGAGTAATGGATCAAGGACAGACCCTTGAGGAACACCAGATTGAATTTTTAGTTCTGCAGATCTGAAACATAAAAAACTAAAAATTCTACCCTTTAGATACGACAAGAGCCAATGAAGAACCTGACCTGTTAAACCAACTGCAGGTTTGCTTTTGATGTGCTGATACCACCCTCAGTCCAATCCTTGCCAAGTTATTTCTAGCTCCCGAACTGACTATTCTTGACAATCCTGATTGTTGCGTCCATTGCTGTTGCTTCTCCCCCCTTTTTCTTGCCACACTTTTCCTTTCCAGTCAGTACCATTAACAAGCTTCAATACAGCACTAGATTACAGCAATAATCTTCTGTTGCTTATCCTCCTTGTGGAGAGGGTCAGTGATCATCATGTGTACAACTGTCAAGTCAGCAGCATCGCTGCTACCAAGAGGTACAAAGTGTTGCAACTGTTTAAATAGTATCGGAATATTTGAATCATTGGAATAAAAAGAGGTTTGATATATTTTCACGTATTTGCTCTGAAAACACACGTGTAAAGTGTCGGGACTTAGATTTCCCTTCTGTTAATTGTCAAAACATATATCCTAAATCAGGCGTCCCCAACCTTTTTTGCGGCACAGACCGCTGTCCTAAATAATAGTTTACTCATCTGCCATGTGCTACTGCAGCTTTTTTTCCAGTTCTGATAATAATCTGCTATACTTCCTATTTACATTGGCACATTTATAGGTCCAAAAACCCATCCAAAAGGAGATACATAAGAAATGAGCCAAACCACGATTCCAGTTTGATCAGAACGGACCCTTATTCATCTGTTTGATCAGAACCTTGACCTGGGGACGGCTTCACACTTAACTGAAAGAATTAGGTGTGAAGCCACAGTTGCAGATGCTTTTACATGATTGGAAAACAGCTTAGGTGACCCATTGCATTGCAATGAGCCATTTTATCAGTTGGTGTGCATTTGAGCCAAGGAGTCATTACCCAGAGGCAGAGCGAACGGATGACAAATGAGGCCTCCAAGTGAAACAAAGCCAGATTAGAATATTTTTTTCTCCTCTGAATAAATACAGAGAGCATCTTTTTGTGTGGATAAAGGATAAGGCCTTCTGTAATCTATTTATAGTATTTGTATTATGGTTGTGCAGTGGCAGATGGTGTAGCACTGCTCAGCGGTGGTAGTCCTGAATGGGATTTAGTTCAGTCAAATTCAAAGTTATGGATATGGTATTATGAGGGTGCCACAAGCGGATGCATTTTAGAGCAGCTTTCATTTCATAATGTTACCAATATGGTGGTGTATAAACCACAGCACATTCAGTAATGTGGGGATTATGGCTACAGCAGGGTTATGGGGAAATCCAAGGAAAATATTGTCTCTGCTCACTGTATCGTCCCCATCTTTTAGCTTCAGCCGACACCGTTAAAGTGTCAGCTGAATCTAAGAGAAAAACACTGGGCACAAAACATTTATTTAAAATGAGATTTTAAGCAAAAATGAAAAGGTTGCATTGAATGAAAATATGCTGCTATAACAGACAGGCTTTTGCCATGTCTTATCTGCATTCATCCACTACCATTGACTTGTTGCTCCGTTGTGATAGTTTGCAAGTAATTGTTGTAAACCAAAGTACTGAACACATTTGTTTATGGTTTGGTTGAAACTAAGTAAAAATTAAACAACCATCTATTAGAAATTATCTAGAAAATGTAATGTTTAAAAATAACTCCTAGCAAATGTGAGCTTCGTGGTAATGATGGAAAATTTCTAAGGGAATAGAAAAGGTCTTTCAACTAAATGCCTAAACAAATCCATCATATACCCTCATGCAGTTAGGTCCACAAGTTATTTTGTATACATACATTTAACATTTACACAATATGCGTACAAGCTACAATTTAATCTTGGTCTCATCTGTCCAGAGATGTTTTTAGACCTTTGCAGGGTCGTTCAGATTGCTGGCAGAGGCTAACCTATCCTTCTTGTTCTTGAATGTAGATGGTTGGCACCTTGTTGTAAACCTTCTGTATTTACATTCATGAGTGCGTCTTGATTGTAGACCTTTACGATGTTATGCCAAACTCCAAAAGAGTGTTCTTGGCAAGATGATTACGAACGGGTTTTTCTCTTCATGAAACTGCGATCATCTGCTTTAGTTAATTTCCGTGGTCTTTCAGTCATTTTTAGCATTGCTGAGCTAGCCAGTCCACTCCTTCTGTCTAAGAATGTACCAGATTGTTGATTTAACCACTCATACATTTTTTTTCTATCTGTCTGGTTGGTTTATTTTGGATTTTCAATTACTTGCTTCGCTTGAATCGACATCTCTTTGGACCTCATATGGAGACTTTCATTGAAAAGCTACAAATCTTTTATCTGTTCAAAGTGTCATTTAAAACGAGGCAACAGGCCTCACCTAGTCATGACACTGTTTACCAGTCAATTGTCCAGTTACACATCTTGATGGTTTGATTTAAAATCAATCATGATAGTACACAGAGGCAAAAGTACAAAAATGTATCCTCGTCCAAAACCGTATAGTGCTGAGAACTGTGTGCAGAGATACTTAACAGGCGAAGGGAAAACCTTCATTTACCTTAATGGAAAGTACACAATAAACCACACGGTAACTAGGATTTTTCATCTATGTATCATCACTCCTATCACCATACTAAAACTTCCTGGCAGTCCTCTAGAGACTTGCTTTCATAATTCACCAGATCGTTGGGTGAACAAAACAGTAGCTGAGAGGTAGAAACCATGAGAATACAGCCATATACAGTAACTAAATTGTTGCATCCCAGTGTCCCCCATTTCAAAACATTAGCCCCAAGACAGTCGTAGCCCTGATATATACAAAAACTGGGCAACTGTTGATGCCCTTTGCTAATGTCTTATTTAGAAGGTGGCCCTGCTAATTTAATGTCAGTGGCCACTCTCAGGCATATGTTTGACCAAGCGCTGGGGAAGGTTTAGAGTTTGATGAATTACAGCTGGCCACTAGTGGCAGCTTCAAAGGTCATGGGCAAAGCTGGGAAAACCACCACAGCCTAAGCTGATTTTAAAGGAAACTTGCCTGTAACCACTGTAATTACATTTTACAGTGTTCACAAGGCAAAGTGTGGTGTACGAGACAACTTTTACTATGCATGTTAATAGCTTTTAACTAAGAAGCACCCCATTTTTTTGCACAGATAATGCATGCTCAGTCTTAGGCAAAGTCTCTCTCTCTCTCTGTATATCATAAGGAAATGTTGATCTGATGCCACAAACAGAAAGCAAAGTACATGGCATAAGCATCTATAATTCCCGAGCATAGTTAGAAGGAAACTAGAGAACTGAACTGCATCCAAGTCGAGAAACAGTACAAGGTTTGCAAGCTGGAATCTGAATATGCTCTCTGAATAAACAAAGAGAAATTTGCATTTTAAACAGCAACACATTATGTGCTGCAGCTTTGTGGAAATCATTAGTTACACACTTCCTTGCAATTAGTTTGCAACTTCACCCCACACATTGCATATGATAGGAAGGCACAGAGAAAAGCTCTAGTCTTTATGAGAATCACTCACCCAGAGCACAAGATAAAGCAGAGCAATAACTTATTTCAAAAAATCCCAACCGGCTAATTAACATTGTGAATTCAACCAGAAAGTCAGTATTCCTCTGACGAGTTTAATTGCATTGATGTGTGAGCCACAATTAAACAGCTCAAATAGAGAGCTGCTTTGGCTCCCATAAATGACAGTATTTTCTCACCTCAAAGACGGTAACAGGATTTTTTTTCCTTCCGAGCATAATCAAGTTTAGCTTTAC
Source organism: Neolamprologus brichardi (assembly GCF_056152115.1). Classification (NCBI taxonomy): domain Eukaryota; kingdom Metazoa; phylum Chordata; class Actinopteri; order Cichliformes; family Cichlidae; genus Neolamprologus; species Neolamprologus brichardi. The sequence goes on from NC_142104.1 coordinate 28,593,385, forward strand.
CTGAGCTCATTTGATGATTTAAGAGACTTAAATGAGTTTTCCTACCAAGGTTAATTATGAAGCTCTGAATTTAATTTGCCACTGCGCTGATTGCTTATTTATAAAAACGTCTTCAGCTTCGCTCAGCGGTAATGTGATTACTGCATTGGACTGAGCACCAGCCAAATAATGTTGTGCGCTTAAGTTTGCTGATGAGTTCGAAGGGTCACTGAAAATCAAGATCTTCTTTGGCAAGCAGTGAATGTAGAGCAGGTGAAACTCTTGGTCTGCACCGTAGTATAAACCTGCTTCAGAGAAATATGGAAATTAAAACAATTTTCACTCAAATAAGGTACGGCCACACTTTAAATTGTGTATCATTTGTCAGTGTAATTAGTAGAAATGCTATTTTAATTGGCAGCCTGTTAAACGCTGCATTTCTTCACGCATTGTGAGAGCTTTGCTTTGTATTTAAAGAGCTGCTGTCCAGGTTTGCTCAGGATTTCCAAAATCCAAATCACAAGAGCTAAAGTGTGAGCAGTCCCTTACACGGTGCGTTTCTCTGCTTCAACATAAGCCACAATCATTAATATCTCCAGTTACTGTCTAACTAGTGTCTAAGTCTAGTTTCTCTCATTCACACTTTTATTTATATAGTGCCAGATCACAACAGTTTCCTCAAGGTGCTTAAGTGGATGGAATCAGAGTTTAGGTAAGAATTAGCAGTTCCCTCCTGCTCGTCATCTCCATGCTGCTTTATTTATTAAACACAGTCTTTCTGCGTAATATCACAGATGTGGCCTTGGAGTTTATTTAAAGAGCCTTTTACAGAGTTCTCTTTAAACATAACTGCAGCCAAAGTTAACGTTATATAACCTGCTGATGTGATCGTCTTCCTCCGTCTGATTTTAAACGCATTTATAACACTATAAAAGGTGTAAAGCTAAAGTGGTAAATCTGCCATTGTGGCTGTGCCATGCAGGAATGTTAAGATCGGCAGGCACTCCAACAGTAACCAAGAAGGGTGTGGCTTGCTGCACAATTTGATGCATTAAAAGTCAATTACATCCCCACAGAAAAAAAAGCTAAATTAGCAAGATGCATTCCAACAAAACCAGCAGATGATGCAAGAGCACAATGGTCTCGTTCTTTCCTAACATGTTTTCAGCATCCGCACTCATCCTCGCTATCCCCCTAACAACCTACAAGCTTTAAAAAAAATTATTATTATTTAAATTTTGCAAATTTATAACACCTCTAACATTGTGAAGCGCTGCTCAGAAAGGCCACCGTGGCAGAGAGAACAAGTGATTATACAGTGGTACAACTCATCAAACAGAGCACTTGATATCTCAGACAAGTGAATTTAATAGCTGCCAGTGCTTGACCTTCTTCACAGGACCTCCATTTTAGTCATTCTCCAGCAATTCCAAATTGAACGAGTCACATCAGCCAGTGAATGTGTGCAGAGAGAGGCGAACGAGAAAGTACACATAAGAGAGAGAGAGGAAGCACTTTGGAGATTTCACCCCCCTCCCTTAGGGTCTCTCTCTTCAGTCCACCCTGGTATAGTCGACCGATTTGGGAGTGGGTTTCCCAGTTGGGCGATAGTGTGACAGCCTCTCTGAGTATTTCACCGCGTAAAGTTTGTGGGCAGAAAGGAGAGCTGCAGACCACCCTACTTACTGGATGAGTCTGAAAGCTGCATTAGCCGTTGCCAGCAATGACATTTTGGCAAAAGGGCACGAGTGTTGCTGCAAACTGGGCTAGATATCCACGATAACAGGACTTCCACTCTCATTTATATATGTAATATTCTTCTTGTTCAACCAGGATCTGACAAATCAAAATGTTATGAATATGTCATTTTCGAAAGCTTAGCATGAAAATTAAAATAACAAAAAATAACACGCTATTTGTGACGTAATTAAACCGACACACAGTACCAAACGGTGGAATTTCACCATATGTCCAGAACGGCTCACAATAAGCCTCCATCGGCTTCACATCAGTAACCCACGGCTCCACCCCTGAATGGCCCTGCCATTACTCTCATCCTCCTTATGGACGTCCTGACATTCATAAGTGAATCTATTGACGATTACAATTAAGGAGAGTGATGGAGCTCATCCCTCAAGTTCCAGCGTCGCTGGTGAAACATGCAGCAGGTTCTGTGAATGGAACAATTAAGATAATTGACTGTACAAGCCCCATTAACAAAGCCTGCTCGCAGCTAGAAGCTGCGATTAGATTAATTCTCATAATGGAGAAGCCCTTGTTCCTCTATTGTTCACCATTTGCCCTCTTCATTCCAGGTGCCAGTCATATCCTGTGAGGGAGGTTTCATATTCAACTGGAATCACAGCGTTTGGTTAGACACACAGGATAAAGGACAACGCACGGTCAATGTAGAGTGACCGGTATTTAATCAATACTTTAGCAGCAGATACGCAACTCTAAATTTGATTTCTGTCCCTGCGATTCAAATACTGTGTGCTTTAGAGCCCTGGTAAATAGAAATGCATCCATATAACAACATTAGTAACATTTCTTATGATAAGCCTCCATCCCAAATAGACATGATCTAGGCCAGAGAGGAGCCCATTTCAAGCCAGTGAGTTTTGCACGCTTCATACAATTGAACTCTTTTGGATAACTGAGGCAACAGTTCAGTCCTGTGGGATGCACATGCAGCGGTTGTATGTGCAAGTCGAGCATGCAGGAAAAAGGAAAAAGAAAAGACTAATTACGTTAGTAAGTTGTTATTCACTAATTCAACTCTAAATTGCTGGTCTTGAATCTAAGAGCCAGATTTACTAAACGGGGCAAAACAGCATCTGATCACAATCCTGAAATAGTAACCACAGGTGAGGTTAGCCTGATGGATGGTTTACAAAAGTTAAGCACAGTTGGTTTATTGTCAGTTCAATTCAGTTTTATTTGTTGCTAAATCACAACAACAAGTTGCCGGACCTACAATAACACAACATAATATTATATTTCAATATCAAGCCAAAGAATAAGACATGCTTTTGTTTGGAATTGAATATAATAAAATATAATTAATATAATAATATAATATAATAGTGTTAGCCCTGCATCAGGTTGGCGACTTGTCCAGGGTGTACCCCACCTCTCGCCTTATGGTAGCTGGGATAGGCTCCAGCCCCCCTACGACCCTTATAAGGATAAGCAGAAGGGAATGGATGGATAATAATGTAATATCAATATAAATAGAATTTCAGAGTTCACGCCTCCTATACGCAGTGTTGGCACTGCAGTCTCTTTGTATATACTGAGACAACTATTTGAATGCTAAAGGCCAGGCCAGTGTATCCCCCACATTCAATCACTGCAGGTAAACTCACCACCCAGACAGTACTGCTACTACAGCTCTGATATAGCAGGACATCTCGTGTTTTCAAACTACAGAAACAATCAGTGGATGTCTGACCTTATGTGCTGATGTATTGTTAGAATGGTGGTAAAACGCTGACGCAGTTAAACACTCGTGTCTTCAGCCCTGCTGCGGCGAAAGCAGCACAACGCAGCGGATTACCATGCATGCATGACAAGCGTAAAACCGCCATTAAAGTGTCACATGTCCTACTAGGTGTGTTCCTATTGACTCTGTCAATATTAACTCTATCTATAGTTAGCCATAGTCAGTGTTGATTTCATTCAAGTTGCACTGAAAAAACAACAAAACTTTATGAGCGCCACAAAATGCAAAAATGCAAATTTAAGTGACCAAAAATCGATATTTAAAATCGAAAAAAGATGCTAAGTTAGCTCCCAGTTTTTTAAATGGTGGATGGTTTTACATTTTTACATTTTTAAAGGAAATGATGCAATAATTAAATGTTATATGTCTGACTGTGCATCCTGTGTTTCTGGTGAAGCAACTCCATTACCAGTCTTTCCAGTCTTATGCCTGTCTGTGCTCTTGCCTCTTGCATGCTTGGAACATGGAGGTCAGGACTGAATTTTCCTTTTCTTTGGTTGTTATTCTAAAGAACATGATGTTCTCTTTTATGTCTGTCCAGCTCAATCAGCTCATTCAGGAATGATATGGATTCTTCAGCCACTTCAAACCACCTGCACCCCAAGCCACGCAGAACAGGTTGCACTGCCTAAGTCAAGAATGCTGCAAATACAGATGCAGTTATTGGACAGGGGGTTGTGGAAAATAAGGATAAAAAGCTATAGACACAACACCACAGCAGCAAATGTTTGAACATACTATATGGCAGACAGATGAGAAGATTTTGTTCTTTCTAATAAAACGAGAGCACACAGCTGCTTCAGATTTGTCCCATCTCTGTCCATTTGCAGTAAGAGCCCCTTCACGACGTCTGTAGCAGAAGGCAAACCAAATACCTTCTGAGTCAACACAACCTTGATCCAGCCTGCAGTTGCAAAACAAATAAACACGGGCTCACGCTAGGTAGCCCCAGCGAATCCACTCAGGAATTTCAAATACTCTTGAATTTATTTTCCATGAAGTCTTTGGGGCAATCAAAGAGGTCAATTTTACTTGGAAAGAGAAAACTATGAGGTAAATATTTTCAGGGAAGCTGGTCCTATTTGAAATGAAATGGCTTCTCTCTTCACCCCTGCCCTCTGTTTTTTCAAGCACACGCAGTGTACACACAGGGAGACGCACAAAGCTGCGCTGGAGACACAAGCATACACAAACAGCTTTTCTTTTAGACACGGTCCAGTTTTTTCCGAACGATCAGCTCCCCTGTCGCTGCACCGACTGACACGCTTGTTTATTTTTCCCATGCCCACTTTAAATTCCAACATCCCCCTCCAACCCCACACCACAACCGAGAAGATCCATGTGTGCCTGGCCAGGAGGACAAAAAAGGTAGGAAAACATCAACAAGTCATCATTTACATCAGAATAAAAACAAACAGAGCCAGGAGAAAGGAGCTGCTAAGGAGGTCCAAGGCTTTCCCCCCCCTTTTTTTTTTGCTCCAGGAATCCTTCTCATGTGGCTTCAGGCAGCCTGCCAGCCAAATCTAATATGGATTTATATACAAAGAAAGTGCTTAGTTTAACATAATGAATATTTAATCATGCATGGACCCTGTAAAGCAATTTTGCAGAAATAATTGAAAGCAGACTTTGTCTCGAGGCTTGGAAAAAAAAAAAAGAAAGAAGATGAAGAACAAGAAGGAAAAAAAACAACAGCTAAACTGTTGACCCAAAGGAGCCCAAAAATCTCACGCTGGATTAAATGTCTACACTGCTGGCATACACTCTGATAAATGAGGTTAGGAATCTGGGGTGGAATCAGCGGGTGTTAAATCTGCTGATTGTGTAGGGGTGAGAGAACACACAGATGCCCTGCTATGCATATAACACATGCACAGGGCTGAGCAGCTTCAACCTGCATCCCTCAGCGGTCTATGCATCAAGTATGTAAACTCTTTCATTCAGAGAGCGATGACTCAGTGAAGGAATACAGATGTCGATGCACCTGCATGAGTCAGAAAATTCACGTTAACTGTCTTTTTAAATGAATCGAGCAAACACATTTTGCAATTTTTTGCATGGAGTTTGTGTTTTGCTCTTCCTACTCTGAACGTCACATTGTACTCCTAATCACCCAGCAGCACTTCCGTGGTTATGTGACGGTCAGGATGACACTGTCTCTGCATATTTTAGAAAGTTTAATAGAGCCGGCATGCCTATTAGCAAAGAAAGAAAGAAAAAAGTCCACCAGGAGAAAAGCTTGATTTTCAGCAAGAGAGCGCAGCCAAAGCAGGGACAAGATAAAGTACAATCAATCACAGGAGAAAAATTACATCATATAAAAAGCTTTTCACAGGCATGTCTCATGCAATTCACTCTTTTGTGATTATTACTCTCTCCTAATAGCATTAACAAAGAGACTGTGATGATAGCATTGCACAGCCTCAGGTCACAGAAAAATACAAGAACAGCTAAACTTGTATTTTTTTTTTTTTTTTTTTTTAAAAAGGCAGGACGGGAGCCACATAAGAGGATTTGAGGGAAAGTGTTCACTTATGCAAAATAAAGCAGGTTATCAGGTCTATTTGGTGATTCCCTGGCACCCTTAATAAATCAGCTTAGGGTGCGGCCCAACGGCTTCATTCACCTCACAAATCTCTGCACTGCAATAACATGCGCCAGCGAGCACAGATTAATTTAATAACTCTTTAATATTCTCCATGAAAAAAAGAACAGGAGACCAACGAGTCAGGAGCATATGGGGAGGGTGGTGAAGGTGGCTATCTGTGGAATAGGATATTGCTGCAGCAACAGATTGAATATTACGTAATGATGTCATTTATATTCCATTCAAAGTGCTCGCTTTCTAGACTGGGGACTCAAACAGAGCTGGGGATTTGTCTGTGATCAAGTGTAATACTGAGAGAAAAAGTTTGCAGGTACAGTCAGCGTGAATGAGGACGGAGGTGAACGGGTAGTGAAAAAATGGTCTTATTACATGAGAGAGTGTGCGCGACTTGATGTAAAGAGTCAAGTGTAATGTACGTATATGCATTTGAATACATTAAATAACAAGCAGTTCTCAGTCAAAAAGCTTAATATGAAGCACCGTCTCCAGTCATCTTTTGCATGTAAGCAGCTCGATCAAACATATATAATCAAACATATATATTGCATAAGGTTTTTTTTTTTTTTCTTTACAATAAAGCAGTTGTGATTAGATTTTTTTTTTTTAAATACGACATGGCTAGATTAAACTTTTTTCTGGAAAATTGCTGCACAAACACACATAAGACTCCTGATTTTTAGCTTAAGTCCCCAAAGGATAAACTTCTGATAATTTCATCACCATGGCCTCTAAACTAACTCCCAGACTACTGAGGTCATGGTGTTGTAATATATGCAGAAATGAGGTTTGGCAGTGTCTTGCTGAAATCAGTAAAGGCCTGAAATACATATCAGTTAGCATTAATGAAGCCTTCAAACATATGCACATTACTCATGCTATTTAGACTATTGCACTCTAATACCATCACAAACTGTGGCATCATTGCTTAAAAACAAGAAATCCTCCCTCTCCATGATTCAAAGAAAACTGTAGCCTTTCTTGTTTAGTTATGATTCATTTATATTTATATTTTGGCTGCAGTGACGATATGTGTTCACTGATAACAGATTTTCAGAAATACACCTGTGACTGTGCAGTTATATGTAGAAAATGATGTTATTAATACAGCATCATCTGACAGTTCAAGGGTCACGGCCATTCCACACTGGTTTCCAGTCCTGTCCTGCACACACAGATTTTTCTGAACTCTCTGATTCTTTTAATCATATTAATTTTAGTTTAGTTTTCATGTTAATCAATGAAAACCACACACCAAGAACTATATGCCCATACAACCTTTTCCATCTCCTGGGTTGCTCTTTTCATAACCAGTTCTTTATTGGTCTTTTAAGTTTCCAGTCCTTTTTTTTTAACCAATCCCACATTTTTCAGATGTGTTGCTGACGTCCAAACAAAGACATCTATTTAATATGTTGCCTGTACATTATTTTCAATTAAATGCAGGATTCAAATTATTTGCAAATCACTTTGTTTTGTTTTTTTTTTTTCATTTTTATTTTGCACTGTGATCAAGCTTTTAAAACTGGGATGTAAATAGAAATGTATCAATTTCAAGAAACGTGGCTGCAGGTCTAATGCTACAGCGCTGTCATCCTAAACTATTTCCAAATCAGTAATGGCTTCTGACCCCATTTCGATCTCTCCATCTTGTGCCAACGTCTGACTCTCCTCTAACTGTTCGTTCACGTTCATCACAAATTACTCCATTTATTAGCGATACTGTGGGAACTTGTTCATGATAATTATCGAGATCATTTTATTACCCAGCCCCAGCAGCGATAAAACAGATCACTCTAAACAGCCCCACAAAACAAATGATGTCTGTTTTTGCCATTCTGTGCTGAGGGTGATAAATATCCTGTAATCAGCAAAACGAGGCATAGCAAAATGACACGTCTGCATCGGAAACAAGTGTTGAACACATCAGATGGCAAAGTGGTGCAAGGGGTGGAGGTGAGGCTTGGAGAGAATAAACAGAGCTTGCAGACGTTGTAATGAGAATTTGCTCCATTTGGCAGTAGCCCACAGCAAAGGTCTCCCATCTGTTTCCTATTGGAAAGGGAGTCAACAGTTTGAAGGGGGGGAAGGTGGAAAAAAGGAAATGAAAGAACGAACAGGCCACAGTGACATCGTGTGGCAGCAGCTGATAACGCAGGGTAGGGTGGGGATGTATGAATCCAAGCTTCATTTTTAAATGAATTGAAGCAGTGCTGGAAAGCATTAACAGCTGTTCTTCTTTGCTTGTGTTCAGGTCGTAAATGGGACACACAAGTAAAGTGTCCAACATGGCGCTTAGGCTGTTCCAACGTAAACAGTGGATTCTGTAGGAAATGAGCTGAACGTGTTCTAATATTTGAAAGGTTTGATGGAGAACACAAGTGGTTTTAAAATAAACTGAATCTCAGGTCTCGTCTGTCCTTCGGTGGACAAACATTGCACAAGAGCGCTGACTTTAACTAATGTTAGCTTGAGAGTCTACTATTTTAATTGTCTCGGGGGACAGAAGGGTCTTGGCTCTGTCCTCATGCTCACATTCTCAAAGAACATGGGAGTTGGCTGACAGTGACTAAAGATTTGTTTGCATGTTAAGTGACGGTCGTTTGTGCAGGAAGATTAAACACTAGGGTCAATGTTGAACCTGTAAAAGCACTCGACAAAGAATGGCATTACAGTTGTTATTAATGTGTGTGCTTAAACTGGGTACACACACTTGTGTTTAGTGTCTGTGTGTGTATCCATGGGGTGTGAAAGGCTTTTAGCAAGATCAACAGGCAAAGCGGGTAAACAGGCTCGACGGTGGCTATCACCTGTGGAGGATGTTATAGCTTTACCTAGCACACAGGCCCTGCCTTTAACTTTCAAACTGTGAAAACATGATATAAGAGGACTTTCCCAGGCCTCACCGAGCCGTCTCTCAGCTACTGTCCCAAACGCATACGTAAAGATGTCCTCGACCACAAACTCGTGGCTCGTGAGCACATCTTTTGGTTTCGCTTTTGTTTACAGGTATCAAATCTGTGGTCACGGGGAGACATTTTCGTCAACGTCCCCCATCAGTTTTTCTATGATAATACTACAATTCACATTCTTCCAAATGATAAACGCTGCCAGTAACACAACAATGGAACTTAACAAACCTCAAACTTCCTGACACCGAGCTGGATTTAATGCCGCCTTTCCTAAACACTGAAAATAAAAGTCTTGAGCCACTGCTCGTTTCTTCGATTTTGCTTGAAAAATTGAAATTAGGTTCAGCCATTTGTTAAAACTTGTGCAAACATAAATCACAATACAGTATATGAGGCAAACAGTTTTTTTCTTTTGTCCACCATTTTTCCCATTTACACAATTTTTAAAGGACGCACTGCACACCTGCTGAGATATGCTAAGGTTTCAGTTCATAGCTCATTGAGAATCAGCTTGAGGTGATTTCCAATGTTCAGAAACAAGGACTGCACTGAAAATTAGTGAAAAAGCAGCCAAAGAAAACCTTTGAAAGACCTTCAGAAAGACTAGAGAACTATTACTCAAGAGCACGTTAAAAAGTCTGGCTGCTTACAAACAATATAAGAAATTAGCTCAAGACTTAGCACAGTACTTTAGGTCAGCGATGAAACACAAAAAAACTACCTTGATAAGTTTGTGAAGTCACGCGTCCTAAAAACTACATGAAATGTATTTATTACTTTTATTGCTGTAACATTATTTATATCATATAATTAGGATCTGCTATAATTTTATTTAATACCAATTAAAGTATAACTAACATTTTTAGTGTTTTTTGGGGCACATTACAAAGAGGATCATTACACAACCTGTGACGGGTTCACGCTACAGCAGGCCACATCCATGTTTTTCTGAGACAAATTCTAAAACAACAAATTTGCAATTCATATTTCCATAATCGATGCATTGTATTAGCTCCAACCAATCAATACAATGTTATTTAGAGTTGCTACACATTTGCCTCACAATCGATGTGAGATAAATGTGTAATAATTGTGATAAAATGTAATAAAACTGCGTTAACATTTACTCAGTGTCACATGTGACATGGACACCAACTTGGAAATTAACTGAGAGACGAGGTAGCCCTTGCTTGCATGGCCATTGTTTACTCTGATCACGCACACACACACACACACACACACATGGCTGTATAAACACTCTTTGCTGACTCGGGAAGAGACAAAGGAAGTAAGTGGAAAGAGGAGGGAGCTGATGTGGAAGAGTGCAGTCATATATTTCTAAACACTGGTGGCAAAGAGTGCAAGAAGGATGTTGGAGCTAAATAAACACATTTAACTGTCACAATTTTTTTTACTCTCACCCCTCTGTTACACATACACACACATATATCAGCAATTGATATCAATAACTAAATACACTGATCATGGCTAGAGACAGTCCTATTAACGCACACCACAACATAAGTACAAAAACAAGGGGAAATACCGTGCCCCCCACCCTTTTTTTTTTTTTTTATCAAAACAGCATCAGCCAAAAACTACCTCATCACCCTTACCATTGTGTTCATTCAAGACAAAGCTAAAACACAACACAGAGGGACTGAAAAGCCGGTAGGCAAAACATGTTCTTTGACTTCCTAAATGCACCTTCAGATCAAAAATACCACCACTAAAAGTCGAGGTTATCACATGAATCTACATACAGTTTTATCGGAGACCAAAACACTCAAAAGCAGTTTATAATGCTACCAGGCAGGATTTCACAAAGAATATATTTGATCTTTCGTTGCTATGATTGCAAGGCAAACAGCCGAATAATACTCCGCACTTTACAAAGCAATCACCCAGGAATGTTTTCATGCACATACTTGACTGACAATGATTGCTAGATATTGCCACATTGTGTCAGGGTAAAAGTGGAGCCATGTTCAACCGCTTTGGCTCCCCCACTGTGCAGTTTTTGAACTGAAAGGAATCCACGAGCCATACAGTAGACTGAGTGCAGAGAGCATAACAAACAGCTACAACATATGGACATCTAAATATGACCCACAGCTTCATCAGGAAATCAAAGAGCTGGCTACACCAATGGGCTACACGTAAAAAACGTAAATAAAATGCAAGGCGCTTTTCTACTTCTAAAAACTGTTGGAACTGCAGGAAATCTTAGATCCTAAAACGCTGTTTGAAGGGTATTTCTTAGCTAGTTTTTCAATTTAGGTACTCTCCCAGCATTGATGCAGCTGCACAGTTAGCTACATTTTTTTATTAGCAGGCAGAAGAAAATTCCCTGGAATTGATGTTGTTCTCCCAGTGGGTATTTACACTGGGGAAGTCCCCTGAACTGTTTGGTCCTAGAGCAACATTACAAAGTCAGAAACTTCCTAAAATGGCCTTAAGTTCCTTTTCTTTCTTTTTTTTAAAAAAAGAACTTGTATATGGTGGGACTCTGTACCCTGGCCAACAGGTTGTTTGTAGTATTTGGTTAGTAATCAAGAGTTGTTTTTATTTTAAAGATTTAATGTAATCTTAAACCCTTCTCTGTAAAATGCAAACTCATTTGAATTTACATGTTCATACCTGGTTCTTTAACCGTCAAACCACCTTTAACTGATGGCAGTTGTAAATGACTTCAAATTTGCCAAGGTGTTCAGCTGCAGCTGTGTACGCTCGAGACTATAAAATTCAAAACTAACCACAGCTAAGCTAATTATCCTCATGTTCATAAAGCTTCTGTAGAATTTGACAGTTGTAAGCTGTCAGGTGGGGTATGTGCTGTGTCTGTGGTAGTTTGATGATAAAGTGCTGTGAATTTGGCTTGAAATTTGCATCTAATAACTATTAAAATTAACCTATAGAGCCATCAACCCCTGCCTTTGCTCCATCCATCTATTGCTACTCTGAACTCCGACTCCAAACTATGTCTTCTGGGTTAGCTGCAGTTCAGCGGGTAGAGGAGGTAACCTACTAATTACCAACTAAGGTTGGAGGTTCAATCATTAGCATCTCCAGTGTGAATGGCCAAATATACTTGGGGAAGATACTAAACCCAAGTTGTTCTCTGATGCATCCATTGGAGTATGAATGTTAGCTAGAAAGCATCTAAGCATGGAAAAAAAGAGCTTGTGGGAATGGATGAATGAGGAAAGTTGTATAAAGTGCTTTGAATGCTCAGAGTAGAAAGAACCAGCCCATTTATCTGCACATGAACTTTAAAGGTGCAGTGTGAAAAATCTGACCACTAGATGTCAGTAGATTGCAGTTTGCAGTGAGCTCTGCGTTCTATTTCCTTACCCCTCCCAATTGAAGTGTACAATCCTAGCATAAACAACTCTAGCGGCTGTGTATATGTAGTGAGAGCAGGCTGTCAGTCTGCTGTTTACCTCAGCTGTCAATGTGTGTGATTGTTTTTTTTTTAGTTTGTGGAATTATGCCCTGATTCATTTTTGAGTTTTTAAATCAGATATTGGATCTGTGTTGCAGATTATTGTCTTGCAAAACAAACTGTAGTTTGCTAATTTCATAATATTATGTTATTCAAAGGTTGTGTGAAAATATCAGGCAGTTTATTGCAGGTGACACTAGTCAGTGTGTAATACTGTGAGAAAAGTTCTACCCTTGGTGTGTTACTATGTTACATCAAGGGTAGAAGACATCAATCTTTAATTAAGGCGATGATGCTGATAATTTAATTCTACATTTATACCAGTTATACCAGAGTCTCAGGGCTGTAAATAAGCCTGTCAATCAGTTTGTGAAACATCTGTGAATATCTTGTTGAATTTACTTGGGTAAATCCACAAATACCAGTGAATACTCGCGTAGCACCACAGGTCAACTGAAGACAGTCGGCAGACAAAGAAAAACCTTTTGGAGGTCACAAAAAAGAAACCTATCATGGCACTTGTTTCGAAGTAATTCTTTTTTCCTCACTTCACTGCTACATCTGGTTCCCACAACTACGCCCTTTTCAGTTTTGCCAAAGTCAGAAACTCATCAGCACTGACTAACACACCTAGCTCTAACCTCCTGATCTGATAAATATATAGAAGAAGCCACTGTAACCAACTCATTTTAGACTTGCTGCCATGTTGGTTTTCTGAAGCTAGAAATTTTATGATGGTTAAATCAATAAACTTTATGGGTGCTTTGCACAGACACACATATTAGCAATCTAATAAAAACGTTCGACTTTCTCCCACCACAACTGAGGTAAAAACTTGTTGGGTAGTCTGTACTAGACACCAAACCAGATGACTTTTCAAAAGGTCCCAATGGAATTGACCAAGGTAGACATCAAGTAGATGATTTTAGTTGAACATTTAGACACTGCAGCCTTCTTATTTTCAGGGCTTTAAATACATCTGTACGTGTTGCATAACTGCCTCCTGTCACATTATCCAGTCATAGTTTAATCTGTAGTCCAAATGAACTGTATTCTTTACAACAGTCCCACTGCTGAGTTCTCACACAGACACATATCGCTAATGTATGTATGTATTCCCTACCCTTAATATTTGTATGCTGGCACTTATCTTTCCCCTTGTTTCTTTGTACCCCCTCTTTATGATATCAATGCGTGATCCTCTGACTCTCTTTCATGACACCAATTATAACAACCAGTCAGACATTTCCTCATAATAAAAAAATGTGTGCTATTTAAATTAGCGAGTCCTATTTGCAAACTACTAATGATGACTTGTTCTTTCTTACCGGAGCCAGTGCTTCTTTCCCCCCCTACTTTCCTTTGTATTACATGTAAATGTCAGCCTGGTATTTCACCATCCCAGATCTCTCGCCATCACTATTAACCTCCTAGGACCTGGCGTCCACATATGTGGACATCACATTTTGGGTTATTTAGACCATAATACTAAATCTTGCTCTAGAAGGGCCTGGTATCCACTTACGAGCACATTATCCTGCAACTGTTCTATCGAAATTTTAAATGAATATCCTCATACGTGGCTCTCATTTTTCTTAGAAACAAAAATTAGGTTAAAATAAATCTGGTAATACTTTGTTTTTACATTCATCAGGTCCCAATCAGCCCAAATATCAAAGAGAAATTATAAACACACACCATGGAAGAGTTCGGGTCTTAGGAGGTTAATAATTTCGTGCCATAATATGGACGTTTTTCAGTATCTCTGTCTCCTTCATGAACAGATTCCTCTGCTAAGTTATCTGCTTTCTCACCTTTTCATTGCCAGGAATTCTCTTCAAGTCCTGGAGGTTCCCGCGTGGGGAGGACAAAAAAAACCAAAACAAAACAAACAAAAGTTCCTCCTATCCGGTTGTTAAGTGATGACGTGACAAATCCTACTTCTGGGCCTAAAGTAGTCTGCGTTTAATATGGCTTTTGTGTTGTTAACATGTTTAATATTATGTATTTTCTTCTATTTAATCTCAAAAAGCTCCTAAAACAGTCAGTGATCACTGTTGACCTCCCTCGGCTTTTATTACCGCTAATCATTTATTTAACCTCAGTTTTTAAAACCTTAGGATGTAACTACAGCCCAGCCCGTGCAGCAGTATATGAATGACTAACCCCGTATTGTGGATGGATTATCTCAGTTGTTCTCCTGGCTGAAGTTTGGTCCTTTTACAGCATCCTGCCATGCGATTACATTTGTTCCTGACCACCGAGAACACTCACGTTAACTTTTATCGAGTGGAAAAAAAGTTAGCTTGTTTATATTATGCTAACATAGCTGTGTCGCTAGCGGTCACGTAGCACATCATTATATACCAGCTAGCCAAACTTCAGTAACCCTACAAACGTCACTGCTGTTTAGTTTTCTGTCTTCATTTATGTTGGAAGTGATAACAGAGCTGTACGTTTTAATTTGTTTCCAAAACCCCGCAGTCAGGACATGCTATATTGTAAATAGATAGAAACTAGCGAGCTAACTTCCTGCTAACTTCTAACTCCGTTAAATGTCATAAATTCCGTTTTCATGTTAAACTCAATTGTTACACCTGGTAGAGCAGAACGCTGATCATTTTATTAAAGATGAAAGACTTTAGACAGTTTTTCAACTCTCAATAATGCCATAGTGATCGTTTGATATATGGACCTGCAGCGGAGTTTAGGCCCAGACACGGCTAGTGACGTCAGACTTAACTGGATAGCTAGTTGAGGTTGGCTCCAAAAATGAGTCAATCGAGACAGAAATAAGAACACTCAGAGAACATAACTCCCCCAAAGGGCAAAGGCTATGCAAAAACATTGATGTTATTTAAAAATCAGCTTTAACCCAACTTTAAATTTGAAAATGATGTCTTGAAAACTGTGGACGCTAGACTGCAAACAAACAGACAGATGGAACCAAATACATACTTCCTCCCTTTGTGGGAAGAAAAAAAGATTTGAACAACTAATAGGGTTGCAAATATTAAAAGGCAAGGAGGTTCAGAGAGGCAAAAAAAATACAACACAAATACATTTTACAGTCTTGAATAAAAAAATTAAAATCAAGATTCATAAGACAATGCAAACAGCACAAAGTGTCATTTTTAAGTAAATGTTAAATTTAAACAAAGTAGTGACCATAAAATAACAGCAGTCTTAAATGATCCCAGGTATTCTATGAAGAAAACTATTACACATCACCTAAAGAACACATTGAAAAATGTCTGTTGGGCTTGATCTTGTTGTCTTGCACTATAAACAAAAACATATCTAAAAAGATTTCCTACAGTGACCTGACCTACAGTTAGACGCACGAGCACATTAAAATCATTAAAGTGAGCAAGCTGCAGTTATGATCACGGGTCTAACAGAAAGTCTACACGTATCAATTACCAAATATCACTCACATAAGCCAAGTCAGCGTTCGAACTTTATTGAACTATGGCTAACTGTATATTTAGTCTGTCACGCTACAGTCTTTACTGAACAGCGTGTTTGTTTTTCCAGCCTTCTGTTTACTTGAACATCACGTCTTTGTGTGTGTACACAGGCCAACAAAACCCACCAGCCACTGTGTATCTACATCATATTTGTGCTACACTGGAAAGAAAATTACCCAGAAAATAAAAGCCTCAAACATCAAATACATGGTTTGTAAT
Source organism: Neolamprologus brichardi (assembly GCF_056152115.1). Classification (NCBI taxonomy): domain Eukaryota; kingdom Metazoa; phylum Chordata; class Actinopteri; order Cichliformes; family Cichlidae; genus Neolamprologus; species Neolamprologus brichardi. The sequence goes on from NC_142104.1 coordinate 28,609,520, forward strand.
CTCTCGCTTTCACACGGCAGTGCACAAAAAGGTGACCAGTCTAATACAATGAACCAAAGCAAACACAAAGTCCACAACGGATAAGAGGAGCTGTATTTAAGCAGCCATTAGCAGGTGTTTGACTTAAGGAAGCCATAAAGCAGTCCTGTCATATGGTATTTGCTCCCACACTGCTCAAAGGCTGGCTAGTTAAACAACCAGGAAAGGAAATGTCAATGTTTTTAGATGCAAGCGTGGAAAGAGGTTGAGACTGGCTGAAAACCACGTACCACGTTCTTACCACAAAACCAGTCCACAAGGCAGGATGGACATCCTGTGGGCCACAGAAATCACCACAGGATCAAAAAACTAAGGACCAATTAGAAAAAACAATAGTATAGTCCTGTCATAAGTTTTCCTTACACAAGTAAAGCTGTATGTAAGTAGCCATAATACTGTCAGGCCAAATAGTATTATCAAGTCAGTACAGTGCAAAGTCACCTGGGGATTCACATATTAAAACAAAGTATTTATTTTTGATGTATTAATCATAATTATTTGATATAAGTTACAAGTGCTGGAGCCTATACTATGATGTGCAAATTATGTGTAATGCTAAAGCTCTGTTAAAAGATGTCATCTCTTTATATTTCCAAGCTGGAGAGCAACTGTTCTCCAGACTTTCTGGAGGCCTTTCGAAGGTTTTCGTGGGACATTGGCTGCTTTTTCACTCCAGTAACTGCACCAGACCATTTTCAGGTTCGTTTTTATTTTGTGTCTGTTTGTTAAGCCACTTAACACAAATCAATTATTTAATCTTAAAAAAATGCGCCTAACTCGAGAGTTAAATCTGTGTTGTCCCTGCAGACAACAGACAACTTAAAGAAAAAAAACCCCCAATTCAGCCTGTGTCCCTATGACAAATGCCATATATAACACAGTTTGGCATAAAAATGAATTCTTTCACCAACAAGGTGTTTCCCAAAGAGCTATTAGCTGAAAACATGCCATATCTTAGCATGGTGTGCAGCTTGTCCTTTAAAATTTTAGAGAACTGAAAAAGCGGAGGACAAAAAAAAAGACATGACAGGCCTAAAAAAAACAAACAAACAAACAAACAAAACAAAAACAACTATCTACAGCAGGAGAATAGGGTCTGGAAGTCCTGTCCTGAAGAAACAGGAGGGGGAAAAGCAGTAAAGACCTCACACAGGATCTAAGAGATGCATCTGCCCCTTCAGTTCATCCATTTGCTGTTCACTGAAGGTCATCAGAAACAGTCTCAGTGGAAGGGTGGCTTTCAAGAAGCCATTCTTTAGGAAGGGAAACAGAAAAAAAGGCAGAGATTTCCCAAATTACTCAAGAACTAAACTGAAAATCAGTGGAATCAAATTTAAAGTTTTGGTTGAAATCTTTGTTCATATGTATGAAGGAGGTCAAGAGAGACACTGAACAGTGGGATCATCTAGACAGAGAACATAACTAAAGTCAGTCAAGAGAAGAGCTTTGAATGTCCTTAAAGAAGCCTGGAGAACTATTCCTGAATACTCCTTGAAGAAATGACAAGATCGCTTGCCTAAGAGAGCTTTGATAACATTATACAATCTCTGTTTTTGCCTTATTTACTGTATTTGAATGTATATTTAATTCAATAAATCGCTGCACCTATTCCCCATTTTCCTGGCAAAATATAAAGAACTGAAGGGTGGCTAAAGCCTTTTGCACACTTCTATACACTCACTTGAGTTTCCTGTTCACCAATTTATTTTTACACATCAAATGTTGTTAGAAACACTAACTATCAGTAGCCAGAAAATTTAAAATCCTATATCAAGAGCCTCCTGATGAAAGGGAAAAAAAAAAAAATCATGTTTAGTTGAGCAGCCACTGTTTGTAACATCATGTTTTGTGTTAAACAAAAAACAACAACAAAGAAACCCCCCAAAAAGGCTCATATTCCATCAGCTAGTTTTAGCAACCAAATTGCCCTCCATAGTCAATTTGCCAAGTGCACATTAGCCATCACCACACATACTTTTCAGCTTCATTTCCTGTGAAGTGAAAATAAGGCAATTTCAATCTAATGACAGCTCATCATCCAGGCAGAAAAGTAGTTCATCAAATCAGTGACCTCATCATCCTGGTTGTCCAGGCATTCACTGTGAAATGATACCGCTGAGGCAGCAGGGCATCATGGGAGGCACAAGCTGTCTAATGTCAGCGGCGGTGAACGAGCAGGCAGCATTAAACCTCCATAAATGGATGACTGTCACACTCGTTTCACTACCGGGTCATTTCAGGTCAGGCGAGTAAGGTGCAGAAAGAAAAATGGATCATAAAGGCCAGATGAACATTTTAAGGTAACAATAGCAGATCAGATTTAGCCTAAAGGAGAATGAGACCCACATCTCAAGCATATCAGAAGCACACACTCCTCACTGATCTGCAATTAGAAATACTGGGTGTGCTTTCTAAAGCGGTTTAGTTCCATCTGCTGTTCAGACTGTAAACTACAGGTAAGTAAGCATTCAGTGCAGTGAAATGAAAGAAGCCTTTTAAACAGCAGTATAAGAAAGAAAAAAAAAAAAGATTAATAAGGAGGAAAAGAATCAACCGTGCTCCATAAAGATGTCAAGCTTTAACATTTTGCAATCAATGACACGCTGCTCTCATAACCTAATCTATCATCTGAAAATTCAGTTATACTCCGGTTGCACCGACTTTGCCAACGCAGTTAATAAATATTGATGGAATTTTATACATCCCAAAATGCAAGCAGAGCCTCAGTCCACGGGATTTTTTCCTCTCAGAGGTGAGGACAGAGCTGCTAGTGTGTACGTCTAGCTGGTAGTTTGGTTTAACATTTTTCACCTGCTGACAGGCCAAAAATGTTGCACAAACAAGCATAAAGTGTCTACTTGTCAGCAAGGCAATCTGTGTGCCGAGTCTAAAAGGAAGCCTTGAACTCGAGCTGAGAAGCTGTCAGGGAAATATATGTTTGAGTTTTAGCTTATGCAATCTCTCTTTACACAAGTTAATAACAGTTCATCCCCCACCTTTAAGAATAATCAAAAGGATCATTCTCATTAACTTCTTCATTCACACTAACCTGTAGCCATTACTATTATTTTTCTTGTTAATTTAATCACATTAAACAAAAATACTAAATACAACAATGAACTATGATTACTGGCCACTTCATTAGGTTTAGCTGCTCATTAATGCAATCAGCCAATGGCAGCAACTCAAAGCATTTAAACACACAGGCTAACTCAAGTTTAAACTGAGCCCTGTACAGGGGAACAAAGGGGATTTAAGTGACTTTGACATGATTGTTGGTGCCAGATGGGCTTGTCTGTGTTTTTCAAAAGCTGTTGACAATCCTCTCTAGGGTTTACAGAGAATGGGCAGACTGCTTCAAGCTGATAAGAAGGCAAATACTCAAGCACTCGTTACAAGCCAGTCATGCAGAGGAGCATCTCTGGATGGACAACACATCAAACTTTTAAGCAGATGGGCTACAGCACCTCAAGACTCTAACCCTAAGAAAAGGAAACTGAGGCAACAATGTGCACAGGCTTTTAAACACCACAGCCTGAGTAACATGAGTATTGTTGTTGACCGTGTCCATCAGTATGACCACAGTGTACCCACATTCACATCAACTGACAAATCTGCAACAACTGTGCAATGATGTAATGTCAACATGGACCAAAACCTCTGAGGAATGTTTCCAGCACCTTGTTTTATCTTTGCCATGAAGAACTAAGAGAGTTTGGGAGGCAAGTGAGGTCAATCCCAGGACTAGAAAGGTTAAGACCAAAGTCAGTTTAATCCATTCTCTCTTTGGTGATTGAGGAAAACAAAAAAAAAAATCATAATGAGGCTTGATGTTGGTGTTTGAATAAATTTAATGCCACCAGAAAGAGCAGTGTGCTATATGTCTTAGGAGATGTTTCAATAAGCCAAAGTAAAAAGTTGCATGACACCTATTTACATGGAGGCCAGGGGTTGAGTTCAAAACCTACATAATAGTGTAATATTTACAGTTTCAATTCTACAAAGCATAATCTAAAGTTTGTTTTTTTAATAATCAGCAATGCTTAGTCTGACATTTGATCAATCAATGACCTTTGAAAAGAAAAACAATCACATAGGAAAAAAAAAAAAAAGCACAACAGGTCTATAGAGACATATGGTCGTCTTTGGATAGTACAAAGCATTCAAAAGCATAAAAGGTCCCATTTGTAGAGTGTTTATAAGTTTGTTCATGTTTTTAAGGAGAAATATTTCCAGAATTCAAAAAGTAACGCAAATGCAGCAATTACAACTTAAATATTCTACATTATTATTGTTCTGAAAAAATGATAATTCCACCAGAATAATTCCTAATATGATTTGATAGAATTAAAAAACAACAACAAAAAAACCCAAACAAACAAAAGACCCAACTTGGGATTGAAAAGATGCATAGTTTCCCTTCAATTTCCTCACAATTACCCACTCTTGTATGTTAAAAGCAAAATGGAAATATTGAGGGCAATTTAAGGCTTTCTGCGTCTGGAAGAAAGAAAACAAAGACAACCAAGAACAGAGTTTAGTTTAAACTGAAAACCAAAATCTAAAGTACATAAAACAAACACATGCTTTGTGCTTACTTTTGATACCCATGGGATGAATTTGTGCTAGCCACTGGAGCCTAGGGAGGGAAAGTTTGAACAGTGATTAGAAAGCATAGTTAAAGTTTTGCTCGTCGTTGTATTTACGCTTTTTAAGAGCTTACCCTGTTTTCTATGTCCTCCACTTCAGCTGGTCCTTCTGCGGATCCTGATCGCCTTTTGCGACTGAAACAAAGAGCGTTGTTTTTAAGTCAGTTCTCTTATAACGTAAGGATTCAACCTTTCCCAGTCTCTATTTGGGAACATTTAATAACTTGTATTTGATTAGCATTAATAAGGGCTATGTTTTGGTATTATAGTCATTTCTCTGTGCACACAGAAATATATCACATTTCTGTACATAATACTGTACCTTGGTGCTAACGGGCACACTTGTTTGAGAGTCTCAATGTCTGTAAATTGCACAGCTTGTCCGCCACTTCTGGTCTTAAACACATCACCCTGGTGAGGTTTAAACAACAAGAACAAAAAAAAAGAAGAAAAAAAAAGGAAAGAGGAAGAAAGTGTTATCAGAATTAAATCTGTAAGTAAATAGGAAGGAGCGTCCCACTAAAACATTGTAATCTGTAATCAAGTGAAATTCATGCAACATCTAAAATTATCAAAATCAAACACCAAAAATTAGTCACATTTTTTGATTTTACCTTAATCAGTTTGGTTTCGATCTCCCCGTCAGAGGCAAGCTCTTGATGTCTAAGCACATACTTGTGGCATTTAGACAGAGCCTTCTCGCTTGGGGTGGACACCTTGATTGCATTGGGTATGATTGGCTGCATGACAGTGTCTAACTCCAAATTAGAAGGTGGTTTGTGGTCTACCCATTTCTCCCCACCGGCAGAGTGTGAACGCCTGTGTTTTGGATGAACTGGAAGAGCCTTCTGGTGATCCCAATGTGAGAAAGACAAACCAGGAAGTTATTCACATGTGACTCCAATCAAACTATGTTAGGGTTAGTAGGGAAGGTGAAACGCTAGAAGGTGTTAGCTTGTTAGGAAAATAAATGTATTACTGGAAGTCACAGGAAGTTGATGCATTATAGACTTTGATTAGAAATTTCCAGAAATAAAGTTTAATAGTTTATTTAAAAGTTTAACTGTCTTCCAGCAATACACATTGTCAAAGGGTGTTTTCACACCTGCAGTGTTTTGTCAGTTTATATCGAACTCTGGTTCGTTTCCCCCTTGGTGCGGTTCACTTGTGCAGGTGTGAACACAGTAATCACTCAGGTGCAGACCAATACAGATGAACTAAGAGGTTTCTTCATGGTTTGAATGTGACCAGACCTCAATCCAAACAAACTAGCAGGTGCATCTTACATGTTTGAGCTACTTACAACAACAAAAAAAAAAAGCCATGTGTTTTGTATTCTGGAATGTGGCAGGGTACTAGAGATGTGTAAAGATCTGTACGGGTCAGCAACTAGCTGTGAAATGAATGCAAATTCTGTGTTCTCCAAGAGTTCAAACCCAGCAACTTCCTGCATCTACTTTTGTTGCTCCCGCCCCAGACACAACTGGCCAATAAGCAGACTGAACATTCTTGCATGGTCTGTAGTGACGCATTTTGGTTTGCTTGGAGTCCACTTGCGAACCAAATCAAAAGGGGAAAGCTTAAAGTTACAAAGTCATTAACTGATTCAGACCAGAGTAAACAAACTATAGGTGTGAAAATGCCCTTAGATTAAGTGATATCACTCTAAAGAATTAAGAAATTAATGACAATGCATGCAAAGAAGCACAAAGGTAGCATAGGAAATGGATCTTGTAATGCAGACACCCATTACAAAAGCCAATCTTTTCCCCACCCACGTTTGGCTGACTTATTATCATCCAGTTTTATTGAGCAAATTTCAGCATTAATTTGAAAATTAGCAACACTGGTGCTGCTATAAGACTCAAGACCGAGCACTCCGGAGGACCGTTGTCGACGGCCTAGACCCTAGACTATTAATACTCACCGGTGTTTTGTTTTTTTTGAACAAAGATGTTTCTGTTCATTTCAATAGCAATACCATGTTTATGCCATTTTACATGATGCTACTGAAGTACAAGAAGAAGAAGAAGAAAAAAAAAAAAGCATTTCTAGAGAGCAGTTTGCATCCAGAAAAAGAAAGATCTACAAACATGATGTAAATACTCATGAGCCTTAAGATGCAAGCCAAGAAGATTTCCAAGCATGACAGATCAGTCTGCCTAAGAGCGAGGACAGGAGACACCAGTCTACACTGATGCTGCTACTCAATGTATTTCTAAACAAGGCGACAGCTGTTGGAATTACAGATGCAGTTCTACACCAAAGTGAAGCTTAAACTACAGGATCACAGAGATGAACATCTAGGTTCTAGCACACACTGACCCTTGTGCCTGCCTCTAGGTCTAGTCCATAGACAAGAGTGGTGGCAGGGACCTCAGTGCCTGGGGCCCTGCGCTGGCCTCTCCTGTGACCCACACTGCTGGTGCTGTGGCATGTGGCCGGAGTCCGGCTCCTGCATTGGGGAGTCCCGGTGAACCTATTCTGGCTGCCTGAATCTACAGGGAACCTCTGCTCCCACCTAGAGATGCTGGAGGCTACTGAAGTATAGTCAGAGGAGGATGGTGTGGAGGTGGGGTCCTGAAACACCCTAACTCTGGCTTTATTTTGGTGGGAAGGAGTTTGGCTGAAATCCTGAAAGGGATGAGGTATTGTGGATGTTAGGTGCTCCAGATTAACACAAATTCACAACAGAGCAACAGACAAAGTAGAAAACAAAGTGATGTAACCAGTAAGCATATAGATGTCAGGATGCCTGCTCATGATTTTCACAATGATTAGAAACATGCTGATTCAATCGGATTGACAAAATGATTAGGTGCACATTGGCGAAACATGCAGCAGCAGCAAATAACTCACAGGAAGTGGTGATGGAGAGGGAGACCTCTTCTGTTGGATGTTTCGATCTCTCTCCCTTGAGGGCCTCTCAGGCTTCTCTGGACGCTCAGTGGGAGCGCTGCCACCGCTGCTGCTCTCCGTCACTATGGCCTTCAGCTGCTTCAGCTTCTCATCCTTTACCCACAGCTTGTTCTGCATCTCCAGCTGCTTTGCGTTCACCCGTCGCTCCTAATCAGAAACCGTGGACAAGAAAATATTTAAAGTCTTATTTGATCGTTTCATATCTAACAATTGGAATTACAAACTTACATTAACGATCTGAGGGACATTACCAAGTGGAGTTTAGTATAATTTGGTATAATTACATTGCACTGTTCATGTTTTGGTAGATAATGTGGGTTAATCTCCGTGTGTACCCATACAAATGTTTCCAAACAGTAGGGCTCTCAATGCATATTTGAAATGCAATTGTAAAATATAACTTATAATTGTGCAAATTAACATTTGATTGCAGAAAAATAATTTACAATACCTGATATCCTAATGGCTCAAAACAGTGAACAACTTACACACTCCTTCTCCCACTTGAGTCTGGTGTCCGTCACCGCGCCCTGCATGCGCTGCTCCATGCGCTTCCTCTCTGACAGCTCGCTCTGTAGCCTGTGCTCCCGGGTCTCCAGCTCCTGCTGAAGTGTACGTTTGTCCTGCTCGTACACGTCCGTCGTCTTCTGCAGGATATCGATCTGAAGACGAGCAGCGTACACAAACAGTTAAATGCAGGCCATTATTTAAAAGAAAATTAACTGAATGCACATTTCCAAGAACATGTGTTTTGTGTCAGTTGCAGAAAGAAGACAACACCTTATACTCCAACGTTTTGGACTTTTTCTCCAGTCGTTCTATCTCCGTCTTCTGACTGAGAATGACTTTGTCTTTTTCATTCAGTTTGCTCTGTTGATCGTGAAGGAAGTAATCCTTTGCACTGAGCTGGCTGTCAAACTGCTGCAGCATGGATTTCACTGTATTAGCTGTAGGAAGAAGCACACTGATATTAACAGATGTAGATTTATATTTATTTTTAAATAGAAATGTTACTTGTTTGTGAAAACAAAAACATTCCATATCACAGAAAAACGATTTAGATACTGAAAACACTCCGACTGATACATCACTGCTGTACCGAATAAATCTGCTCTAACAGCCTAATCCTGGAATTCCAAACTTTGCGTGATGGAGAAAAATGGCCTGTACCATTTTTATTGAATTGTTCTGTCATCATCTGTCGGATTTGATGCCTCCTTTCCAGGACCTCAATCATGCGGGGCAGCGTCTGGTCATCAGCTGGGTCGACCAGCTCGCAAGTAGGTAAATCTGGAAGGCTTTCTATAAGCTGAGTCATCAGAACTCGGTCATCTACTATGAGAATCAGATATGGTAAAGATTGTTTAAACTGAGTAACATACAAAAAAGAAAACATCTCCAATTGCTTTAAGTTTAAATGTATGAATACAGCATAATAACAGCACAATGAGCAAGCAGCAGAGACTTGAGGGTGATCTACCAGCATTGCTGGGCCCTCCTCGTTCTTCCAGGCGACGTGAGAGCTCGTCTCTGAAAGCCTGGTTTCTGTGCCTGCGTCCAGGAGCAAGGCCACATATTGGACGGTCAACCGGCCGTGCCACTTCTACCTCTTGGGTCATTTCTGCAAAGCGCATCACCAACTGCAACACACAATATGGAGGACTCTTTAGAAATAGTCTACTTGGCAGGGACAGCTCAGTAGGTGGAGTGGTGGCCCAATAATCGGAAGGTCGGGGGTTTGAATCCACTGAACGGCTACCCTGAGGTACCCCTGAGCAAGGTACCGTCCCTACACACTGCTCCCTGGGTGCCCAATGGCTGCCCACTGCTTTACTGAGTGAATGGTTTAAATGCAGAGAGGAATTTCCCCACGGGGATCAATAAAGTACACACTATTTCATAAAGCATCCAGCAAGGCTGCAAAAGAAAAGTTTGCTAATGCAGGCCATTCTACTACACGAAAAGAAAATGTCTTACCACAGTTTCTTCATAATCATCAGCATTTGGGTTGACACAAACAATCATCCTGACTTTTCCCTCCCCATCAAAGTAGTTTTTAAATAGATGGGTAACTTTAGAGTCTCTGTATGGCACCATCTGAAAGAAAACAACAGCTCTGAAACTGCAATAAATGAAAAAACCCAAATGTTAAAAACAGAGATCATGCCTCAAGGAGGCGGGAAAATGATAAAACATGAACCTTATTAGTTCCACACATCTGATTTTCACGCAGGACTTCCATACATGTGCGCAGCGTCATCAGGGACTGGTTAATATTTCCTGCAAATGAGACATAACTAAAAATGCTTGGCCTCCTAAGAAAAGTGATTTCTACATAAAGTAACTTTCAGGATGTGGTCAATATTAGCAAAGCTGAAAGAAAAAACAGACAAACCCGCTTCACGGAGACGGCTTCCCTCTGCTCTGGTCCTGTTAGTGCGCTCACTGCCGGCCAGGTCAACCAGACACAGCTGGCTCACATTCACCTGGTTTTTGTCCTGTTGTTCAGTGACATTGTGTCAGCATCACCAAGCATTATAAAAACAAAAACATCTGTCTTTCTTTTAATAAAAAGGTATAATTGAAGATACAGATATCACTGACATATGTAAACATGTTTAAATAAGGGCTGCGCGTCACCTGTAGTATGTGGTCCCCATCAGCATCTAGTGGTGCCTGGGCAAGTTTTATTGTGAAGACACTGTGGGAGCGGCTGGATTCACGGTTGAGCTGAGTGTTGGCTATCCTCCTTTTCTTTTGACCTGGACAGAGAGGAGATCATTAATACAATCTGTGAGCTCAAAAACCAGCAGTAACAACTTTAATTTACTACAATTTCCATTTATTTGCATTAATTTGATTTATCACTTATTATAAATGCTGCCACATCCTCCTGACTACCAGGAAAAAAAAAAGTTGTCCAATCATTTTTTATTTTTTTTTAAAAATCCCCCAATGTTTGTAAAGTAATCAGAAAGACAGAAATAATATTTTGGGGGGAAAAAGTTGTCACATGTCCACTGCAGAGGACATAGGAAGGCCAAGCATGTAAAACTGAACTTTTATGGCAAACATTTGCTTCAACTCTTCACCAAGGAGCAGTTTGAAGTCAGGGAACTTTAGTGGTTTCTTCACCCAAAACTGCAAGTCACTGCTATACTGAAGCCATGAGTTGGTGATTGCCAGATCAACAAAGTACAGAACTGCAAGTTCAGGAGGACTTCGTCTGAGTACCATCTCTGATGCTCCCCTTTCTTTCTGCTTGAAGGGCTTATTCCCTATGATCTTCTTCATCAGACAACTCAAGATCTGAGTTTCCCTCAACAAACTGCAATAAATCTATTTCTGCTTCTAAAAAGGACTCATTTTCTGGTCATTTTAAAAAAACAGAACAAAATGGAGGCAATGACTACAAATGGCCACTACGGAGGACATTTTTTAAACACTTCAATACTATACTAAAAAAGTTAGAATTAAGCACACTATGTTTTAATGTGTTATTAAGAGCCTCATCTAAAATATGCTAACATTTCATTGAGCAATTTTTGGCTATAAAAGTTTTATGCACTTACTTTTGTTCTCCCCATAAAATGTGCTTGCAGCGATGGCTGCCATGTTCCTTGATGAAAAAACTAAAGTTCCCAAAGGCCCATCCCTTTACATTTGGTATCATTGGAAAACCCTAAATGCCCTCTGTAGATTCCAAAAGGAGGTAATTCTGTAGTATGCAGTTGATGGGAGATATTCCGGTTTAGAAAGGTCCTCTACAGAGGACAAATTTGCATTGCTGGTAGTCAGGAGGATGTCTGCAGAAAGCTCAAAATTGTTCTGCTGTACATCAGCAATCCCAGCATGGCACAAACATTGTAAAATCTAAGTCACTACTCTCCATTTACATGCAATATAGAAGCTCTTTTAAAGCTTGTGTTTTACAAAAAAATAATTTCCGATTTCAATTTATCTGACTAGATTCCCACTTTGCCTCATTCCATTCTTTTAATTAGCTTTGACCCTCCCCAAAAAAGACGGCAGCATTTCTGGATTATGTTCAAATATGGCTGCTTCTTTGCATGATAGGGCTTTAAACTGGATCTGTAGATGGCAAGTTGTTCTGAGCCTCTGCAGGGATTTTAACCACATAATAATGCCCATTTTTAATCCAGTGCCTCGTAGCGGCCCAGAAGTCATGGTCATCCAATACTGATTTTGGCCCTATACCCCACGCACAGAGATTCTGAATCTTTTGATGATATCAGGTACTGATGATAATGATATTCAGCCCATCTTTACTTTTGCAGCCAAATATCATAATTAGTTGCAAAATCTTCCTCCAGCTGGTTGTTTCTAATACCACTTACTTTATTGTTATTCACATTTTACTCAGTATCTGTACTCTTTTCAAACTCATAAGAACTGTTTGATTTAAATATTTTACTTATTTCCATCATATGAAAAAACAAACAGACACAACACTGTTTAAAGTGTTTCAACACATTCAAGTTCTGACTTCTACTCACCCTTCCAGAAGACTTCAAAAGCTTCCTCTGTTGATTTTACCTCCACCTCTGTGCAGCCAGCCACATACATGTTATGATTCTGATCTTCTCGTAGAATCTTAGATTGAGGTGGTCTACAACAAATTCAAAATATTTCTAAGCAAACACCAGTGAGGTAACGCAATTACATGTTGGTATAGTAAGCAAAGCAGCAAAAGCCAGATGCCAAATAATTGTTAGTGCCATTATTTAAAAAAATAAAAAAATAATAAAAACGCAATCTAGGAAGACATACACATTCATTTAGGGGTACAGACACATGCGCACAGCATTTGCACAAAAGCAACTTGAAATGTTCAAAGACACCATTTCCTCTACGTTGACAGAGAGCCAATTAATTACAACGGCAGGAGAAAAACAAAACAAAACAAAATAAAAAACAAACAAACAAAAAAAAAAACAGTAAGCTACACCTATGCTACAAACAGACGACTGGATTAATGGGAAGGGAATGCACTGATTACTTAAACAACTTATCAGCTACAGCCAAGTTATGCCTATGAAAAACAGTACTGTGTAATGCTATTTTACTGGCCACATACACATACTCATTGCTCTGCACAGGCGTGCTTCCACCGAGCCACCTAACAAAAAACAGGGTTTTTCACAAGTACAATTTGTCAGTAAAGACCTACAAAGCACAAAAAAAAACCAAAAAAAACATGGTATCATTTTATACTTTCTCAGTTTCAACACTGTGCTATCTTCATGTGCACCACAAGTATGGGTGCTGTCGGGTAGCTTTGTACACAGAGCTTTTTAACAAGACGTTATGTTTCAAAAGCATACGTTGATTGATTTCTAATCTCTTACTTTGGTCTGATCGGGTCATACGGAGCATCTTCAAGGAGATCGTAGATATAGTTGTTGTAGATCTCAATGTAGGAAACAAACACACTGTAACAACCGTCTTCATCCACATTCTCCGATTTACAGGCCTCATCTGGACTGATCATATCTGCAAATTCAGGGTCAGGCTTCTGCCTAAAAAAAAAGAAAAGAAAAGAAAGTAAAAAGTAACCCAACAATGAAATGCAAACTTTAAACTCAAATGTCAACAGTGCTCGTGACCACCATGAAAGTATAAAGTGAAGAGTGGACTAAAATGACTCCTTAGCTACCTAGAAGATGGCGTTTTGGGCACTGCCTGCTGACTGTCTCGCTTCTGCCTCTCGAGGAGAGCATCAACTTGACTCTGGATCTCCATGCCATTTTTATCATCTGGTTTGAACACCTGAAGAGGTTTAAAAAACATATTCAGTAATTTCAGTAAATGCCTCACTCTGCAAAAAAACAAAACAAAAGCAAAACTGTTCAGTCTTACAAATCTTTTAGCCTGAAAGGGTCCGATACTGTTGAAGATCATGTCTAGAGAACGGGGGAGAAGACCACCTTCCCCAGGTGAGCCAGTCATAGTGAAGGTCTTACCACTTCCAGTAACACCATACGTAAACAACAGACCTGTGGTGAACGTAGGTAGGATATTGCAACATCACAGTAAAGCAACTCTCACAGAGACTCACACAGGGAAAACCAGCACGGCAAACTAGCAGTAATCTTTTGGCAAGTCTTCAAAGTACACATTACACATGTCAAGTGACTTACCATTTTTACAGTGAATTAGATCCTCTACCAGCGGCTTGGCAACATCCTCAAACAACTCCAACTGAGTGGTGTTAATACCAAATACTTTCTTAAAGGAGTACTGTGTCTGAAGGGTAAGCAAACAAGAACATATATCAATGGTATTAAGAAGAATAGAGACAATAATAGCAGGTATTATAATGTATGAAATCACTGTCGAAGAAAGTCTTTGGTATCTGCTTTCATGTATTTGCTGGGTTCAGTATTGTTTTGTGATTTTCAGCACAGTTTAACAGCGACAAACAGAGGTCATGAAGGGGGGGGAATACTAATCAAGTATGAGTGGCCAGCTTGTTTTACATTTTTATAAAACACACTTACCTCCTTGTATTCCCCATTTCGGTTAGCTTTAAGGCCATCAGGAGCATGCAGCTGAATGGTGGTGCTGCTGATCATCTCAACACAGCATTCCTCATCCTCTGATCCAAGGGGCCGTATACGGCAGTACACCTACAATAAATGTTGTTTTTATAAAAGCTCATTGTTTGGCCCCCACGCAGGACCAATTTGTCTTGAGACCCTACTAGAAACAAAACATAACCCCTGTGATCACTGGAACACACAAAGCCCTCCACCATGATGGAGGGAAATTCACAGACATATATGAATTTGAAGTCTGTCTGTGAGCTTAAAACGGACAAAATTATTCAACAGGACTTAACTAACAATTCTTTAGACTAGAAGATTTTAAGTCAATCAGTCATATGATTAACTGTTTAGTTTCTGAAACCCCAGAACACTGGGAAAATGTGTCAAACTTTTCTAATTCAAGTCCAAGTAACAATCCAGTTTGCCATTTTGCTCAGTTAACAGTACAAATCCAAATATTCAGTTTACCAAAAAATACCATAAGCAAGGCAACAAATCTCAACAGTTAACTGGCATGGTCATAACAAAGGGCTAAAAAAAGGTTGAAATAAGTCACCTTTTTCTCATTTTTGTTTGAAAAACAGCAATTATCTGCCACACGCACTGGCAGCACTGTCTGTGTTTACACGAAGCACTAAACTACAAAAAAGAGGATTTGACAGTAAAGGCTTCTCCATTAATTACACTTTAGTTTCATGAATAATGAGTAAATAAGTTCACTTACTCCCACAGGATCTCTCTCTGTGTTGGACGCCTTCTTTGGCCCAGGCCTCCGAGGAGTCTTCCCTTTGCTGGAAGTGTCAGTACAACACCATCAACACCAAACACATTATTTAGTTACGGAATAACCGACCTATCTTAACGTGTGTGTGTGTGTGTCTTGTGCGGTATTATGTAGAAACAGACGTGTGCTTAAAGTGCCAAACTACACAGTTAGACAGGGGTAGGTAGGCGGATGGTAAAAAAAAAACTGTCAGTGAGGGTCTGACGTGTATGATGAATGGAGTCTTCTTATGAATTACGCTAACTAGCTAGCCAAGTTAGCTTCTAACTCGCTAACCACGGTAACGTAATTTTATTCCTCACTCGATATTATAGTTTGAACGTTAAGCAAACCGAAGTCACGCTACCCTTTAGGTTTAAAAAAGTGTAGGAATCACACTGTCAGAAACAGCCGAGGAGTTGAATCTGAGCTTGGAAGCCAGTTGAGCAGTTACCAGACGGTTTCAATTACGCGGCGATAATCTCAAAGCCCCCTTTTCAGAGTACAACCGTAAACTAACTACAGTCATTTTAATACGTCTCTCATTTATAATGTGCTACCTGTTCACTGTTAGACGTGTAAACGATGATAATACTGACCCCGGTCTTTGCATTGTTTGTTTTGTGAACACCCTCTCCGCTGTTCTCACGAGCGCCTCTTCTCGATTTGAAAATTTCCCTCTTGTAAACGTTCTTCCGAAAATCTGATCTTCCAGCCAATCTCAATACTCTGCAGCGGAAGTCCCGCCTCCATCCTCTCCCCCTCCTAACTCCGTTACTAGCTCTGGATCAAACAGACAGGTCCGAAAATCAGGTAAGCTGTATTTTGATAAGTTTAGCATGATTTTCCTCTTCATTCCTATTTTTTAGAGCAATGTCGTAACATTTAACTTCTGTTTTATTTCTGAACTTTGAAACTAGTAATTAACCTTAATTAAATTACACCTGAAACGTTAAAGAAGGGGGGCTTGGGGGACAATATATTAGAGTGACTATTTGGGGAAATAACTCGTTTTTCTAATTAATTTGCAATTAATTAGTTCGACAGTTTATTGTTTCCAACACTTCAGTGAGTTGTCTAAGCGTCAGACACCTGCCTGATCTCCTATATTCTTTTACATTTTATACCCAATGCCCCCCTCCTTTTTTTTTAGTGCAATCTGTTTATTTGGTTAAAGAATTACACAAACGGTAGATAAAGGTTGCATTTATATTGGAATATATTGTAGTAGGCCTCACTGGGTCTCTTTATTATGGAAAAATGTTGACACGATGCAAACTCCTTTCTGGTACTGGCATTATAAGGGTGACCAGATGTTACAATTTTGTGGGACAGCACAGCATTTTGGTCCCCTGATTCCACCCTCTGAGTCAAAGTCTCTTATTTTGATTGGCTCTAGTATACAAAAATTAGCAGTACATGGCAGACACTTTTCTAAAATTTGGCCTTTAACGGCTGTGAAGAAAGCAGAAAGGCTGTCTTCATGGGCCATTTGCAGGATAACATGTCATTTTCTGACCAAAATGGAAGTTACCACATGTGCTTATAAGTGTGTGAAGTCAGTGAAAGTCAGTTTCCAGTGTTTTTCCTAAGTTATCATTCTTTTCAGTTTCACACAGGAGAGGATCATGATATGGAGTGACCAATAGTACAGGTGGGAATTACCACGATACACTCCATGATACAGTGTTATTGCAAACATTCCCAGTTAAACATTGCCAGTATACATTTATTCAATAAGAAAGTTAATGAATAAATCATTTTATACATTGTATAAAGTTATAAAATGAGCTTGTCACTGAAACCTGCCAAATGTTGCCATAAGAGGGAGTCAGTCTACTATAAGTCTGTGTTTGAATGGGTCCTTGGAAATCACCTATCTGTTATTGGGCACAAAGACAGAAATCCACGTTTAGTTCTCACATATGGAAAAGAAATAGAAAAAAATTATAAAAGACTTGCATCAGATGTGGCCTACTTCATATAGTGAATCATATAAGGCTTATATGATTTACTCATGAAAGTGGCCACTTTCATATATTATTTTACTAAGTATCCAAAACATACATGTTTCATTTATATAATTTTTCTAGGGATCTTATATCTGTTTTCACTCTTGTATGCTTTTCACACAAGTTTCACACAAGACAGATACAAACTTTATAAGATTTCTATATAAAGCATAACCCATATTCCATATGGGTTATGCTCAATAACAGTCCTGTTCTATCGGTATATAACCAGAAAACAACCAACTGACAGGCAGTTGAGTCGAGTCCCCTCGAGTTGTGCAGACTGATCAGAATCAGAGAAACTTTATTAATCCCAGAAAAGAATGCTACTGTGAATTGTCACAGCAGCATGCATACAACAAATCACATAAAATGAATTTTCTCTTTATAGAGATATAAATATCAAAATAACTATATACATGAATATAGAAGGACACTATTAACTAATATTTCTGTGATATTAAAGATATTACTGTACAGGTGTGCAAGTATACATTGTGGAGTACAAAGTGACAGAGTGCAGTGAGCAATGTTTAGTCTGGTTCAGTATGTGTGGGTCTGACCCAAGTGGATGAACTAAAGAGAGTGATAGCAGCAGGAAGGAACGAACTCCTGCGTTGTTCCCTCAGACTGCAAGGTTGAAGGAATCTGTTGCTGAAACTGCTCTTCAGATTGTCCAGTGTGTTATGGAGAAGGTGGGAGTCATTTTCCATGATTGCCAGCAGTCTTGGCGACATGTTGCCATGTCTGAATTTAGAAATTAGACAGCAGTGGTTGGCAACCCTTTGGAAATCTCTCTCAGAGTGATTCCAGCCAGTCCAACTCAGGCTACAAGTGTTTGCAGAAAAGTTGCCTCTTATCAGACGACCTGTGCAATTACCTTGGGATCAAAAGTGGTTGTGACTGTAAAACATCCACAACCTCTGGGTAACCATTTAGTCACCACAAGTTGCAATCAGTGTTAGCAGGCCATTTTTTGTAGATGCAAGCAGGTTGCTCTCCTGTTTTTGCTCACATGACTCTGCCCGTTTGAATACTATGTATTCGAATACTATATTTGGCCCTCACATTTGACCTGCATAGCTTACATCTGTTTATTCTTTTAGGTTGGACACTCCAGGCCTCACATGTCTCACACTCATACTCATATATTTCTCTCAGACAAACAAACTGTTTGTCCCACATTTAGTTTGTTGGGATCTGGTCACCCTGTTGTAGGATGTAATTACTTGTAGGATAAACACTAATGTGCCAACATTATGCAACAGGATGCTCCTAATTAAAATAAAAGGGACACAGACAATCGTAGTTTACAGTTTATATGAAAAACTCATAATAAATAACTTTGTTCTTAAATACTCTGTTTTGTAATCCAGGAAAATGTAACACCAGAAACATCAGGCATTCTGAGGGAAATAAATGACTCAGAGGACATCAGCTCTGTGCTCAGTGACCACACTGTCAGTCTATTAAGCTGAAGTAAACTAAAAAAAACAAACATCTGATCTCCCTGAACAAAACTGCTTCATTAGTTTGATGTGCATTATTTGACTGATGTCACATTTAACTTAACAACAGTCATGAGAAACATGAAAAGGCACATTGTCAGTTCAGCATCAAAACCTGGAATTGAAAGGGAAAAAAACAGTATTTTACATAGTTTTTGTTCCCTGCAGTCTCTTCATACACCACAAGTGTGGAAATCGGAGAAGTGAAAAGATAAACACACAATGCGCTGCCTCGTAATGTAGCTAACCTGCTACATTTGTAGCTTCATGTAGAAACAGGTTTCCTCAGAAACATTTAAAAGTCGTTACATATTATGAAACTTAACAAACACATTGTTAATTTTCATGCTATGTTTGTGTACCTTGCACCTATATTTTCAGCCTATCCGCACAACAGCAGGCATCTCATTGATAATTAAAGGCCAAATGCAACCGTGATTCATTTAAACATCATGTCAGTTCCTCATCTGGTGCATCCTTTACTATGTTATACCCTTTATATTACCCATAATGCAATTTCTTTAGTCTTGGGACCATATAAAGTGTATGATTTGGACGAGTTAAAGCCCTTTAAACCATGACCAATGAAGCTGGAGGTTCAGCTGTGGGGGCAGAGTTTGTCTTTCTTTGGTCTGTACTTCTTGTCTTTGCAGACTGGGCCCAAGAGGAGAGGTAGGCTGTAGAGGAAGATGATAACCAAATTCAACACCA
This sequence comes from Neolamprologus brichardi, assembly GCF_056152115.1. Taxonomy (NCBI): domain Eukaryota; kingdom Metazoa; phylum Chordata; class Actinopteri; order Cichliformes; family Cichlidae; genus Neolamprologus; species Neolamprologus brichardi. Next base: position 28,628,690 of record NC_142104.1, read on the forward strand.
CACAAAGCAGCGCCGGACCCACTGAGTTGGCAAATGTGATGGGGATTGAGTTTTCCACGAGCCAGGAACGGCGTATCGTCATGTCCTGCTCCATGGCCTGCATCTGGAAGTGGGTGCCGAGGATGGCGCAAACATGGAAAAGCTGATGGCTGTGACCTGCAGAGGGAGCAGTTGATATGTGTTTGTTAGAGGAAAGAGGTAGACTGCAAACGTTCCGCACTGAGCAAATGATTCACATCGGAAACACAACATTAACACAGGATATGTGAAAAAACAGAGGTGATTATGCATTATTGTTGTAGCACAGCAGAGAGAATACTTTTTAATATCCACTTAATAAAGTGCAGTGCTGGAAAATGATTAAGTCAAACTAGTCAAACATTTATTCAATGCTGGTTTGGTTTATAATTGGTGGGTGTTTTTCTGTGGAGAGCTTTATGATCTTTTTGTCACTGATTAATTACCCCTTAGTGTTGGTGAATGCTTATTAACTTCACCTTAGGATCAGAAATTAGCATTAAAATTCACTTTATTTGAAGTACAAAAACCATAAAGACGTGAAAGTCACAGAGTTATTGCAAAAAAATAGCCAAAACAAATGACTTATAATAAATAGTACATTGAACATTCAAAAAAGCTAAAAAAATTTCATGCTGAAGGAAAAGAAAAGAAATGCAGCACAATACAGCGATGCAGAGAGCATTTTTAACGTAATCTTTGCCAACAAAGAGACAGTAGTTAAAGTTCTTTCATGGCTAGATCTCTGCTTTCAGTAGCTTGTAAATGTCTCCTTTGTCTGTCTTCCTTTTAGTGCTGAGCAGGTTGTGTACAGTGGTTTATTTTGTGAAACACTATGTACAGCTAAGAGGAACTGGCGATAACGCTCTATCAGTAAACAGGCCGAAAAAGCTAAACATGCTAATAATTATAAAGAGTGCTCGTCAGATCTGGTTTACCTATGAAGTCGAAGCTTCCGGGTGCCAGGCGCTCGGGTAAATGGGTGGCAAACAGAAAAGCAGTGAGAAAAGCCAGGGTGATGTGGTAGTAGTGGAGGATGTTGGTAGCGTTATCTGTACAGCCCTCCCCTTTACACAGGAACACCTGCGAACACGACAACACAATCGCTTTTAACTTCAATGGTTAAATAGCCGATGACTGTTTTTTACTTTAACACCCGAAAATTTCTTATTGAGGGTCAAACTCTCTGCATCTGCCAGTGGAGCTGCTTTCATGTCATAAACGCAGAGTATTGTTCACATTTATGATATTTATGATATTGTTTTTATCATAAATGTTAAACGCATGTATCTAAACAGGGAGCTAATTAGTTGTAAAGTATTCAGGTGGGTTCCAAACATGAGCAATTGGCTTCTGCTTTTTAAGTCTTTCAAAGAAAATACTCGGCTCCTCTTGATATATACCGAAGGGGTTACGTCATTTTATAGAAGGTTACCGCCTTCAATAAAAGGAGTTTATTGTTTTATGATATAATAAAATATTTTCTTCAGGGGTTAGTGATTTTTATCTGTTTATTATGCCCTTTTCTGTAGTAGTTGTGGATTTTACCATGTAACATACTTAATTTTAGATTATTATACCAAGGATGCAGCAATATATTGAATATGTATTGGAATATTAGCCCCGTACTATATAGCTTCTGTTTAGCCATCTACTGATGCTATTTGCCAAAGTTTTTCTGTTGTTTTGCATCAGTGTTTGCTGGCTAAACTTTCAAAGGCAGTGTGATGATGAAATTAACTTCTGTAAGGGAGGGAATTGTTATTTTTGTTTATTTAAAGCAGCAACAGCTTTAAAGTTAAATCTGAGGTAGCGTTGATGGCTAAGTTATGCAAATGGAAGTGGAACATTGAGCACCAGGGTCAAAAACCCTTAAAAAACGCTGTGTTTTTTGGTGTAGCAAAGAAGTTTGAAGATGATACTCACACAAAAAATTACAAACATACACATGCTTTCAGTCTGTTACCTACTGTATGGTTACCTCTCTAGAACTAACCGCATATTTTGCTTTATACTGTTTCAGGTGTGTCTTGTGAGGCAAGTGGATATTTGAAGTGCCTTACCCGGTAGAACAGAGGAATGTTGTCAAACAGGTAAGGGTAGGCAAAGGATACGACTCTAAGAAATTTGCTAAACTTTGGACTCTGGTACTCAGGGAATCTGGAGGGGAAAAAAAAGAAAGAAAGGCATTTTCAGTGGAGGAAGCTCTACAGAAACAGAATCATCATCGATAATGAAAACATTATGTAAGAACTGATTATTAACCTGCTACATTTTTTAAACAGAACATAAATTAAAATGGAATTACAGCTGAAAACAGCTTGAATGAGCCAGAAATGATAATAAAACAAATCTTTCTTTAAACAACTCAAAATGTAAATACACGCAAATATATTTAAATTTACGAAGCATGTGGACCATGAAATGTTTTCTGAGCAGCACGTTAATGCAGTGCCCGCTTCCTCCTATTGTTGCGTGAAGCCAGGATTGACTTTGAGTCAGTGAGTCAGGCTGTTACAGAACACGTTTGGCTGCCCTGTGTGTCAGCTCCTCCAACCTGCTCCAACTGAAACTGTGCTTGGAGTCAGTGCTGGTCCGTATAGTTACAGATTCATAACAACAGTTGTGTTAAGAAGCAAGTTGCTCAATTGCACCTTCGAAATTCCATTCACCTTCTGTGGCGTGTCCGAATGTAACCGGTGTGATTCTGCGGACTTGTCAATATTTTAAATAGATGACTCGCATGTTTTACGTAGGCACCTTGCATTTAAATAATGACAGTGTAGCGAAAAATACAGTTCAGAGGACGATAAACGAGACAGAGGAGCAGATTGTTAGCAAATACGTTTTGTTTACCTCTTTATGATGTCGTGATTATACTGTAGAAAAGGTAAGCCAAGCCTTAGCGGTGGGGGAGAGATAAGTGAAAGAACAATCGTTAGCTAGACCAAGCCAACATTTTCCAGTACATAAAGGTAATAAATATGATTATTGCTGTAAATGCACGACGTGGAAAAGTGAATACTGTGTTTTGTCTCTTATGATCAGAACTCCAGCAAAGTTCTGATTTGCAGTCGCTGAGAATGATCTAGATTTTGATGTAAGCCACGCCCACCATTGTGCTGTACCAGACACGGTGCTCAGGCTGTTTGACAAGATTTACGTGACTCATGTATTCAAGTACAACCTCGACATACAAAGACGACAAATATTTGTTAGCTGTCACATTACAATATTGTCTTGGACCAGGTTCACCCAACTGCTATAAACACATTTTCCTTCTTATTAGCTGGAGTTGAAACACTGACTGCGTAACTGTATGCTTCCTAGAAAGTGTTACTGTGCTAATGACGACATGATAACATGCATGTTCGCCTATACAGCGTTACGTATAGCATGGGAAAAGGAAAAAGCATTTAGTGTGTTATTATGAGAAGATGCAAATGTTAGATCTTAACTGAATTTCTCAGAGGACTCTTCTAAGGCTTTCCATTTCAAAGTTTCACCCACAGCTGGAGCTTTAAATGGGCAAAAACTTTTAGATCAAACACACAGTCACACATGCTAAAAAGGACCTACAGCATGTTCGTGCTCAGTTCTGCACCATGCAGCTGCAAGGAAAAGCTTTACTGTTGTTAGTTTTATTGTATCTGCACTCTTATGCAGTGGAGAGGTTCCATCCTGTTTTTCCCCCCTTTATTTTCATACACAGTGAGGCACTTATATTTTATTCATCTTGCATAAGATGAGCTTTTAGATTTTAGATTGGCTTGAATCAGTTAAAAATTGATTTTGAGCTGGGGACGTAATGTTTTTTTCAGTTGGAAAATTTAGTTAAAAGCACAAAGTGAAGCCATCTGCTGTTAAGAAGGCTCGCATGTTAAATTGCATAGTACAGACACCTCTTCTTGCATAATAAAAGCATAAATCTAGGATAGAAACAGCATCAGCAGTAGGGATGTAAAAGTCATTTTTTCAGCTTACCTGGAGTAGCATGCTAGGATGGTGCAGATGACGGTGTTGAACACAGCGATGGTGATGTAGGACTGGTGGAAGGAGCTGTTCGCCCACTTGTCGGGGAAAATGTAAGCTGAATAGACGATTGCTGAGCCTGCAGCCGAGCACACCATAAGCATGAAAATCTAGTCTTCCAGCACTCCATAATTCCATTAAAATCTGACCTAGAAAACTACCATAAGTTTAGACTGCACCTAAACTTTAGAAAAGGGAATCCACATTGGTTTGACTGAACATGTTTAGATTATGCACACATGTGCACACAATGATATTACAACAATGGCTGTGTCACGTTCTAATGTGGACCCACTACTGTACAAATTCACCCATCGTGTATCTTTCTCGAACAGCTTTTGTTTTTCACTTACCCAGGCTGTAGAAACTGATAGAGCCATAGTCAAAAAAGAAGCAGATGTGGCGTGCCCGCACTGACATGGTGCTGAAGGTGTGAGCGCAGCTCGACGCCAGTGGATAAATGCAGCAGGTGAACAGGAAGATCACCATGGGCCAGGTGAAGGAGTCCTGCCACGCTTTCTGCATCAGCACCACCGTTACTAGTTTCCATAGGAAGTACCTGCCGGGAAAACTGGGTTGATGAAATCAGAATGGATGTAGCACATGCTTATAATAGATGCGTCTAGTTATAAGGAGTGTATTTAGTAGTTTTAATTCATTTAGTTTTGGAGTGTGATTATTTGATGGTGTACTCAGAACAAAAAGGGCTGTGTGCACAGACAGACTGCAGGAAGAAGAAACTGAGAAACACGATGCACATGCTTTCATACGGGAAGGTCTAATGAATAGTTTGATGGGTATGATATAAATCGAATGCTATGGCTTTTACAGTCACCAAATCAATGCTGCTGAACAAACACGGCAGATTTTCCAGCCGTGGCAAACAGAGCTCTGAGTCCATTCAGGTGACACTTTAGGTGGGGTTTTCCTTTCATTCGTCAGCCATGGAAAAGGTTAATTATTAACTAAAGAGCACTCTAGCTAACTGATAATTATAAGGTTAAAAAAGAATCTGGCAGTCAAAGCTGAAAGACGCACATCGATGACTAAACCCAACTTCTATCATTGCTCTGTTTTGTTAGTAAGCTGCTCAGTGCTGAATTCCCTGTGGTCATACCATTTGTGGTCACATATAAATATGAAATAATATACTCTGTATGTCAGCTGTGAGCACAGTAAACACACGTTGGCTCCCATGTTTCACACGGCTTTCTGTACAACCACAGCATGTCATTTTTCACATTTCTGTTTGCTGAAGGATTAAAGAACCACAAAGCAAAGTCTCAAGGACTACAAGGTGACATCCCAGCTGTTTCCCCTCCTTCAAATCTGTACACTGAGCTGTGCTGTCTAGCTCCATATTTTATACACAGAACTGAGAGTCAAACTTTTCCTCAAGGCAAGAAAGCTAATAAGTGTTGAAGTGTCCAGAAGTATTAACTGGAGCCGGAACGTCCAACTGGCTCCGTGCTTTAAAGCGACACAGCAACATTAAGGAGGCCAGAAAACCTACATATAATAGCAGAAAGTTGTATGTAGCACCTATCAGTGGAGAAAAAGTACTTTATAACTCAGAAAATGATGTATTTGGCAGTTATCTCTGCAGCTGACTTGACTTTCCAAACACTTTTATCCTATCATGAGGATATTGTATTGCCTTGTGTATTGCAGTCACTGCCTCAACTTCTCAGAGCGCCTCTTTAACAAATCAACATTACTCGTGCTTTTCCCATCACCGAGCAGTTAACTAATTGTGGCAGTATATGCAAAAGTCTTCAGCACAGATCTGCTCATTACTACCTAGGTCTACATAGAGCCCCTGGACACCAACACCCATGTGTCCTTTGCTTATCTGAACACAAAGACACTCACAACCACCCACACCACCCATGCAATCAAAGGAAGGAAGGAAGTGCAGAGCGACTACTGGGAAAAGAAGCCTCTGAAGTACCTTTAAATCCTTACACAACAAGAACAGCATCGAGACGTTAGCTACAGAGCTGCCGCAAGTCATGGACAGATTCTGTCGTCATGTTTGTCAAACAGACAGAGAAGAATCGCAAGTTTAGGAGGCGGAGGAGCCAAAACTACTTTAGAAAAGAGACCTCGGTAGTTTTCTTTGTCCACCTTTACTTCTGTTTGTTAGTCATGCAAACTCTTACGTTGGGTTTATCATTGAGCTAACTGACAGGCTTTAAACTGGACAGGTTTAATTACTGCGCGCAGTCGTCAGACTGGATTCCTTATCGCAGTTTTCAGATTTTAGTAATTCCCTCACGTAACGCACTGCCTAATCAGTGTAGCTCATGCTGAAACCACATCTACACTTGAGTCTTGAGTATAAAAAAGGACATGTAGTCTCCACCATAACTATGCTCAAATAGAAAAATGAAAGGTTTTCTGTAAATGCCAGGATGAATGATGATGAGCTAACTAGATTTAATGAGTTACTGATCAACTTTACAAATTTGAAAACCTTTTTGTTTGTTGTCTGGAAAGCTTTGTAATCCTCCTTCGTCCCAAATAGTCACAAGTTTTTGTCAACAGGACAGTGCTGATAATGAATTGTGTAAACACAAACGGGCTCATATTAAGATTGAGCATCGTCATACGCAAAATGACAGTGACAGGCATGGTGATGGGGGACCCGCATCGTTGCTGAAATCACAACAAACATCTGTGTATATTCAGTCCTCGTGTTACGTAAGTCGGTGCAAACAGATGCTGCTGAAGCTGCAGGTCCCGCGAGTCTTTTGATCTCCATTCTGTGAAAACTGGCCATGCTACTTTTAAACTTTTTTTTTTAGTATTAGTACTGTAACGTGCCACTGATCCTCTGCCATCTGAACTCCATCAAGACGTGCACATAACATGAATTCCAAGCAGACTGACACTGCAGCAGTAGTCAGTCACCTCTATCAGGTGATAAGAGTTAGGTCCGATTGCAGAAAATGCCACGAAGGTATAAGGTAAGCAAATATTCAAAGAAAATTCTAGAAAACGCAGAGTCCTACGAGCTTTACAAGATGTGCAAGATTCCTTCTTTTATGAATCCAACCAGGCTGGTCAGCAGGGAGTGCAAAATCACGTACACTCTTCTCTGCTTTAAAAAGCTGCTTCTCTGCTGCCCCTTTATTCACAGCCGGGTCAGCACAGCCGGGAGCGCTGCTTTTCTGCTCTGCTTTGCTTCTGTATTAATATTTTTATTTAGTAAACGGAGAAAATAGTAGAAAGACTTCACTAACTATGATCAAGACTGTACTTGATCACTCAGCTGTCACCTCGTGTACAAACCAGGCCACCTGCCAGCTGAATTTAAATTCTGTCAGGTGTGTCGCATGTTGTCTATCTTTCCAAGCGCACAGCAGGGGGGTGAAAGCAACGTTGCAGTGAAAGAAAAACAAGAGAAAAAAATTGTGAGCTGTACCAGGTGGGCAGAAAGTGGGTCCAGATATTGAGCGTCTCATTGGTCATCTGGAAGAGGCTCAGGATGCAGTCGGTGGCTGAGCTCCGGGGGTGCCGGTACCCAGTAATAATGCCGTCCTCATGGAAAACCTCAATGAAGAAACACTTGCAGTTAGTGCTCTGCCCAAATGTGAGAAGACCAATTTTGTTTTCACCTCTTCTGAGAGTTTAACAAAGAATGCATGACTAGGACTTCTCAAATATAAAAGCGGTTTGTTTCTTTTTCAACATTTTGCATTTTTGACTTTTGTCTTTGAAATCTTTTCTTTTTTCGAATTTCTAGCACTTATCCAGTATAAAAAGCGAAAAATTTTAAAGATTGAGTGAAGGTAAACTTACTTTGGGCACTTGATTCATGGTGAAGACTCGTGGCAATTTGATGAGGCTGAGCATGACTACGGCAAGGTGCTGCCGTCTGAGAGGCGAGCTTAACTGAAGCTATAAGCCGGGTGTGCCTCCGTCTTTTATAAGGTTTGCGTTGTCATGCTGTTCTCAAGGTTCCTCCCCTATCGTGTCCTCCCTCTTCAAACCCAACGAGAATTTCCAGTGTACCTGTGCCACTCCTACTCCTGCTGTCTCTCTGGAGGCAGAGGGTATGCTCACATAAACAAACGCATACACACACCTGCTGCTTGGCCACAAAAAAAAAGTTTGACAAGACTGGACCAAAATTACTCATGTCACAGCGACATTGGCGTTATGAAACAACGCTATTGTTATTTTGTAATTGCGTAACACTCCTGTGGCAAAGACAGTCTGCCCAGTAAGGCAGGTTTTAATGGTCTGCAACGGAAGACAATATTTTTAGACAGAAGTTCAGAGTTTCAGGCCAGATAAGGGTGTAGGGTGTAAATCGGCCTGGCAGAAAAGTCAACAGAGTTCCTTTCACGCACTTTCCTGCTCGCCCCCCTATTAAGCTGACATGTCACCATCTACCCTCCACCTCCCCACCCCCAAACCAACATCAGCCGTCACGCCCGGTAGAGACGGCCGAGCCCAGTCGGACCTCCCCGGGCCTGTTATCTTGTTCAAACTCTGAAGCAATGAAAGCAAACATGTCTCACTGCTCCTGCAGAATTAGGAAGGGGAAAGTAGGATAAGCCTTTTAATGTGGCTTGTTAGATCCTTTGTGTTGCACACGAGAGAGAAAATCAATTTGGTTCTTTTTCTATTTTCAATTTGGCTAAATAATTTTAAAGAGTTGAAAGAGTTTTTGATCAGAGTAAAACTACAATAATCATCGAGCTGTTATAAAAATGTCATGCTGGCTTAAGAATAGACACCAAGTTAATCATCCATCTGGTTTTATTCCTCTAATCCTTGATATCAAGCTTCTGTTTTCACATTCCTTCAAACTATTCTGGACCTGTTTTGTTTTAAATATACACAAAGTCCCTTAAACCACTCGATCTTGTACTGGTCTCCAAACCATCACTATTGCACCCTCAGCGATCCACCTTTTCCGTGTTGGGTTGTGAGCTGCAGTCACAACAGCTCAGTGCCATGAACTAACGCGTGCACTGCAATGGAGCACCTTGGGATTTCATTCCGCGTTCCCTCAGAGGAGCAGAGCTGCCAGAGCAACATCTCGAGTTTAAAACAAAGAAAATCCACCAACAGGAGCTGCTCGTCTCACCGTGAGTTTGGCTTGACTCGAGGTCAGTTGCGGTTAAAGTGTGAGTTAATATGTAAGTATTTAAGAGTTTTAGGGCCAACAGTATAAACAAAGTCAAGTGCAGACGGTTATGACTTTGGTAGAGGAGAGAAAAACAAGGTTATTTGTAGGACACCCCAAAGCACACCCCAGTGAGAGCAAATTCATGGACTCCCTGCGGAGTGAAGAGAGAAACGGACAAAACGTGATGTCTGAATTTTATAATTGCACTTCATTTTTTTGTTTTAATATAATTATACTCATAAACTCGACTTGAGTTATTCAATACAAGGGAGGAAAAAACAATGAGAAAACAAATTTCCAGAAGTTTCTGCTCACACTCATCCAGCTTTACTGACGGGTGTGGTTGGCACACAGGACAACACATTTCACGCGCTACCTTAATCCTGAACGGTACAGGCTAATGGAAAAATTCTTGTGGCAATGCTGTGGTTGAATCTGCACAGACGAACAAAATCTTCTACAGTGTTGTTTTGGTTTTTGTACTTACAGTAACTACAAAGTACTGGTACTGTACAGTTTTACAGTATTTTTTCTTCTTCAGTGAGTCACAAATCGAATTAAATGAAGTGTATTTAATTTGATTACCTGCATCTATAAGTCATCTGCGCACAATCATGTTGCAGCAAGTCTGATTGTCTCATTTAGCACACGGTTACTGTGAAGAAGTGAACAAGGAGGCGCAGGAAATTGTAGCTGTGTACGCTCTGCCCTGGAGAGCACAAAGACTTCATTTAGAAGTGTTGCTATGATTATACTTTAACTGACGTGAAGGTGTGATGTGGGGTTTTTTCAGTGTTTGTGTGAACGAGAATAAGGTTGACATTTAACTAGCAACAAGCCAGTGAGGCGAATCACAACAAAAGCTGACACTCCCACCATCATACTGTAATTTAAACTGAATTCATGCTAAATGAACATGATTCAGGCCCTGTTTAGTGTTGGGACATGTGTTTTTAAACATTTAAAGTAGTGAAACATCATGAAATAACTTCTTCATGAGATCACAGAAGAAAACTACGTTGCCACGTTGTTAGCTATACCCGTTCCACTGCTTGTTAACTCAAATGTTTAAGTAGCCAATCACATGGCGGCAACTTGGTGTATTTACACAGGTAGACACAGTCAAGAGGATCTGCTGAAGTTCAAAGTGAGCATCGAAATGTGGAAGAACGGTGATATAAATGATTTTAAACAAGGCACGGTTGATGGTGGCAGACATGCTGGTCTGAGTGTTTTGGAAGCTGTTGATATGCTGCTCCAAAGGCTGATTCTGTTCATCGTTTTCAGTGGGAGAAACGTTTCATCACTCATCCAAGTGACTTCTTCAGTCTCATCTGACTGCAGGTTTCCCCAATCTTATGAACAGTGCATTTGCATAATGACTGAAACTAGTTAGTTAGTTAGTTTCAGTCATTCAGACAAAATGTTTTTCCCACTGAAAACGCACATCCAGATGAACAGAATCAACCTTTGGAGATTTACTTACCTGGATGATTGAGCATGCATCGAGATGTTGATATTCTTTCCTGGGAGATTTCCCACATAACCGTCTCTAACAGAAAGTCATCCGAAAAAGAGAAAATATCCAGTGAGCAGCAGTTCTCTGGGTGAAAATGGGTGGTTGATGAAGGCAGCAGTAACCAAAATCATCACTTGGTAAAACAAAGGTATGCAGAAGAGCATCTCTGAATAGACACAAGTGTAGGCTTGAAGCAGATGGGCTACAGCAGCAGAAGACCACGCTGAGTGCCGCTCCTGTAAGAACAAGAAACTGAGACTACTGTTCACACAGGCTCAACAAAGCTGGACAATAACAGATTTGGAAAACACTGCTGGTCTGAAATGTTTAGATGTTCGTGTCAGAACTTTTTTGTAAACAATGTCACCGGCTGGTGGTGCTGCTGCAATGGTTTGTGGGATATTTTCGTGCTAGACTTTGGGCTCCATAGTGCCAACTAAGCATTATTTAAACTCCATCGCCTATTTAAGTATTGTTGCTCACCATGTCTATCCCTTTGTGGTCACAGTGTACCCGTCATGCCAAGAAGAAGGAAATGTGGATTTTTAACCCATGGTTTAACCAATCAGACAGTACCACCTCGTTAAATGCTAACTGGTCAGCTTGTTTATTTGTGAATGTGTGATTGATCCACTTGGATTTTTTCTGCTTCCTGTTTTTTTTTTTTATTTAAACACAAACTGTTTGATATCTTAGAGTGACCATGATGAAGGCCACAAGCCCAAACTCGTTGGTCACCTAATAAAGTTGTTCTCTCACACTTTAAACTGATTTTTGAACATGACAATGAGTTTAACAGCTCAGCAGATAATACTTTTATTAATATTAACATCATATCTCCTTATCTCACCAGATTTAAGTCTAATAGAGCGCCCGTGGGATGTAGTTGAAAGGGAGTTTGTACTGTAATTTTTACAGTGGGAGCCTGTTATAGTACAAAAACTTTAAAATAACAAATAGAGCTGGGAGTACTTTACTGTAATTTAACGGGGTGATTTCTTATGGTGTGTCTGAAAACATTTGCATGCTGTAAAAAGATTTTATTGCAGTGTCTCTACCACTTCCTGCTGTTTATCAGTCTGCACCGAACCTGTCGCCTCATATACCGTCTGCCCACTTTTTCATTAGTTTTTCTTACCACTCCAAGGCCTTCACCCTATGACATCCAGCAAATCTCAAACCACCTTCTCATATTACAGGAATAATTAACAACAGGCAACAACAACAAGCCAGTAAGCAAGCCTCAAAGACCCGCTGCTCTTATACACATTAAATACACTCCTTGCATTTTAAAATTTGTTTCTTAATCTTGAATGTTTAACAAATAAGACATGTATTATTAATGACAGCATTAGTAGTAATAAACTGGATTTTTAGCTTCCAGCTGATACCTGGCTTAGTTATTTTGGTAACGCAGAGCTGACTGAAAAATTATATTGGTGAATATTGCTCCTGTACAGACAGGTGAGTTGGTGGAATCTCTGTTGTTATTACTACTTACTATGTACAATGCCATGAAAAAGCCCCCTCCTCTCATTTCTTCTTCTTTAAAATGATTATATTAGACAAAGACAACCCGAGTGAATATAAAATGATTACTGCCAGACAAATCACTTAAATAGAATCTGTTTGAAATGGGACTAAGATCTCAAAAAGCAACACATCATGCCACGATCTACAGAAACAACTAAGAAACAAAGTTAGTGACATCTACAGTCAGGAAAAGGATCAAAAGTCATTTCTAGGGTCATTTTCAGTGAATCACAGAGAGAGCCATCAATTACAAATGGAGAAAACGTGAAACAGTGGTGAACCTGCCCAGGAGAGGCTGGCCTACCAAAATCAGTGCAGCGATGACTCATGCAGGAGGCTGGCAAAGAACCCAGAACAATATCTGAAGAACTGCAGGCCTCACATGCCTCGGGTAAGTTCCACAGTCATGAATCAACAATAAAACAAAATGGACAAAAATGTTAGGAATGGCATTCAAGTAGAAAATCACTTCTGACCAAAATGAACACAAAGGCTCGTCTCACATTTACCAGAAAACATCCTGATGATCCCTGAGACCTCTGGGAAAATATTCTGTGGGCTGATGAGGCAGAAGCTGAACTCTCTGGAAGGTTTGAGTCCCACCTCTGCGTAAAACTAACAGCATTTCAAAAAAAGAAAGAAAATCATAGAAACAGTCAAACATGGTGGTGGTAGTGTGATGGTCTGGGCTGTTTTGCTCCCTCAGGACTCAGAAGACTCTGGTAAATGGAACCATGAATTCTTCTACCAAAACATCTTGAAGGATAACATCCAGCCATCGGTTCATGCCCTGAAGCTCAAGCTCACTTGGTTTATGCAGCATGACTGAAAACACACCAACATGTACACCTCTGAATGGCTCAAAAACCAAACTGGTGTTTTTGTAGTAGCCTATTCAAAGTCATAACTGAAAATAGATGTGGTCCAGCTAAAGCGCTTTGGAGAAGCTGTGATGGCAAAAAGAAACAGCTGGAGAAATGAGAGAAAATACAAAAATATAAACTGCAAATTTATTTTTAAATTTATAAAAATGGACTTTACTGCTACAAAAATGAAATAAAAATAGCCAAACAATCCTACATCTCCCAACAATGATCTGTCTAATTCTAATATACATCAAACACCATCGTTCATAAGTTCCCCAAACACTGACCAGCTGACGTGCAGTAAAAGAGCTGCGATATCGACTGAAGCGAAACATTAAGGTGATGACAAATTAAAAGGATAAACTTGAGCTAATGAGCACAGAGACATAACAAAGGCATGATGATGATCCCATACAGGGTCACTGAAAGGTTTACTGAAAACGTGACTTGAATGCTGTGACCTTTACGTGCGTCAGAATTTGATGCCGGCTGAAGACTGTTATAGATGACTCTGATGTGTGAAACAGCTGCCTCCACCATCATCAGTCAAGCACTGCTTTAAGGATCATTTATAGAGAAATAATGCAAATGTGAAGAATCACTGATATGAGTGGATGGTAGCAGACAAGTGCATTTTACTTCACGGACACCCAAAATCAAAATAAGACTCTTTGTTAAATTGGCACTTGTAATTTCCCATCTTACCACAAGGTGTCAGTGTTTTCCAAGAGAACCTGCTCGGGCCGACCTCAGAAGGTTCTGCAGATGGTTGTGATGAATGTTTTTGTTTGTGTCTTTTCTGCTGTCAGAAGGTTTCTGCATTTTTATTTTGGATCTTACCTTTGTTTTCCTCTTGGATTAATTAATTTGTCACTCAGTGCACAGCTACTTTTTTTTTTTTTTAACCTTATGTCACAGGGAATTAAAGCAGATCACTGTAGGGAGAGAAAGGTCTTCGGGTGCCGTTAGCTCCTTTTATTGACTGTTAATGAGAAAAAGTAACAAGTTCGCTTCAGGCTAGAGCCCCCCTCCCTCTTCCCTCTCCCCTCTCCCATGCAAGACGAGCTGAACCTCCCGTGGCAAGCCCTGAATGTTCGTGTAACATCAGCACAACCACCGTGGAGCTCTCCTCGCATTAAGCATTCATTGAGTCATTGTTGCTGAGGCAAACATTGCTGTACTTAAGAGAAGTCGGTTTCTGCTTACTGCGGATGACTGCACAAATATTAAAATCAGTCTTCTCATTTTGATGGAAGAAAAAAATGATTAAAAAAAATAAGGGAATTTCATTTTCAGCCACCCTTCCACCGAGGTCATTTCTGACGAGGCTTCAGTGAACAGCAGATGGGTTAACTGAAGAGTCAGATGCATTTCTCAGGTCTTTGCCAAGTTTATTCTGATGACTTTCAGATACTGCTACAGACAATTTTTTAGGCCTATCTCTTCTTCGTTTATTCTCAACTTGTCCCGTTTTCTCATTTTTTTAAGGACACACTGCAAACCATGTTGATAATTAAAATTGTTTCTGTTATGTACAGTGTTGGGAAGGTTACTTTTAAAATGTATTCCACTACAGATTACAGAATACATGCCCCAAAACCTATTTTGTAACATATTCTGTTACATTACTCCATGAGAGTAACGTATTCTGAATACTTTGGATTACTTAATATATTTTCATGCTTTTACAACTACATGATTGTACTATTGCTGTGTGATTTATTGCTATTACTGAAGGACACTCGCCATACCAATAGCAACTAGATTTTTAAATCTTAATATAAATGAGTAACAGTAGGGTGGACATTAGGTAAGGCTGCACTTTTTGCAGCGATCTCGTATAGAAAACTATTCTGCGCGTATATAAAACAGGTCTGCGGCCCTGAACCGTAGTAAAGGGACCTCTGGCTAACACGTTGGGTTCCGTGTCGGGCTCGTAGCTGAAAACTAGCTTTACTTTGTTGTCTGGGTCAACTTTGCTAGCGAGAGACAAAGAGAGGCGTTGAAAGGCTGCTCCAACTTATTGTTTCGGAGGAAAACACGAACGCAGTGTACAGTCGAGTATTAATAGCTTGTTTACAACTGGGCTCGTCAGGCACTCTTTTTGGCTGCAGTGGTACTTTTTGACTCTCCTTTTTCTAATAATAACCAAAAATAGGAGGGCATAGCCTAAAATATGAAACAGGAGAAGACTGCCGTGTAATCCATTTATTTCAACAAAGTAACTGTATTCTGAATATCACCTTTTTAAATGGTACCTGTATATAGTTACTCATATTGTGTATTTTAAATACGTAACAGTACATGTATTCCGTTACTCCCCAACACTGGTTATGTACACAACACTGGCTCAACCCTTTAGCTGGGTTCCTTTGATAGTCATAGTTCAGTGTCACAAACAAAATCAAAAACCACTGAATATGGAGTGAAAAAGCAGCAAATGTCTAAAACCTTCAGATAGCCTGTAGAACGAATGCTCCTCATCCGAAGCGAGATATAAAAGTGAGGGTGCACAACACTATAAAGTACCTATGATACACACATTGACCAACTACAACATCAGAATGTTTGGTGCCTTTAAACACGATGGTCCTTCACTCAAGTAAAAGTAGCAATGCTACGAGATAGTTTCAAAACTTTAATCTTGCACTTGTAGGGCAGATTAACTGCTGTTGTTACTACTACTCATAAATTATCATGAAAGCAGCTTTTATTGTTGTATTTGATGGAGGTGCCACTATTTTTTATTAAGTGTCAGGGAGTTAAACCTGTAACAATACATCATGTTTTTACAAGCACGGTTATAAAATTCACAGCTACACATAAGCGAACTGGCATTAAAAAAATACACACAAGTACAAATAACATAGCAAGATACACATGTTACAATCAAACAATCGTCTTCCTGCTTCACAGTTACCATTTTTAATAAAAGTAGCGATTGTGTTCTGCTGATTCTGTGTTTTTGTGCGAGTGTCGGGGATACAAAGAGACCAATCGGGCTGCTGTGCTGCAGCTGCTCAAAGACTCTGCTGCCTCCCTGGTGTTTTGGTTGATGAGGTGTAGTTTGTGTCTCCAAATGAGGAGCATGTGTGGCAGACAGCCCCTTGATACATTATTAATAGTTGCTAGACTCCAGGCGCTCTTTTCTTCCCTCGGTTGAATTTCAGACCTTCACAGCTTCTTCTTCTTCGCTCCGTCTAGAAACACTCCCACCACACACTTGCTTTTTCCCCCTCTGTACATCAGTGCATCATTTTCCTGTTTACCCTACCCCCTGCCGTCACCCCATCCCCTCATTGTTCTCCACCGGCTTCCATCTTCATACCTGACTCAGCTGCTGATTAGCAGCGAAGGCTTCTATTCTCTCGGCTGCGTAAACCAAAGTCTGTCAGCTTCTTATAAATGAGCAAAAAATAAAGCAATTACCTGGCTTAGAAACTGAAACAGTAGATTCATTTCATTCTAAAGTAATGACTTCTTCTTTGTCTCTGGTGTTCTTTTAGTAGCGAGGATGAGGCCGAGCTGAATTTGACACACCGTCAGCTCAATAGCACAAATGAAACCAGATAAGAAGTGAAGTTCGGAAATGATTTGGCAGAGCGCAGGGAGAAACAGATTGCCTGACAACAATAGGCAAAAGCTAATGAGGACTTCAAGGAACTTCAACAGTTTGGAACATGTGTTTCTTCTCTTTCAGAGAGCAGATCGATTGATTCTTTAGGAAGATCAACCTGGTAGTAGCTCTAAGGCTTACAGGGATGTGTTATATGTGTTATTTTGTGTTTAATTGGCTGACTTTTTACAAAATAGTTTAAACTGAAACATGTTAATACATATAAGGTTGAGATTTAGCATATTGGAAGGGCTAAGCTAGCTGTCCAGACCCATGAATTCTTCTTGCTAAGCTCGTTGGTTGTTGGTTGTAGCCTGATAGATCAATTAAATAACTATGAACGTAGCATGGTTGGAATATCCTGTAACCTAAATAACCACTAGTTATGTATGCAGAAGAGTGTCTCTGAATGCACATTGCACCTTGAAGCAGATGCCCAGCAGTAGAAGACCACACCATGTGTCCTCCTGCCAGCTAAGAACAGGAAACTGAGGCTATAATTTGTAGAACCTCACAAAAATTGGACAACAGAAGAGTGGAAGAACACTGCCTGGTCTGATGAGTCCTGATATCTCTATCATTCAAATAGTGGGATTGGAAGTGGATGTAAGCTTGGATCTGTCCTGCCTTTTATCAGTTGTCCAGTGGTGTAATGATGTGGGGGGTATTTTCTTGCAAGTATTTTCTTTCTTTCTGCATTTCAGGATCTATCCAAAAAGTTGCTTCTGATCATCAGGACGTAGCGTGAAACAAGAAACGAGACACGGTTCTCCTCCTGAAAACGTCCAGATGAACAGACTCAACTTTTCGGGATTTCCTTACCTGGATGTTTGAGCATAAAGACATTTCAGGATCGAGTTTAAAACTCGATTACTTGTATTTAAGAGTGCCAATGGTTTGGGCCCCCGTCATTGACAGAATGTTTGTAACCCTACAGTCCTACCAGAGCACTGAGGTCTACTAAGCAGCTGTTTCGAGCTTAAAAGCAGAGGTGATTGAAGCTTTTCAGCGGTGGCTCCTAATCTTTGGAACAACTTACCCTTTTTCCATGAGAGTTGCTGTCTCTCAAACATCATAAAGCATTTTTAAAAAGCTGCTTATTCTTGCTTGTTTTTGAGCCTAGTGTTTGTATATTATTATGCAAACATTTTTTTTTTACTGTATTTTTTGTTGATTTAGTGACTGCGTATTGTGTATATGTTGCAAACTTGTACAGCATTTGTTCTATAGAAATAAACTTTGACTTGTTGCAACTGAGCATCATTTAAATGCCAAAGCCTACCTGAGTATTGCTGACCACGTCAATCCCTTTATGACCACAGTGAACCCATCTTCCAACAGGCTAATACACCATGACACAAAGACACTCAAATCACTTCAGTCTGGTTTCTTGAACATGACAATTGAGCACCTTTAGGATATCAGTAGATGGACCAGAATCTCCGAGTGCTGTTTCCAGCATATACACAAGTATTTCGATCAACGTGTAAAAGACTACAAACCCCGTGGAAGTTTTGAAGTTGCACTGTTGCATTGTTTCTGTTTTCTTTCAGCTCAATATTTCCACCTCCCCTGAGAACCCAGACAACACACAAACAAATCCAATAACGCAGGGTTCAACGGTGTGTTAATTTCATCAAGTGGGTAAATTTATGGACACTATAAAGCCTGTGGCTTCTGGGCGCCAGAGTACCAAGTATTCACTGTAATTTTATCATGGGCATCTCAAAGGCATCTGAATGGCAGCAGAGGAGGTAGAAGAGGCTGATACAAAGGCCGTGAAGAGGCTGAGCTTATCGGGTTTATGTAGGGCTAATTACAGGACTGGGAGGCAGACTCTCTGTCAGGAGGCACAGTAACATCATTAGCGTCAAGAAAAGAGGAGGAATGTGATGTGTGGGGTACTGAGGGAGAAATTATGGGTGGATTGTATTAATGCCAAAAGGTAATGAAAAATGCAAGCGGGTGGCAGGAGATACAGTCCTTCTCAGGTGTCTGCGCTTTTTCACTGGATCAGAATAGCCTAATTAGGATTAATAATTAATCAGGATTGTTTTCCTTCCCAGCAGTTTCACAGAGACCGCGTTCAGTATGGATAAACTGTTTCTATAATACAGTCAGAAATGCCTGTCACCCGTAATAATATGTGAAGTTGAGTTAGAAATGTTCGAAAGAGCTCTGATACAAACAGCAACTTTACCAGAGACGTCAGGTAAAGCCGTTCAAAGGAAAAGATCTGATCGGGTGTGGAGTGTCACTCAAAGTACCGAGAGGAGCCGAAGCGTCAGTTGACATGTACAATCTGGCACTGGAGTATATCTGGAATAACTGGGAACTAGTTAAAAGCCACTCAACCCTCTCTGATGACGGCGAATCAGAAATTAGAGATGTTAATACAGAGGATGGCAGAGCAGGTGGTTTGATTATGAGGCGCACAATTAAATTATACAGAAGGGTTTGTCGTTAGACCCGAGCAGGCAGAAATGACATTAGTGGGGTGCAGGCTTGAGTGATGGACTAAATGGTTACACGGATGATCAAATCAATCCCGCTGGTCTGGTTTCACCTGAACAGAATTTTTCGTTGCGACGCAGTAATTCCAACTTAATTAGTTTCATGCTGGGATGCAGTGCTGTGAAAAAGTATTTGCCCACTTTCAGATTTCTTAGTTTTTTGTATATGTGCCACATTTACATGTTTCAGATCATCAAATTCATTTCAATATTGGATAAAAAAAAATAACCTACAAAAACACAAAATGCAGTTTTTAAATGATGATTTCATGTGTTAATGGAAAAAAGTTACCCAAACCTACTTGTCCCTATGTGACAAAGCAGTCGCCCCCTAAACCTGATAACTGGTTGCGCCAGCAAGAATTGCAATCAAGTGTTCAATTAACTGGCAACGAGTCTTTCATAATGATGTGGAGGAATTTTGTCCCACTTTTCTTTGCAGAATTGCTTTAATTCAGTCACTGTGGAGAGTTTTCAAACACGAGGGGCGTGTTTAAGGTTTGTGTCTTAATCTGGTTTAATTCTGGACTTCCTGACTTTTCCTTTTTGAGCCTTCCAGAGTTTCCAGTAAGTCGTTCAAGTCCTGAAGCAGCAAAGCAGCCTCAGACCATCGTACTTACCACCACCATGTTTGACTGGTGATATGATGTTCTTTTTATGAAATGCTGTGTTAATTTTAGACCAAATGTGCCAGGACTCATAGTTTCCAAAATATTTTCCCAGAGGATCATCAAGATTTTTTTGTCATTTTTGCTCAGTCTATTTCTTATTGTTGGATTATAAACTCTGACCTTAACTGGTTGAAGTGAGGCCTGCACTTCTTTAATGTTGTTCTGGGATCTTTTGTGACCTCGTGGATGAGTCATTGATGCACTCGAGGAGTATCTTTGATAGGCCACTTTTCCAAGTCTTTTTCTCTATTTGTGTATAATGGCTCTCACTATAATTCACTGGAGTCCCAAAGCCTTAGAAATGACTTTGTCACCCTTTCCACATGATAGAGGTCACTGACTTTGTTTTCTGAGCTGCTTCTTTAGATTGTGAGATGATGCGTTGCGTTTGAGGATCTTTTAACCTGCTTCGCTTTCGTCAGACAGGTTCTACTTGCGTTAGATTTGCGATTTCCCTGAGTTATCACAGTTAATCACTGTATTTGGCAACTTCACCCCTTTTATCCAGAAACCAATAGCAGACTGGCCCCAAATTATTGTGGTCACAATGCATCATATCCCCCCCAGTGTAGCTGTGGGATAATCAGTTGGAGTCATTGTTGTATGGACATGGAACCTCTCGGTGTGCGCTGGGCTTGTTTAGCACATACCGTCAATCAGACGTGCATCTGGTGGTTTTTTGTGTTCCCCGACCTGCTCCTGAGATTGTAAGAGACGGCACAGCGCACGAGCTTGCTGAGAAAGCTGCTGCTGTCGGGCAATCTTGTTGCTGTGGGTGTGCTAGTCTAGGCAACATGCCAAAATAACATGAATGTCAGCAAGTGTTTGCATTTTTCATTTTCTATTCCAAAATAATACTCCTTAGGATACAATTTAGATGTGTCCTTAAGATACAATTTCAATAATTGAATATTTATAATTATAATTTTTTTAAATATAATAACTATTAATTTATTTGCATCTCTACTGATTTCCATGGATCCACTGTTCTAATTTCTTGAAGTCCATGGTGCCATCTTTACGTTACAAATATATTCAGTTGTTAATCAAATATGAGGGAAAAAAATATAAAACTGTCAGAAATGAAAAGCTACAACCAATAAATGTTTTTATATTTTCTAGAAATCTGGAAACTGATAAATGGCTAAAACTGATCACCATTTATCGACAACTGATTGATAATTGCATAAATCTATGGCTTCATTAGACATATCTATTCTTTATTAGGCTGCTGTGTTCATGTCAAACCTCTGAAAAACAAAACATACCAGGAATTTAAGAAAAAAATGCTTTTATTTATTGATTTTTTTAATTATTATTTTTATTTTTTACACCTTTAAAAAGCAAAACCTTAAAGCACAAAGATTTACTCTGTATATAAACACCTCTCTTCATTGGACTAAAAAAATGGTAGCATTTGCACATTGTGCTTCGGTTGCAAAGTCTGTACAACAACTCTGGGTCTCTCGTGGTGTCACGACCCCAGTAAACATTTTATTGCATAAATCACATTTGACCTCAGTGGCCATTTGCTGACGTGTTGAAACAAAGAGTGTAGAGACAGAGGAGAGGGTGCCACTGAAATGAGGAGAAAGAAGCTCTCATACCTGTTACACAGTGAATAACAATAGCAGCTTT
Organism: Neolamprologus brichardi; assembly: GCF_056152115.1. NCBI lineage: Eukaryota > Metazoa > Chordata > Actinopteri > Cichliformes > Cichlidae > Neolamprologus > Neolamprologus brichardi. The sequence continues at coordinate 28,650,239 of NC_142104.1, forward strand.
CTTAATGAAGGCGTTGCACATTGTCCTGAAAAGGAAAAAAGTAATCCATAAAAGAGAAATACAACTAAACTCATGTGACGATAACCGACAGTTGTGCTTTTGTCTAACTAGAAAAACTCTCTTATTCCTCTGCAGAGGAAAAAAAGAAATAAAATTAAATTAAAAAAAAAAAAAAAAAAATTCAAGGAGAACCTGCAGCTATTGGCTCATTTCCCTTTACACAGTAGCTTACTAAACACTAATCTCTAGTTGCACACAACCCCTTTTACAATAAGCATTTACATATCTACTCAACCTACATCTGAAAAAGTAGCATTTCTCAAAAGGCAGTGTCTCTCCATGACATCTCCGAGGAGACTTTACATCATTAAATGCTGAATGGAAGTCGGTTTTTGCACAAAAATATACAAATACACTCGAATCGATGACTTTGGTATAAACAACACGGAGCTCGTTATTCTCACACAAAGACTTCTATTCCTGAACGTTACCCCCCACCCCCGCCCTCAACGGACATATTTCTGCTCATCGTGTATAAATTATGCAAGTGTTTACAGGAAGAAAAAGCCAACAGGAAGTAAAGAAAACTAGAATCAGCAAAAACAACAACAACAAAAAGAAAAACCCTAACAGATTATCCAAAGATCTCAAACATCTTTTATGGTATAAACATTCCCACAACCTATAAAGGAGAAAAATGAATAAAAATGAATATAATCATCATTTAAAAAAAAAAGATTGATGGAAAATAAATGTTAAAAAGTTATAAGGTTCCCCCTTTATTGGACACAGTTGTAACTTTTCAATTATAAAACAAGAGTACAAAAACAATAAATGACAAAGCAGGGTTATATAAAAAATAGATTAGAGACATGCTTACACATTAGAACCATTATTTTGAGAACCAAACGGTTTTTTTTGTGATTAAACTTGATGTTTAAATGTGCATTATTGTGTTCTGCCTTTCTACTCAAGTCGGGATTTGTTAATCAGTTTGGAAAAAAGGAGCTTGGATGTTCAGTGTTCCTTTGATTTTTTTTCCTGCCAGTGCAAACTCAAATAACCTGAAAAACTGGCTTTGTGGGAAAACGATTTTTGTCTCAAAAAACTGGCGTTACATTTTTAAAAAAAAAACAGGATTCAGAAGAAAACAATCTGCTGCTTCTTTAAATCTTCAAAGCTGGATCAATGAAAGCCTCATTGTTGCTGAGGGCTCCGCTTTGTGTTGTTTGTGAGTACGATGCCGGTGAACGCTGACTCATCCGTGAGCAGCGACTGTACCGTGAACAGGCTCTCCAGCCTATTAGCCGGGTGAATTGTTAGAGCACAGGCAGGCCTCTTTCTCTGCGCTCGGCGGTCAACAGGGCAGCGCTCAGATTAAAAACGCCGAGTTCATGCACTCGCAGCGGCTGAGAGGAGCAACGAGAGCCTGCTGGGACCGAGCCTTTGCATGCTCGTCAGGAATTTACCTCCAGCTTTAGTACTTCCTGGCATTGTCTATTTAAATGGTGTGAATTAACATTGTAGTGAGATGCAGCTGTGCTTCTGCTGCCCACGTTCATCTCCTCCAATACACAACAGAGACATCTACACCACCTACGCTCGTATCCCGCAATTATCATGTTCCAAATATGAGTTACAGAAGAAAGGCTTTTCAGACGAGTTCCCGAGTAAACAACGAGCCGAAAAGGTCAAAAAGGAGGAGGGGAACGAGGGGGGTGGGCACAAGAATGAATTAAAATGTGGCTACGACTGACGGTGCTGATATTCACACCAAGCAAAAAACACAGATCTGAAATTATAACGATGACGGTTCCATGGGGAGCTGGAGTTTGGCATTTAAAAAGTTTTCACATTAGCATCACCTTTTAACTGATGCCTCTTGGTTAATCTAGTATTAAACGTTTAGCTTCGTTCAGGCGTGCGATCACGCGTGTAAGTAGGAAACAGAGTTTTTCTTTTTGAAACAAAACTTTAGATTGTGCAGCTGAAAAGAAGCGAGCATTTATTCTGGTCTTAAATTCAGCCAGCTGGGATTTCTCACATGGGACACACATGTTTTAATAAACACGCTGAACTCAAAGTTAATCATATGTGAAGCTGCAACCTTGAACAAAAACGGTTACCCAGTGGTATCACTGCCTGACCATCGGATACAGGTAGCAACATTACAGAAGCTACAGCTAATTATGAGAACTTCCTCATTTTTAAGCATTATTGCAGGACTGCATTGATTTATCTCAGTGAATACCACAGGAACAATCACATTGCTACTGAGAGCTAGCTTGATTATTACTCAGAACAGCTTTCAAGCAGCTTAACAGAAGCCTCATATTTTAGAGGGGAAAAGATAAATCTACTAAAGACGTAATACTATATTTATTGGCTAACATTAATCTGTGTTTAGAGAGAATCATAAAACTTTGATTTTCTAGCATTTCCACAAAGGGATGAATTCTCTAATAAACATCTCTAACCAAACATTAAATGTGAGACACTTAAAAAAAAAAAAGGTCCTGTGTTGTAATTTAAAACAGTTTAGTATTGAAGGGTTTGCATTAAAAATGTTGTTGTGGTGAAATATTCGAATGCTTCTTATATATTGAAAAGATGCGCTTTTTTTGTTTTTTGGCAACGTTCTCCTTCAAATAATTTATAATATATTCTGTTATATACAGTTTGTTTTAATAAACTTTAATCTGAAATGACGTTAAAAAAAATACAATTGCAGAAGAAAAATGTGCTGGATGCATCGAAGAATGTCTGAAATGTGATTCACAGAGTTTTTAATCTTTCACCAATGTCATATATTCTTTTTAAAAACGCACGCACACACACACACGCACGAACACATACACACTTCCTTCCTGAATGCAGACACTCTCACTTTGAAATGAGGTTTGTGCATAACTACAAACACTAACTCAAGAGAGGGAGGAAAAGAAAAGAAACAGGGAGAGGAGAGCTACAGTGGATGTTGCAGAAATTAAAAAACCTGCAACAGAGCACACGAGAGAGTATTGAGAGCTTCAGCTGATTAAACTCATACTTCAGATTTTGGACTTCAACCAGATCTGGGACGTGCACAGACACGCGACGCGAGCATAGGCCGCTCATTCATTCCTTCAGTCGCACAGAATAAATCGATCTTCTCATCTCAGCCTTTATAGTGTGTGGGTTGGAGTTTAGTCTAATTGTGCTTGGCACGAATCCCTTTTAAGTAGGTTTTCCAGCGCTTGACCACATCCTTGAAGATGGGGGAGTTGTCTATAGATGCCAGCAGCTGTAGCTGGTTAATGTGCGTGGTGTGATAGTCCCAGCGAGCCAAGTTGGGCGCAGTGCCCAACATGAAGTGACGCAGGTCATAAATGCTCCCGGACCCGGTGTCAAAGAGCGGCAGCATGGCCTTCAGTGACTCCATGCCGCGGCTGAACAGCTGCCCTGCCTCCCTGCCGAGCTTCTCTCCAGCTGTCTCAGTCAAGTCGTAAAGCCCCAGCAGGGAGTAGATGAAGCCGTTGAGCACAAAGGAGCTGGGTGTGGTGGGGTACTCTTCATACCAGTCATACTTGTTCATGAACACAGCTTTGACCCCATGCTGTGCTGAAGGCACCTTATAAGGTCCTACTGCCTTCAGGGCAGCGTTGAGGTACGCCTGGTCCTTGGTGAGGAGGTAGGCTCTCACAAGGGTGGACATGGCCTGGCCCTGAGCCATGGCAGAGTACCAGCCGGGCTCCAGAGGTCTGAAGCCTTCGCCTAGTTTACGGGTGACCATGATAGGCCATCCGCCTCGCTCATCCTGGTTGCGCAGCAGCCAGTCGCTGGCGGCAAAGAAGGCGGCCATGTGCGCAGTGGTGGAGATGGTGATGTTGTCAACAAATCCACGCCCATGCAGGACTAATCGCACCACACGTCTGGGCATAATCTGAAAAGAGACAGTAGATAAAGGGAGTTAGGACTTGGCATTCATGAGTTCTACATACTGCAGATTTAGTCTTCATAAAGCCAAATAATTACAGTATTTAGTTCACATACATGGAGTTAAATCTAGCACAAAGAAACCCTCTGACACAATACAAGTGGCAAAGACTTGTAAGTAGCTTTGATAATGAAATGCATACATCATCACCATAAATATAACTATACTTCCTTAATGGACTGTTTTCTATAAAATGTGAAAAAGTAGTGAAAAATGTACAAAAAGTACATTAAAGGTTTTTTTTGTGGAACTTTTGCTTTTAAAATGAGAGCTGCCAGTTCAACTAATCAACTAATTATCCAAGCTGCAAGTGCATCGTCACTAGACCACAAATATTTGAGCACAGGTGCTTTTTGAACCAGCGCTTTGAGTTGAACGGACCTTTGTGGCCTTAACAGCCTTGGTGTTGGACAGCCCGACGCCCTTCCTGAGGTCGGTGAGCAGATCCCGGGTCAGAGTGCTCCAAGCGGTTCGCGGTCCAATCCCGTAGGTGATGTCACGCTCTCTGAAGGCGATGAGCTGTGTGCTGGTCACGTAGTGGATTGTGAAGGGAGGGCCCTTCTCTGTGGTTTCAAGGATTACAGACACGCTGCCGTTGGAGATAAACTTGAGGTCCAAGCTGAGGATGAAGTCTTTGGAGTTGCCCATCTGGAGGGACACGCCTTCGGAGGAGTCTGTGGTAATGGGAAGTGAGTGGGGTGGGAGAAAAAACATTTAACAACATTTACTCAAAGACACTTGGTCTCATTTGACTGACTTCTTTAAGAACTTGATGATTACTGGCTGATAACGTGCTATTTTTAGTTTACTGGAAGCTTTTTAAATCTGTCTGTCTCTTAATACACTCCTCTGGTGGTCTGTTTATATAATGGCTCATCTTTTTTTCCCCTTTTTTAATGATCAATCACAATGAGCCTACTTTAAAATCAATCACTGGTCAGAAGCTTAACATTTTCACTACCCTGGATTTTGTATTATTACCTGTGTGATGTCCCTTGCTGTTTGTGTGTGTGAGAGAGACAGTACACACACACACACACACACACACACACACACACACACACACACACACACACACACACACACACACACACACACACACACACACACACACACACACACACACTAGGACGAGCTTCTCCTGGGATGTGCAGTACGGCTGTGTCTCTACACACTGAGCTTAATAAGGAGGACAGAGAGGAGAGGGAAGACAGTGTGGAAAGGAATAGAGGAGCAGCATGAAGGAACAACAGAGTGAAAGAAGAAGTTGATATATTGCACCAACTTCTCTATTTGCATCCCCACATCTCCTCCAGTCAGAGCTCAAAGTAGAAACTCGGATGATTTTCACTTTCCACACTGCCACCTCTCACAGTGGATCACCTTTGTGTCACTATAGTTCGGCTCCGACTTCATTTCAAGACCCCGAAGCAGCGAGCGGAATGATCTCTGCTTTTGCCTTACTCTTTGGTGTGCACAGCAGAAAAACAACAAAAAAACGAGGAGAATGTTTTCTAATCGAGGCTCCTCCAAGGATAAAGAAGAGAAAGGGTCAAAAAGTCAAGGAAAAGGAGAGTAATGGAGTGATGGCTCACACAAGAGCTCTTAGAGCCAGGCCTAGATGGGAGAGGGTGAAAATGAGCCAATAGTGAGGAGACAATTGAAATCAGAAGACGGAGAGATCTCACATCACATACGCTGAGAAAGCAGAAGCAGATGAGGCCTAGTGAGGCTCAAAGACAGTCGATCAGGAAGAGAATGAAGGAGAGAGACAGTCTGGCAGGGGCCTCTGGATGACTACGGCTCTTTAATGCACTCATAAATCCATTACTTAAGGCAATGCAGAGAGTAAGTGGATTTGTACTCTGGCCCTGTGATTACTCTGCCATCAATAAAGGATGGGCAGGGAATATAGACGAGATTCCACCTCCACCGCTCGGGCTCCCTAGCTGTTTAGCAATAAGTCTGGAGACGGGGATGACACGTGGCTAGAAATACGCCCGTGTAAATCACGCTTGCGTACATGACCGAGTGTGTGAGATGAACACTTGAAAGCGTGTACAGTGCCTGCAGTACATGTGCGGACAACAAAAGACCTGACAAGTGACGAGACAACAGTCGATGGAAGTGTGATTTTTCCATCACTACAGCACACGCTCAGCTACAACAGCAAATTTAATTAAAAAACAATAATAAGGGGTGGTTTTTTTTTTTATTTTTGGGGGGGGGGGGGGGTTTAATGTATTTAGGACTGCGAACTGTTTTTTTTTTTCGATATTGATTAATCAATCAGTTTTTTCCCCCCAAACCGTGAGAAAATTCCTCTTTGGTTACTTCAGTTTGTGCAGAAAGCTCTTCAGCAGCTTTACACCTAATGCTCTGCAATTCCCCCGCACCATTCTTCTTTGAAACTTTGTGTTATTTTGCACGGGGATTGTGAGCAAACAGCATTTTTCCAAGACCCTAGAAAATCTCGATAAATACTCAGCCACGACAGACACTGTTGACTTTGATATGAAAAGATACAATTCTAAAGACTTTTTTGAAAATCACACCTTTCTCTGCAGCACCACCTCAAAGTATTTACATGCAGGATAATCTCTCCATATAGTTGCAGTCTTTTTCCTGTGATGGGTTCAGATTGCTTAATAATCCACAAAGGATTCAAAGAAAGACGTTTCACGCCTGTGACCCGGCGCCACCGCTTTTGATGTCGAATCCACCGTTTACAGTTCAGTCTCCTTCACCTCTATCGGAGCCGTTTTAAGCTGCTCAAATGCAAACGCCACATCTCTTATCTCTGCAGCCTCACATTCAGCCATCAGACGAGAGGTGGGCGACTTCTCATCAAGAGCGCCCACAAAATAGGACTATAACAATTAAAATAAAAATAAAAAAACACCAAGATTTGCAAGGATGTAATGGAGCAAAGAGCAGCTGCTGGAAGGTAACCAACCTAAATGATCCCCGCTGATCTGGGAAAAACTACTTGTTCTGTTCGAAGCATGAAATCAGATTGTGGTAGCAGTTATTATTGACTGACATATTTAATAGATCACTGACTGGGTTTGGTTGAAAAAGGAAGAAAAATACTTTAAAGGATATTTTGTGTTCATACATTAAAAAAAAGACTAAGTAAGCCGACTGTGGTTCAGTATCATCACTAAACCTCATGTAGCTGATGTTAGCTGTTCTTCCACTCCATCTACATACATTATTATTAACTATTTACTAAAGTGAAACCATGGCTCTGTACTAATCTGAGACATGTCAACCATAACGCTTATTCTACAAGCAGTGTAGCTATTAGCCATTTCTCATGAGTAACACTGTTTCTGTAGCAAAACTAGTAAGTGTATGTAGTCGCTGCTCTTTTGCCGAGGGACTAGGCTGCTCTTTAACCGATCTCAACATGACAGTAATGATACAGTTTGGAAACTCAGACACAGAAGCAGGCGAACTCGCTTTTCCTCGATTGAACAAGTGGTGAAGGGTGACTCGTTGCGGTCACAAAGGATGGCACTGTTCATGCCAAAGTTGCCGTGCAGATGGTACTGCAGATACCCACGCAGGGTCGTCTGCACGCACCACAAAAGCCATTTTTCTTTGATAGCATGATTCCACCTTATCAGGGGAACAAAATGCATTTCTGAACTATCAACCAACCACAAGGGGATTGAGAAAATAAAGGTGCTCAGTGGCAGACAGCGTTTGGGCAGGATAGTGCAGATGGTGGATGGTAGGTTATTATCAGGGGACTGACGATTGATCCAGTTGTCAGAGGCTTGGAGAGATTGCTCAACACTCGTGCCCTAGATACAGTAAGGAGGAAAGAAAAAAAAAGGACTGCAACAGGAAGAAGGGAGTAGGAGGAGGAAGTGTAGGGAGGCAGAGACAGAAAGGAAAACTGACAGCAGAGGAAGAAAATGAGGAAAGTTTGATGAGAGACAAGAATAAGGCATCAGAATGGATTGGGGAAATATGACTGCAATGTTTAGGAAGCACAGGAGTGCTGAGGGGCGATAAGTGGGTGGAAATAAGTCAACAGAGGTGGAAGACTGACAGAAATCTGGAGTAGACAGGGAAGATTAATGGAGAATGAAGGCTACTTAGTGAGAAATGATCATGATAACATGAAGTTAAGGTAGGAAAGAGCAATAATGGTGAGCTGAGCTTTAAAGCAAAGTGAGCAAGCAGCAGGGAGAAAAAAGTGGAGGGTGGTGGGAAAAAAGAAATTGGTGATGATGAGAGGTTGAAAGTGGAAGAAGTGTGTGTGTGTGTGGGGGGGGGGGATTACTGTAGAGACAGGAGCTCAGCAGAGGACGGAGAGTGTGTCCTGGAAACATCAGCAGGAGATCAGAGGAGAATAAAGACAGCTCACAGTCAGCGCTGGGTATAAGATGTTGACTTCTTCCAATCCCCAAAATAACTCTGCCAGCTATCTCCTGGCCTCGGTCACTTTAAAGCTCTAAAACTAGGCCAAGATCTCCAATCTTTACTGTAACAACAAATCTGATGAGTAGAGCTTTAATTTACCACTCGAAAGATGCACAGTGGTGCTGCATTTCCTGTTTCACAACATAATAACAGAAAACACTGTGCACTGTCTAGAGCATAGGTGTCAAACTCTGGCCTGCGGGCTTGGTATGGTATTTGCCATACCAAATTACTATTAGAACTGGCCTACTGGTATTATACAGCTAATATATATATATTGTTTAGTATTAAGCTTTGCTAGTTCCATATTCAGTTTTTCAGCAAAACGTGTTTGAGTCCATAAGAAAAGATTCATTCTTATATCTGGAGGAATAAATATATTTCAATAAATATTAATGTTAGCCCGCGACTTTGTTCCAGTTTTGAATTTTGGCCCACTGTGTATTTGAGTTTGACAGCCCTGGTCTAGAGTCTGATCATGTGTTAACAATAGAGCCTGACCAGGTTTTGACACCATTACTGATATTAAAGTTTATCTTATCTTATATTTGGCGACTTAAAAATCTCCTATCAGCTGATGGTTTTTTCCCGTTTTAGACACATGAAATAAAACATTTATCAAGCTGGTAACAGTATTTATTTGAGCATCAGTGTGAATCCCAAGCAAAAGAACACGTTTGGAGTCCCCAGCCTTAGCTGAGACCACCGTTTCATGCTCTGCCACCTTACAGTTAACCTAAATGAACATTAGTCCGTGCAAATCCTACTTTTCCTGGGAATATTATTTGTGTCAGTGGTTGATGCTTTTATTATAGAGATACTCTGCAAATGTGACTTTTATAACAGCCAGTGCACAGCTGCCGTTTCACACTGTGTATTTTGTGCTTGTTGTTAGATCATTGTTGGAATAAGGTATGCTACAGAGTGAACATCTCAGGCGCAGTGCTGTCTTCGACAGTAAAGTATAGTGTCGAGAAAGACGCCCATATTGCAGCATTCCCAAGGGATCCTCTATATTTATCATCCCCAAGGATTCTCAGACTATTCTCACACTTCCAATTTTAAACTATAAACTCTGTTATTTTAGTTTTTTTACAAAACTGAAACAATTTGAAATAAATGTACGAACATATTTGTGACAAGTATTAAATCATAAGATTAATGGTTCTGTGGGAGCATCTGTGCTCACTAGTTTTCTTTACAGTGTTAAATCCAATAACTTTGTGCTACCTGCAAGCTTATCTGAAACAAACATAAGGACGTTTGTTAATGTTTGTACTTCTACAAAGAATCTAAAACTGAGTGTAAAGCTACACAGAAGAGCACATTAATCAAGCACCAGCCGAGTCTCCTTTTTTTCTTGATTTGCTGACTCACAGGATTAACACGACATGACAAGAGTTAAGTAAATACGTCACAGAGAGTTAATAAATCATAATACAAGCTACAGTCTAAGCACTCTTAGATCAACAATTTAAGTCTAAAAATGCATATATGCAATTATTCAAGCATACGCTGAAGCAGATGTAACAGCAATTTATTTCTCCCTAAATGGCACCGCGTCTCCTCCAAGTCAACCACTCGGTGAGAATAAGAGTCGCCTGTTCAAACTTGCAGTATCTTATCCATACCCACCACATGCTGCAGCCCTCAATACAACTCTGTTTGGAACAATGTAAAAACATGAAGTGGGAGACTTTTTCCTTTTTCTTTTTTTTTTTAACCCCTTTTTATAGATCAAATTTTAGATGCATAAGAGAGAAGGCCATATGAGTGAGTGAGCTGAATGAAATTAGATTCCTCATAGTTGAAACAGTGCGAAATGGCAGCAAGGACAGCCCCATTATTCAGTCTGTTTTATTACAAGTGATGACATTCTCCATTTTCTGAAGCCCTATTAACTAAGCACTTATGGAGAAATAGGCAGTATATGTTAATATTCATCAGTCTCTGCTGCGGTTCTTACAGCAACATTCAAATCTCACTGAAACCTCGACAACAAACAAAGAAAACGTCTTCGGTGGCCTTCACTTATCACGAGCCTTCATATATTATTAATAACACATTCTGTTATGATATTGCTAGTACTGTGTTACTAAAATACATTTTAATTAAGCGTTAAAAACTAATTGTTGATGAATAAACTCTGGGCAACAGTGATAAAATCATTAATACATCACTTCTGACAGTGTGACAGTTATCTGATGACCCCTCAGTGAGACTAGCTTGCCACTGCAGCATAGTGAACTACCATTAGCTTCACAGCTATTAATGCTGGTACTAATATAGTAGGCAAATCTGCATTAAAAACAATTTGCTTTAAAGGGTTAATCTATTCTACATATGTTTATTAACACATGCAATGAAAATACCCACATACAGTCTAGTAGAAATGTACTAAATAGGCTAAAACAGATACTTTTTATACTGACTGCTACAACAGGTCCCAGCAGGAAATTATAGCTCGTTTTTAAATGGTATAAGTACACATTTGTGACTCTTGTGTTAAAAAAAAGTGACATAAAACAAGTCCTTACAAAGAACACAATAACCTATAATGGCTTTATTTTGCCTGCGACTAATAAAGATGGTGAAGTTCCATTTCAACACCTACATTTACATACTTATGTTTTACCAGAGAGGGAAAATGAACTAATCTCAAAGTGTTTTTGTATCTAACACCAGCTGCAATTTCAGTGTCTGACTAATGGGACAAAACAGGATGAAACGTGTGCTTCTTTAACCATCACACTGTCTAAGAATATCATTATGCTGTGGGTCCACTGTCAGACCAGACAGCTTGTCAGCGTACTCTCCCTGTGGCGCTGACTCACTGCAGACTATCATCCTGTCCTCAGGGTATGCTTGCTACAGCCACAGTTAACACGAGATAAGCTTCTTGCCCAGAGGCCATCTGGGCTAATGGAAGGCTTAAATACCTGGAGCGCTGAACTGCCGCACGGAGGTAGCCCTGGTCTTGTCATAGACGTGGCTGAGCCCGCAACCCTTCGGTACACTCCAGGTCGCGGCGTTGGCTCGGCTGTCCCTCTCCTCGGCCGTGTCATAGACATCAACGTGGGGAGCGCGCTCGGTCAGGTTTTTGCTGTAATGGCTCAAACCGTACTGGGAAATCTGGATGGCGTAAAAGTAGCCCTGAGGGCCCCACTGAGTGGACAGAGGCACGCCTGGGTGGAAAGAAAGGAGGAAGAAAAGGAGGATATTAATGTTAAATAAATACTGGAAATAGCCTGATATGCAAGAAGTGCAGTCGCTTTAAAACTGGCTGGAACTTTTATGAAGCACAGCGATGGTTCTTAATCTTGGCTGACATGATAAGCTGGGTTTTCTTTTAAGCTCTTTGCAGTTTATTTCAAGCAGATGTTCTTTTTAAGATGGCACTTGTCATAACATTGCCTTACTTTTTTTTTTTACTTTGTTGAAGAATGACTAAATCTGTTAAGTGCAGCATGACACCGAGTCCATAACCACAGTATAAAAAGAAACTGGTCCAAATTTAAATATTAATACAAACACTATAAATTTTAGAACTTCTCATCTCCTGGAGACTAGAGGCCGACTAGGGCAATAAAAAAAATACTCCTTTAGTAAAACAAAAACAAAACAAAACAAAAATTGTTTAAGAGAAGAAGAAAAGGGTTAGAAAATAAATGCCACCAGCTACAATAAATGATTAGACGGTGTGGTGAAATTCAACCTAATCTATTGCATTTCACTGGAGGCGAGCTTCCATGTTCATGCAGCCAAAAATAGCTCAGCCAGGAGAATCACTCTGATTAACAGATAGCTCATTTTAAGACCTTGTGACAGGGAATGCACACGTGCTACCCAAACCTCATCCTTCTAAGAAGAATGTAATAAACTCAGATTAGGGCTGACAATACGCCGCCTCCTTCTAAACTAATCACCACCGCATACATAGCAAGTCCATTTTAGTATCTGCTCTTGTACAGTGTAGAAGTCCAGCTGCCCGACACAAACTCAGGAAGGAAGCTCAATCTTTTTATGACTGAAATGACTTTTTAGGACCCTGTGCACATAAAACTCAGCTCACAAATAAGAAGGAAAAAAAAAGAGCAGGCAATTTCAACAGCAGTTAAAAAGACAATGGAAGATTATTCACGCACATAGAAAGGAAAGAATCCATTTGCACACATACAGGCACACTCTGGTCAAAGTAGGATCATGCAGCAGTCTTTCAGTTCTTACCCCCATTAAATATACAAAGAAACTCTAATTATTCTCCTTTTATTCAACACACAATTCTGCCTTTTACTTGGCAGCAAGGAGATTTATCGAAACCTCTCCTCCTCGATTGATCCTCCGCACAGGGCGCCCAAACACTGCACCAGGAGTTAATGCAGCAACAAGGACTTATTGATGTTCTATTCAAAAACACAGGTATTAGTAACCAACGGCTGCCCATCCATTACGAAGCACACTCGCAGGGGTCTGACCACATGTTCTGTTTACAGTCTACTTCTGCACGGAGAAAACTTGACACAAATAGCTCTTAAGAGATTAATAGCTTACATTTCATGGGCTGCATGTGCGTAAGTGTGAAGAATTACTTCAGAGAGAATTCTTCTTCTTAACTGCAGACTGGCAGTCACACTGACAGGCAGAAAATGTGGCACAATTTTCAGCTGCTCCCCGCAGTGTTTCCAGCGCAGCCTAGCCGCACACATTCACTCCGATCCACAGAGGATTTTCCACGTGCCTGCACTCATGGTTTCCCTTTCAAAAGTCAACGTGACATAGAAGTGGCCATCAATAAGTTGTGTGAGCAGTCCGTCCTTGCTGCAGCAGGTCAAGCAGAGCTAAAGCTCTGCCGCCAACACCCCCACCCATACCACTCAATTACGTGCTTTGAACCCTGTGAGGCATGCTTAAATTAACAGTTATGCTTTATAACAGCTTTATCACGATGCACTTCATTTTTCTTGTGTTAAAAAGTTCACGCATTAGTGGGTCGCAACATGCACGACTAAAATATTTTTAATAGCTAACATTAATCGGGGGCACACGGCTTCAATAAATACGTGCCATCTGACTGCTCCAATTATCCTCCTTCTCTTAATTTTGGATGGAAGTAAAAACAAGTTAGGAGGCTCTGAACAAGTTCATGTGGTGTCTTTGACCCAACGATGCTCTGAACTCTGTTAATAACCTGTCAGGAACTTATTTTAATGTTTAGATTTCAAGAGACAAACACAAAGGATGCAGCGATGCCCCAAGAACTGATATTTCCCTATACTGTCCATAAATAAGAGCCCAGAAAGACAGCTTGCACGCATTTATACATTCCCACACACACTTCCATGCCTTAACTCCCTGCCTGGCTTGTTACTGGCATCTCCCCTGACAACTTAAGGAAAATGACTGTCAAAATCCTAACGCTGTGCTACCCACTGCATAACACCAAGTAATCCATATGGAAATGACTGTTAAGCCTCCATATATTTTGCTGACTCCAAAGAGCAGACTTTTCTAGAAAAAGATTGGTCTGTAAATTCCAGTAGGCTCTGAGGCTCGACGCCTACTGGAATTTACACGGAGAGGAAAACTGATACAAAATGTTTTCGTGATTTTTTTTCCCTCTCATTTAAAAAACCAAACAAAAGCTTTGTTTTTGACCTCTACCAGGTCAGGAATATGTAAGCTCCACTGAGCATTTCTTTAATATTAAACAGTGAACCACCGCCGGTAATTTGTAACTTGCTGTTGTGCTGAACTTAGAGGGATTTCAAGCACTTTTGCAGATTTTAGCTTTGTCTAAATGAAATATTTTTTTTTATAAAACACCTCAGAATAACTCACTGTCAAGACAGCCAAAGTACATTGATGGAGAACATTCAGCATGTAGGAGCTAAAGGTAAAGATGTTTTCCTCAGGAGTTGGTGGTTGCCAAAAGCGGAGCTAAAGAAAATAAATATATCTGAATATTCAAGTGCCTTCTTTGCCAGTTTGTCAAAAATATGATGCCAGTGGGATTTTCATGTTGCTCCTTTTCTGCTGGGAGCTTAAATAAAGCAGAAAACAGTTACTAACAACTTAATAAATGAATGATATATTAAGGTTGTGTTTCTGTGAGGTTTTGTTGCAATTCTACTGTATGATAACGAAAAAAGGCTTAATGCAGCTTTAACTTTTGCATCATGGCTGTGTATTTGAGCTGAATACATCAAGAAGCACTTAAGGGAAATGATTTTCTGTTTATTCACATGGACATTACAATTTCTGCAAGTGTGTATTAGAACCTGCTCTAAATGCAGCATATGCTGCAGGTGGAAGGCTGGTGGATAATTACACAGATCAAAAGAATGACTCTAAACTGTATTTTGATTTAATTTGTCAGGACACAGATCAAATTGTTCAGTCTACTTGACTGAATTAGATTGTGGCTTTTGTGGAGTAACTGCCTGATACATTACACTGGTTTGCACCAATGTCCTAGATTCTTTTCAGAGAAAATTCATCCAAGTAGTAGAAGTATCTATTAGTGAGTGTGCGCAGGTGCTAGGTAAAACAGATCACCTGTCACGTACGTATGGGCACAGTGTGTAAGTAATAAAATGGCTGTTTGAAAAGGGCATAAAACGTTTAGGAATGAATATATATATTATTTTTTTATTTTTTTTTTTAAGGGCTCTTTTCTTGTGCATATATTGGAGTGACGTTGGTCTGCACCAAAACAATCAACATAGGAGAGGATAGTGGAAGGTGGAAAAAACATACCAGACAAAAATTAGACAAAACGTGATTTAAGGTTGTGTTACTGCAGAGTATTATAACTACAGTGGTGTGAAAAATTTTTGCCCCCGTCCTGATTTCCAAGTATATTGAATATTTGCCACACTGAGGGTGGCTGTAGCTTAGGTGGCAGAGCAGGTCAGCCACTAATCAGAAGGTCGGTGGTTCGATCCCAGGCTGCCTCCTGGCTGCATGCCAAATATCCTTGTCAGTGCGCCCCAGGGCAGCTGTGGCTACAATGTAGCTTGCCATCGCCAGTGTGTGAATGTGAGTGTGAATGGGTGAATGACTGAATGTAGTGTAAAGCGCTTTGGGGTCCTTAAGGACTAGAAAAGCGCTATACAAATGCAGGCCATTTACCATTTACATGTTTGAGATGATCAAACAAATTTTAATATTAGACATCGATGACAAGAGTAAATACATATTGCAGTTTTTAAATGAAGATTTCACTGATTAAGGGAGAAAAGTTATCCAAACCTATCTGGTCTTGTTTGAAAAAGTAATCCCCCCTCTTGTTAAATCATGAATTAACTCTAATTACCCACATTTTTTGGAAAGCTGAGTTTAGTTTCACTAAAGACACTCAAACCTGATTAGTGAAAGACCTGCTGAATCAAGAAATCACTTAAACAGAACCTGTCTGACAAAGTGAAGATGGCTAAAAGATCGCAGAAAGCAGCACATCATGCCACGATCTAAAGAAACACCTGGGAAACAAAGTCACTGATATCTACCAGTTTGGAAAGGGTTACAAAGTCATTTCTAAGGTTTTGGGACTTCAGTGAACCATGGTGAGAGCCGTTATACACAAATGGAGAAAATCTGAAACAGTGGTGAAACGTCCTAGGAGTGAACAGCCAACCAAAATTACTCAAAGAGGACAATGACAACTCATCCAGGAGGTCACAAAAGACCCCAGAACATCATTAAAGAACCACAGGCTTTCAAATGTCTCAGTTAAGGTCAAAGTTCATGAATCAACAATAAGAAAGAGATTAGGAAAAAGGGCATCCATGGGAGAGTTCAAGGAGAAAAGCACTGCTGACCAAAAAGAACACAAAGACTCATCTCACATTTGCTGCCCCCCCCCCCAAAAAAAAAAAAAAGAATTCTTGACGATCCCTGAGAGATCTGGGAAAATACTCTGTGGACTGATGTGACAAAAGCTAATATTGTGATAAGATATTGTGGTGGTGGTAGTCTGGGCCTGTTTTGCTGCCTCAGGACTAGGGCTGTTCGATATAACGATATATATCGGATGACGATATAAAAACATCTATCGTTTCATTTTACACTATCATTTGTTTTGTCATGTTGCAAAATAAACTTTTTACGGCAATATGTTTTTCATTGTTTTGATGGTCACTGTAGTGGCTATATTAACTTCTTAAAGTTCTCTCTTTCTCTTATATTTAATATAACCACACTACAGACCGACAAGTGCCTGTTTTTATGCGTTGTCGTTAGCAACAACGACGGTAACACCATCGCGTGTCCGCTTGTTTATGTTCCACATAAACCTTTCACAATAAAACTCAAGATCCTGTTGAGACTTTTCAAAATAAACTGAATCACATGAAAGAGCAGATTATTTACAGATGAGAAGCAAAAAGAGCCGCCAGGTGCTAAAAAATAAACCTTAGACTCAAACGTTAGAACAGGCTTTTCCCCGCAGCACGCCGTGTAATAAATACTCACAAAGAAAACGGCAGCCGTTACAACTTATGTCTAAAAATGTTTGTTTCATGCATCGGTTAAAACACTCGACTCCAGGTACACGACACGCAGCTGGAAACACTTCCCACATATCGCACAGCCCTACTCAGGACCTGGTAATGGGAAATGGTACCATGAATTCTGGCTGTCTACCAAAACATCTTGAAGGAGAATATCCGGCCATCTGTTTATGACCAAAACACACCAGTAAAGGCTGAATGGCTTTAGAAAAACTAAATGAATACTTTGGAGCGACCTAGTTAAAGTTCTGACCTGAATCCAATTGAGGTGCTGTGGCACGACCTTAAAAAGGCAGATTATGCTTGAAAACCTTCCAATGTGGGTGAATTACAACAATTCTGCAAAGGTAAATGGGCCAAAATTCCTGTACAGTGGTCCCTCCCTTGCTATAATGCGGTTCACCTTTCGCCGTCTCGCTGTTTCACTGATTTTTTTTAGGGTGGAATTTTACATGCTTTTTTTTTTCTTTCTTACAGCGCTTTGTGTTCTGCGTCTTGATTGGCTGTAGACCATTGTCAATCAATCTCATGCAGTGTCTTCTGTACAGTACAGAATGAGTTCAGCTTGTCAAATTTACATAAATCTTCGGTCGCTAGCAGTGTGACTCTGAAGTGCTGCATTGTATGTTTGTAAGTTTTCTCCCCAACAAACAACAATGTTGATGAAACGTTTTGTACCATCAAAGACAACCTGCAGGTGTCTTTGGTTTCATTCTATAATACTGGACTTATTTTTCTATGAAGGTTTGAACTTTGAGAGAGTTTAAACAAGAGAGAAAAATGTGAAAATGTTCCTGCCTGTCTGAGAAAAGTGTATAAAGTGTGTAGTGAGGGGTTCTACAGCCTTAAAACATCTAGAATAATTGAAGAAAATAAAGTTGGCTACTTCGCTTATTCCACCTATTGCGGGTTATTTTTGGAATGTAACTCCCGCGATAAACGAGGGACCACTGTACAGCACTGTAAAAGACTCTTTGCTAGTTATCGCAAACGCCTGATTGCGGTTGTTGCTGCTAAGGGTGGACCAACCAGTCATTAGGTTTAGAAGAAGTCAGTTTTTCACACAGGGCCATGTGGGTTTGTATTTTTTTCCCCCTTAATTATAAACACCTTCCTTTAAAAACTGCATTTTGTGTTTACTATCTGTAAGCAAGTAAGCCAAAAAGAATTTCCACTTGCATGTCAGGATTTATTGACGCACAACATTTAAGCAGTCTCTGTATGCAAGCAACTAAATATTCAGTCTTGAGTAAAAAAACAAAGAAGATCAGTTAATGCCTTTTAAAATACGCCTGCATTCATAGTTGGACTGTAAAATTCACCAGCATATGAAACCGGACGTTTTGTCCCAGATAGTCGTTATCTGTCATTGGATGATCGCAATTGAAGCCCTGAAACACTGGCTGTTGTCCCTTGTGGCTAAATCATGAGAGGATAGCCAATGGGTTTTGTGACTGTGTACTCTGACAAATGCATTACTTATCAATATACTCAGCTGCGTCCTCTTTGTCTTGGGCTGCAGCTGGCGACGGCAGTCAGCCATCTCATCACAAGCTGAAAGTGATGTGCTGATCGCAGTAACATCCTCCGGCACTGCAGTTAATCAGCAGAGCGGGTGGGCCAGGTCATAAAAATTAACATGATTAATAGCATCTGATTAGCAGCAGATGAGTTGTGAGTGAAATAATACAACATTAATGAGGGGGGGAATCTTGACGAAGTTACTATTCTATAACATAACAAACCTCCTATTGATAAATAACGTTAATGTGTGAGGGTCTGTAAATGAAATTTGTTTTGTGTAGGGTGGTGAGCTCGGTGTGGTAGGCAAATCAACCAATGTCCTTTGTAATAATTTGCAGTGACTCTCTCCTCTAAGTCAGCGGTCCCCAACCTTTTTTGCGCCATGGACCGGTTTATGCCCGACAATATTTTCACGGACCAGCCTTTAAGGTGTCACGGATAAATACAACAAAATAAAACTAGTACCGGTACCGAAAAAAGAAGATTTATTCATAACACACGTGAAAAGACCAAGGAAAACAGAGTTAACGATAAAAACGATAACAAAATAACGCTGAAAACCGATAAAAACCCTGAAAACCATACATTTCACACCTGAGCCTCAACTCTCGCGGCCCGGTACCAAATGACTCACGGACCGGTACCGGTCCGAGGCCCGGGGGTTGGGGACCGCTGACCTAAGGCACCAAGAGGACCCAAACCATCAAGTAGACCCCACAGCATAAGAGAACCACTTTATCCCCCCACTTGCCCCCATGTATGTTTAAGGTCAGGTCAAGTTTCTCCTTTAGTTTTTCCACCTGTCTCACCTTTAAATAGTGGGGGAAAAAATTCCAGTCAGTACTGATAGTGTGGTGAGCTGCCTCCAATAAATCGATATAGGGGAAAAGACTAGATTGTGGATGGGCTCATTCACTGGGCCAGATTCTAAAATAAGAATAAAAAAAAAAGAAAAAATGCTAAAATAGGCCACTAAATATACTTGGTCAGGCCTGCCTGAGTAAAATCTCTATGAAAAAACTGGTGCTGTTAAATAACCTTTTCATGGTTAACAGGGCTGCGCTGAGGAAAAATCTTTCATGACCTTGTTTAAGCCCTGCAGTAAATCTAAATGTGACAGGCTAATTAATGAACGCCTATTTTCACCTGTAAAAAATGTTTAGTAGAACACTGGTGTTTATTCCTTCACATGTAAAAGCACAAACAGTAAGAAGCCTGGAGCTTCATTAAATGACCTTGGTAAATTGTGTGTGCAGTAAGTATGTGCTTGTCCTGCATATATCAAAATACGTACAGCTGAACAACTAACTTCAGGATTAGACAGATCAGACAGTAGCCAACTAAGTACTGCTTCTATAGGAAATGCTGATCAAATGAAGCTGATCAACTGATCGGCAAATGTGAGCCTTCTTTAAAAAAAAGTATTTATGTGGTTAACACAATGCCCCAATCTACCCAGGGGTGGATATCCCTTCAAATCTAGTGGACGGTTAGACTGTATAACGCTCAGAAAAACTGCAAAAACCCAAAAGCTACAACTCTGACTCTACAGGCCTCAGTTAACATGTTCAATTTTAAACTTCATGATGGTGCAGTTAGAAAAAATATTGAACAAGTATGACTTGTTTGCCAGGAGGAAGCCTCTTTTCTTTAAGAAGAGCATGGCAGCACAGCTTAGGTTTGCAGAGCTGCATCTGAAAAAACCCCACATTATTTCTGGAACAATGTCCTTTGGAAAAACAAAATGGAGACGTCCGACAAGAACGAACATCACCACATTTGGCAAAAACACAACCACCTTGGGCTTGTTTGCAGCCACAGGACCTGGGCACCCTGCAGACATTGGTATATAGAGGAGTTCCTCGTCAACTCAAAGTATTCCAGAGTCATCTGTCGGACAGCTATGGTTTGACTGAAATTAGGTCATACAGCAGATAATGATCCAAACAGTGGCTGAAAAAGAAAAGAATCAAGGTGTTGCAGTGATCCAGTCAAATTCCAGACTTTAATTGGGCTGAAGTGCTGCGGCGAGACCTTAAGAGAACTGTAAATGAATGCCCACAATGCATGTCAATGAACTTAAGGCAAAGCTGTAAGAAAAAAAAAAAACAGTAGACCAAAATTCTTCCACAACAATCTGAGAGATTTATCAAGTCATAAAGAAAATGATTCAAAATTATTGCTTCTAAAGGTGGTTTTGCAAGCCACTGAATCATTTTTTCCTCTCTCTTTTTTACATGACTGTATATAGGACACATAACCCATAATACTGAATGCACTGACTTATTTTTAGTACTTAAAAATTGGTTTCTATAACCCCCAGCCTGCATCGGTCAGGCTCTAAAAACAAGTGCTTTGAATGCAACTCACTGTGCTTTGTGGACAAACTGAGAAAATAATAAATAATTTAATTTGATAACTAAAATATTGCCAAGTTGCAGAACTAATAAAAGCAAAAGAGAAATTGCTGAAAACCAAATAAACATAACAGAATTATTGCTTTAAATGTGACCTTCTGACCTACCCAAGCCTTTTAATGTCATTATTCTCTACTGTTTTGCTTGAAACACAATCTTTTAAAGAGTTTATGAAGAATTTGAAATAAGAATTTAAAATAAGTCTCAATGAAAGATGGAAGGGGGGGAGGGGGAGACTTCAATCGTGATGTAAAAAAAATAAAATAAAATGTGGGAATTTGCACTTTCCATTTCAGCAGCTGCAGCCACAAGTTAAAAAAAAAACAAAAAACTAATTTGCTGCTGTGACACTGCTCTCACAGACCATCATTATTCATCAAGCTTACCTGACATTTTGCTACTGAACATTTCCTCCTTACATTTACCCGCCACCACAAGAGCTTTATTCTCAGATGGGTAAAGGACTCAAAACTGTGAATCCTCTACCTCCTGCCTCTGTCATTTCCAATAAGAACACTGATATGTCTGGATTTATAAGATTATGTTTTGGGGGAAAAACAAACAACATATTCTGTGTTCATAGCCGACACAATCTCCTTTCCCCCTTTTTTGTGCCTGTAGCTATTTGACAAAAGAAGAAAGATAATAAATATCTATTTTGTAATTTCAAGCAAGTACAAAGAGCCACTTCTTCAAGCAAGCGAGGAACAGAACTATATTGATGACCAAGTGGTTTCAACTAATAGCCTTTTAAAATGAGCTATTGATCTTTCCTGGCCATTATCTTAAAAGGAACCTTCAAAAGAAAACAGCTTTCAGGACAGACCAGAAGCATAGAGGAACATGGAGAGATACGGTCACTTAACAGACCCCCAGCTGCTTGTATCAATACAGACTAATACTGACAATGAGTGACGAAAAGAAACATTTTTAATGGATTCGACACAAATCCTATTTAACGGTGTTAGTGTTAAAGAAAGGCAAAAGATGTTTGGAACCGGATGGCAGAGAGTGAGAAGGTGCTCTGGAAATCTTTTTGAAATCTGGATCTTGCTAATCAAGTCTCAGCTCACTTTCTCACAGTTTAAACAGGTGATTTACAATGTGCCATTTTACGGCAATATGCTTAATTAAGCAAATCACACATTTCTCTAAGATTTTGGGTTTGTTTTTTTTAAAGAGTTTTTTGTCTGTTTTATTTTTTCTTATGAGATGAGCTTCTCATTTTGGCTGCACACATCAGACACTACTTATGCAAAGCCTTGGTTCAGTAGGATCTCAACAACAGAAAGAACATTAATATTCAGATGCATGAGCACTTCTATTAGGAATTGAAAACCTGAAACCTGCGTGCAATCGAAACCTAAACAAACAAGACTTACCTTCCACTCCACTGATACACTTGACCCGGTCACGGACCTCCACGTTGTATCCCTCAAACGACATGAAGACTCCGTTGGGGTGGTAGGGTTCTCGCTGGGCGTAAACCTTTGAATAGCTGTGCTGAAACTCAAAACGATCGTAGCCATCGTACTGCACTATTTTGCCGTACACCTCAAAGTACTTTTCCACCCAAGAGAAGGGCAGGTAGACTTCTCCCCCCTCTCGCCGGCCTTTGACAGTCGATTCATCATTGATTAAGCAGTCAATTTCTTCATACTTGATCCCCCCGACAACTCCGACAACAGGCGGGGGCTCGGGAGGTTGCGGGGGATGCTGCTGGCTGCTGATGCTAGCATCGCCGATCTGAGAACTCGTGGCCACCGGGGCAGCACGGGGCAGGAAGCGTATGGAGGTGTCACTAGAGCAGCGGTTCCACAGCAACACAGTGATGAGTGTGAAGAGGGCGCAGATAACGATGAGGGTCTTGTAGTTCACCCGAGCAGCCAGGCAGCGCATGGTCACAACCTGCCTGTACGGCACAAACAAAAACAACTCATTAGAAGACTCTCATTAGAGTCAGAGTAGCCTGCAAATACATTTATGCTTAACTTCTGCTATTATACACCAGCAGCCTGCTCTTTATGCTCTAGGTTAAAAAGCAACCACCTTGCACACACCTAAAATCTGCCTTTATAATAAAGCAGGACTGCATCAGACATCTTTTCTCCACCAAAGTTATAAAAAAAGGTGTTTTCATCTGAGCAACTGGAGGAAGAAGGAAAGAAACTGTGAGTTTGTTTTTCTTTTTGCAAGCATTTGAAATTTATAGACGGTGAAAAGTTTACCACAAGGATCGCACTGCTGTGTGAGCTTTCTTTTCATCCCGTGGTGCCAAACAAACGGCCGCGACATCAGCTGTGTGCAGGAGAAATCTGTAATCCCATACCGCCATCACTGAAACCTTGTTCCTCGTTTACAATCGCTTTAATGGAGAGAGCTGACTAAAGTGGTTACTTAAGTGCATGTGAGTAACATAACTGCTCTGATCTTTTACAATGACTTCAATTTTACAAATGAGTAAAGTCAGCTGATTCACATTAATAGCACTTGCACTTAGTAGATAAATGGAATGAGGTCATTATTGTACTAAAAAAAGCCAGAACGTAACCAAGAGAAACTAGTAAAAGATACAATCTAGCACATAACACTAAAGCTTTATGGTGAGCATCAGTTTGTAAGTGCCTGGAGAGTGTAAAGTGCTACTGTTCTCCAGTGATTCTCTCACCAGATCATCAAACTCCAGATAAACCTGAGTGAAAGCTGCTTGGAACAATTTTCCCTAAATAGATGACATGTTGTAATTTGTGTCCAACACAGAGTTTTGCCCACTTTTGTCTGGTGAGGAGGCCGTGTTGCCGTGGATGAGTCACGAGCACCTGAAGACAGAGCTGGTACATTCATGTTGTAATTAAGACTGAACAATGTGAAGAAAAAATCATTTTGTGTAGTCTAACCGATTTTTAATTTTCCCTTCTCTTTTGCATCGAGTCAATTGTGGTCTTCACTGCAACTTAAACTCCTCTAATCAGCACACCTGCATACGAAGGGGTAGTACAATATGTTGATCTTTTCGTGCAGCAAGAACCAGCTTAAGTCCACATCACGTCTGAAAACTGGGAAGTAGCTCGCCTGGCTCAGATCACAGAATCCACCAAGCAGAACCTTTAAATCTAACTAATAATAATGTTATAGCTTTTTAACTCCCACAAAAGCTTACATATATGCTGGGCTACTTCTTGGCCAGCAGCAGTTGCCAAGCAACCAGCGTGGAATCCAGAAAGTTATAGCTCCTGCCCAAGAAACAGTTACTACAATTACTATTATCCTAAAAAAAATTATAACCAAACTAAAAATAAATCTTGTATTTTAAACTGCAAATTTCTTTAATTTCTAAATATAATTGAACTAGTGAAGAGCAGACGGTCACTGGTAGCGGGTTAGTGCCAGGTGGGAGCTTTTTTTTCTTTTTTTTTAAGTCCATCTCATAATGGATGATATACACCTTCTGTATTTTTCATATGAAAGAAACTATACTGTGGTGGGGCTTGCTAATTTCTTGTTCTTGATTTATGTATGTTTTGTTTTGTTTTACTTTTGTTTCATATGTTGTTTGTTTAATTTAAGACTAAAAAAAAAAATTTAATGAATGAGAGGTAAAACTTGAGGGGGTAGGGACAAATAAGTAAATACTTCTGCCTACTCCTTTTCAAACAAATAATGGAATGATATTTTGTAATGATTGTGAAAGCACATGTTTGAAATGTTTGAAATAAAAATGAACTGAACTGAACCTGAGCTGAACTAAACCAAAGTCCTTTAGTAAACACCTCCAGGGACTTATCGAGCTTCAAAGGTCACGGAGTAAAAAAAAAAATGGATCTGTAGAATAAAAAGTCAAATCTGGTGAAGTCAAAACTTAAGCCAAAAAGTCGACCCCCCTTGAAGTAACACTTGTACAACAATATTTGCTGCAAAGTTCTCCCACAGATTTCACATCATCACTCTTTGACTGTCATACTTCTCCTTGAACGGTGTCTCTGCCTAAGCAGTGAGTGACCTTTAGGACTGGATAAAGAGCACAGATGTAACAGATGTGACTCTGAATTTATAATGAAACAAAATGAGGACAACGCTGCAAAAAACTCTTTTAAAAATCAAAGCCGCACCTTTATGATCACTTAACCTCAATACATCAGACATGCATTTCCCATCATGACAATGCTCAACTTCTCCTTGGATAAATACTAGAGGCAAAACAAACCATATCCTCCTGATGCTGGCTTACCATCAGTCGCTGCAGACAAAATTTAATTTAAGGTCATTTTGTTTAATTTTAAAGCATTGCATCCTGCTCAGGCCATATTGCAGGTCCCTTAGAGGCTCTCCTCAATTACCCTTTCAAAAGGTTTAAACCATCTCTCATGTCTTAAATTGACATTTTTGATTCCAGTCTTAAGAGATATTTTCCCCCCTAATTGAATCTACATAAAGGTTACTGTCACTATCATTTATATTCTGTATCAAATTATGTGCTCTGTGCATTTCCACCTTATGGATGTTAAATTTATTACAGTAAACTATCTGGGTGCACTTTGGTTGATATGCTGCTTTTCAGATTTTGAATTAAAAAGCAGCATGCAAATCAGACGTGTTGCTTTCTGCATCAGTCTTCTGTTTTCATGTCCTCTGTGTGTCTCTGACATTTTCGCCAAGCAAACAAGAAATCAATACACATCCTAAGGCCTCTCCTCTTCCTCCACACTAATTACAGCTTACTGCTGATAGAATTTACTATTACACTGATGACAGCGCCCCGTCCTCTGATGACAGAGGAGGGAGAGGGAGAAAATCATTATTCGCCAAGTTCATTTCACTATCTCAGCTTCAACTAGCCACAACTGAAGGTCAGCTCAATCAATGGGCATTAATTGGACAAAAGTAATCTTCTGTAGCGTTGCAAAGTCAAATAATCACAGTAGTGGCCTCTTAAGAAAGTTAAAGTGTTAGATTACTCGCAACGAAAAAATGCTTTGAAATACAAACACAGAAGGAACGCATGCTGTAGCAGATGAAGCTGCGGCTCCGTGCACGACAGGGGGGAGTATTTTCTCCATTACTGGATGGGAAAAGTTTTCAGCTGGATTTTATAAGAAAGAAAAGACTTTGGTGCATCTCTGCAGCTGGTTATTTACTGCCACACGTTAAAAACAATCACTGATATTTAGAGAAATGACAGCGTGGTGCAGTGATAAAAGATGAGGCTGATGGGAGCTTTGACAATGCTGAAAATGTGAGGTGGAAAGACTGGGGACTGCATCCTGAAAGATAAGTAGAAACGACCCTGTCAAGGATTCCAACTATAAATAAATGGCTCTTTTTATAGTGATTCGTTGCTAGCGTTGAGGCTTGGGCTAAAGGTGGATATACATGGGCTTTAAGCGTGGCAGCATGAGGAGTATCCTAAAACCTCTTGCTCACTTGGTTTACCTAAAGGCATGTCCCATTTCTCAAACGTAATTTACATCTTCACGCTAGAACAGTAGGCGCACTGGAAGAGAGGTTAATGTCACGGGTGAGCAAATTACAAGATGCGGTTTGTTTACGGATCACAAACCATGAATGTTCTGTCTGAGGAGATTTCGCACTCTGCCACGTCTTAGACCCAAATAAGCATTTGCAACGTTTCTCTAAGGTTGGGACTAGCTGTAGGAAGCCAAAATACCCCTAAAAACTGTAAATAACAGCAGAGATGGAGAAAACTGAGAGACTTAAAAACTGTTTATTCTTAGAAACTGGAAAGCATGCCCTCCTTAGAATCTAAAACTTAATTTCCATCAAATTCTGGGCAATAAATATAAACAGAAAAATGAGTAGACAATGTTGAAATTTTATCAGTGAAAGAGTGGTGTAGCACTTGCAACATCAAGCATGTTTAAATCAGAAAGTTAACCTTATGTAAGCCACGCCCATATGTTTTCTCTGTTGTCACCATGATTTTTCTTTTGTCATGATCACGGCAGAAATATAAAATGAGCGCATAATTTACAGACCAAATGTTTACCTTCTGCTTTGACATCTAGTTAATCTTTAAACAAAGAATCTGTTACTTTGTGTCAGAACACAGGACTGCTTTTTGTCCGAATCCCCGCTTAGTCAGAAGAAGCGTTATATTTATTTGAAAACACCGTCCAAATGAAAAATGTGAACTGTCTGTATTACAGTATGTAAACCAAGTTGACACAAAAAAATTAGTTTGATTTATTGTTCCCTAGACTCCGTTTCCAAAAATGAACTTCTTTGCAAATCATCTCTGCCGCTATGTTAATTACAAGGCAAAAACAACACTTCGTTATGCAGACACTAGCTGCATTGTCTCTGGTGTATTTTGACCCAAATTCACTTCTATCTATCAGCAATCTGTTTTCATCAGAAAAAACAAATAAACAAAAGACAGCAGTGTTGTTGTTTTTTTAATTATCATTGAAAAGACTTGTGTTTATGTCTTCCATATGAATTAATGTAAATGAATGGCTGCTATGACACAGCAGAACAGGCAGTAGTTGTATGGTATTGACGGGGGACAGCTGAGTAAATTCAGCACTATAAACTCCAGCGATTCTTTTTGATGGAGTTTATTTATTAAAGCATTACCTTAAAGATATAAAGGTAATGGTTAAGAAAGCCACATTTGTTACTTAGTTTATCATGCACAGGGCATGAAGGTGGAAGATCAGCAAAAGCCGTTCTGAGGACTTGTTTATACGATACACATCTGTGTAATCCACTGGTTATCAGATAAGCTCTGGAGGTTCTGCATAGATGCACTCCCTTTGGTGACAGTACCGCTGTGATCTGGAAGAAAACTACACCGTACACGACACTAAAACATATCTTTACAACAGGCAGATATAGCTGGACAGCAGGTGAAAGACAATCCTGTTGGAGGATAAAAGTCTTCCATGCCTGACAGATTAGGGAGAAAGGCACTGGAAAACAAAAGCAGCTTTTCAGCTTACAGGATCCCAGTGTTCTGGCTATGGAAAATGAGAAGCGACTGTAGGTACAGGTGAAGGCTTTTCTTCTATATTCTATAGTATAGCACGATGGCACTAGGAACTCACAACAGTAAATTGTTTTTGAAATTATGTTTTGTATATTTGCCCACATCAACTCTCATGTCAATCTGTATCCTTCATGCCAACAAGACCAAGAACAAAAATCTGTAGTTTTACGAAGTATTTTTCCCTTCACTCGACATGACTAGAAGAATGCTGCAATCACAAACACAGCACCCAATTAATGTACCGACAGCTCCCTGCAATACAAATGTGAGCAAACATGTGGTAGAGACTGAGCAGTGAATCTGCACAGATGCAACTCTCTGCACTTGAGTGCAAGAATATAATTAACTGAATCCTTTTCGTCTTCTTCTGACAGATGTGTCAAACACGCCAGCTTTTTTAGTGTCAGGCAGTGGCACTTTTATTTTTTAACTTGCAAAGATTGGAGTTTTCTGTTGGTGCCACAAAACCTCAAGAAACCTTACAGAAGTCTCTGATACAATCATGGGCTACTGGTGTTTTTTCACTCTTTCCTATTTTTTTCAGAGTCAAAGACTGACAACCCACACGTTGACATACGGGTATAATTAATATTGTTCTGTTGTTATTGTTAATTACCAGAATATTATAAAAAGCCACTGTATATGCAACTACATGTAAAATGAAAAGCTGGTGGTAAATCACATCTGACTTTACACCCAACTGAAAACTCCTAAATGATACTGCTGACAGTCGTCACTGTAGTAGGCTGAGAAAACATCTGCTTCACAAATACACAGGTCTAGCAAATTCACAGTCACGAGTCCCTGGGGTCACAGGGCACTCGTATGTCTAACAACACACAGATTCTCTGCTGCTAATGCAGATCAGAGGCTTGAAAATCTACCTTTAAAATGCCCATAAAAATCACATCTCTTCAATTCAAACTAACTACAAATCTCGGTCCAGGTCTCCAGTGCAGAATGTACAACATTTATACCGAGTGAAAACTGTTGTGGCGTTGGGCTTACGGATGGGTGAATGGAGTTGTTTTTCTTCTCCAGCTCCAGGGGTAACAGTCACAAGCAGTCATCACAGCAATAAAAGCTTGAGTGCTCATGAGATATCCTTGGGGAGCTGTTGGAGCAGAAGCCCAGAATGCGTGAGGTGCAGGTTT
Source organism: Neolamprologus brichardi (assembly GCF_056152115.1). Taxonomy (NCBI): domain Eukaryota; kingdom Metazoa; phylum Chordata; class Actinopteri; order Cichliformes; family Cichlidae; genus Neolamprologus; species Neolamprologus brichardi. The sequence continues at coordinate 28,679,263 of NC_142104.1, forward strand.
TTGTAGCCTCAACTAAACTCCTGGCATTTCACTGCCTTCCTCCAGGGGTAAAGTAAGGCAGGGGTTTGAGACTGCCTGTAAATTATCAGCTTATGCTGAAGCTCTGAGGCATGTTAGCTCCTGCAGAGATGTGATGGAGTTTGTGTATGTGTGTGTGTATGTGTGTGTTTTTAAGCCTGATTATGATAGCATAGGCAACAGAACAATTCAAGGCAACAACTGACAGGAAAAATAAACAACTTACATCTTTATCCATGAACCGCTGAGCATGCAGCAGAACTGCGTGTATCGCCCGTTATATGAGGCACAGTCTATACTGTGCATGCAAAATCAATTATACATTATAATATTCTGAGGATTAGCAAACATAAAACAATCTGTCATCAAGATATGTAAATACTTCCTCAGCAATGTAATCAATTGTATATTTAAGACAGGTTAAACTTATACAAGGTCAAAGCACTCATCATGCTACCACAAATGTAAAGGGGCATGACTGACTTAGTCAGATCAGACATTAAACAGCCTCTAACATGCCAACTCCCTAGTGCAAAGTCTTTGTTATGTCAGACTGCATCCACGTGAGAATACCCGGGTAGCTTCCATGGTGACCCCAGACGGCTGGTGAAATCCTCAAGCCTCAAGCTCAGACTCTTCTTTACATACAGTCTACAGCTTGATTTTAAGAGAGTATTTTTTTCGTTACCAAGAATGACAATATTTAAGGAAGTAGAAGTATAAAGTCACTTGAGTACAACACTTCATTTCACCTAAACCTATATCAATATCTCCAAAAAAGGTATGCCTATCACGGTCGCTTCAAATACTCAGTAATAGTAGATCGCAGCTATCGGTTCTAAACAGACACGAGAAACCTTGAAACCCTCATCACGCAAAATTATTCAGTTTTGTTTGGAGGCAGCGGAAAAGTGAGTGCACTGCTTTGAAGTTAATGCGCCTGTGTGTTTAATCTCTGCTTGGCGGATTAAGCAGGTCATTACTAAAAAGCTTATAACTGAGGTCTGCTGAGAGTTTTAGCCAACTCTTAATCAAATGGAGGGGAGACGAGAAAAATACAGGGTCATGCCTGGTGCTACAATACCATAGAAACAAAAGCAGGTTTACTAAACACAGAGAAGCAAAGGGATCTAAAATAAGGGAATGAAGTCTGACCTATGGTGTACAGTTGTAGCAGATTATTGGGGGTCAAGTAAATGTCAGCTGAATTTCAACTCAAAGTAAAAAATAAATAATCGCCTGAACATCGCCAGCATTTTTTTTTAAAGATCATTTATTTCTGTAATTTTATCCTGTTATTTAGTGGTCTTCTTCTTCAAGGAACAAATAACTTGACAGCAGTGATGGGGAGAAATGGTTTGTATGGCTTATATTAAGAAGAGATGCACTGATTGAAGTGTGACCTGCTGATCGCCAACTGTCATTTTCTTTTACCAGCACACAAAAACAAAAAAATCTACTTCTGTTTTACTTTTTCTCTTCTGTTCTAATAAATTAAACTTTAAATATTCCCTAAAACTGCTGTAATTAACAGGATTGGCTCTAGTTGAAACAACTAAAAATAAAGCGCTCTGTTCCTGAAAAAAGGCACAAATATCATAGAATTGGGTGGTATAAACGGTATAGAGTAGAAATGATGTGAATTTGGCCAACGGTAGAGATTTTTACTATACCGCTGCTATCAAGCTGCGCCTGGTCGAAATCATCGCAGTGGCTGCAAGCATGGAGCTTACACGTGGGGAGGAGGAGGAGGAGGAGGAGGTGCCCATGAAGAAGAATGTCGGTCACATGCACCTGGGTTTGGGTTTAAGCAGTTTGATGTTAAGCAGAAAAATATCATCTGCAAATTATGCCGGGCGACAGTAATAGCGAAGAGACGAAGCACGTTCTGGATTATGAGAAAAGCCAAAAACTGCGCCCTCCTCAAACGCCCAGTCAGTCAAGTGGAAAGAAAAAAGGTGGCCCTACACACCAGCAGACTGATCTTTTCCAAAGGCACATTTTATTTTAAACAACTTTAGTGTTTTACTGATATTCTACATGTATTTTTTATTCAAAGATTTTTGCGCATTTATCTTCATTTTTATTTGTTATTTAAGAATTTTGTGTTACATTGTTTGGAAAAAGATCTATTACATCTTAAAAATTATTTGAAAAGTTTTGTAATTAAAAAACAAACAAACAAAAAAAAACGTTTGCACAATAAATGTTCTTAAAATGGCATTTTATACTCTTCAGTCATTTTGACATATATCTATATACAGAAGAAAAGAATATATCGCAATATAGATCATTACAGCACATGCTTCAAATTATACCACCCAGCCCTAAAATATCATATAACATATTTTACCTTACCAAGCAAAAGCAGGTGCAAGAAATGTATGTAATTACACAAATGTGTGTTACTCACATAACTTTCCAGCATGTTTATAACTATAACACCATAACAAGACACCGACCCTTTGCCTTTTTTTACTCATCTCCATTATTTCCCTTGTAACCACTTTGATTCCTTGCTCATACCGAGGCTGCTGGCTAGCTTTAGCGTTGCCCACTTTGCCTTTCTTAGCTGGCTTTAGCTGGGTGAGGGTGATTTAACTAAATGCCTTCACTCATAGCATACTTCCATGCTAATGACATGTTAGCACGTGGCTGTGAGAATATGTGCAACTATATTACAAGATGTTCTTCATGTAAGTGTTTCATGTAGGTCTCTCAGTACTTCCTTAAATAACTGATTTAAATGGACACCGTGTACTGAATCAATTATTTAGCTTTAGCGTATTCTAAAGAGTAACACTTTTAAGATTTCACCAAAAATAAGGGCCAAAGAGAATAATTCAATCTCTAAAGAGAAACACTGCATAACTGGTTTAAAGTTCAAAAGCATACAAAAACATCTTACGCAGCACTACAATGTGATATAAGTTACAGCCTTAAACATCAGCCATGGATTGAAATGCTGTGCGATTATCTAGCACTTAAAGCAGGGCTGCATGGGGGTGTGTTTCAGTATCTCAAGGCCAGCACTTTATTCTCACACAGATGCACAATTACCTGTTACGCAAGCAAATGAACAGTTAGTTCCAAGAGCTCCGTCTTTCCCTATGCTATCAAAAATGTTTCAGAAGAGAAATGCAGCGCTTAAAGGGACTTGTAACAGATATGCCTAATAATTTCATCATACAAGCGAGACCAGGCCATTTTTCACAGTGGATATAAGAGCAGATTTAATTTGCCCGTGTAATGCAGTTAAGCACCAATCTGCATGTGGAAGAGGTTTTAGTGCACATCAAGTGTGTTGGTTAATTTCATTATTTATTTATTTATTTTTTAATATCGACGATGTTAAAACTTGTCACAGTCAAGGAGCGTGCATGAACCAAATATTTACACAAAATGTCATTTAAAGAACAATCTCTCCTCCGTCCGTGCTTCCTGGACCACAAATATAACTATCTCACTCTAAATCTTGACAGTGATGTCTGTAAGGACAGTGATACTAACCTCTTCTATTCATTTAGAAAGAGATAAACAACTGGCTGAACATCCTGTCGCACTTCACCCAGCGTCCTGTCCCGGCTTGCTCTTCTGGTACTTTTTGTCTGCAGTATCTGTAACACCAACAAAGGAGACACAAAACATGAAAAGTCACTATTGTCTCTCAAAGGTGACCTCATATTTTTTATATTTTGCGTGCATGATGAGGACAATGTATGTGTAGGTGTGTAAAAGAGCAAAATACACCACAGAAAAACATCTTTTTTACATGTTAAATGCAAGCTGACAGATTTCATGGGATGTACTGCTTTTTTTTTTAATATAACTGAATTGCTTTTATTTGAACTGAGCTCTTCACTCAATTCTAATAATTTGTCATTAATGTAGCCACAAAACCCCCCACAGCCTCATAAGCAGACCTTTTTTTGAAATTCATTTCCCAAAATCTGTTATTGCTATTAAGGCTCACATGAAAGCAAAAAAATGCACCAAGTGAAATGCACTAGGCAGCTGTTGGTTACAGGCCCACGTCAGACAGGTAAAAATACTCACATGTGAATGGGAAAGGTTCAGTTAGCATTAGCTGATAGAAGAATGAATTCCTCCTGTGCACTGGTTTAAGCAGGCTCTACATCCCTCAAATGAAATCCTTTAACTGGCTAAAAGCTTCCTGGGGTAAATTATGACTGATTGCTCCTAAGCAGCTTTTCAATACCACCTTTTCACAGAGCAGCAAAATTAGCCAGTGTATCTTTTATTTTTTTTCCCCTCAATGTGGCAAATTATAACTTTAAATCAATGCTACGAACACAGATGCACAATAAATTACGATAAGAAAACCGATGCATATTTGTAATTGCAGCTATTGCAGGGTCACTAATATACGCCAATCTATCAGTCCAAATATGCAGTTACATGGATACTTCACTCTGCAATTAATCTTACTAGTTTATTTCTAGCTGCTGCAGTGGCAAGCTATTAAATTAAAGAAGGTACTAAATCGCTACGTCAAAGAGAATATATTGATCTTTTTTATGAAAAGTGCTTATTGACAGAGCAATTAAATTAGATATTGAAGAAATTAAACCAGCAGAGCTTCATTCTGTCAGTGCACGGCCAACTGCAATGTGACAGAAGCAGAACGACTGGCAAAACTGGCAAATCAACAATAATTACAATATTTTAAAATATAATGGTATCCAGTTACATAAGAGTAAAATTGTCCCAGTGATGTTGAGGTATCTACGTAGATCCTTCTAGATCACTCAATCAGGAACATTTTAAACAAAACTATCTGATGGCTACCACTCCCTCAAACTAGTAGCAAGTATATTTTTGCTTTTTCCCTCTTTAGCTTTCGTCGTCGAGTATGCTGATGACCTGTTGTGCCACAATTCTGTCTATTCATGCTACAGCTGGTCTATAACAAGTTGCCATAAAAGATGTATCCTGGCTAAGAAACAACAGAAAATACGTTAATGAAGTATTTCAATGACACTCTGGATTCTTTAAAGGAGGACAGGACATGCGTGTTTGTGGCCTTTTATCTGAAAGAAAGCATACCTCTACCGAGCCTGAGTGAAAAGGAGACAGAAATGTCAGCAGTCTTAATCAATATTCTCCAGCTACTTTATGAGGATACTGATGTTTTTAGAGGCAGGTGTGCTGCAGGCAGATGGTAAGAAATGAGAGTAAACATCAGCCTGGAGCAGCTCATTTTTCCCAGAGCTAATCCTGCAACAGCCATGCCAGCATTTCATTCTATACACCTCTCTCTGAACATCTGGATAAAGTGTTGCTTTGCTTGAATAAGCATCTTTGTAGCTGGCCTAGTGCACATGCACTGTAACCCACACGGACAACCGCACACACGCGCTTGTACTAAATGCTTCAAGATGACTGTGAAGGTGCCTTTATGTTTCTCCATCTCTTCTCCTCAACCCTTCTGTCCAAAGCGGATAACCAGTTTCTTAAAAAATAAAACATCAAACAAACCTACAAACAAACACATGTTTCAAGCATCAAATGGAACCAAAAGCACAGTGTAAACTTGAGCTCAGAGGTGCCTTTAGTGGTGTTTTGAGAGTCTATAAACTTTATCTGTCCTTCTCAGATGGTTTATGATTGTGGCAAAAAAGGCTTGGCTGGAGGAAAAAAAAAAAATCCACGTATATAAGATGAAATTAATTAAAACATAGTATGAAGGATACTGAGCTTCAAGGAAAATGATCTGTGGCACTGCATCAACAGTAAAGGTCATGTATTTAACAACTGAGTGAGGTGACTACTACACTGAGAGATTAAATACTCTAGATCTGTCTGATTGGGCTCGGGGGGTGATTGAATACTAACACTAGTGACCGATTTCCTAGGGGAAATCCTGTGTATGCACAGATCTTATACAACAGGCTTTGAAGGACTTGATGAATGAGTTTATACTGTGTAAGAGAACAGACTGAAGGAGAGACAGATATTTTTCAAGAAACACCAATATTTGAAATTCTAAGAAGTTAAATGCTCAATCAGTATGAGTTCTAAAAATATATATATATAATCTCTTAAGGATGTGTAATCAAGAGCAGAGGAAGCTGAGCAGCACTCCAACTCCTCTTTAAGGTGGTTTAGCATGTCCCAGCTTTGCTATGTGCTGACACCGTTTTCACAGCCTTTACATACTGACCCATTCAATCGACCTCTCCTAAGCAAGGGGCTGACACCTTGCATATGAATCACGGACATCAACTTTATGGCTGTCTCCTGTGAATACATTTTGAACATTAGCCTGAGGATATTTCTTTTATGATGGTTTGACTGAGAATGATATTGGGCCATTAATTACTCAAGTCGCTACTCATTTGCTGGCGCCACCACACATGCAGCCATCTATCATGACTTGTGAGGGTGAAAAAGAAAAAAAAGAAAGAGAGAGAGAGATGGAGACCCATCTGTTGGGCATTCATAAATACATTCATTTTCTTTGGGGAGTCAATGGCTGGCCAAACATTGAATGATCGCACCACGGATGCCACCATCATTGACCATCTGATGCCCAGAGCAATTTCCAAGAATTCTGCGTCTGCAAAGTGAAGCGCTCAATTAGCTGAGATTTCTGCTTGCAGAGCTGGAGAGCGAACTGATTAAACGCGATTGCTTATCATACAAATAATCTACTTCATTCTGCCCACATATACACACAAACACACACAAGTCTGAAGTATTCGGACGCACAGTTAAAAAAATAAATAAATAAATAAAATCAATATGAGCTGGTGCCAAGGTCACTGGATAAAAATAGTCTGCATAGTATAATCTAAATGAATTGCTTGGGAGACGCATCTATATCCCAAAAATAAATAATAGTCTGAACCACTCTGCAATACTGCAGATGATTTAATCTCTGGTTGGACCGGAGTCAAAGGCTTCTCTTTTCAGGCAAATTTACACAATAACCTGTTATATACAAAACACTCCTTGAAAAGATAACTGAGAAAAATAGGACTGTGTACATCCTTATATGGTCTGCTATAACAGAAGAGAATGATTTTACTTGTAGCTGCTGTTACTTTTAAAAAATGAATAAATAAATGAATGAATAACTAAATCTGCATAGAGCAAACCTCAACAAAAAAAAAGACAAAAATCGTTACTTTTAGGGCTTTTCTATACAATCCTGGAGGCCCATGCTAGCCACCGTGTTAGCTGCATTCTCCCAAAGCACCAGTCCCATGCCAACCTCTCCCAACTCTCAAAACATTAGGGTAATTTTCATACTGGATTTAGCAAACAAAGAAGGTTTCAGAAGGCCTTCGTCACATGCTGAGAGATGCGTTGTGGTTGTCACAAGTGTTTAGGGATATAGATAGTAAAATGTGGTGTTATTTAGTGCTGCTTTGCATATATTTATGGGCTGTGTCACTCCCTTTTTTTGTGCTTGTAAAGAAATGCAGCTTTGTTGCACCAGCTTATTCCCAGATTGGGTGCAGCTGTTCTCCACTGTTTGCTCTCTCCCTTTTCTCATGCAGAAACAATTTTCCATTTGTGAATCCCCCCCCTAAAAAAAAAACTCCATACTTCTAGATTTCCCTTGGAGCGTCATGAGGTACTTACCCTTTAAATACACCTACACTCTGAGATGCTTTTTGCATTCAGTCGTGGGAATGTCAGTGTCAGAGTGACACAGTTAAAGGTTGAGGCAACAAGAACAGGCAGGCTCTGGAGAGGCAGGTGGAGTCACTGCGCAAGCCATACAAAACAGATACTTGGAAAACTCTGTGAGAGCCACTCCTGCTTTGCGTTCCAACTCTAAACTGAAGAAAACAGGATGAGAGGATAAGTCTCAGAGTGGGAGGCAGCAAAAACCAAGCTTGCAATAGGAAGCCAAGATGAAAGTAAATACAAGTTGGGAAGTTTTTAGAAGCACAGCAAATACCCTGGCTGCCTGTCAGGACTGTAGTGAACCCCATTTTTCATGCTAGCAGGCAAACGCTGCTTATAGTCAGAGCGGACCATTAGTTGCCAGCGATATGTTACGGAATGAGAGAGTAAACATACACAAACAACGTTAAGCAGCAGTAATTAACACAGCTCAAGTCTTCATTATCTCAGTATCTAGCACAACTGAACTGTTATGGTGTCCACGAGAGGTCACTGCAGATAGTGCTGCTCACTTAGAATCGACAGATTCAATAAATGAGCAAGATTGCAGCTAACAACACCTGCCAGATGACAGATGCACCTACAATGCCACAGCGAACAGCCATAGTTAGCATGCAGGCTGTAGTTGTAGGATGGCAAAGCTCTTACTTACAGTCTTCAGGTCATTTTACAGACTCTTTGTAGATTTCTGATATGTGGTATAAAGACAAATCACATGAGAACATTCCCTTCTGGGCTCTGTGCATCTGACGAACAGCTCTGAACTTGTTCGCAGCACAGACACCTCGGTGTGAGCTCTGTAAAAGAGGAGGGCTGTGCCCCAGCTGCCTTTCACATGAAGACAAGACTTGCATCTTCAGAACCTTGTTAGTTCTCTGAAAAGGCCACCGACTAGTTTGGAATATTAAGCAGCTCGTGCTGTCGGAAATCAAAAGGATTTTGGGAGAGAGTGGGAAGTTTCAAAAAGGCTTTGATGGTATATATCGCTCAATCTCCAGAAGATATGACAGGATGAAAAAATAAAGACAGGAGAACAAAGAGCCTCTCGGGGAGGAGGGAGGCAGAGGTTATTCTTCCCCTCTCTCTGTTCTGAATATGCATATATCATTATTCCACAATCAGAGCGTCTTGCTCTTAAAATGTCAAGACTTCTGACTGAAAAGACGAGAAAGCGAGAGACAGAAATAGAAACTAAAAATGGGGAAATGGGACACTAAATGTTTCAGGTCATCAGACACACTCAAGTAATATAGTCTCACTTTGAGGAATATACAAATGCAGAGCACAGTTAAATAATTCATAAATCTAAGGCCTGGTAGCACAGTTTGTTTAAAAATAATTAAAATAATGAAATGATTACTAGATGCCTGAATAATTACAGAAACAGTTACATCTTTCTGAAAATCTTTAAAGACGCGAATGTGCACAGCATGCTTCTTGGTGCGCTCTAAGACAAATATGCTGATTTAATAACAGCACCCTTTTGCATTGAGAGAATTGCCATCGCTTTGGGAGGAGATTAGATTAAGCATAATAACACGTCTCCTGCAATATGCCTTTCCTTCAGTCACAGTAAAACATAGGTTGTTGCCAATAAAAAGGGTTTTCTTTCAAGAATATATGCAAAATCTCACTTTTAAATTTTAAGGGAACAAAGTTGTTTGAGAACCGAAGAGAGAGTTAAGACGGTCAAGTCGGTGAGATTTGATATGTAAAGCACATTGGCTCACACAGCTAAAGAATTTGACAGAAATGCCAAGAGACTGCAAGCCATCCAGCAACAAGGTTGAACATGTGTGGCAATGAAGAAAAAAGCTGTTCAGAGGCAAAGTAAAAGCCCTGAGGTGATTTTTAAAAAATGTCTCTTTCGAGCTGACCTTGACTTTACCGTATCCTGCAGGTTTACCTTTAACTGGCCTTACCAAGCAAATTATTACCCCTGTCAAGGCTGCAGTGTCCTGCCAATCTTCTGCGTTCTCTGCCTTGAATGCAATTGCTCGTGGATATTTCTGCTCAATTTTCTTCTGCCGCTTTCAGGCAATTTAAATCTCTTTTAGTTCATTCGCACATGATATATGTGCCTATAGTGGTCCAGAAATATTTAAACTGAATAAGGGAGATAGTAATTCTGTTGGTTTTTAATTATGGGGATTAAGGAACGTAGTGTTCGAGCTTTACAGATTGCACAGCAAGGCCATGCCAGTTCTCTGACACTGCTCAGAAGTCTTTCATGTTGTAACTCAGTTTGTAACCCAGAATGTCCATGTGTGTGGCTATAACACTTCTGTCATGGTCCAAATGTCTACTGGAAGCATAGTATCTGCAGTGTCTCCACAATGTCTCCTTCTCTCACTGTGTATTTTAACACCTAGACAAGTTACGTATAAACACATGACATGTATGATGACATTACTTTTAGTTTAACTGCGAATGCGAGACATGAGCCAAACTGGTATATGTGCAAGTTAGATTGAGATTCATTGAAATGATCAAGGCGTGTGTATGCTTGTTTTTGCTTTTTCCAACTCAGTCAGGGTAACTGTCTGAATGTGTGTGGGGGCATCTTAGAACAGTCAGGTTTACATAAAAGGAAAAAACCAAATGTACTAATTGTGGGACATTGGCGAGGCTCTTTGACAATTCCAGAGCAGCTGTCATTACATATGAATGTGGTAATTTATAGCGCTGTTGCATACCATTTCATCCCCTTAGATGTATGCACACAATCAAACCATTCCCTCCTCCATATACAACAGAAGTCCTCCTCAACACAATCTAGGAATACAACCAAACTTTGCACTTCTTCCTCTCAGAAGGCTCCAAAAATCTCCACCATATTTTATAGCCTTAAAATAAACCCACACTGCTTGTGCAGTTACATCTGGGAGAGAAAGCTGTTTACTTTGCGTCTGCAGAGTTATATAAAAGCATGTTAATCAAACATGGTTTTGATGATAATTAAAATGTCAAAAGGCGATACCAACCATCCAGCATAAACAAGGAATTTTACCATGGTAGAAGCAGAAAGCTGTTCCATTTGTAATTACTGCCATTATTATCTACTAACCCTTTAGCACTGAATGAAAGCAAAATGAACATTAATGCAATACAACAAATCTTAGTTCATACCCCCTGAAGAAAAATAATGACTAGTAAGTGTTCAAAAATCTTACAGTGTTGCAAAACTACAGGTGAACTTGTAAAGAGGTAATCAGGGGAGTTTTTGACTTCTAAAAGCGCTCTACAGCTGCTTTTCTGAATGGTTCCCTGTTTGTCTGTCTTGTATATGTACGCAAAGTAAAGAGAGACAAGGTTGCAGATAATGACACAAAAAAAGAATAAAAACAAAAAAAAAACTACACAAAAAAGTCCATTAAACAACCCTTAGTCAACAAACTGTCTATTTATGATCATCCATACATGCAGTATCAATTAATTACACCATCACACACAAACAAGGCTGTTCCCTGGGTACTACTATCAGTGTCCCTTATAGATTAGATCTATACAGTCACTTGAAGATATGACGTTGAAAGAGCCAGGCTCCATCACATCCGTCACTGCTAACAGGGCTGTCAGAGCTGAGCTGAATAGCAAATATGCTAGTCAGGCATGTGGACAGATATAAAGTAGATAGAGGCACCAGAGAAGCAGGAGAGGAGACATGTCTGTACTGTAATGGTAAAGCCAAGCCTATTTATGCAGCTGCACTTCTTCATGTGTAGCTCTAGAGATGCAGTAAGCCTCCCTCTAACGTGCACTAGCCAGCACTGATTTGCAGTGTTCATCTGGGACTCTGTTGCCACAAGAAGGTAAGGTGAACTGCAGCAAACGAGAGGCCCCAGAAGGGTCCCACTCCTGGGGAGTGAAAAAAAAGAAACTATGCAGAAAGGCCAACAGATTTAAAACTTCTCGCTGTGAGGCAACAGTGCTCCGCACTCAGCTATTGTGCTGCCCCGTTGTGTGTTAAATGCCTTCCTAATTTTGTGGTAATAATTGGGGGGGGGGGGAAGCTGCCTGTACATGACTAGTTAGCCCAAGCTTAAATCCTTTTTGGCCTGCCAGTTTGCGCAGAAGCTCATTAGTGCAGAGGCTGCTGAAATTAGAAAAAAAATGTCCTGCTCATTTGTATGTGGGAAAATAGCAACAGAAAGTAAATCCGAAAGCCTAAAGCTTTGGTCTGTGCACCAGTGTACAAAGCATCTGGCTCTATCACGGTTCCTGGACATGCTGCCACATGTTATTCCAGCGCTTTCCGAAATTCACTTGTCAGCGTACATACTAGAGATGGCACAATACCACTTTTTTATGTCCGATACCAATAGGGCTGTGCGATATGAACAAAATCTCATATCCCGATATAAGAATTCTATCGTCCTGATAACGATATAAATCACAAAAATGTAACATTTTCTGTAAATTATGTGAATCTCGGGCAGCTCGACTTGCGGGAAGTGTTTCCAGCTGCGCATCGTGTTCCCTGGAGTCGAGTGTTTTAACCGATGCATGAAACTATAAATTTTTAGACATAAGTTGTAACGGCTGCCGTTTTCTTTGCGAGTATTTATTACACGGCGTGCTGCGGGGAAAAGCCTGTTCTAATGTTTAAGTCTAAGGTTTATTTTTTAGCACCTGACGGCTCTTTTTTACTTCTCATCCGTAAATAATCTGCTCTTTCACGTGATTCAGTTTATTTTGAAAAGTCTCAACAGGATCTTGAGCTTTATTGTGAAAGGTTTATGTGAAACATAAACAAGCGGACACGCGATGGTGTTACCGTCGTTGTTGCTAACCACAACGCATAAAACAGGCGCTTGTCTGGCCGTAGCGTTGTTATATTAAATATAAGAGAAAGAGAGAACTTTAAGAAATTAATATAGCCACTACAGTGACCATCAAAAGGATGAAAAAATATTGCTGTAAACAGTTTATTTTGCGACACCACGAAACACACGATAGCATAAAATGAAACGATAGACGTTTTTATATCGTCATCCGATATATATCGTTATATCGAACAGCCCTAGATACCGATATCATAAATTTGGATATCTGCCAATACCGATATGAATCCAATATAGTGTTTTTTTAATCAATAAAACAGTTTATTTAATATCTTGCTGCATTTTGTATAAGTTCATACTCAAGTTTAAATAAACAACAACACTAAAGCTATTCTGTTATACCTGTATGTAAAAAATGCACTGCACCCAAAATATTTCATAGTTCAGCAACACTGATCAATCTAATAAACTTAAACCTACTTCATCCTCCCTATTCTGGTATTTTAAAGAGTACTTAGCAGAAATATTAAGCAACCTAACTAATAGGGTTGTAAACTCCCAGCAAAAAAATAAAAATAAAAAAATAATAAAAAAAATAGGGAACTACCCTCCACCTCATGATGCTTAATCGACGTAATCAACTTTAATTTGATGCAGTGTGGGGAAATAAATGCACAGAAATAAATTATTTTTCAAGAATAATTAAATAGATTCAACATCTTTCTTCAACAGAATTGCAGACTGCACAGATGGTACCTTCCCAAAGGAAAAAGTAGTATAGCTTACTAGGGTATATTAGACTTAACGGTTACTATATACAGTAATGGACTTATATTTTACATCAGATTAAAGCTTTGGGTGTAAGATTCAGATAATTAATTATTAAAAACTAGGCATTTTAAATGAGAATAAGAAAGAAAAGTATGTCTTTCTGCCCCCCTTTTCCCTGTTCATGCCCTATCGGCCCCCCTGGCTAAACTTTGCTAGATACGCCCCTGCACAGTTACCAGCCATCAGCTACGTAGAAAAAGATCCTGGTGTAGAAAGTAATATTAAATAAATTCTAACAACAGCTTATCAAGGTTAAATGTGCTGCTGTTGTTCAGCCGCTGGTTTCCTCTTTCTGGCGCAAAGTGGGCCAAAAACAAACAAGAGAGACGGACTCACGACAGAAAAGCCGATCAGCTGATCATTAATCAGTTTCATGATTGAAGTAGCAACAGGAGAGAGAGAGAGAGAGGCAGTCGCTCCATATATCGGTTGTTAAGCTTAATGTGGGAATGCTTTACAAACATTCAGAGATGAACTTACACACTTGCTTTACTTCTCTCTGGGATCACTTACTTGGAGATGAAATGCTGGTTTGGTAGCGAGGCTACAAATACACACAGCCGCTCTATCACGTGATGCATACTGCTCCGACGTGCTACGGTTATGAGCCGAGTTACGCCGTGTAGCAAGCTTTGTGAGGTGCTTTTTTGATATTTAATGGATCGGATTACATTTTTTATTTCTCTCCTATATCCGATCCCGTAATTTACGTCAGTATCGGACCGATACCGATACGTAATATCGGATCGGTCCATCTCTAGTACATACATGCATATAATTGCAGAAAGCTGGAATACATGTTTCGTTTTTTTAAGTGAAGAATTTGTGACTGGCATTTCAAATAAAAAACATTAATGGCATTTCATTTAACTACTTTAGTTCTCATATCAAAAATATCTTCAGTGACTGCTCACATTTAAAAACACAGCAAAATTGGTGGATCAGTAGTTTGTAATTTGACTAATTGGGGGTCTTATGATCTTAAGTACTGAGTCTTGATCTGAAGTATTTGGCTGCTACCTGCTACCATGTGTTCAGACATGAGGCTCCAAAAGAGCCATGAAAATATGAAACAAGCGCTGATGAAGCAGGTCCAACTAAATTCTTCTGAGACGTCTTCTGAGCTTAGTATGTCCAGCCAATCCAATAAAGACTTAACAGGTCTCTCGGCCCAAGGTCGCACTTCCTACCCTAAAAGAAGGAAAACTTCATTTGCAGGCCTAATCAAGCGTGAACGTCACAGGGGCATAACGAAGGAAGGTCACGGAAGGCTAATTTTGCTCTGGGAAAATGAGACAGCTTTTGAGTCCCCCAGTTTTGCAATATTGGAGAGTGTCGAGTTGTAAAGATGGCTATTAAAACAATTAACTAAGACATTCTTTATCCACATTGGGTAGTTAGAGTGGATAGCTCTTATGAGAGTGAATGCAAAATGGTAGCCCAGGGAAATTTCACTACTCAAGCTTCATGCGCTGAGCCCTTCAATTATCGAGCTGGATGGAAAAGAATTTCTCACAAATACAATTGTAGCCTTAAATTATTCTTGCACTGCTTTGATAAGAGCCAGTGTAACGCTACACAGACTTTTGCTTGTTACTACAAGAGACAGCGCAAGAACTTGACTGTGAGGTCATTCACTCTGTCCATAAAAATCCTTTAAACAAGAAGAATAAATTACTCGAGAATATTAAACTACTTAACCACTTTCATTATTAAAAAATAAAATGCTAATATATTTAGTTTACTATGACACAAGTCAGGCAGGAAACATTTGGCATTTTTGCTTGAAAAATGTCTCAAACTTGTTGCAGTTTATCAGTTTTTTGCACATAAATAGCATTAAACAAGTCGAGTATGTTCAACTCTCAATATCAATCAAATACTAACACAAACAACACTTCCTGCAGATGCTTCTTGAGCAAGAGCCAAGTGAATCACTGCTTTATGTGTTGCCAATTATTATTCAAGCCATTTTCCTCAAGCTTGTGCATTTCTTTTATAACAAAATAAGGTAAAAGAATAGGCCATTCAAACTCTGTATGACTGAGTGCACAATTAACACAACCAAGTTATAAAGAAAGGGGATTTTGAAAAGCACACACACACACTGCCCTGGCACAAATACCACCAGCCCAGGGCAGCCTCCACAAACATGCTGTTTGTGCAGCTCGTGCCAAGTTATTTTTGCTCTGTTTGGTTTTTTTTAACCTCGGTTTCATTACAATTATTTGAACAAGTGAATGGCTGTAGTGAGTAAAAGTGAAGTGAGAAGCATTTGGACTGTTAGCATAACACAAAAGGCATTGTTAACATTTACTGCACAAAACACAAGCTGAGAGACAACACAATGGCATTGCTATGCAGTGCCACTGGAAAGGCACTTGGAGTAAGGCAAGAGACAAGAACAATGCTACATTGCTAGTTTAAATGTGTGATTAACTCATGACTATAAAAAAAAGTGGTGGAGGTGGGTTGTTTGGTTTGAGTATTGATAAAAGATGGGACAGAAGGCGAAGACACAAGCACACCACACAGAATCATGAGCCAGCCAACCAGAGCAACTCGCTCCCTGTAGAGTGTTACAATTCCTTGGAAAGCCTGGTTGAACCCACCAGCTTTTAATCAGCATCTATAATGCTAAATTAATGTTAGACAGTTCAAAAGTAAAGTGCAGAAGATGACCGGACTGTGTCCCTTTTTCAGGCCCACTTTCTTTAGCTCTGCAGGGTGGTACTTGGTGGGACGGAGGGATATAGCAGAAAGTGCCCAAGGGAGGGTTACGGCTCCAAAGAATGCAAATATAAGCTGTCTGCGTGTTGCCTTTGAAGCAGGCTATGGTTGGGTGTACTGTGGAGGTCACAGGGCAAAGCAACAGCGGTGTCCCACAGAGAGACTGGGCCAACCCAACCCCCTCAACCCACTGTTAAAACGAACAAAGAGCAAAGGCTACAAAAACATAAACATGAATGCTGAATACTCACAGAAACTGTCATTGTAAATTGCAATTAAAACAAAACAGTTTAACATAATTTACAGAATTTGCAACAAGGCGTTACACCAAAAAACTTGCACGCCCAAATGGCTTGCCTTTTCTAACAAGGTTCAACAAACTCATCTCAGAGCACTGATCCAGAGGGACAGAGAGCACCAAGTGGCTTCACTGCTCAAGTGTAACTATGGCAAAGCAGTAAAAGGATGAATCTCAGTGCTGTCAGGTGGAACGCTGAGATCAGTCCCTGGCACTTCCGCAACAGTAAACTATGACAGGCAGGGGTCCACTGTGGAGTCTGCCGAGTCTCTTGGCCTGATCACTGCAAGAATTTGTGACTGATTGCTTAATCTGACTGTGCTGATCTGAAAATTGGAGATTATTACATACAATCATATAATCAGGGGGGCTTTCTTTCAACTTTATTGCGCTGAATACCCAAACATGAACTGCACAAAAGAGACAAATGATCCTCCACCTTCCAGCGTGCAATCATCAGTCAGCCACTTATCAGAGGATTGGATCCCAGTGACGAGGGTAGATTTTACACGTTAGGGATTAGAGTTTTCGGAAGCATCAACCATGCATCCAGCACAGAGAAGACCTTTGTGTGTTAGCCCATTATTAAACACTGTGGGAAAACCCAGCTTTGCCTGCATTGGAGACAAAAATCCCAGCGGGAGATAGTAGCTAGAGCAGCGGGAAAGACCCTTTTAGACATGTGCTCCTTGCCCTTATTCTGACTGCATATAAACCTCAGCTTTAAAGCCTTTTCTATGAAGGTAATGAGGGTGAGCTTACTACACAGTTCTTACACACTTTAACAGCACAGTTTCATGACTATTCTTTAACTTTGTCATAGCATGCAAGATTTCCAGACAACACATTCTGAAGTATCTGTAAATGTCAGCAAATAAAACGACTCTCTTCTCCCTTTTCAGGGTAGAAATCATGGTCCACATTCATGATACACATTTATTTTTCTAGCTCCTTAGATTAAAATCAAGCTCTTTATTTAATCCTGCTATCTTGGTGAATCCTGGTATTGCAGCTCCACTGAGCATGACGTTTTTCCTCCATTAACGCCATACAAGTTTAGATCACAGTCATCATAGTAAGCCGATTAAACTGATTATGGCTAAAATTATCATCATAATTTGGATCAATACTGAGATCATGATAATCTGTCACAATTGTGATTAACTGATTTTAAATAAAATATATTTTTATTGCACTCACACAGAACTCTGCTTTCACATTTGTACAAATCTCTGCATCAAAATAAAATATAATTAAAAAGAAAAACAAATTTAAATCAACAGGGTGCCACTTTCACCTTTACACTATGTTACATTCCTGTAATTTCATCTTTATAAAATAATCTTGACCTTGACCCAACGGCATCTCCTAAAAGCAAAATGCAAATTCTTCATTTCCTCCATTTATTGTGCATGAATGAAGATCTGAATGACACTGGCAGCAAAGTACTCGACAGCCATGACACCCCTCTCCGTTTCCTCTGCGTTGTTTTACATACGGCACAGGTTTTTCCACTCTGGAACAGAAACAGTACAAGGTGACGACCCCCTTTTGTCCAGTATGCTGACAGTCTTCCTGAAGCTCTTTAAGTTTAGTGAAAACACATCTTTGGCCAAATGAAATGTGTCCGTTTTGGTGATACCTCAGCCAGATTTCAGTGCGTCTTTGCGTGAGCTCAATGTGGATATGAAATGTTGGGACACTTCATGTTAGCGATCATTCCATTGTTTTTCTTGGACTTCATGAATTAATTATATTACAGTTTGAAGTGTGGTTTTTTTTTTGTGGATGAATGAGTTATTTGTGCTTCTTTGTAGCGAGGACACAGCTCTACAGCACTCTTTGCATACGATTTACTCCTAGTTAACATACCTTGTGCTAAGTCTTATGCATTTCCAAACAACAGATCCAACGTCAAGGGACAATCTGTTCACCTTGTGCTGTGCCAAACATGAATTTTGTTCCAAAAATGTGTCTTTTATTGTAGTGTTACTCTTCCAGAGAAGTCTGTGGAACTTAAAGATGCATGATGCAAGTAACAGCTAGGTATGGATACGCAGACACGCAGTCAAGAGCGGACCACTTGATTTCCTTTTGCCTTGTGTTCGACTGGTGGAGCCCGCATTTTTTAGTATCACATGATCATGTTCAGTGACCAAAGTCACTAAAGGTAGCTATTTATTTCTGTTTCTGGACATGATGGCAGATGGCAAGAAAACACGGCTAGTGATGAAGACGAGAGTCTGTCTGTGCAGAGCTGCAATATGGGAAAGGCTTCTTGATCATGGCTAGCTGGCCATATTTGAAATGTCAAACCTTTTTACTTCCACAATTTACCAATTGTCTATCCTGGAATTAAATCCATACCCATGAAGCCAGACATTTTTAAATCTGCATTTCCATGGTCCACATCTCCTTAAAAGTGCAGGCTACAACTCACATTGAAGTCTGACACACAAGACTACTTAACGTCAAGACACACAATTAATCTCCACAAAAAGTTATGACTAGTATAAAAATATATAAATATATAATCACTTATATTACTTAAATGCAAATTTCCATGACTTTTTCAGCAATTTATGTTTTTTGAAACAACTATAGTCTGAGTCAAAACTCCATGCAGTTACCTTAACAGATAGACATGTAGATCACAACTACACAAGGCTCATATGTTAGTGGGTGGCTGTGGCTCAGTATTTAAAGGGGTCATACACTAATCAGGAAGGTCAGCGGTTTGAGCCCCAGCAACTGCTGCAGATATATCCAGTGGTGTGTGGGTAGAACCTGTATGCACAGAATAAAGTGCTATGTGAATGGGTGAATGTGGCTTGAGATGTGAAGTGCTTTGAATGGTCAATAAACACCACAGAAGCATGCTATAAATACTTAAATTTTTTAAATTGCTAAGCTTAAAAGACAGGACTGTTCTGGAGACAAGTTATCTCACCAACTCAGTTTTTAATTTGCAAAAAAGAAAAAAAGCACTGCACAAACACCGATTTTACTGGCAATTATAGAGAATTAAATGTTCAAAGTGTGGCTGCACTTCACTAGAGGCTATGCTGACAATGATAGTTGCCATAAGCATAAGAAGTCTTTTATACATGTGGCAAATATTTCCCCATCTGCGCTGGCTTTCCTCATTACTTGTGTTTCTGACAGAAACCATGAGAAACGTGTAAGACTGACTCATCACACTCACTGTTGCTATAATCAAGCCAAAAGAAAAAAAATTACAATGACTTGCCATGCTGTAGGGAGGACTTGTGTGGAAGTCTGAAATCAAATGTTGCTCAGACAGCAGCGATTTTTGAAGAAATGCCACACAACCAGCTCTAAATAGTCAGGTTGATGACTGTTATACAGTTAAACACCTAAATATTACATGGATGTGTGGTCTGAGTGAGCTGCATATTTGATGGAAAAATATCACCTTAACACCACACATGCTACAGAGAACTGAATTATTGCTGTTAAGCAGAGCAAGGAATTTTAACAGAGTTTTCCTAACATCTTAAGTTTTATTTTGCTTACACTATTTTGCACAGAGAAACAAAATTTCACAAAAACCAAAAACTACCAGAGTCAAACTCATAAGCTGATGCTAACAGTCATTCGCGTATCCTTGTTGCTGGATAACAGCCTGCAGTCATCTATTGTAGTTTTCAACAAGTCCTACACACGTTTCCTGAGCATTTGCTGCCCATTCAAATCTCTAGCTCCTCCGGATTCGATGGTCTGGCATGGACCTTAGTCTATAGTTCACCTCAAAGATTTTTAATGGGATTCAAATAAGGGTTTTGACAGTCTAGTCAATAACATTTCCTTTGGTCTTCTTGACGTAGTTCTTGACCAGGGCTGACACATGTTTGGGGTTTATGTCGTGTTGGAAGACAAAGTAACAACACAGACCCAATTTTGTTACTATTTGTGGTTCTCTTTCAAAATCTTACATATCCTTCTTTATTGATTTATTCCTTTCACCTTGACGAGATTCCCAGTTCCAGATGCACTGAAGCACCTACATATCATAATACTCCCTCCACCAAGTTTCACTTTGGGGTCGATGTTCTTTGGATAGTGCACCGCTCCCTTTTTTCCCCTTCAAACATAAGCAGCCTTTCTTTGGGAAAACAGCTCTAGTGGCATCTCATCTGACCAAAGGATGAGCTTCCAGTATGCATAATCTTTCTCCAGGTTGCCCTCAGTATACTTCATTCAGGGTTGAAGGTGTCTCTTCTTGCAGAAGTAGAGTTTTTCTTGGTATGCAACCTCACAGTACATTCCTTTTTAGGATTTTTAGTAACCGCCTTCTTTGAGACTACAACTCCTGTTTGCCGAAGTCTTTCACTCAAGTCTTGGCAGTTGTTCTGGTCTCTTTAGACACATCTCTAATTAGTTTTCTCTCCAGAGTATTTGAAATCATTCCTTTCATACCTCAGCCAGGCTTGTTCTGTACTGTGTGGCTTAATTTGAATTTCTTGATGATACTTCTATCTCTCCAGTTCTTGACATTTTGAAATGATGTGATAACTTTGCATATCTATCTCCTGCTTCGTGAGCATCAACAATTGTTTTTTCTCAAGTCTAAACTGATTTGTTTCCGCCATGATGCCTTCTCAAGTGACAGCTCAAGTTTTTTACTGTGTGTAAATTGAAAGATAACCCCCAGTTTTAGTTTTAACTTGATATTGTGTGCAAAGACTAATAAATTATGCTTTGTGTTAAAAAAAAAATCTGTGCTCTGTTAAAATAAAGAAAAAAAAGAAATTTGACAGAAACTAGAAATTTTGGAGTGGAGATGAAGAAAAAGCTGCTTGGACCTTTGAATCCAGCCCTCTTTCCTCACTCACCACACCGGCACATATCACACGCATGTTTCTCTAGAGCAACTGCCTGGAAATGCCCACCATCACGGCTGTTTTTGAACAATATCTAATCTCCACAACCCTCCCCCTTCTGTATGACTCACAACTATAAACACTTGATTTTCAATGAGGCTGGACCACATATCCTAATAAGAGGTTCTGGGAGATACTACCCAGCCTTTAGATCTTAGCTGCTGCCGTCTTTCGTAGAGATAGACATGCTTGGATTTGAACTAGTAAAATAATGTAGAATTTTAATTATTTACATGCAACAGCAAAATACAAACAGCAGATAGATCGAACACAAGTAGTCTCAGATTGGTCTCAATTTTAAGCATAATGATGACTGTATCATAGATATCTGGTTTCCACTTTACTCCCTCTCTGTGAAACCCCTACCACAAAAAAAGAATGACAAA
Source organism: Neolamprologus brichardi (assembly GCF_056152115.1). Lineage (NCBI taxonomy): Eukaryota > Metazoa > Chordata > Actinopteri > Cichliformes > Cichlidae > Neolamprologus > Neolamprologus brichardi. The sequence continues at coordinate 28,700,873 of NC_142104.1, forward strand.
TGAGTAGAGTTCAGTATAAAACATTGTTATCATTTAACAGCCTTCTGCACTTTTCTACTTCAGCCACAAGGACACTTGACAGTTCCAGGCAGTGTGGTAAAATGTGCTGATTAAGGGCACTCATCAGAGAAGAGACCGAAATGGCTGTGGAAGGACAGACGTCAACAATAAATCAAAGCACAATGACATAAAATTGCAGGGTACCGAATTCAGCAGATAGCCCTAGACGGGACACTGTGTTTAATATTTACTGGAGACAAGGGACTAAATGGTGGCATGTGGGTTCAACAAAGAGTCCAAAAAGAATTTGTTGCAAGTGCAGTAGATTAGCATATGAACAACAGCTCTGGTGTTCTGTGGGCTGGGTGAGTAGGCTCTGTCAGAGGACACCAGAAACTGGAGAAAACGCGAACATGCTAATAGATCAGAGGGTGCATGCATATCTGAATATTTTAGTGGAAAAGTGGATAAAACACAATCATGCTGAAGGAGTGACTTATGAGAAGGTGCATTTTGCGTCACATCAAGAAAAAGCAATAATGCATCTAAGACAGCCAGGTAAAGCTGTCTGATCAACACAAGCGACTAAAGGATTATTTTGAAAGTGCTTCATGGATTTTAACCCAATAATTTTTTTTGCATATGAAACCAGATGAGTTGTACTTACATCTTATGCCATCAGCTTGTCCTAGGTCACGGTTTTCTTCCACATAAAGCTTTGCAAAAATTGCATAAAAAGCGCTTGCAGGAACAAAAACATAATATTCCAGAAACGGGCTTTGCCGATCCGATCAGCTGTTCGGAACACTTCCTACATTGAAATAGACGTCAGTGCGAACTATCGCATGTCCGCAATTACCTCCCCGAAACCGGAAGTGACGTCATTTTCGCGGAAAATATAATTTTTTACTTGTAGGCTTTATAAGCCTTTACTGGTGTTTTTAAAAGTCATGTTTGACTCTATGCTTTTCTGAATAGTTTCTAGGATGCTTAGAACTCAAATTGCACTGCTTTAAATAGTTTATTTTTAAGCACATGCTGTTTTCTCTGCAAATTTGCATTATAGGATTGTTTTTCGATTTTCTGCAGTATATAAAAATTGGTGTATCTCAAAAATAAAACCATGAAGACACTCAAAATAAATTTCCTGTTGTTGTGAACTATTTTTTGCAACTTTTTTGTATTTAAAGTTTTGAGGGATAAACCTCTTAAATTTCTCTAAGTAGAAATATATGTAAAAAAAAAAAAAAAAAAAAAAACGTAGTTTTTTTTGTAGTTTATTGCACATTTTTGCAATTTATGTAGTTACTATGGACTTAATGCATACATATTATTAAAATTTGGGCTATAATGGTTGTATTGATGTATAGCAACTTGAAATGCTGCCAAAAATGGCTCCACAGCATGTAAAAATATAAAGTAAGCTCTGGCGGACTTGGTTCTATGGTAGGTCTTAAAGGGTTAAATAATTACATTGTAAATTTCATTCACAGTGATCACATATTTGCACAAATATTAGTATATACACCATCTTCTGTCTTCTATAGGATTTTTTTTAAATCAGCTCTCTGTTCTGATTGGCTGACTGTAATCAGCACATTGGCAGTTTTTGCCAGCGTTACTGCAATCTGCCACAGCTCAAAAATAGTATGAATTCACGCTCCACAGAATATGGTTTTATTTCTTTAACCATGTAGGCACATTTCTACACACCCTCGCTGGCTTTTAAACAACAATATACAAACTACTTCTTTTCTATTAATTGGCACCATTTCACATTTGTTTGCTTACTCCCACCAGCTGGCTGGCACAGACTGAGGCACCGTTAACGTTTAAGCAGCTTTAGTCACTAAATGAGTTTTCACGCATATGCAGCAGCCCTGAAGTTTTCCAGATATCACCCAGAGGTGTACATAAGAACGCAAATGTTTGAATCAGTCAGACTGGACACTAAACACACTTTTAACCCTGCCAGCTTCTGATTGCAGAGTGTGTGTAACGGAGCCTAATAGTGCAGGCAACTATCCAAAAACTTCACAGTGAATCAGTGAGATTCATGTGTTGTACATCCTCGATGCCCCACTGAAGAACCACTATAATCCAAATGCTCAATTTCCATTCATGAGATTGTGTCTGAGAATAATCTCTTGACACTATCCAGAATTCATGTGGAAAAACTGCCTTTGTTGAAAACATCTATAATTCGGAATAAGCAAGCTTTAATTTCTGTTGAAAATGTACCAACACTAATACTGCTTTACTGTATGTAAAATCAGAGCACCAAGTGGAACCACGTAGCCCCCAAGCTTTAGAAGGGGATGAATGTCAATTGGCAAAGTTGACAGAATAGCTGCCACAATGAGGTGATAAAGTTTCTTCAGTTTAGGTTTGAACTATAACTTTGCATTTTCAGGGGCTTCCACTGCATCTGTGTCATGTCAACATTTTCAGTGCCAGAACTGAAAGTGCACTCAAATCAACAACAACATAAAGGGTAAATTTTTACTATGATGAATTTCCTGCTTCTGCAAATGCTTTTAAATGGATTTCCAGCATCTCATTTTTATGTGGCGTCCACACTTTACATTTACTGACTGAAAAAAAAGAAGATAAGTCCTCTATGTAGACATTTCAACAAAGTATGAAATTCAAAGATTTTTAACCCATATAAAATGGGTAAGGGCATTCATCACTGAACATGAGCTGCAAATACGGCTGTGCGATATGACAAAATATATCGGATGACAAAATTAAAACATCTATCGTTTGTTTCGTAGTGTCGCAAAATACACCGTTTACTGCAATATTTTTTCATCATTTGGATGGTCACCACGTGGAACCAAGGTTTGGTTATGAAAACTCTGACACGGACCAGAAAACTGTGCTATGCAAACTATGCCGCAAACCGGTCCCCACCTCAGACGCAAACACGACAAACCTGTTCTACCACATACACAACAATCACGTGAAAGAGTATGTACAGAGTTTATGGATGAGAAGCAAAAAAGAGCCATCAGGTGCTCAAAATAAACCTTACACTCAAACGTTAGAACAAGCTTTTCCCTCCAGCACGCCGTGTAATAAGCACTCTCAAAGAAAATGGCAGCCATTACAACTTATATCTAAAATATAAGAAAAAAATAAACTCCAGGTACACAACACCCAGCTGAAAATACTTCACATAAGTCTAGTTGCCCAGGATTGATATATATCTCGTTATCGGGATGAGAAACGTCTTATATCGGGATATGAGATTATGGTCATATCGCGCAGCCCTAGTTGCAAATCTATCGTGTAAAAAAAGAAAAATCGTGCCACACAAATGTCCTCTGATGTGTTCACAACCTCAAACAAACAAACAACACTCATGGGAATAAACATAGTATAGGGGCCATCGATCTAAATGTAAATCAGGTTGTATGCCATAAGTCTGGTTTACATTTAGATAAGTGGATTTTAATTTCCTTTAGAGAAAAATCCTCATTTTCACACAAATGAATCGATATGCAGTATGACTGCATGCTAGATCAATAAGACTAAAGCTAGAGCCATAAATCAGCTAGGAAGATATACTGGCAGGATTTAGTTTAGGAATGATAGTATTGCTGTGTACAACGGAGAATATACAACAGGGTGCAAAGTATACAAGAGAGTTACCTTCACTTTCAGAGGAATAACCACAAGTGACCAGTAATAACAGAGTTTCAAATAGCTATCTACTCCTCCTCCAACAATTACAAAAAAAAACGTACAAATCAATATGAATTTTTATTAATTTCTGAAGACAGTAGGTCTCACTTCCCTTAATATTCATTCTTAATGGAAGTGCCATCAGCTCCTATTATTTGTGCCAGGATTCACTTTAAACTGCTTGCAAAGTCGTAGTCCCTGCTAACAAGTGACAACTGGTAGTACAAATTCAGTGTCAAACACACATGAGCTAAAACATTATGACATCTCACAGGTGAAGAAAATAATTCTGATTATTTCAACACAATAGCGCATGTCAAGGTCTGTGACATGCTAGGCATTAAGTGATCAATTAATCCAGTAGGCCTTGAGGGGTACAACCAGTGACAACTGAGAAGAACCTCCCGGCAGTAGTTCAAGGAGGGATAAATAACCTACACAGTCTGAACCGCTGCAGCTCTCTCTGTTATACTTAAAAACAATGTCCTGCTGTCTCATTGCCAAATGCCAAATGATGATTTCCAAGATCTTACACTTAGTGTACGCCTAGGTAGCTCAAACTGCTTTGGCAACACAGGACTGACCATGATCATATTCGGAGTGTTGGTTCATAATTCTACACAGTGACCCGGGAGCAGAGAACGGTACGGCATGAACAAAACACACATGACAACTGCTGTTTCACTTACGATTTTCTCAGAAACATCCTTTTTTGAACTTACATATTATATAAGTCTACTAAACATCAGTCCCTATTCTAACACTTAGAGTGCAGAAAACTCTTCAAAAATGGAGTAGACTGGTATTGGCTGACTCTTTCTTGGCATCATATCAAACAGAAAGGAAGAGACACACCCAAAGTGGGCAGAGATTTTTAGTAGGAGATCCTGAATACTGGCACACACTTGCATAAACACATGCAGTACACCATGTAGGCAGAGTCTGCACACCATTTAAAGAGGCAGCTGGTGCATATGCCAGATTCCATGCTCAGTTCAACAGGCATATGTGCCTTTCTTGACCATATCATGCAAACACAACAGACTAAGTCTTAATGCTAAGCAACAATGCAACCACCATTTAACAAATAAATGCATCTTAAAATTTACTTATTTAAAAATTTCCCTGAACAACCAGACATTTATTACAGGAATAACTGTTCCTCTGGGCAATCACAAAAAACATTAAAATACAAAAACAAAATATAAGAGATTCTCCTTCCATCCTCTTCATCATTCCGGGATACATGACTAGCACGTTAAGGAGAAAAACAGGCACACCCAGGGTCTTACATATAACACGGTCACTGCTATATTATAGCTTATTTTATGTTAGTGTGTTTGGTTTTACAATGAATGTGTACTTTGTAGAGCCTGGCCAAACCTATAAATTTGGTGACAATGATCTCAAAATCAGCACAGATGAAAATAATGCCCATATAGAAATGTTTTAAGTGTTCAATTTTAAAACTGTGGCCAAATAATCTGCAGACCTTTTTCCTTTCCTCCGACAGCTTTGTCTGGCTCATAATTTTTCTTGCCTGGAGTAAACACATTTGTAAGAGTATGTAGAAAAACCAACAACATGAACATATCATTTCCCTAAAAACACCCCATGCCATTTAAAGAAGATCCATAACAAAGGCACACAGTTAACAGCTGTGTAGTTACCACAGCAGAGAGCTCAGGCTGTTTAAATTAAATCTCTGATTATTCTCTACTCCTCAAAAGGCTTTTTACACATAGCTGGTTTTTTATCTTTATTGTACAATAAACTCACAGCTAGAGGTATGTGTGGAGTAAAATCCTCTCTGTAGATAAGTTTGTGCACAAAAAGATGCCTTCCTTTGAACCTTAAGAGGTACTAGCATTAAAAGTCGCTATTCTGTTGCAAAGACTTTTGGGTTTAAAATTATTCAAGGTACTATAAACCAAGAGCAGAACTGTCGCTTTAAGTATCAATGCATGCAGGTTAGCTAACCGGTGAACAAGTTAAGTTTGTCAGTTTCATTCACAAAAAGCTTGCCATGGCTCCCTCGCCTCGCCACCTCACCACCGCCTCATCGACAGGACAGTAACCCAGAACTATTATCACTGTGTCGAGTTGGCAAGCGAATTAGCCAGCTAGCTAGTGAGCAAGCCAAGCCACTTTATACTAAGCAGATGTATCGTTAGCATACAAGCTAACAGGGATATCCATTCCAGAGACAGAGTCGACAGTGAGCTTTGAAGTTGCTGCTTGCTCCCCCCCCCCCCCTCCACTCTGGTTCCGTTAACACACGCCGACCAGCTGGAGGCTTTCTTCATGACTTATCGACAAAGTGCTTTACGAGGATCTTTACGAGAACTTAAAATGTGACAGAAGAGGACGCGAAGATTGGTGGGGGGGTTAAATGTTGCTTTGCTGGTGTAAAACTCAACTGTGAAAATATCAGCTAGCCCTGCATATGAGTGTCTGGACAGCGGGAGCCAACAGGACGATAAAGGTAGCAACCTTACCTGGAGGATGAAAGGTGTCGTGCAAAGTCGGAGTTTGGCCAGACACGTCAGTAGCTTCTTTTCTCTTTGTCGGTCAGTTTAAAAGACTCCTGCTTTACCTTTGGCTGGATCACGGTCAACCAAAGATACTGCCTGACTCTGCTGCCTCCCAGCCACAACAGCGACTGAATACAGTTCAGCGTCTGCTTCTCACTGGGAAGAATCCTTGGCATCGCGAGATAGGGCGAGAACTCGGGGGTGTCTACGGACCAATCACAGTAGCCGGCTGGAGCGAAGCGTTTGTTTTTGTTAGGGTTTGTGTGAAAGTCTGAGAGACAGTCTGCTTCTCTATAAAATAAAATAAAATAAAATAAAATAAAATAAAATAAAATAAAATAAAATAAAATAAAATAAAATAAAATTAGCATTTTTATTTTTCTAAAGTTAATATACCTTTTAACTAACTTGAAACCCATTTTACATATTATTATTATTATTATTATTATTATTATTATTATTATTATTATTATTATTATTATTATTAATGCAACTAACATTAGGCAAGTCATTTTTTAAAAACTACCTGAAATAAAATACTAAAACATGAACATAAGTGACCAAGTGATTATTATTATTAAGGCAACACTGCATTAATCAAAAGCCTAACTGCTACAATCTGCACATACCTCTGCCTTAAGAAAAATGTGGAGAACTGCATCAGTTGATAGCTAAAACAGCCTCAGGTTGCCTATAAGGTGTGTGCAATGCAGAGAAAGGACACAGAATTATAAAGCAACTGTTCTACATAATGTAAATGACAGAGGCAGAATGCACTGCAGTATTTTTGACTAGAATGAGGAAACACTGATGAAATTCTCAGATGTGTTACATTAGATGAGATTATTTAAGTTTTCTTAGACCTCTAATATCTTTTACAAGAGACTGCATGAGGGTATTTCAGTAAAGCATTAAATAAATGAGAAATCCAGTCATCTTCACTATATCCCATGTCTTATGAAGTACAACGTGAGAAAGAATAAAAGAAGATGATATCATCATAGGCAAAAGGAACCCAGAGCGCAGCACATGCATGATGCAAGACTGCACCACTCTCTGATGGGGGGGACGACAACATCTGAGCATTCTCACATTTTCTCTGTGAGTGTCGCATATCCTCGCAGTTAACTTAACGGGCACTAATGCAGTCTCAGTAGCTTTAGCTGGCCTAGTTGTGGATGCTCATTAAAATCAGGTATAGATTCTCCAGTCCACTGGTGCTTAATAGTTTAGTGGACTCAAAGGAATCCAGATTTCTTTTATTTTAAATTCTTCCTATTTTTTTAAATTTACTTTTAAGATTAGCAAGCCAGCATCTTCAGCCCTTCTTTCATCTAAAAATATGTTTAAAATTCAGTCAGCTCCGTTTTTTTTAACATGTAGAAAGATCCTGTATGTTTTTCTTTCATTATGGTTTGAATACTGAAATGATTTTGTTTTGGTGAATTAGAAGTCAATGAACAGGATCATCTAAAGTAAGCAAACCACAACCAGCACATCACATTGCATTACAACACTTTAAGCTGCACAATTAATTAATGGCATTTGCCTTTGTTGATGAGGTGTTCTTTTTTCACAAAGGCAAAGTTGCTGTGTCCCCTACGTTGGTCTATAGTGCAGAATTCTCTTGGCTGATGACTTTCTTTGTGCTGATATTCATGTTCCCAGAAGATGAATATCATCCTTGCCAAACCAACAATCTGGTGCATTCATAAAAAAGAAGCAATCCACCAGTTAGCTCACAAACAGCAAAATTCCTGGGAGCCCACAGAAGACAACTGCAGTGGATGACTGCAGAGTTATTTCACTGGTTTAAAAAGTGTTCATACTTTCTAGTCAATAAGTCAAGTGTAGTCAAGAACACTCTCAAGGAGATATTGTGAAACTACAATCAAGAGAGACCTTTAAGAATGGAAAAGATTAAGTGTTTACACCAACATGCAAACCACTGACTACACTGAGGATCAAGAAGGCCCGGTTGTTTTTCCACAATTCTGAAAAAATAGAATAGTTGAGATTAATCTATACCATAATGATGGGAAGAGAAAGGAAGAGAACCTCTCGTGATCAAATCCATACCACATCATCTGTCAAACAGGGTGCAGGCAGTGTTATGGCATAGGCATTTAACTAGATCACTAGCACTGATGATGTGACTGCAGAGTGTACAGAGAGGAACAGCAGAATGTATTCTGAAGTTTACAGGGCTATACTTTCTGCTGAGATTCAGATAAATACTGCTTCACAGTGCAAATGGATAATGATCCAAAACAAACTGCAAAATCAACCCAGCAGTTTCTCTGGGCAAAGAAATGGGAAATTCTTCAATGGCCAAGTCAGTCATCTGATCTCAACCCAGCAGAGCATGAGTTTCAGTAACTGAAGACAAAACTGGAGGGACCCACAAATAAAGGTGTCTACAGTAAAATCCTAGCAGAGCATCTCAAAAGAGGAAAGACAGCATTTGGTGGTGTCTGGTTCTAGACATCAGGCAGTCATTGACTGCAAAGCATATTGTCACAAAGCAGCCCAAAGGTCAGACAAAGGGAGGGAGATCACACATATAAATTTGTCTTAGAGGAATAAAAATGTAAATTAAAAGAAATAAAAATGTAGTGGCTAGATCAGTCACGTGAAGAGTGTGAATTCACATATGTTGCAAAGGTCTCTAAAAGAAAAATGAAGTTAATCCAAAGCCAAACCCAAACCAGCTGTTCTCCTGCCTGCTGGAAAGAAGTGAAAACATTAGCGTCAAGCCGTTTTAAACCATTAGCCAAGTGCCAACAGATGTGCCGTCTCTCAGTATCTGCCTTTCACAACCTGCTGCCTTCAACACAAGACCAGAAAGAGGCAGAACAGAGAAGGCTGAGTGGGTAGGGTCATCATAGTATTCATCACATTATTATAAACAATGATATTTGAAATTATTTTAGGTTGCTCGTTTTATTTTGATCCTCTGAAAACTTTGGACCATGTTGAAAAATGGCTGTAACTGCTAAACAGATGATACAACATTTTTGTTGAATCCCTTTAATCAAAGCTGAAAATCTGCACTTCAATCACATATTGACCGCTTGATTTAAATTCCACTGTGGTGGTGTGTAAAGGCAAAGCTACCATTGTCTAAAAACAAATGGACCAAATTATACATGGTAACACCAACATATTTTTTTTCCTTCTTTTAAAATTTTTATCTAGGACTGCCATTACTTAAAAAATGTATCTAATCTAATCTAATAAAAATTCTATTGACTATTATATAGTTTTAGCTATATGATCGTTTTAGTGCTACTTGGAGAATGTTAGCAAAGATAGACCGTTAAACCAAGATAAAATAGCACGGTTGTATTTAGCTACAAGAAAAGGAAATGATAGGTTTTCTCTGAGTGAATGTCACATGTCATGATTCCTATTATTTGTTCGAGCTAGTTGCTTTACCCTTGCTAAACTGCTTAAATATAATATCCATTTGCTTTTAACGTCTAACATTGTGGACAAAGGTAAAGCTTTTTTTATGTTACATCTCTCAAATAGTTTTAATGGGTTGTTCCAGCCCTTGAATTGAACACATCCTTGGGGGCTATTTGCTGGTCACTAACGTTTAACCTAGCAATTTTTCCAAGTGCAAGGATCAATGAGGAGAGCTACTGTTAGCGGGTGTGGCAGCTGATTGCACTCAAGGTTTGCTAGTAAGTTGCATCATTAGAGTTTTAGTGGGATTGGCATTTGGATATAGGCGTTAGAGCTAGGCCAGTCTCTTCAACACCGATCTCTATCAGCTTCTATTAACCTATTAGGGAAAAGGACCAGACTCTGACCTTCAGATGGAAAGCCGGTCCAGACTTCCTTTCCTTTCTTCACTTGCTTTAGACTTTCCTTGTAACTGGGATCTAATGATAAATAATAATGATAATAGCAATGATAAACCACCAAACTAAGAATGATAGCTTGGTTGCATTTATTGCTCCAAAGGGCATACTACAGCAACACAGAGCTAGAAGCAAAAATGTAACTATCATCAAAATCAGCCCGGAAGATGGAGATAATTCTATACTCACAGAGGTATTTATGTGTTTCTTTGAGCACCAATTTTTAGTCCAGAGTTTGATTATTTTCCATTCCTTTTAAAATGTTGTTTTTCTATAAGTTTTCTAATATTCCTTTATTACAAAACCAAAGGAAAAATGCACACACTCACACACAAATCATTGTGATGTTTCTCCTAAAACGTTATACAAAGCTGCGGGGGAGGGGGCGTTATTGTCATTATGAACAACTTGGCAATAGAAACTTCATATTACATCTTCTTTTATAGTTAAAGTAATTACCTCTCAGAGAGGTTTTATGAGAGACAATATTACCAAATAAATGAAGAAAGAGGATATTTGAGTGTATCGTACAAAAAAGCTATTTGATTTTGTGCTGTGTATTTGTGTCCCTGTACTGTGATGAGTACTCTGATAAACTTTATTGATTCAAATCAGAAAACAAATTTGGATCAAAAGGGACATTATTAACTGTCAAAACTCAAAAAGACAATAATGGGACTGGTAACGGACTGAAATGTAAAGGAAACATGTGGTTTTATAGCCCATTTGTCAGCATGCACAGATGATATTCAGTCATTCATTCTGTGCAGAGCGACATTGTGCACGTTCACTGCTGAAAAGAAGAGAAACACACGCACACACACACACACACACATACCCAAGAATTTGAATGTGGTAGTAAATATAGGCAATTCAAAAGAGATCGTTTTCTCCTTTCATTTCTTCAACTGTTGAACCCAAGGAGCAAGGCTGAAATGTGAGTTGCTTTTGGTGAACACTCAACAAGGGTCGTTCAGTCAGCAGAGACTATTTCAGAGCTTAATCATATTTCTGACAAGCAGCAGCAACCTTCTCGATCAAACCCCACTTGGTGAGAACCATTGCCCCATCCCATGACTAAATTCTATGGAAATTAAAAGCTTTTTTTTGTTCTTTGTTTTTTTTAAAAAAAAAATTTAATTCAAAGGCTGATTAAACACATCGCAGCTGAGGAGATTTCTGAGTGTGTTTTTGTGGCTCAAACACTCAAAGTCTAAACTAACCTCACCACTGAAATGTGGACTCACTGAAGCTGCTGAAAAGAACTTCAAACACCAGTCCTACTTTTAATACCTGTCAGAAACCGTTCCAGAGCAACGGCAGCATAAATTGGGGATTAGCAGGCTTAACGCCCTGTCTTAAAAATCAAAATCCTTTCTTACAAATGATGCACAAAGTGAAGTCTCAGAGGCTCAACTTTTCTCTGGATTTCCCAAAAGCAAAGGGAGGCCGAAATATGGCAAACATATGGTATCAGTAGCAAAAGCATGAGCAGAAAAATAGCTTCTTTGAAGAAACTGTCAAAAATATAATAACAATGTTGAAGGAAAAATTGAAAGCGATATGTGTGTAAGATGTCCCTGTTTGCGCTGCAGCCAGAGGGCTTGCTGAGAGAACCTCTGAGCCCATAGTCTCTCCTTTTGGTGTCTGGGCTCCAAAATGACTGACTGAGTGAGATAAGGAGCTCAAAATCCCTACCATTCATTTGATCTGTGGCTATTTGTATTCCAAGTCTGTTTCTCATTTTAACTTTTGGAAAAGGAGGGTAGCGGCATCACTTTAATGCGCTGCTCTCTGTATCTGATATCAACCTCAGGCACAAGAAAGAGATATAAACTGACTGACAGCTCTGTGTGGACAGAGATAGTGGGTGGAGGGGAGGTCTTCCTGTGGATGAAGGCGTTCAAAACACATTTCTTTCTTCAGTCCGACAACATAATTTTCTTTTTCAGAGGTTTTGCCACCAGTTATTTCCCACAATTGCTGAACGTAATACAATTTGCACAAATGAAGAGTGGTTTCGCCGCCGCATAAAAGATGGCAAAACCCACAGAGACCATTCAGACTGATAACAGTTTGTTAGTTACACAGCTAATTTGCATTCTCAGTCCTTGAGAACAGTAAAGTTGTGTTGCTAATGGAAGAAGAGAGCAAAGGGAAATAATCAAATGCTAATTTTCACACAAGGCACCCTGGGACGTGTCTAATACAGGCCTGGCTGCAGCAAGCTTTACAAATTAATATGCCTGGAAGCTTTTCTGTATTATATTTATAAGATGCACAGAGACAGATTTATCAAGAGCAAGTAAAAAAGAAAGATTGAAGGAGTCGGTTAATGTTGCTGAAAAGGACGTCTGTGGCAGGGTGCAGATGCTCGAGTTAAAATGAAACTGAGCCTGAACAGCAACCATAATGTTGCAACGACAAAACATCTGAAGGTGAAGAACATACAGCTTTGTACTTAACAATATATCAGTCCAATTTGAATCGATCCGTATATATGTATAAACATGGTATCAGTAGCATTGATTGTGTTAAATGAATAACATTTTTTGGAAATGGCAAAAATATACCACAAATATGGACGATGAAAAATGTCTGAATCATTCGAACTGTGTTGACTGTCACATCTATTTTCTTTATAGCAGGGGAGGAGAACTCAAGACCTCAAGGGCTGGTGTCCTGCAGGTATTAGATCTCACCCTGGGTCAACACACCTGAATCAGATGTGAATCAAATGATGAGTTCATTACCCAGCCTCTGGAGAACTTCAAGACATGTTGATTAGGAATTTAGCCATTTAAATCAGCTGTGTTGGATAAAACTTGCTGCACACCGGCCCTTGAGGCCTGGAGTTCGCCCACCCCTAATTTATAGTTTATAGCACATCAACCAAAGTTGAACCCAGAGTGCTTTGGAGACAAGCACGTTTACATTCCAGGTCTTGGGGGCGAAAAAATTCAGTTTCAAAATACATGAAAAGCTGAAAGTTGTGTTTTGTTGTGTTAACTATTTATTGAGGAGAGTAAGAATGGCTGATTTAGTGTTGAGATTATGCAGATTAATGACAATTCATCTCAGCACCGGTGTCAGTATTGGTATCTGCAATACTGACTGTGTATTTACTTGATATTGGATTGATACCAACGCTATCAGCTACACCTGCTTCTGCAGCTGTAGCTGATTTATCTGAGGCTCCACCATAAGGGCGCATTACAAAACTCAAAACAATTGGATTTCCAGTTTGTCCAAAACAATAAGGCTATCTTTCACTGCAGAGATAGCACATGTCAGTTTTACTCTGAGCGTCTTTTTATGTTCCACTCTTCACACCTACCTCCCCTTATCACCCCATCCATCCTCCACATGTTCTGTCCAGTCACATGTCTGTCACACCCACACCCTCAATCATCTGCTGTCTGTGTATACCTGCTCTTTTCATCCAACATCTCATAGCATATTTTGTGCAGGTCTGAACTCTACCGTCTTTCTACTGTGCCTGTTGGCTTAGATTGCTCGTGCTATTTTTGGCACATAAGCGCATTCGTGTTGTCAAGTAGGGCTACATGAAATGCTCTGTGAGTGCCTGTATGGTTTTACATTCAAAAAGTTAAATGTGAATCACGCTATACGTGCTCCTCATTTTCAGCCAGTAGACCTCAACATCATTAGTGTTGATCCCAGTGCTGGCCAGCTAATAAACAGCATTTTTTTTTGTTCACTGCGTTCACATGAACAACAAGTTGGATGAGTTTCACTTGGTAGTGCCACAAACATAGTCAAACTTTGCAAACATCGTTTTCAGAAAGAGCTCAACTCAATCTGAGAAAATCCTATCTTAATAAAACTCATGCAATAGATCACAAAGTATGGTGTGCGAATAGTAACCAACAACATGTAAGTGCACTAATGGAAGATCTGAATGAAAACACTATCTGTGTCACACTTTTGTCCCACATAAACATTACGTTCCACGCAGGGAACATTTTTCACCAGGCGTGTGCTGCTTTGTTGGCTTCGCTCATGTATGACCACAGAGACATGTAGTTCATTTATCATGCTATTCCTTTGATTGTCATTATATTAGAAAATATATATATATGTAGTGAGATAGCAGGGACAGCAATTCTTCTTCCTCTTTGCAAACCACAGATTCATTGTATAAGATCAAGTGATCAATTACAGACACTGTTTGATTAACACTTATTTATAGATATGCGACACATTCCAGCGACCCCAAAGTGCCACTGCACTAAAAAGTGCTTGGCAAAAAGTATGTAACGTACACGTAATGTTTTGAGATCAGCTACTATGGATAATATATATATAATTTGTAAAGATTTGAGTGTCTAGGAAGAGTTGGGGAACAGACATAGACAGATACATACACTCGCTATGATAATCATTCTGTAAAAATGTACTTTTAGGAGTCAGGTTAGAAATACGAGTACACAAGTACATCAATATAGCAACACTTTGTGCAGTATAAGTGTTAAATCTTCAGTGCAGCACTGTCATCTGTCATAGTTTATATATAGTTTATATCCCTTTGCATAGAACAACAGCTCTTTAAAAGTTGAGGCTCGCCTCAAAGGCACACTCTCTCAGATTAAGATTCCACGCAGAGGTGAGTCTGTCTGACTGACATTTGATTGATCTCGGCGTCCGGAGTGCACTGTGAGCAGAGCTTCTTTTTGTCTTCCACTTTATCTGCTGTCTCAGGGTCATAAAAGATTCATGTACTATGTCTTCCAATGTTAGTTCACTTATATTAAGTAGCGTAAAACAGAGAGCCACAAAGACAGAACAGAAGCGAGCTGATTTTATATATTATATATTTTTGACAAATCCTCCATCCACAAAAAAAGGTCTGTTAAGCTGATTAATGTTAAAGGTAATGTAATAAAGTTGATGAACGAGGAAACACAAGATTTTTGAACTAAACTTTCCAAGTAACATTGCCAGTTTTGAATCTTTATATGCAAATTGACTCCCACTCGATCAGCTCTAACTTTAAATTACTGCAAATAGGCTCACTCGCTGTGTTGAGGACTGTTTTTACCAACTCCAGTGGAGTTAATTGTACAACAGATTCAGAGATGAGGCAAAAGAAGTGTAAGCATCTAAATTTAAATTAAATGCAAATTATACATTCTTCAACAAAGACATTGTAAAACGCATCCTTGAGCAGGATGAAATTCTGAAAAGCGTCACGGAAAGACTCAACAATTATAATGTGACTGTGCTCTTACCCCACCTGATTTGAATACAACTGATTGCTTTGGCTGAAACACTTGCAACACTTCCTTTTTGTTATTTACGACTTTTTTTTAGCCATTACCATAAAGCCGTTCATTTTTTAAAAGGTTATAGAACTGCTGAAGCTGGCAGCTCCTCCTGACAGCCAAATGAAAGCTCAGCTTTTTCACTTACAATCTATCATGGAGCCAAGGCATACTTTGACAAATCTGAGTCTGTGCACTTTTCAGAGGGTGCACACATTGTATCTTTCAGAGTTACACTGAAAGCAAACCTGTCGTGACTTTTTAAGAGGTAATCCAAAGTCAGAGACGGCTGGCGTAAATCGTGCTCGCTGTTTACATTCTGCCATTTTACTTTTAGTAGTGGATTAAAAATATATCACGTTCTACCAGGACTTGTGGGAAATATTTGGATCACTGAGGTAGAATGGACTGCACCTTTGTAAAAAGTTAGCGTTAATATAGTAATAAAAATGTAGCTGGTCATTAATGAGCTTTTGGTTGCCTCCTGGGTTTTAAAAGAAAAGAGCTTTAAGCTTCTCTTACTTAATTTCTTATCTAGAACGTAAAGGCATTTTAAGCATAGTAGTTTCAGATAACTATTTCTGGGAATGGATTTCATAAAACCCTGACTTTAAGCCTATTGCAAATATGTGGGCTGTGCTTAAAAGGTGTGTCTGTGCAAGGAAACCAACTAATTCAAATAAATGTTACCAATTCTGTAAGGTGACAGTTGCTAGGGAGAATTTAACCAAATATTAGTGGGAGTGTATGTATATATTTGAGCCTGCATGTATAGTTTTCACACAAAATCCAAAATAAATTCAAAACTGTGGATCCAAGTAATTAAAAATGTACTCTGTACAATCAAAGGAGCTTGTAAAGAAAAGCGTCTGGACTTATTTAAGTTGCTTGAAGACGTTTCACCTCTCATCCGAGAAGCTTCTTCAGTTCTAAAGTCAAATGGCAGAGAGTCCCAGATATAAACCCAGTGGGGGTATCCCCCCCAAAGACGGACAAAAGGACCCCCTGATGATCCTCTAATCACCTGAGCCAAGGTGTGAAAGCGGGTGTGGGTCCCAATCAGCCAGGGTTTCTGGTGAGCTCATTGTGAAACCTGGCCCCACCAGTCCCAAATTATCATGACATTTATGCCCATAACAAGTGGATGAAAAATTTTGACAAGAGCTTTAAATTTCAATACTTTGACTATTGCAAGAGAAAGTGACTAAGTGATATTAGTTTTATTGGTAAAGATCACCTAATGGAAGCCTTTATACCAGGGGTCGGCAACCTTTATGATGATGAGTGCCATCTCAATGTGCCATATCAACCATTGCATTAGCAATACATTTAATAACGCTCTATATGAACAGTTACACACTATATAGAACAACTTTATAGAACTATATTTGTTCGCAGATGTTGGCATAGTGCAGTATTGCATTTGTGTGTATTTCCGTGGTGCTGGTCCTGCGCTGAGTGGGGAGCTCCTGAAGCATTTCAAGTAGCGGAACGTGGAAATTTCAACATCACTTAAAAAACTGTCAGCTAGCAACGTCTCTCTCACCGGTAGGCTAAGTGATTTTTAGCCAATTACAAGTGGAATCCAGTAGTTGGGGTTGTTAGCTAAGATACCGTTTTAAGAAGCGGCACAACTAATGTGTCTATGCGAGCTAATTTGCGATGTGCACTGGTGGCCCGGCCACCTTTACTTTTAATGCACCTTCTCAGATTAATTCCCTGCGTGTCGTGCCATTAGTTAACCCTTCGCGGGCCAGCTGTGGCACACAAGTGCCCAGGGTTGCCGACCCCAGCTTTATACTAATGCAGTCATTATTTCCACAACACGTGACATGTTAGTCTATAACAGGATCTCTGTAAATGTAATTCAATCTAAGCTTGTCTTTATGGTTTATTTCTCAGTTTATTCGAGGGGCCACACTCTGGCCCATGCTTAGTTTACTCAGCATGTTAATGAAAGGTGTCCATTGGTTGTTATTCTTATATGGCTGAACAGGCGGTTGGTGACTCTTTGTTCTGTTACTGTGATAATAATTTCCATTTTTCAGTCCAGTTTTCCACCGGTGAGAAAACAGTCATGCTCGCATGTTTATCTACCAACGGCTGCCTGTTTCTTTACCTCCTACAGGCGAGAAGAGACAGCATAAAGTAGATAGGAGGCTACAGCTGTGTCATCAGATCAGCGCTGCCATTGTTACAGCTATGCAAACACTCTGGAATAAGTACTGGAAAATTAAAATGGCAATGCTTTAGGATAGATAACGCTTTTCAGACACATAACAATAAAACTGGCTGTTGCTGTGTAGTGTTTTCATTGGCAGCTGGTCACGATTCAGAGAAAATCCACTGCAGTTTTTAAAGTAAAATTCATGTTCGTGTCACGTTCACTGAAGAAAGATGAGGGATATCCACAAGTGAGGGGTATAAAAGATAAAAACATACTGCACAAATAACTACAGATGCATTGGTAAGACTTTCTTGATATGGAATTTTTCCCTCATAAAAACTACAATGCTGATTTTTCTTGTAAAATTAGCCGAGCTGACAAATTTTCTACAACACAGCTAGAACTAACTGCTACAAGCAGGGATGGAGAGCAGCTTTATGAAGCTGGGGCCGCTTCTTATGGGATAATGAAAATTATGCAAATGAGGACTAAACTTTGAAAAAACACTAAGAAGTCATGCAAATTACAAAAGTTCTTGATACCGGAAAAATTATAACTGACTAATCGCTCTGCACTGCAGTGATTTTTAAGGAGTAGTTTAGCTGAAATTGTTTTATTTTTTTTCTTTCTCGGCACACTAAAGAAATTGTGCACGATGCCTTCCTGTTCCTGACATACAGGCTGTATGACAGGAACAAGTGGCTGTGTTTAAATGTCAATCAAAGGGTGCTTCAGTGCAAGATTATCACATCTCTGCAAAAAAGTCAAAGTAAAGAGCGTCTGTGAGACAAACTGGCGAAACATCTGTGTGCAAGATACGTAATGATTTATTATGTTGCTTTAAGATGCTTTGCGCCGCAGCTGTGGTTGACAGAGTGCCGTTTTCATACACGGACATTAAATTGGACCAAAACACAAACACTGCTGTGAGAGATGGAAATAATTTTGACATTACTAGCTGCAGTACACTGAAAGTAGCAAAGCTAGATTGTCAAAGCACGGTACACCAGGGCAGGAGCTTGTTATCTATGACTGAGTTATATGGTTGTGATTGTGCTTTTGTCGTATTACAAAATGTACTTTAATTAGGAAGCAACAAACTGTCAATCGCAGCTGACACGAGTCCAGCGTAGCTTTTTTTTTTACTTTAGTTCAGTTATATATCTAATTAGTGCAAATGTGCTTCTTCTTCTTGCTTTTCTTCTTTTTTATTTCAGCTGGTCCCTTCAGGTGTCACCACAGCAGATCATCACCCTATCTCTGGCTTCCTCTTCTGTCAGTACAACCCTCTGCATGTCCTCTTTCTCTGCATCCATGAATCTTCTTTTCCTCCTGCCTGGCAGCTCCATCTTCAACACCCTTCGTTATCCACTATTCCTCCTCCGCACACGTCCAAACCATCTCAGCCTTGCCTCTCTAACTTTCTTCCTAAACCACTCCACCTGAGCTGTCCCTCTGATATATTCATTTCTAATCTCGCCCATTCTGGTCACTCCCGGTGAAAATCATAACATCTCCAGCTCTGCCACCTCCAGTATCGGCCTCCTGTCTTTTTGTCAGTGCCACCATCTCCTGTCCACATCTGCTACATCATAGCAGGTCTCACTACCATGTTGCAAATGTTCCTTTTCCCTCTCGCTGCTATGCTTCTGTCACAGATTACCCCAGACACTCGTTTCCACCCGCTCAACCCTGCCTGCACTCTCCTCTTCACTACCCTTCTGCACCGTCCGTTACTTTTGATAGCTGACCCCTGGTATTTAAACTCGCCTACGTTCACTATCTCTGCTCCTTGCAGCTCATCCTGTCCTTGCACCTGTCTCTCATTCACACATTATGTACTCTGTCTTGTTTCCCACCAACTTTTATTCCTCTTTTCTCCAGCTCCATTTCTTTGCTTACAAGCCCCTTTTCTCCTTCTTTAGTGTCCACCCTCTGAAGCAATTCACTATAAACCTTTTGGCGCGCCTTTGCCACATCTTTTTGCCATATGCCTAGCCTCCTCATGTCTACTTTCTTCATCTCCAGACTATCCCACTTTTTCTTTGCTAATCACTTCCTTTTAATACTTACCTGTACTTCCTCCTTCCACCACCAATTCTCCAAGTGTCCAGAGGATATACCAATCACATTCTTGGCAGTTTCCCAGTCATCAGGCTACTCTTCAACACCACAAAGAACCAATAATCCACACAACAAACTTCCAGCATTTGGTCCTTACCTCCACCTTAACTTGCTTCCTCTTCTTGATTTCCAAAACAATCCTACAGCCAACCATCCAATGCCACCTTGCCACCTTCTTTCCTGACACCACCTTTCAGTCTTGTATCTCTTTCAGATCGCAAAGAACCTCTGCATTTCTCTCCTTAACACCTCACCCACCCAACGCCTCCTCATCACCCTTATTCCAATCATCACTCTTTCCCCCTGGGAGGACTCTCTGCCACTTCATCCAGCTTACTCCAGAATTCCTTTTTCTCTTGTACTTGACATCCAACTTTTGGGGCGTGCAAATGTTTAACATCACCCCTCAAACCACAACATTATATAGAAAACCCCAACAGTTAGAGCACTGGGAGACTTGCAACTACAAGTGTTGATTTGCTTCAGGGATGAGAAGACTAAATGCCTGTGCTGTTACTGCTTGCATACAGATAAAAACCAAAAAACTATTACTTGGCAGCATGGCAGCAGTTGCTAATTAGTTTAAAATACAAAGTAAAGCTGAGGCTAATAGGACTGCTATCCTATTTTCTGTTGCTTATTCATGAATGAAAAGCAGTGTGTTGTATTATCGGTGATAGTATAGCTAGAGGGGTGACCACCAAAGTCACCAAACAGAGACTTGAATGTATGTTCAGAGTGCAGTGGAGTTTGTGTGTGTGTGTTGGTACTGACCCCTCTGTGTAGTGAAGCCTCACAATTTGTGCCTCAAAGGGTCAGGCTCGTCGAAACCTTCTGTTTTGCCTCCATCAAGGTCTCAAGGACAGCCTGGTTACTTGCTGTCTGTGCTGGGATTTATAGTGCACAACCTCACTGCGTTTCTTATCAGGAGATGAGAGCAGGCACAGGAAGGGGATAAATAAAACTGTTGAATTATAAACTTCGGAGAGAAACCTGGTCTCATAAAACTTCCATCACAAACTGCTTCACAGTCTAAGACTGAAAACAGCGAAAGGACAATGGATGAAAAGAAGAAACGAAAGAGAAAAGAGGAAATCTGTAATCTGCGCAAGTGCTACAAAAGGTTTTATCTGTCTTTAGGTGAGTTTAATTCATCTGCAGTAGAAACTGTCATCCACTGACCCACATTGTGAGCCTCTGAGAGTCATTCCCACAACCTGCACAGATGATAAGATCTGTGTCAAATGCACCTCTGACACATAATTAGCACGAGGACACTGCTGCACATTAGCACAAGGCAAATATGTAATTATGCATCACTCACCATGTTTAAATACAATTGGCCACAGGCGGAGATGTTTGATGATCTATATGCGAGGCAGAGATTTAATGTATTCCTATGTATTAGTGTAAGGCGAAACACTGTAGACTGAAACAATGTCACGAAAGCGAGCTACAGGAAACAGAAGATAGCAGGAGTGGATTTGAAAATCATGACGCAGGTGAATGTGAATATTTTTTGCCTTCATTTGTATTCCACATTTTCTCAGTGACTGAGAAATAGGCTGAAAATCTTCCATTACCTGTACTGGATCTCACATTGACAATACAAAAGAAATCTCATCCTACATTAGTCTGATCTATCATGGATGAATTCTTCTTCAATGGGCCTCACATATGGTCTGTTTTGACACTGCACACCAGTGGAAATAAGCTACTGGGTGCTGCGAAGTCATGGAAGGAGGGAGAGGCTGAAGAGGAGAGAGTCTGCACAGTAGCATCTCCAGTTGAGTAGAATGGAGAGGCCTCATTAAAATTTAATTGCGGCACGATGTTGAGTGCATTGCCATCTACATCAAGATGCATGTGACCTTCTTTTTTTCACATTTCCCATTTCCAGCAAATGAGTGCATGCATCTCATCTGTACTGCTGTCAATTTAGCAGGGTCTGATTATTTGAAATGATCTCACATGAAAAACGTTCTCGTTCATTTTAATAGTTTAGTCCTTTTTTTTTCCAAATTCAAATCAAAAGAAAAAAACTCTGTTCAGTTTCTCAGAAAATAAGGATTGCCTTCCAATTCGCTGATAAACATTAATGCATACGCAAAGTGACGATGCAAATCACACTCCAATGTTAACAATATACTCCGGCTCGCACGGTGCCTCGCAGTTCCGGGTTGATGTGAGAAGAACGAGTCACATGAGAAGGAAGCAGGCTACTCTGTATTCATGCTAGATGAGATTTGCGTGTGTTTATCGTCTTCCTGTCCTGGATGGGTGTTGCATTACAAGGTACTGTCTCCAAACTGCCAGAATCAATTAACATGAATAATGAATGTCTTCTGACGCGGTTGGTCTTGAGTGTTCATTTTGTTCCAGCTCCCATTGTTCCCGCACGTGCAGGAGAACAGTTTAATTTTGCAGCAGGTACAAGAAGCAAAATTTTTTATAGATATGAAGTAGGTCCTAAGATTTTTTTAAAGGCACTACATGCTCCTAAAAAGCTTCAAACCACAAAAAAAAACCCCTCTGCACTCTCCTTCACCACAACAGCTAAATGTGGCTCTTAAAAGGGATCTAATTCACACGGAGAAGGAATGTAATCCACTACATCAAGAAACACTGATGGCATTAGTTGCCCCACTAATATCACTTTATCCACTGCATCACCCTTAGCTGTAGGGCTTGCACATATTACCCAGTCAGCAGGCACTGAGCAGTGGCCACCAAGCTCCAGAAGACACTTTGCTCTTTATAACGTGCTTCAAAATGATCCTGCGCAGTGAGACCAGTAGCAGAGAAAATGTTTATATAATCCATTACTGACAAAGCTTTAGTAAGTGATTAAACAAAAAATTAGTTTTTTACTTCAAACTGGAAATAGTCCAGAGATTAGCATTTCAAAATTAATCCCTTTTATTGAAGCTCTGTTAGCTTTGCATAGCAAATTAAATATCTGTGCTGTGTTTACTGTGTAAACTCAGGCTGGGTGTATGATCAGTGTGCACAGTGAGTTTCTCACCAGTTTAACCAAAAATTATTTAAATATTGAAGTGAAAATCACAACTGCAGGACTCACAGTAACCATAGAGATGTAATCCTTTTGGGAGAAAGGAAAAAAGCAGGAAGTGACAGTCAACATGCCAACGTGGACAGTTTTAAAGGACGTGTCCATGGACAGGGCTAACCTGAACCTACAGCAACACTGATAGTGTGAAATGGTAAATGGTAATGGTAAATGGACTGGTTCTTATATAGCGCTTTTCTACTCTTTCTGAGCACTCAAAGCGCTGTACACAACTTGTACATTAACCCATTCACACCCATTCGCACAAGCACATTTTTCTAAGTGCTTTCTAAGTAACATTCACACACATTCATACTCCGACGGATGCATCGGAGAGCAATTTGGGGTTAGTATCTTGCCCAAGGATATTTGGCATGCAGACTGGGGAAGCCAGGGATCGAACCACCAACCTTCCGATCAGTAGATGACCTGCTCTACCACCTGAGCTACAGCCACTGAAAGAGCAGTGTTATCACATGACCAATACTGCATATTGCTGTTTGTGAAGTGCACTATTCTCAAGATTCATGTATTTTTCCCAGTTTCTTCAGTGTCATTTTACCAGCAGAAAGACTGTAAGTGATATTTAGACAGGGCAGCAGCTGTTCTGGCTTCACCCATCTGAGCACATCTGCCTGAGTTCCACATCTTAACATCAGGTTGCTGCACAGGAAAGCTGCCAAACTCCAACAGAGGAAAACTTTTAGTCTAATCGGGTCTGTTCAGTTTTATTCTGTTGGATTTGCAGGCAGCTGCTGGTGGGAGAGGAAGTAATTAAAAGTGACAAAGAAGAAACATCACAGAGAAGACTTCACGCAGCAGCTACCATGAGCCAGCTTTTGAGTTAGGGGTTACTGCGGGCATAAAGTGCTTCCATGTGGAGAAAAGTGGAAGAGCAGGATTGCTCCTTTAGCAGCTGTTCCTCTCTGCCGTCCGTTTGCCATAAATACAGCAACATACTATTAGCCCCACCTCTTTAAACCACATGTCATTAAACAAGAAGAGTTTTGTGATTAATTAAAGACAGATGAAGAAGATGCAAGTTGCTCCTTGTAGTCAGACTAATTCAAACGGATGATTGATGCTTTATTTTTAGACATGAGCCTGTTTGTGAGGTTTTAATTCTGTTTTTGCTCTTTAATCCTGTCAATCTTGAAAGTTAATGCCTACTAGCCAGTTCCCTTTACTGACTACTGATGCCCGCTACCTTAACAAATGCCTCCCTCTTGTGGTAGACCTACACAACACATATTTCCTTCTGTTCAGTTTTATTTTGTACGTTGCATCCCAATCCCATACTATGTGCACCATTACATTTATATTTGTTCAAATATTATTTATTTATTTATTGTAGGGTCTACCTTACAGTATAAAGTGCCTTGAGGTGACTGTTGTTGTGATTTGGCGCTGCATAAATAAAATTGAAATAAATTTTCTGGTTTTAAAAATAATCTATAAAAGTTTATCCTGGTTGGGGAAATTATTTACATTTAATTCACATGCATGCATTATTATGACCAAGTAACTGAAGTTGGAAAAGTCATGCCCATCTGGTAAGATAACTAAAGGCCCTGTACAGGGTCGCACAGATGTTTTCATTATTCTAGTCGAACAGACCCGGCTTTGACAGATGAAGAAAAACAGTAACATTCACCAATCACATTTTCCACTGAGCAGTTATTAAAATTCAGTTCATCATGCACTCTCACATCTAAAACACTAAAACACCAACAGGATTTCTTATTTATTTAAATTTGAAAAGGCGTACCAGTATGTAGGACAACAGAATATAAAACCCTTCTGGGCCACATTATTTGTCACACTTGACTGTAAATCATAATTTAATGAGCCACAAATAACATGGCTAAATGCAAAAATACAGGAATGCAAACCAGAAACCAGAGCAAGGGTCAAAGTCTGAGGTGTAGCCTATGGAGTCTGAATTAGTGTAATATAGAAAGATGGGTGCTTTCAATTCGAGGCCCAAATAGTAACTATAGACAGTTATTATTATCATTATTATCAGGATCCTTTTGTATTTTTAATTATCCATTTTTATTGTGTTGTAAAAATTCAGAGGTTTTTTTTTTTGTTTCAAAGTGATTTTATTAAAATGTCGGGCTATTCAAGAGGAGAAATGTTTAAGAAAGTCAGAGCAGGTGTTCAAGCACATGTTACCTACATGTTTTAGACTCATGTAGACAAGACATTCTTCATAAATGTAAATGTATTTTCACTTGTCTACCTTAAGTTTATTCCGTGGTCCAAACTGACAAACACTAACTTCCAGGTGTACCTCATGCATGCTATTTTATATAGCTATGGGCCACTAGTACAGGCGCTGCTAGTGTAGTGGCATCATGCAAGATTCCCATTCTTGCGACCCGGGTTCGATTCCTGGGCAGCGCATCCTCTCTGCAGAACTACAAATCCTGGTTATGGTCACAGGTTTTAAACTTCCACCAGCAAGTCAGCTGAGGACATGCACCTCTTTGCCCATTGCTGTTCACCCTCTTCTCCCATCTGTTCAAGACTATAATACAATTTGTGGGTGAGAATAAAATGCTTAAATACAGAAAACCTGACGTGAATCTGTGATCCTTGTCCCTTTTGGATCCATCCTGCCATGCAACTGGACACAGTTTGCTGACCCATTACAGAGGTTATGATATCTTCTGGTTGAGCCACTGAGACCAATTTTGGTGATTTTCAGTAGAAAATATGTGGAGCCTCAGACCCTGAATTTCAGCACCGTAAATTTCAAAATGTTGACTGATGTTATATGGCTGAGCACATTTCAACATGAAATTCAACTGAATGACTGCAAAACTGTTCAAAGTAGCAAAATAGCATAAATTTCGGATTTCAGGTTTTCTAAAAATGTAAACTTCTGCAACTTTAATTCACTCATCTGTGTACTTTGATAGCAACCTAAGGTTCACAGAGTTTGCTACCTCAGTAACGAGCTCAGAGTCCAAATTAACTCTCTTTCTGAAACAGAGCTGTTAGCTAAACCTGCCCTCTGGAATAGGGCCCTGGTGACTGGCAATGACAAACTGCTTGCAGATGCACTTGGCTGATTGGGAAGAGCAGCCTGGTGCTTAACACCAACAGGACCAAAGTGTTAATCATAGACTTCAAAGAACAGGAAGCACAGCCCACTTCCTCCCTTCTATACACAAAGAAGTAGTAGATAGTGTGAAGAAACGAAAGTTCCTTGGACTCAACTTGTCCATTCATATGGACCTCCAAATCTTAAACCTGGTCAAAAAAGCCTGACAAAGACAGTTCCTCCTAAGGAGCTGAAGCTGAAGCTGAACTAAGTGCAGCTCTCCCAGAAACCTGTGCTGAACTTCTGCTGAACCACCACTGAGAGCATCTGCACAAACAGCATCATGATGGGGTGCAGACACTGCACAGCTGCTCAGCTGAAGGAACAACAAAGTATGAAGACTGTACAATGTGTGGAGGCCTTGGAACTCCCACACTTAAAGGATGTCTGAGTAAGAAGGTCAGCAGCATTATTTCAGACACTTCACACCCAGGACACCCTCTATTTGACCTTTTGTCATCAGGCAGACTAACACAATCCTGCAAAAACAGTCTAAATTCTATTGTACTTGTATTGACCACAATAAAGATTTTTCTATTTCAAGATTATTCCATGTCAGTTTTGCTAATATAATTTTTTATCTTCATTTCAATGTATTAAAAACATTTTCTTAGACTGTGTTTTAGTTATAATGATCCTGCCAGTATGCCATATGATCTCTATTTAATCAATTAGCCTCACTGAATTGGCATCTTTTGTAAAGGGAAACTGAGAATGAATAAAAAAGCTAAAACATGAAACAAAACCAAATAAAGGCGCTTGCGCACAAAGATAAGTACATACAGTTTAAAGACAACAAGGCATCATTCTGAAGTCCTGATAACTTGATGGAGTGTGGGCAACAACAGGACCCTGAAACAATTCGTTGCTTTTTAACACCTTTGATTTTCTGGCTCCATCGAAATTTTGTTTAGGTCCCAACCTGTGTAGACCCACACAGGCCTGTAACAAGGTCTCACTCTGAAAATAAAGTGCGAAACATCTGCTGGGAGTGTGTCATGACTGTGGAGTGTATGAAAGACATGCAAAGTCGCAGTTTTTGTAAAGATACAGTCCACGCATGCATATTATTTACATGAATTATCAAATTCACACTTATCAATCGCATGGCTTCATTCTCGCTATGAGTATGCATTGTTTTTGCCATCTGAACTGGAAACAACGTGAAACTAAAGGTATTAATGTAAAAGTGAAATGGACTGCTAAATGACAAAAGATATGTAAACATGCATTTACTGTCCACATACTCTATATGTTTATATAAACTTACAAATACATACTTAAAAAACCTACATGTTAATGCATAAAGTTATTCACATACAAACAGTCACACACGGTCTTTTTTTCTCTTGTTTCTGTGATGGATCAGTTTTGTGCACTAAAGACTAAATCCAACAGGTTCCTCAAGGTGCTTTATACTTTATGGTAAGACTCTACGATAATATAGAAAAGAACCCAACAATCAGACAACTCCCTATGAGGAAGCATTTGGCGACAGTGGGAAGGAAAATCTCCCCTTTAACAGAAAGAAATCTCTGGCAAAACCAGGCTCAGAGAGGGGCAGCCATCTTCACAGTAAGGGGAGGATGACAGGACAAAAGACACAGTGTGGAAGAGAGCCGGAGATTAATAATATATTTAGACAGGGCATAATAATAATATGAATAAATGCAGAGTGGTGTATAAATGCATGGCAAGTGAAAAGAGGTGAGAAAGGATGTCTGTCTCCCAAATCTAATTTGAGGGCTGGTTCCACTGATTCTGGATTTAAGAGGGAGCCAATGAAGAGAAGCCAAGCCAAGAGAAATATATTCTGTCTTTAGTCCCTGTCAGCACTGGATCAACTGAAAACTTTACAGGGAGCTTTTAGGACAACCTCATAATAATGAATTACAATAGTCCATCAGATAATAAATGCTTAAACTAGTTTTTAGTATCACTCTGAGACAGGATCTTTGTAACTTTAGTGATATTGTGTATATGCAAGAACAGTCCTGTATTTGTTTATTTGCACATTGAAGGACATATCCCGGGTAAAAATTACTTCAATTAGCTAAATGCTTGCTAGTTATAAGTGTCAAATGATGGCATTTTAAGTAATGTTTTAATTACTGCAACCTTAAAGGCGTGTGGTACCCTATTAATAGATTGATCATATTTAAGGTTGAAAATGTTAGTTGATGGTAGGACTTTGTGGAGCAATCTTGTAGGAATGGGATGTTGGGTTTCTTGACAGGTGCTATAGAAATCTAATGTATTAATTATTATTATCTAAAAGACATGTTGATGGTTTGGCAGAAGTAACTATTGAAGTTAACTCCAAAAAATGAATCAGCGAGAAACTGTAAATAAATATCAATGTTATTGAAAGTAGCTGTGCGTAATGTTATGTCTGTGAGGTGGTTTCGAGTATTTTTCTCTGTAGAGGTTAAAATTTTATTTGTGAAGAAACTGCTGAAGCCATTACTAGTTAAGGTTAAAGACATGCTTGTCTCTACAGAACATTGACTCTTTGTCAGCCTGGCTACAGTTTTCTTCAATCAGTGATTAATTATGGAGGGCTTTTTTTTTATAGAGCAACAAACTTTTTTTCCAGGTTAAATGATCATTTTGTAAATCAGTGATATGACATTTTCCTCTCCAGCTTACGAATGATCTACTTTAAGGTGCACATTTGAGACTTGAGTCAAGTACTTCTGATTTGAGGTTTTCTATTCCAGAAGAGCTACAGTATCCAGAGTCGTACAGAGTGAAGATGTAAAACTATTAACAAGATAATCGACCTCTGTGGGAGTAAAGTTCAAGTAGCTGCTCTGCACCGTGTTGGCACATGGCATTGACGATAACAGTGAATGAATTATATCCTAAAAATGAGTTACAGCACTTTCAAAAAGATATTTACTGTAGTGAAATGTGTTCCTCACTAATGTGTCATCCATTATTGTAAATATACATCTTATTAACGAACGATCAGACAAAAGCAACATTCAGAGAATGCTGTTCACTTTCTATCCCATATGTCAGAACAAGATTCAGAGTGTGATTCAAGAGGTGGTGGGCTCTTTTACATTTTAAGAGAAGAAAATTGAATCGAATAATAGATTAAATGCTCTGTTGAGGCTGTCATTTTCAGCATCTACATGGCTGTTAAAATCTCCCCCTATAATTATTTTATCTGAACTGAGCACTAAATCGTATAAAAAGCCTGAGAAACCAAATAGAAACTTTTAGTAAGGGCCGGGTGGACAATAGATATCAACAAATTAAACAGGTTTTTGAGTTTTCCAAATAGGGTGGAAAAGGCTAAGAGTCAGGCCTTCAAATTAGTTAAACCTCTGTCTGGATCTATGGTTGATTAATAAGGTGGAGTAGAAGATTGCTGCTTCTCCTCCTCCTTGACCTGTGCTTCAAGGATTCTGACGCCTAGTACAACTCAAGGGTGTTAATTAATTTAAATTAATATAATTATCCCACTGTAACCATTTTTCTGTTAGGCAGAGTAAATTAATTTGTTGAATTAAATTGTTTACTAACAGAGAGTTAGAAGAGAGAGACAAATGTTTAATAATCCACATGTTACTGTTTTACTCTTTAGTGCAGTTGAAGCTGTTAGATTGTTCAAGCACTAAAATTTGATTATAGACAGACAATTATAGATTTAACTACATTTGGTATTACTTGGATGAGCCATACATTTTTTATTAACAATCTAAAAAGAACTGAAAAGCCTCAGCCTTAGAAAAAACATTTTAGAAATGATTTCACAAATGCAATTTCTGAAATACCACTGATGCTGGTGAGCAAGCTGATATTACAAATAAACCAATATCAGATACTCAGGAGTAATAAAGTGAAAGCAAAGAGTATTTCTAATGTTTCTGCAATTATCACAGCATTTAGTTGAAGCCAGGGTACTTTAATATGTGTCCTTATGATAACTTGATGAAGAGAGCTGTCATTGATATCATGTTGTGATTTTTCTGGTAAGTTGACCAAGATGTAAAACATCTTGTGTCCATCAGCCAGGGGAATGGAGAAACTCCAGCAGGATATCTCTGCTGGAACAAGCATACAGAGATAAACAGTATTAGGTTCTACTCTGCTTAAATTCACCCATTATCCTGATGTCCACGTGTTTTATACTTATGTGTTTGTCTTTTTCCTCCTTGCAGAAAACCTGTTGATGTGCCTGCCTGAGCCAGTCGTGTTCTGTCTCTTTCAGAGATTTACCGCTTTTGGAAAAACTAGATGCATTAACCCTGTGTTGGATAAATGGAAATACTCACCCGAATGCTGACCTGATCTCTGGAAAACTGGCCTTGAACATTGTCTGTGTTAGGATGCCTGGGTCGTTGACCCAGGGTTTTTGAGTTTATTATATTATTTATAATTTCTAGTCTTTGGGTTTTCGTTAGAGTCATGTCTTATGGTTTGTCTCTGTGTAATCCTTAGTTGCTGTCTCCCCTGTCTGCTATATCCCCCTGTCCAGTCAGTGTCTGTGTCTGCCCTGGTCCCACATCTCTGTTCCCTCTGTTGTAGTGCCTGCATGTGAGTCTGTGTCTTTTGTTCAGTCTGTGTTATGTGTTTCCTGTTTTACTTTGAAGGTCTCTGTCTTATCTCAGTGTGTTCAGCTTACGCTTCCTTGTCTCGTCAGTTCTGATTTGCCCCTGCTGTGTTTCCCTCCTGTTGTCCATTCCCTGATTGCTCCCTCTATGTATTTAAGCCCTGTGTTTCAGTTTGTCATTGTCGTGATTTACTGTTTATATAGCTGTGTGTTTTTTCAGTCCTCCGGTGTAAGTTTATTTTGATATTTCCAGTTATATTATATTTGAGTTTAACATTAAAGCGGTTTTGAGTTTAAGTTTTGCCTCCGAGTGTCTGCACCTTGGGTCCTATTCCTGCCTGCACACAGCCGTCACATAACAGTCTGTTGTTGTACATTCTGGAAACCACCATTAAAAACTCTTAAACCATTTTTATTTTGGGTGAAACGGCACTAAAATGCTCCTTTCACATCATCATGAATAATCAGTCATTCAAAATCGACTATTTTCAGCACAAGACACCATTACTTTTGCTTGTTTGTTTGTTTGTTTACCAGCTGCGTTGTTCCACACTACTGCAGCACCATATGACCATTGGTGAATTTTGACCAGATTTTGAAAATGTCATTCATAGGGAATACTTAGCATTTAATGTTCATTAGTTGTAAGTGTTATTCAAGATCATTTTTGAGAATTATTTCTGCCTTTGTGTCTTAATTTAGTTGATTTCGCTATGCATTAATAACACACACTCACCAGACACTTCATTGGGAACACCTTGCTAGTAGTGACTCTGGGACCCTCTTTTGCCTACAGAACTGTGTTAATTAGTTGTGGCATTGATTCAACGAGATTTTGCTCCATATTTATATGACAGCGTCACACAGTTTCTACAGATTTTTCAGCTGTGCATTCATAATGTGAATCTCCCGTTCCCCTACATGCTCTATTAGATTGAGATCTGATTACTGTGATGGCCACAACTCACTGTCATGCTCAAGAAACCAGTTTGGGAATATATGACATTTGTGATGTGGTGCATTTTCCTCTGAAAGTAGCCATCAGTGAGATTGACATGCTCAGAAACAATACTCAAATAGGCTGTGTGGTTTAAATGTTGCTCAACTGAGACTAAATGGGCCAAAAGTGTGCCAAGATTCTCCACACCGTTTCATCACTATCACTATCCTGAAACATTGATACAAGGAAGGACAGACCCATACTGACCCTACCATCCAGGGTTGGCAGTAAACCATTGAGCTGGATAGGCAAACAACTATGAAAGGTGGACATTGAACTTTGCTTTTTCTTTTTCTATTTTTTGTAAACCCTACAGAGAGTTGTGTGAGAATCTCAGCAGTTTTTGAAAAACTTGTCTGGCATGGAAAACCAGTCTGGCAAAAAACTAGTTGAACAGATTTGCCTAATAAATTCATTTGAATATTCTGCAGTATGTGACAGGATCTGTTGTTGTTAAGCTCTTATATACTTTTGTAAACACATCCTTTTTATGGTTTTTGTTTCATTTATAAACCATTTTCACATATTTGACTTCATGTGACACCTAAAGGTGGTAAACAGATTGTTTATATGATGTGCACAGAGGATTCGCCAGTACATACTGTGTTTACACTGGATGAGCTCTTAGACCTGGGCTCACTGTCACACAGAACCATTATAAACCTTTGTAAAGGTTCCAACTTTTCCAAAGAGGCTAATCAAAAACATTTTGATGAGGGAATAATGAATTATATTTCATCTGAAAAAAAACTGATGCACAATTCAAAAATCAAAGGCCAACACCAACCCAGAGTACACCCAACACACACAAAAATGCAGCTCTGCTTGTGACAGTTTCAGTTGTTGCAGCATTTTAATCTCTTTTGTGTTTACTTGCATCACAAAACTTGTGTTTTGCTGTCTCTTTGGGTTAATGCTGCATAATAGTTTGCTATTTTGTGCCTCTTTGTGATTGTATGCAAGCCCCCCCCCCCCCCCCCCCCCCAAACACTGAGCAAATATAAGAAGGTATTGATTGACTATATCATCCTGTATCTAGTTATTAAACTGTAGGGTACATGTGAGTCACAAAATTTCACAACTTTATAATAGAAAGCGGGCTGGTGTCCCCTGTAGTTAAGGTTAGCTCCGTTAACCAGGATGTATGAGCATTCTTGTTAGACAGCAACTTGTTCACCATTAATGGAGCGAAACAGAGAAGAGAAAGACGATGGTTTTAGGGGCTGCTGAGAGTGCCGTGGGCAATGAAAAGGCAGCAGTTCCGTTATTGGCGGTTACTCTCATTTGCCCTTATCATGAGCATGCAGGTTATTTATCACAGACAAGTTTCATGGATATGGAGTGAGACAGTGGCGCAAAGAGAGACGGACACTCCTCCTTATTGATAACCAGTGACATGTATTTATTTGGCAGAAACAAAGCATTCCTTGTGCTGATATATTTCATCATTTTCTGTTCAAAATACAGTTAAATTAACTAACAGGAAGTTTGTGGTATATTAATAACCATTACTTTTCATCACATTGTGCTAGGATCCGTTCTACCCTTTACTTCTGCTAAAAAAACCACAAAGAAAAAATTTGAATTGCGTTTAACTGAAAATTTTTAAACACCCTCCTGGTGGTCACTGGATATACAGTTGAGGCTTTGCTTCCCCCTTGTGGAAAAGGTGTGCACAGCAACACGCAGAGCACTCATGACCTGCCAGCACTTGAGTGAAACTGTGAAGAAGACCCCTAGTGGATCTCAGACTGACTTTGACTCAGCACTGTGCTATTTTATTTGTTTGGAGAAGAATAGTTAAATTAATCTAGCCCTTTATTCCAAAGCATTCATGGCATTAGTCTACGTGCTGGCCAACCTGTTATTAGTGGATGACCCACTGTACCTCAAAGCCACACAAGGAGCTCTTAGCATTATTAAAAGACATGAGTAATGCCAGTTATCACATGCGACTAAGAAAAATCAGGTCTTTCAACCCGGTTGGTGTTATTTTACTATTAGGTTATCTATTCTTGCTTCTCCACTCATAAAAGTTTGTAGTGTAAGTGGAGATCCGACTCTGGATCAGTAATATTTGAAAAATGGTAAGTTCTAATATCAAAATGTTATTCTCTATATATTATGGGTCATTAAAGTTGTTTTTGCATAGCATACAATAACAATGTCAACTTTTTTTGGGCAAATTTTCTAACATTACATGCAATAGCTGTTGTTGTTTTATAGCTGTTAGACGTTTTATGGAGGAAATTTTTTTTTTAGTGTGTCATTATTCTATGCTTTTTAAAATAATTTATATTTTTTTGTTTTGGGTAGAGGCAGGCTGGAACAGTGTGCATTTTTAAATGATAAAAATTAAAAAGCTGTACAATGAATATATCAGTTAAATTTAACAATAAATTAAATGTAAAATTAATTAAGGTTAAAAAAAACCCAAAACGTATGAGACTGGGCTTCGATGTAGGAGGAGGTTTAAGGGTGGTGGTTGTGCATCGACTGCATGTATTCAGTGAAAAACATTACAGTATTACTATTTCCATGTAAACTTAAGTTAACAAACAACCAAACTTAGACAACAAAACCCCACCCAGTTTGATAAGGGCGCCTTCATTGGCCCGCGCGTCTGTAAATCCGTTCCCTCTTTATTTGGCGCGTGCCATTGGTCGGCGGTGACGACAATCCTGAAACGTGCTCCCGCCCACCGAGCGGATCAAGTTTGAATGAACAGCAGCAGCCTGCTCTGGAGGTGGTAGTTGCATTTGCAGTAATTATTAAAAGTGTGTATCGTATCACGGGGTGAGCCTTTCGAGGATGGACATGAAGAAAAGAATTCACCTAGAGTTGCGGAACCGCACTCCGTCAGACGTAAGTTGGCCTCGCGGCTCGCTGTAATAACGCTTCACTCTCGGCTAATGGAGAATATTTCGCGTGATGCCTTGGCGTGGGGATACAAAGTTTCTTCCAAGTTAAAAAGATGATGGGGGACGTCGGGTCACATTGTTGCTTTTGCCGTCGTGTTTACAGCGGGCAGGTGCTCCGCGGGTCCGCTGCTTGAACTTTTTAGTGCGGCTCCAGCTTCACGTTTTAATGTGCAGTTTGAGAATGCACCACAGCTTCTTTTTTAATGCCAGCGGTATAAACAAGGCAAGCAGTGTGAGAAGCCATATTTGTAACTTTTGATCCACGAACCCCGCGTTGTCGGGATTCTTGTTTTTAGTCGTTGTCTGAGGCTCAGTGTGCATGCTTGGACTGGGAAATACGTTCACCTAAAAAAAAACAAAAAAAAAAAAACAGTTTAAGCCGTGCACTTGGCGCGTTGAGGATGCGAGCACTCAAAGTCGTGAACATTATCAGTGATGCATAAAGATCACAGCCTCGAATTATCGCCTTACAACTGCAGACCGCTGCTATAGTTGCACAAACCGTCCGGTTCAAGTCGTTTATGTCTGCAGGGAGCAGCTTTATACGCTGGGGGAGCCTGCAAACCTCCATCCGGAGTCACTGTGCGCACAGATGGCCGAAATAAAAGCGCCGTTACCGTGGACCGTTAGCGGCCACCAAGCTGCGCGAAAAAACCCCACGCAGAGATCAAAAAACGAGCTACGCCCGA
Source organism: Neolamprologus brichardi (assembly GCF_056152115.1). Lineage (NCBI taxonomy): Eukaryota > Metazoa > Chordata > Actinopteri > Cichliformes > Cichlidae > Neolamprologus > Neolamprologus brichardi. The sequence goes on from NC_142104.1 coordinate 28,735,898, forward strand.
CTCATTATCAACTGTCGTGTGGCTATTCACTCGTTTTCATCGGGATTTCTCGAAGCTTAGGCGTCCCAGCTCCCCCGGTGAAAACAGGGGGGGAAATCGTCGAGCCGCGCTGTTGCTCTAGTTTTCCAGAACTAGGACAAGCCGCCATTTTACCGAGAAACAAAGGCTATTCGAAATACACCGAAATCCCGTTCATTCGACACAAACGACGAACCAGTCATCATACCTTCGTGTTAATAGAGGTCTATACACACCATCAGTCCAATCGGGAAGTGTTTAGCGCGAGCAACAATGAAAACGTTTGCCTGGCAGCTATCTAATCGGCTTTAGCGGCCCCTCCTACTCACAAATGACCCTGTGCACGACTCGTAGGTCTGTTTGGCTCCGGCTTGTTTTGACTAATGTGCATCTGCGTCGCTCATAGCTCACGCGCACGTCTCTTATTGCGCTTTAAACACGGCAGCCGTACTTTATCGCTTTTTTACTAATGTGTCAAAAAAGCGAGATAAATGTCATATTTACGTAATGGAAAGAGAGTCAACGCATCGCGATATTTACAGCGGTACAATGCGCGCTGACCGCTGATGGACAGTGGGTTTTTTTATAGTTCCGGTCCTCACTGCTGATTGGCTGAGTCACGTTCAAGGCCGAGGTGAAATATCCGATAACAGCCCACCTGTGACCGCATATCACACTATTTAAATATCAGTGCGCAGGGCCAAAATTAACGCTGTTGCTGTTGCTACACTGAAGTGTGGCATCCGCCCAGTGTTGAGCTGGTTTATCTGTAGGAGGACGTTTGTTTATTTTCTTCAGATTTATTATTTTATTTTTTTTAAAAAAATGGTAAAATGAAATCAATTTAAATGTTTATATGTGTATATATATTTTTACAATTAAGAGCTGCTTCCAAATATTGTTGATACAATTTAAAAGTGTCAAAGACGAATGTAGTAATGAAAATAAAATGTGTCTTGAATTTACAAAAATGTATGGATTGTTGTTTGGTATGTGCTTGCTTTTTGTTAGCATTTTTTCCTGTCATTGCTGACTGCTGTAACAAAGCAACAATGTAATGTGTTGATTGGGATCAATGAATATGATATTTGCAGTTTGACAAATTCTAACCATTTTAATTTTTTGATTACGCTTCAGGTCAAAGAACTAGTGCTAGACAACTGTCGCTCAAATGAAGGCAAGATCGAGGGTCTAACAGACGAGTTTGAGGAGCTGGAGTTTCTAAGCACAATCAATGTTGGTCTGACGACAGTTGCCCACTTGCCGAAGCTAAATAAACTCAAAAAGGTGGGTGCTTTTCATCACGTGACAAATCTCTGTAGCTTCAGACTGTAAACTTTTGCAAGGTTTTGATTATTTAATTGACCAACAGCTTGAACTCAGCGATAACAGGATCTCAGGAGGGTTGGAAGTTCTGGCGGAGAAGTGCCCCAATCTCACACATCTAAACCTCAGTGGCAACAAGATTAAAGACCTCAGCACAATAGAACCACTGGTGAGTCCCAGAAATATTTGAGGGGGGAAAAAAGCACAACATGCAAAACAGCTCGTTGTTGTTTATCAAACTGGATTGTTTTTGTTTGTTTTTTGTTCTGATAGAAAGAACTGGGGACCCTGAAAAGCCTAGATCTGTTTAACTGTGAAGTGACAAACCTGAACGAATACAGAGACAACGTGTTCAAGCTATTACCCCAGCTCACGTACCTGGATGGGTACGACAAAGATGACAAAGAAGCCCCCGATTCTGATGCTGAGGTCTATGCAGAGGGCTTGGACGATGATGAGGAAGATGAAGATGGTATGTCCAAGACTATGTCGGGTCTCATGTATGTCTTTGCGCCGCTAATGCTGGCGTTTATATTAACTGACCACTTTCACCCAGATGTAGATGATGAGGAGTACGATGAAGATGCAGCACCGGGAGATGAGGAGGAGGAGGAAGGAGAGGATGAAGAAGAGGAGAATGAAGAAGAAGAAGAGGAAGACCTCAGTGGAGAGGTGAGATGAGAATAAATGAGATATGCTTTTTCTAATAGTTATATAAAAACGCTGTTGTTAGTACACCGTAGACTGGTTGCCATGGTGAATCCCGCCTCTCGTCCTCTGGCTTCAACTCCACGAGACCCGGAAGTGAATCATCTCACTAACTTTGCCTTGTCTTTTAACAAAGGAGGAAGAGGAGGATGATTTGAATGACAGAGAGGTTGACGATGAAGATGACGAAGGTGAGCAACTTCTCCAAATACATAATAAGTGCACACGCTTGATGCTATTCTTTATGGTGCACTGCTTTTGTTTTTCTTAACCTTTATGAATTAGCAAATTTAAATATGCCCTTTGGATATTTTACACATGGCGTTAACATGGAGAGATGCTACAGTTTCTGTGTCCACTATATATACACCATGTATAAACCATAGTAGTCACAGTGACAGCACCTTGTAGGTCGTAAACTCATGTTTTGAAGCCTTGATCTTCAGTATTATGGTTTTTGCAAGCTTGTCTTTTGGAGAGCCAGAAATGACTGTGCTTGGGACTGTAGAATGCTAAGTTAATGCTAAAAATGCTTAAACTTAGCCACTATGGCTAGCACGCTTTGTTAGCAAGGTGCATTTCAGAGTGTATTTGTATCTGTGCACAAATAGAGGTATTTTATAGTTAATGGAAAGTAATGTACAAATAAATATGGAGCTGTCCCCCCCAAAGCTATTTTATTATTACTTTCTTTAATTGTAATTTCATTATACTGTCGGAAACGGGTCTGTCTTGTAAATGTAGAAATAAAGGTTAAATAAAATAAATATAAGGACTGAATCCTTTAGGAGTTGGCCTCTAGTGGCCATTCAAATGATTTGCAGTTTTCACTCTGTGTGCTGGCTTCATATTGAGCCTCAGAGGGAGCTTATGTGTGCGTGATACAAACAAAACAGGGAGACAAGTGTGAAATGAGGACAAGGATAATATGTTTTGGTCACGTGGAGCTTTCTTCATCTGTAATGCTGTATTTGTCTTATAAATGTGACTTTTATTTCTTTTTTCTCAGAAGAAGAGCGAGGTCAGAAGAGAAAAAGGGACCTGGATGAAGAAGGGGAGGAAGATGATGACGATTGAGTCTTCTTTAAGCTAAGTTGTGAAATGTTTTTAACTTGTATCTCCCAGTCACTTCCCAACAGCCCCCATGTATTTTTTTCCCCTGAGTTTCATATTGCAGTAGGAGTGGGTTTTTTTGTTATTGGCCAGTTAGGTAGACGGGTTTTCCTGAAGGGAAAGAAAAGGTTACATTTGTGTACCTTTGACGCCCCCGTGTTCCAGTCTTTACTGTCCACTTTTAACTGCTTCGTGGACACCAGTTTTGTAATATCAAATAATAGCAAATATAAACCTTTTTGAGAGATGTTTTTGTTTCCTCACTGTTTGTGTAAGACCAATTTCTGATGTATTTTAAGACCGCCCCAAAAAGAGGGGAAAAAAAGATAAAATCAAAAAAAAAGAGTGCATGTCTAATACATTTTAAAGTCAACTACTGGATTCATGTATGGCTGTCCTCTCCTCGTCTTAAACTTATTGTTATTATTTTTTAATTGTATTTCTTTTCTTCTTCTTTTTTTTTCTTTTTAATGTAAGTTATGTGTTTGTAGTGTCACCAGTATGCCAATACTCTCTGCTGTCCTGGTGTGAAACTTCTGTCTGAACATGCACAGTGTGACCCTCACGGGACATATTTTTAAATCCTAGCAAAAAAATGTCTGCCCTTGTCAAAGCTGCTCCTCCTCCTCTTAAACCCTCAGCTTTGATAGTTCGGAAATTACGTGTTCTTGTAAATAATGACCAAATCTATTTTTTTGTATTCTCTTTGATGACGGCAGACATTGAACAGACAACTGAGGTGAAACTATGAATTGTAATAAGATATTAAATATGTATGCTGCTTTATCTAAGAATACGCAGTGTGAAATTTCTTGAATTTGAACATAACTTTGTATGCATCATCTTTCCATAAGGACAAAACATCAGAGCTCATTGTTGCTTTCTTTGCCCCCCCCCCCCCCCCATGTTCTTTTCTGTGACACACACAGATGGCAATGTTTGAATTTTGTGCTGGTGGTGTAGAGGAGTGCTTGATTTAAATGGAGGTTACAGCCACAACGTATGTGCATCGAAAATTTATTGTTGCAAAATGTAAACTCTGGAAAACGGTCAGCTGTTTGGACTTTGTTTTCCTCCAGTATACGCAATGGTCAAATTGGCCTACCTCAGTGATTTTTCACTACATGTTAAATCCACTGTCATCAGCTGATTTCTTTCTTTTCCCCTTCCATTCACTTCAATAAATCCCTTTTATATATGTGTTTGAAGTTTGTGGTCCTTGTACAACACAGTTTAAAAGAAAAAGTGTATACAGAAGTCCAGGGAGTGATGACAGTTGTCATTTTTGATCATCTACATGGAAAATCAAGAAAGAAATTTACAGAATGCTTTTTTTTTTCTTCACAATACTGAACTCGTAGTATGTATACGCCTACAGTACACTGCTACCATACTAAGCAAATCTAAGTTGGGGTTTACTTTGAGTGTGCAGCAGTAACTGTTTGGTCAAAAATGTCATGACTAAACAGTTACTTGACCCGTCTCCTGTCTGTCACTGCAGCTCATCGATCTGTCTACTTTCACTGTAGCCTTTTATTTAACACAGATATTTACCATTGTTCAAGTCTTCATTGTAAGGGCTCATCTTCTCTAGCGAAAGCTATGAAGCTTTGGCCCTTTATGTGCCTGCGATGATGTTATGAGGAAAGACTTGTGACCTTTAGTCCGTAACTCGCTGTTAACTTACTATTTCCATCCTTGTCATGCATGCAGTGGAATTTCTCGAGCTCGGCTCTTAAAATAGTGCCGATTAAATTCGAATACTCTCGAATGTAAAGCTGAACGAAAACCAGGTCTGAGGGTAAAACCGAGCGCAAATTTCTCCTGTATGTGCTGTCGGTACGGGTGGAGGAGAGGCACGTCACCTGACGTCTTGAAAGCAAAATTACACGGCTACAGACAAACATTTCTCAGTAATAGTAATATACTTGGTTTAAATGTCAAATGGTTGGTTATTATTCTAGTTTGCTCTTTTAAAAGTAGGAAATTATATAGCTTCATAACTTATCTGAAGTTACGCTGTTGGAGACAAAGAGCTAAGAAAAAATGATACCTTTTTAAGGTGCCGTTTCACACAAGTCTTGCACCATTTCCACCGGAAACATTCAGCAAAATCTATCGAGCATCACAATCATTACTTGCGCAGTGTGTCATACAAAAACAAAGGGATTAAGAAATATACATGTTATTAGCTAAAAAGGTAAGATGTGACAAATAATAAATAAAAGCAAATATACATTACCCCATCATCAAAATTAGCCCTAAAAACCAGTAACAGCCAGCAAAGCTTCCCTCGGATCCATGTCTCCTCCGCTGCGTCCCCATTGTTTAAATAAAGAGATACCTGAACAAAGTGAGCTATGTGCTGTCCTTGGGAAAAGACTGGAGTAGCTAAGTGTCAGTGTGACAAAGTAAATCTCTAGCCACTGTTTGTAGGTAATGGGATAAGCAGCCCGGTGGGAAAAACATGGTCCATGTCTGCAAAGCTCTCCTCGTCCGCCATTTTGAGATAATGTTGCAGCTCGCTGCAAACTGGGTCCGCAGCAGGGTCTAAGGCCTTGGGGAAGAAAAATAGGAGCAGTAATAGTCTTCTCCAGTTTTAACCTCAACATAAAAATTACAATTCGGAGGTGGTTTGGTCAGTACAGGACTTTTTTCTTTCTTTTTTTGCATGGTGATCAAGGCATTGCCACATGGACAAGAGGATAGGCAAAGTGAGATGAATACCTAGGCGGCGTGGAATAACACTTAACAGTTTGCTAATTATTTACATTTATAAAAACAGAAAATACCAAAATTCTCTGCATTCTATATCAGCGATTTAATGCTTAAGTAGCAATCCCTGATCTGTCATGCCTCAATACTTGTATTTGTCACTACTACAGTATTGCAGTATTTGGATCAGTTAACATTATCCAACGGTTACCATGTTATTGTGTGCACTACGTGGAACAGCAGGAAGAATGAAGTTATGATATAATGAAATATATCAAAAAAGCAGGGCGAAGGGCTCAGAAGGTTGTTGGAGGTCAGAAGTGGGGGGCAAAGGAAGCGAGGCTTTGCCAGTCCAGGAGTCTAAGAGGTCAGGCGTTGTTGGGGCTAACGTTCTTCAGGTTGTTGAGCTCGAGTTCCAGCTGGCGTATTCGGACGTCCTTGGTGGTCAGTTCCTCCTTCAGCCGCCGCAGCTCATCCTGCTGCCGGAAGAACATCCGCAGGAGCTGTGTGGAAAAGGTGGGAAACGCGTGGAAGAACATGAGCGCAACGATAGCTCTCAAAACAAGGAAAGAGGACATTGGCAGGATGAAGGACGGAACATTTGGTTTTAATGGCAAGTTGTGTAAGGCTGGGTTCATTCTCAGCTTTTTTCTGAAATCAATTTTACCAGTACATTATGCTCTACTCTTATGATTGAAAGCTGTGGAACAGCTACTACATGGACCCCATGAGCCAAAAGGTCAGACTGCTCTAAAAGCTTAGTTTCTGATTTTTTTTTTTTTTTTTCGATTCAAACTGTATGACAGTGGATATCCAAAAAATGGTCACCAAAGGCTTTTCAGTCTTACAAAGGGCAGCCAATCAGAAGAAAGCTGACTCAAAGGGCGAGCGCTAAAATAGCACGTGTCACATTTTTTCGGTTAATGCATGCATAATGCAATAAAGACGACTTTGAACTTAGTATTATACAGAAGAAAAGGAAAGAAATGCATAGAGATCCACTTTAAGTGAATCAGTTGTACAACAAAAACAAGTTGCGGTTCAGTTACAGCGTTATTACACTCCATTAGAGGCTGCAATTATCTTTTACACTGGTTTATATTAGATACTTGTCATCCTTCACACACCTCGTTCTCTGTCCTGGGTGGTACGTTCTCCAGCAGGTCGATCCCATTCACTACCACACTCTTCTTTTCCTTCACCGGGACCTTGAACACCACCTGGTTTGGCCGGTGGTAACCATCCTTCAGGGACATCAACACTGGGTCTGTTTGAAAAGCAGGGAGAAAATGAACTTTTCCCTGTGAAAACCAACACAAAGCAGCAAGAGGCTTCGGCCGTCCACAGATCAACACCAGGGAATCTACCGTTTATCCATGCACGTCTTCAGCGCTTCAGGACATCCACATATTCAAGTCTTTAGTTATTCTACAACATGATTAGGATATGGATTCAGTGCCTAAAGCAATTTCTAAAGTTACTAAGCTTTTGTTATCCAGACGTCATCAGTATTTCAGTATCAGCATTGGGTTCATTTGTTCTCTAAAAAAAATAGTACTACCTCAGCCCACGTCTACACACAAATAATGAAGGCACAACTTTCTTCAAATACAATTTAAATAATATAAACTAAACAATATTAGTTATAATAAAAACTCCTGTAGGTCATTATTTGATCTTCCAAAATGCCCATGAACCAAAAAATCTTCACAAAACTAAAAACCTAAATGTAAATAATACAAAATACTGACTGGAAAGCATTTCTTATTTTAAAAATTTCCTTTACAAAATAGTGACCATACTATAGTTTTAAATGCCGAGCATATCAAAATCACACTTGTGAAAAAAAACCCTGTCGATTTAGATTGATTCTGATTCAGTGAAACACGCGTGGTTGTAAGAACAAAATTGGCAGGTGTGTGGGTTTTGTGAATTGGATGGTAATTTTTGCAAATGCACATATTTTTTGTGCAGGGTAAGAATATTTCTGCACAGTGAACAAGGCCCACAGAGAGCAAACACAATGTGAAAAGGAAAGAACGAGACTTTCAAAACATACTTTTAACATCCTGAATTTCATTTCTCTTCGCTTGAATAATCAGACCGCATCTTATCTTTAATACCTCTCAGTAGCACACCACCCCAATAGTGCACTTTACCCCCAGACTGCCGGCTTGCTTGTGCTTCCAAGGATATTTAAAAGTAAAACGAGAAGCAGAGCCTTCACTTTTGTCTTTTGTCCTGTATTCCTCCTCTCACCTCTAACTGGTTGCGGCAGATGGCCCCGCCCCTCCCTGAGCCTGGTTCTGCCAGAGGCTTCTTCCTGTTAAAAGGGAGTTTTTCCTTCCCACTGTCGCCAAGTACTTGCTCGTGCTTGATTGGGGTTTCCTCTGTGTTATTGCTGCTTTAGAGTATAAAGCACCTTGAGGTGATTTGGCAGTATATGAAAAAAACGTAAATTGAACTGCATTAATGTTCACTTGGTTTGAGTTCTTATTTTAAAGCTCCACGAAACATGAACATGAAGAGCTTAGATGTTGTAACAGTTAAAATGGGGGGTAGCACCTTCATCTATCTGACTACTCTCCTGTTGAGCCAGCTTGGGTTCAGGGCAGACACTCTCTTTACTGTTATCAGATCAGTTGACCCAGTCCATTAGCCATGCTGCTATAGGCCTGGGTTCTTTGGGGACTGCCCATGAAGGACTGATCTCTTCTCCATCACTCCCTTCTCTCTTACTCCCCATGCGTTTTTATGCCACTATTAAGCACAACATTTACTTTGTCATCTCTGTCCTGTAGTTTGTGCTTTATCTTGTTTTTGTTTACCATCTTTCCACATTTCTCTCTTCACATTTCCCCCACATCAGCTGATAGCTGAGACCAGCTAAAGTTTCTTCCTGCTAAAATGGAGTTCTACCTCCCTGCTGTGGTCAGTTAGAGGGTTATTGAGGATTTTCTCCATAATACTCTTACTGTAGAAGCTTGAGATGACTATTGCTGCAAACTAGTGCTCACAATATAGTAAAGTTGAATGTTAATGAACTGGACTGGATTGCATCAATTAAAATAAATCAACTGTGGGGATTTTTTTTTTACCATGCTGGTGATAACACAAGCTACATGTTGTCAGTGCATGATTCAGCAAAACAAAAACACTCAGTGACTGAAGCTTGCTGTAAAATCTACATTAGCTTTGTTTACTTGTTAGAGGCAACCTTGCATGCAAGTCATCATGGAAATCAGTTGCAGCAAATAAATAAGATGCCGCTCCCCTATTAAAATGCTGCTTAACAAGCCAGACAAGTGCGTCTCTGACGGGTTGCTTACCTCTATCAATTCCGCTCAGCCACTCGCTGGCCGACAGGGCCGGTTCTGTTCCTGCCGTCATGGGGTAGATGTCCTCCTGGTACGTGTCTGACTGTAAACAAACATTTTCAGATGTCTCAGCAACCATTTGCTCAGCACTGCTGATTATCTCAACGTTCGGATGTCTTTGGTAAAGAGTTTTTATCTCAAAGAATTACATACGGTTTTGATAATTTTCCAGCTTTTGACTTTGAGATGCTCATTCACCAGTCTGCTTTTAAACACACGTCTTAAGTCAAATAAATGGCATTAGATTAATTATTCCTGTTCTTGTTTCTTCTTGCTCTGATTTTGTATTTGTATTCATCACAAACCAAGGTATTATAAGTCCAGTGTTCCCAAGAGGTGTTGGCTAAAATCTAACAGCTTTTTTGACTTAATAAATGCTGGTTATCATCTGCTGAAGATGAGACTGATAATAACAGAATGGAGTCTAATTTCATTCCCACTCACCCTTCTTGGCACAATCATGGAAATGGGCTCAATCAAACCCTTGAGGGTGACCAGTTTGTAGAATCGGTACACCTCGCAAGCTGTCACATCCATCCCGTGTTTTGGCATCACACCTGCAGACAGGAAAAGAGACATATGGTGACGGCTGTTTTGCCAACATCCCTTTCCTAGAATTCATGGTTTGTCTCATCAACAAGATACAAAAACAACCTGCTGCAGCGTGACATTGATGGACAAGTTAGTGAAGCTCTTTAAGTCTTTTTGAGCAAATTTCCAATTCGGACACCTCATTTTTATTTTCTTCAGTAAATACGATCCTTTCAGCTACGCAACACCGTTTTTAGAGGAGTGTTGAGGGCTGAGCTCATTTTCACAGCGATTCATTCCACCTCTCCGTTTCTAAAGACAGTTAATGACTGGGTTAGCATTTTTCTTTCTCCTCTGGCAGGACAGATCAGATACTGCTGTTCAGCAACTGGCTTACCTAGTCCTTTCTGTGGGGCAGGGGATCGGAACTCCATTAGGTACTGGATGTACGGCTTCTCTGTGGTGATTTCAAAGTAACGGATGTTGCCGTCCCCCTGCCAGAGCAACAGAACATGGTCATTACCTCTGAGCAATTGAAGCTACATCTTTTTTGCTGCTGTGCTCTGATTCCCAGAACAAGCAATGCTTCTCAGACTTTTACTTCCCATTATTACTCAAGTTAAATTGAATATACATATATATACATATATATATGTATATATATAAACTACCCTTTAAAAATAAATCATCAATTCCAATCACAGTCATCCAAAATGTATTAGATATGCAATAAATGAATGGTAAACACAGTTTTTAGACGACTTTTGCACAACTGTAGGGACATCGGGACTGACCTTGCCTGCCAGATACAACATGTGTGTGTCAGCATCATAGAAGGGAAACAACAGTCCTGAGAGCCCGTCTATGTCCTCCTCCACTATCGGCATGGACAAATCCTCCTAGGAATAACAACGTATACAAACATTGTTTTTACACACACACACACTTGATCTACCTGCTGTGGCATTGTATGCATGTATGGAGAAGTGTTGTCTGACCTGATCCCAGAGAGCGATCTGCCGAGTGTTCCAGCGAGAAACCCCTGTGGTGAGCAGCCGCTTCATATTGCCCAAGAACACAACTCGGTTTACGCGGTGGTTCTTGCAGCTGGCTTGCTGATGGAGCAGCACACATAGAGAGAGTGAGGCAACATACACTTGCAAGGAAGTTAACACTCTAATATGTTAACAGAATATTCTTGTGACAGTAGAAAGCAGAGCGTTTTTGAGAAACCACTAAAACATGTCAGTTTATCGTCATCAGCCAGGTCCGCCTCACCTGAAGGACTCTCCCGGAGCGTGGCTCAATGACACGCAGCTTCTTGTCTTTGCAGCTGGTGGCCAGCAGACTGCCGTCTGTATTGAAAGACATGCTGAGGATGACGTCAGTGTGGCAGTCGATCATTTTCACCGGCTCGCCTATCTCCAGGTTCCAGATGAGGATCTAACGCAGTCGGGAAAAATAGTTTTGGTGGAGCTGTTAGAGGGCTGCTGTACTTCAATTAAAGTGATCATAAGTAGAGATATAACTGTGTTTGTTGGGGGCGTTGCCGTGTGGTTTTTGTACCTTGTAGTCGTAGCCTGCACTGAAGAGGATGCCGCTGCTGGTGGGGTGCCACTCGATCAGACCCACCCGTCTGCTGTGACCGTACAACTCCAGCACAGCTTCCATCATGTTGCGCCTCAGGCCGCCCTCTGGGATCTCCCATACTCGCACCTGCAACATTTACCAACGCACACCGAGGTTGTTACTGGATACACAAATATACCTACAGGTTTGCTCATTCTCACAAAACACGATAACAAGGGACAGTTTTATTATTCTGCTTTTGTTAGCAATTTATCAGGACTACTGCGTGCTTTCACAACACATGAACTCTAAACCACAATCAGGAGGACACAGCTAGAAATCATCTGATCAGAAATAGCACAAGCTATCAATGTAGCCCATTGCATTAGGATTAGACCGGATTACTGCTATGGATAGAGGCTCTGTGTCAGACCAGATCAGATTATCTTTGAACATGTGAAAGTACTACACAGAGCACAGTGCTACCAATGCTGTGCAGTATTCACTAGAGTAATGTAACAGGTACATGTATCACAAAAAAACAGCCTGTAGGGTAACAGTGATTGCTATTTTATATTGTGCCTAATGTCATTAATATAGCAAGCTACTGAAAAGCTAACTGATGTTTGCCTATTTATTTGTCGTTTTCGAACCTCACAGCAGCAACAACAGCACACACCGTAGGATCGGATCAGAAGCTCATGTCCAGTACAAACCGTATGAATCAGTAACCTCTGACCATATTAAACTGATGACCCATTCACCTTCTGGACTAGTGGCTGTCAACCTCAGCATTTAAGCACATACAAGACGTTTTGTTTAGAATCTTAAAAGTCATCAACTCATAAAAATGGGAGTTAAAAAGAATAAAGTGGATCACTTACTGAAGTGTCCTCGGAGCAGGACGCTATGATGTTTTCACAGAAAGGGTTCCACTTGATATCCAGCACGTTGCCATTGTGGCCGCACACTTTCGGGTGATGAGAGTCCAGGCGGCCAGACTGAAAGCACGTACAACATGCAGATGAAATGCATACAGTACATCACTGCATAAATGAAGAGGTATTGTTTGCAATCACATCACTATAAAGGAATATTACTGGAAAGAATCAGAATCAAAATCATCAAAAACTTTAGTCGAAACAAAAGACATTTTAAAGACAATATTAAAGAATAGTATTAATTTTTAGACAACGTTACTAAGCAGAACTCCTCTTTGCTCTTTTTGATGTGAACATGAAAGACTCACATCAGTGAGATGTCTCTATCACTTCTGAACAAAGCAAAGCAAACCCGGTTATTGTACAGGGACAACCGAGGCACATTATTATTATTACTGCAATAACCTACAGAGTCCACAGAGGGGCACTGGCTCATAACAGCAGATGACAGGAAGCTCTTCATATCGGTCATGATGTCATGAATGTTTGATGTCCACTCAATCCACTGACCTCTTTCTTGATTTCCTTAGAGATTTGCTTAAGAGCACTGGGTCATGCACCTGTGAAATCCCATGTGCGTCTGCATGCACGGTCCTTACTGAACCCTTAAGACTTATTTTGGAGGCATTGCCAAGCTTTAGCAAAATTTTCATAATAAATATCTTTGAGAATGCATTAAATGGAAATTTCAAGCTATTTCCTTGCAAACCTTTCCCACCAAAATGAAAACAATAAATGTAATTTTGTTACAACAGGAGATAAAATATTGAAAAAAAATTTAAGATTCACGGTGAAGCTTAGATTTAAAGAATTCTTTGTCTGTGTGAATGCCAAATTTGTTTAGCTGTAGTCAACCAGCTCAAAAAGAGCAAAGCACGAAGTCAACCCGGGAAATAAAGGTAAGTTTCAAGGTAACACACAGTGAGGGCTTTGCAAACAAATCAAAGAACAAGAGCCAAAATCAGTCTCCGGCAGAACACAGCCACCGTGAAGCTGAACATCCAATCAGTCAGCATGAGAGAAGAAATGACTAAGCAAGGCAACTTTAATAAACACAGCTAACTCAGGCACATCAGGAGTTTATAATTAATTTAGAGCACTGGGGTAATAAAATCTCCCCTTGAAAACTCCCCCCCCCCAAAGAACAATGACAAGCTGTGCCAATATAAGTTCTGATGACACATTATTATTAGGGAACTTTCATCATTAATGAAACAGGATCTGAGGGACTCCTTATTTGGGTGGAACTAATTACCTGCACAGAACATAACGTCCGTTGGGAACGAGAGGGTTCAGAGGCTCTAAGGGGTATTATAAGGAATTACATTTATAATGGGACATAAAATGAATAGAACAGACTTTTCACAGCTTGGATTTCACCCTCAGTTTTTATCTTTCTACCACGCATGAAATTTAATATAACATTATAAAATAGGCCTCGTTAGCTGCAAACCACCCGCTAGACTTTATCGGACAGGAAAGCGGCTCGGCCTGCGTTAGGCCTGATGGTCTTTAGTCATTTCCCGAGGCTGTGGCACATACGAGCACTTTCTGAGAAGAGCAGATGTGCTGGCCAGGTACCAGCATCTCCAATACGCCAGCGGCACCACGCTGCGGTTGCTGCAGACATTTATCGAACTGTTATTCCCAATAAATCTTTACTAATGCGACTTACCACTGCTGCTCTGTCACTGCAGCAATACTAACAGCTGACATCGAACAGAGTCATGTTTCCAAAATGTAATATGGTTCCCCCGATGAGAACGAGGAATTATGTTTCAGTAACAGAACAGGACGAACTCAGCCATGGTGACACTGTTCTATAAACCTGATATTTTTATATATACTCTGTGGCGCATCTCCCATGTGCCTTATGACACCTCAACCAGCTGAAGTGAACCTGCTGAGTCACGTTTAACTTAGGTGTGGTATCTATCTATCTATCTATCTATCTATCTATCTATCTATCTATCTATCTATCTATCTATCTATCTATCTATCTATCTATAAATGCATCAATATTATGCATATATCTGCTGGTAAAATATTAGCTCAATGACTTTATCAGAGAAATTCCAACCAATAAAAATCCTCCACACGCTGCATCATACACAGTAAAGCAGTAGTAATAGGAATAATAGTATGGTGATTCACAACGCACCACACCCACTGCAATTTCCTCTTTGTCTGAGGTGATGAAGAGGTGTTTGTGACCTTGTGTGTCATTTTCAGAGCCAGGCTGTGTGCCAGGTGGTGCCAGCAGTAGTCCGTCCACTTTCTAGCGACGCTGTCTGAGGGGCAAACATATGGCTGTCTCGCCAGCTGTCATCATAATATGTCTGCCATGCTCATACCTCACCATTAACCAAACCCCTACAGATTGATCTGTTTATCTAACAGAGGAGCCAGAGCTTCATTTTGAAATAGTGTGGGTGCCTTTTGTGAAGAAGTAAAAAATAAATAAATAAAAAGTTTATTTTTCCTGTGGTAACCATGTAATGGCCCCTTTCATACAAACAACAGCACGTGCCATCTTATATATGCTGCTTCATTTTAGGTGAAGCCTATAAAATAAGATTGAAAACACAAAATAAACTTCATGTCTGTCTTCCTGTCTTATGCAAGCATTCACACAGTTTGCTGACTTGCTGTATTAAGTGGAAGATACAGCATTAAACAGCAGCCTTCATCACACAGAAGCTGTGCTGTTGCTGAATATGATAAATGCCACTTGTGAATTTATCCACTCAGCGGAAACCTGAGCAAACGCTCAAGTCCAGTACTTTCATTGTAGGAAGAAATCTATTAAGTTTTAGCTGTTGGCTGGGTTTTTACACACAGCAGCAAAAGTACAGTGGGGAAATACAAGTTTTGGGTTGTTTGATTTTATTTTATTTTGTTACTGGAGATTCAGATTCAAAAGATTTAGATTATTGCAATTTTCCCCCAGGTTAATAATTAAAAACATTTCTTTCCTGTCACAAAATACAGTTTATATAAAACTGCTGCCAAATTCATTTTGATGTTCACTGTGTGTGAATTTTCTGACTCACGAGACTTCCTCTTGGACTGACTGACTGGACTGAAAAACATTCAGCTCTTTCTTTTAGTCACTGAAATCTGTCAGACTTTCTCTTTCCATGTGTAGAAGCAACCTTCTTTCTTTCTTTCTTTCTTTCTTTCTTTCTTTCTTTCTTTTCATTTTATTTTTGTGTTCACTGAATCACTTTCCTTCCTTGAGAAGCCTAAATAAACAGAGCTGCACAGACTTCTGAGACACCCCTGACTGTTATCTACAGCTTCACCAGTTTGACTAATGACTAATGAATCTACCTGAAGCAGCATGGATAAACAAAATGATAACATCTTGTCCTAATTAAATTTATTGGAAATAAAATACTTATATTAACAGACAAAACCAATCACTTGAAAAAATGATTCTGTGCACTCATAAAAATGAAGCAATTATTTGGAGTAAAAAGCAGCTGAATTATATAAAGTCAAAGGTTTATTTGTTCAAATAATTAAATATTATGGAAAACGTGCTTGGTGTAAACTGATTACCAAAGATTCCGTTAAATGTAACATTTCACAGTGTACCTATGTAACAAAAAGTGTATATAAAATAAAAAAATGTATATATATGGTGTATATAACCCATATTTTTAAGTTTATCTATTTATATAACAGCAGATCTGCAGAACTTTACTGGACAAAAGTCATGAAATGCCTTGTTAAGTGTATGTGCACATTATGTACTCGATACATCTGTATATAAAGTTATGCATCCTGGCAACAGTGGATTGCTTCAGTTTTCATCAGCTTTGGACTTTCCAAACCTGACGATCAATGGACTTGATTTATTTAGAAATAGCACTCTGTGGCTCTGTCGACCAGTTCAGCTGCACTTTACATTCACACATATCCAGGCTCATATAATAGATCTACTTAAATACATGTAATGACAGGTGTTACGTGCATTTATGCTTTATTTATGACCAGAAAAGAAGATTCTAATAGGAAACAAAGTTGGAGCCTTGACAGTCATCGAAACAATGTTTCAAATAAATAAACTACACCACTGACTTCTTTCATTTTCAAGGTGGACACCCAAGATTTGTGCAAAACTTGACCACAATCTCCCCTTCTCTTCCTGTGTTAAGGCACTAAATAATCACCAGAAAAATCAACCTTTGACCTATTTTGTATAAAACATTATCAGTGCATTATTAAACCGAGTTGCCCCTGAGATGTGACCTTCACAAAACCGGCAGCTCAGAAAGCATAATTACCTCTGGCCAGTGCTGTGACGGGTGAGTATGCATAAAAAGCATGACATCATCTGAGAGAGTATCTAATAAGCTAAACAAAAAACGCCCACATGCACACACAGACAGTCTTTTTCCATGACTGAACACGTTAGCTCATGATGATGTGACGTAAAAGCTAGCTGAAGTCTCAGCTTCGGACAGCAAAACTGTTGCTTACTGAATGCTTCTACTGCCTGATAACAACCAGACTTGACCCTGCTTGGCAGCCAAGAGCTTTGTAAGCACCTTGGCATGGTCTCTATTAAAGAGGCAAAGCACTCTGTAAGGCCCACAAAGCCATCTAAAAATGTGAATGACATTCAAACTAAAACATCTCCTTATTGAAAAGTTACACTGAACTCACACAAACACACAAATACACTATCAATTGATATAAAGCTGGAAACAACTGGGATGCGACTGAAGACCCCAAAATGATCATCAGAAAATTTTATCAAACCCAAAATAACCAACACACATAATATGTGGGAACAACTTTCAGTCAAATTTACATGAAAACATGTTATTAACTAACTTTTTCACTTTCTTACTGCTGCTATTTACCATTGCTACTCAAAGCAGGACTAGCTTCGTATCCTGTATATCCTACAAAAAGTAGTGATGCACGGTCTGTTTGCTAAGTGTGAAATGAAATATCATTGAGAACAGGCACAAATTTCCCATAATAAGAAAAGGAATTTTGAACTTTCCAGCACAGCAGAAACCTTTTGTAGTGTTTATAGGCAATATCACTATGCCTTTATATTGTGCTACTGGCAGCACAACACAGTTACAATGCTGGCCTTAGATTCTGGCTTGAATATTTAAGGCCGGCGTGCTTTGCAGTGGCAGTTAAACTCTGTGCTTCATTTGTGTGGAAAGAGCTCTGCAACTTGCCGATTTCACTGTGCAGTCAAAGAAGATTAAAGTAACAGAAATTTTATAGAGCAAGAGAAAAAATGCATACGAATGCAAATTTATCCTGCAAGAATTTTTCTTTAATTATGAGTTACTCACGCTATTATTTGTGTTTTATTCGGTAAACTTTACTCATTTTTCTTATTCTGAAGGATATAGGAGCAAAGAGCTAATTCAGTGTTACCTGGGATACAGGTATAACAATGAAAGAGCCTCCGCCGGCACTCTCTGTGACGACTGCCAGGAACTTGGAGTTGACGGCACAGAAGTGGTTGTCATGGACATTCTTGGTGATGGGGATACCGTCGAAGCAGTGCTCCCGGTTGGCTACTTTTCCATAGACATTTCGAAACTTGGAGCTTCGGTACGTCGGACGCCATGACATCTGAAAAAGAGAGATGTGTCACAGATAAACAATCTGAAAAATCAAAGATGTTATAAAACGCAATGATATAAAACGGGGGGGGGGGGGGAAGCCTCACATTTCAGGAAACTAGTTCCAGTGAAGGCAGTAATCTGATAAATAACATGATCTGTTTTGCGTCTAATTATACTAAACGATTGTCTGATGTCTACACTAGAGTTTTGTTGCGTGAAATACTAGTACTGGTTTGTAAATTAATAATTGGGATGCATCTGTGTTTGTTTATGGATGCAGTTCTCTGACGAAGCTGGCTAGCATTAGCTGAAAACCTAGCATTTACCCTTGTTGTAGAATATGATCACTTCTAGCTAAAAAAAAAAAGATGGTATTGATCATAATGATAGATGGAGAGGCTTCAAAAAGGACAGCTTAAAAGCTAGTTAATCAGGATGATGCCATTGTTTATATACAGTCTATATAAAAAGAGAAGAAGACAAATGTAAATAGAAAATGGAAAAAATGTCTTATTTTGGTGATTAGAAGCTAGAAAACATGCACGCATAATTATGATTGTGATTGTGTCAAAATTCCCATCTTCCAAGCACAGTTGCAGGGTGGGCTGTCCCATCTGTGCACACATGATAAGAGTCACACATACAGTTGTGGGAAATCATCCAAACTGGTCATGGGTGTGAGACTTTTGAAGGGTGAAAACTGGGTGAAAATGTTTTCATGCTACTCCACGCTGCCACAGAGTCAGTGATTAACGCGTGCAACAAAACCAAACCAAACTGAATCTCAGTCAAGAACAAAAATCATTCATTTATGACAAACACACCATATTCTATTGTTTGTCACTCTATTTTTGGTTCAGATGGATCTTGTACAACAGAATAGCAACCATTGTTTGCAGCTGCTGCTCACAACAAAAGAGAAGTGGTTGGGCTTGACTCAAGATGCTTCTTTTGTTTGCCACTTCACCACAAGAATGCACTGGTGGAGTGCTTGAGTTTTGGTATGGTCTGGCTCTGCATAGGGATTTAACAGTTGACTCAGCCACGGGACAAGGATGTTAAATGACCTTTGACCCAACGGGACAGAAGTTGTGGTGAATGAATGTGGCTATAGAATTTCTTTTAAAAAATTCTCTGAAGGGAGATCTATTCAAAGACATATTTTTAGTGACACTTAATTGAGACTATATCAGTTTGTGATGGGGACTGGAGGAAGAGAATTTATGACCGCTGTCAGATCAGTGGCTGCAATTCTGGGTGACATCAGGCAATCCTCTATTCAGCATTGTTCTGCGGATAAGGAGGGGAACTGGTGGGAGGGGTGTATGCATGCAAATAGAAACATGCCCTGACCATGCCGCTACCGCTGTCTTTTCCTGTTTCTCACTGGACAGCAGAAGTAGCATCCAGGAGGCTATAGTGTGGCTGACCTCCATCTCCTCACTTCAACACTCAAGATAGTGCATGAATTATACCCCGTATAAATCAAACCTATGCAGGAAAAAGACGTTTATTTTATATTACTAGTTTTTCTGTGGGTTACTGTGGTTTAGCTGTCCGAGGCAAGCAAATATAAGACAAAGAAGAAATGCTTAATCTTCTCTAAAACCATAAACCGTCCGAGGTGTTTATTGATGCTAGATTAGCTATGTGAATCTGTACCGGCAATACAAACAGACCCAAAAACCCAAATGGTAATGGTAAATGTAAAGCAGGTGAAATGTTTCTCACTCTTCATTCTCACACTCACACACCAGTGGAGGCTGTGCTGCCATGCAAAGTGCTGGCTTGTCATTGGCAGCCACTGCAGGTACAGCGTCTTGTGCTAGGACTGTGGCTGTCGTGGGGAACGAGCCACAGGTTTAAAACAACACCTTTATCACAGAGCAAGCTGAACAAACTGCTCTACCCCTTAAACCACATGTACTGTCTAAAGAAACAGAATATAAAGAAAACTCTAAAATGCAGGCATGAATTTTGCTCATATCATATTCAGGAGTATGAAAAGTAAAACATTTATTCTTTATTTAACATTTTGAAGACTTGAAGACTTGTTTGTTGCACACGAACATTCAAATCCCTTTAATTCCACCTCAAAAAAGCAGTTGTCTCCAAGAACTTTACATTGTTAAGTAAAGATCCGACAATATTAGGTCTGTGTAAGCTCAATAGTAGCTGCTTGTTAAAGAATTAATGTGGAACAGAAGAGCAGCAGAAACTGGCCTAAGGGACAGTTAGAGGAGAGTCGTCCGCTTTGAGCTCTCTTTACAAGGATGCTCATTCATCGGTCCCCGGCGTATGGCACAGAGAGGATGTCTGTCTGAGCGTGTTTGTGTCTTTCTTATCTCACGAGGGTTTGCGGCACACCAGCTCACACGCAGATCATGAGCAGAGCATGCACATACACAGAAAGACAGCAAGTCAAGAAATGATTTGGTATCCATCATATCACAAGACTTGTGGGTTGTGAGCATGAGTTCTTCTCGTGGTACGCACTGTGAATCCTTCAGGACTTTGCAGACTTGCAGATTTTCACAATGTGAAGGCTTTTGTGCCACGTTTGAATCATATAAACTTCACTTTCACTACTTTCATATTTCATTAACATCACATATTTTAATTCCACACCTGAAAATGTCGCCTTACCTTACAAGTGTCCTTATAATGACACTCCAGTCACAGTGTTCCTGCTGCTTTCTGAGATTGCAAGCATCCACCCTCCTATCCACACAAGCCGCAGGACCTTCTCTCTTCCTTCCTTCCCTTTCGAATGTAAGCTGGCGGCCTGTGTCTACTCTACCTCCTTCTCTCATGTTTTTCTCAGCCCTCCCCTTTAAAATTCACTCTTCCCACCCTCTTCTCCTCCTACTAGCACTGATAGCTGCAGGGCCAGCACCCCCCCCCCCCCCCCCCACCCCCCTCTTCCTCTTACCCTTCTCTTCCATCCTGCCACTCAGTCAGCCCTCTGCATCTCTTTCTGTGTCCACTACAGTTGAAACTCCAGCTCAGGCAGACTAGCAGAGAAGTACCCATTCATCCTCTTTCCTTTCCCACCCACTGCTTGTTTGGAATCACAAGGCCTTTCTGGCTGATTCCCAGCAACGCTTACAGTTTTTCAGCCCTAATATCTTTTTCCTTTTAATCTCCTTTCTCCCAACTGTGGACTTTGTAGCTAACAGAAACAGTAAAATTCAATCAGGAATTTTGCGTAAAACTTGAAATATTCACAGACAAGAAATGTAGAAGACACCACAATTAAACAAGTCTTCAATGAAACAGTTACATGCAGCTTATCTAGATATTTAAGCTCTAGCTCTCTTCCACAGCATGCCTTTTTTCTGTCACAGCAGATCGCCGCCCCTCCCTGAGCCTGTTTGTGCAGGAGGGAGTTTTTCCTTCCCACTGTCACCAAGTGCTTGTCACATGTCCAAAATGGCCAACACGTTAGTGTCACATGGTTAGTGGACATCTGACTACAAAAACCTGATTGTGAATTAATTTAATATTGTTTTGTTTTTGGCTGCAACAAACCAGTTTTACTTTCTAAATATGCCATGTCAGCATATAACTGGTAACTCTGCAGAAAAACAAACAGCACTTTCCCACCTTACATCACAAGCAGCTGTACTTTTTGGGGTGCGGGCTGTATTATGGCGTGAATTCATCTTAATCTTTTTTACATACTATGTTTTTCTGCTAGGTTACTTAATGTACTTATATTATAATTATTTTTTAAATTTCCTGTAACAAACTAAAAAAAAACCAAACATATTATAAAGTGCCATGAATGGATTACTGGGTGGTAGAGTTAGATAAAGTTATAAATGATAAATGTTGTTGGACAAAGATTAAAAAAGAAGAAGAAGAAGAAGAAGAAGAAAGAAGAAAGATTATGGCCCATTTAAGTTGACTCTAGCAGGAGAGATGATTACATTTAAAAAGTCTTTTCTTCAAGGGTTTTGTTTTAACAACACTGACAGACTTAAAAAATGTCTGTAACCTACAGAATATTTAAGGATTTAATGGAAATAGAGATAACTGTGCAAGCTTCCACTCTTTCACTACATACACCCTCTAAAAGGCCAGTTCGATACTGAAGCAGGTGTTGTAGTGAAAATTGCCTCCCTCGATGATTGTCTGTGTATCTGAAGTGTGGACGGGCCCCTTCGGGCTCAGTGTGAAAGAGACATCCAGAGGCTTCTTAGTTTGGTGTGTGTTCGTGTGAGCATGTTGTGCTGGTTTCTGCACCTGCATCCATGCCTGACCATTTGTTGTCTATTTGTACCAGTATACATTCAGTATAGTGTTCATAGCTGCAAGGCAGAGCACTCCAGAGAGAAGAGTGTGTTTATTGAGCTTTTTACATGTTGCCTCAAGACAATGCTGCTGCTCTCTGTGCGCACCAGACCCCTCTTGTCTTTCTGAGGGTTTTTTTTTCCCTCATATGCAGTAGCAGATTTTTGTTTCTCAGTTAAATAGCTGCCAAAATCTGAAACTACTTGTCTAACTGCTACATAAAAACTCTTTTGAATATTCATTTTGGCCTCAGCAGTAGTGAAACGAGCAGCTCTTTGACTCCTAATAAGCCCTAAAAAGGAATTCATGCAACACTAAATCAAATGACAGGGTTCAAATATTCCAATCAGGATTTTATCAGCGTTGGTGCCAAATAAGGAAGTAGAACCATCTGCGTTCCCATTCAGGAGACACAAAAGGGAAATCCACGGGGAGATTGCATGTCCTGTCACTCAGACGCACTGAAGCCCTGTCAAGCCACCGTGTCACGTTTGGTCTTTTCTTCCTTTCCCTTGGCACTGACACTGTACAGTCATTTATGATGATTTCCCATCTCTGCGAGGAGCAAACTCCACAAAAAGAGAGCTTTACTATTGGTTATTTCAGCCAAAATGTGTCTCAGCGTGAAGTGGGCTCTCTATTTCTGAGTCACACAGGAAGTATCACAGCTTGGCTGAAAGTGCTAAAATATTTTCTACAGTGCTATGGCGATGCCTGATGGGACAGTTGAGGTTATAAAAAGGCCTTTGTGTGCTGTGAAGCTGCAGATTATTGAAGCAAAGTATTTCCATTTTACACGCTATCAGCTGAAAGTCCGCATCATTGGTTGATGTTAATCTTCTTTACAGCAGCAGTGCTGATCCTAACATTGCCTCGTGCAGATTTTCTTTCATGTTTACGACTGAAGCTAAGCTAGTTGCGTAAGTAAAATAATACGTTTGAGTACAAACGCACATCCTCTCCCACATTCTGATCTAACAGAGATATTTTGGAATCAGTAAACAGTTTTTATGAATACTTCTTCCAGCATAGAGTTAATTCTGATTATTTTGCTGGACTTGCATTGCATTGAGTCAAAAGAAGTGGGATTAGCCTGGTTGCAGAGGCTCTATATAAGGAAGGGCATCAAGTAAATCAAGCTGAAAACAATGGCTACATTTACTTAAAGCTTAGCATTGCAATAATAATACTAATTATCGCTGTTTTAAAAGCCAAAACTGGATAAAAATCCTCCATATAAACACCAGAATCACAATAAACTGTCCCAAATTGATTTAGTCCAGTTCAGATGGGTGGACTACATCTTTTTACTAACTGAAGAATAAAGAATAAATATACTACCATGTAAACCTAATGACCTAAATGCAAAAGGACATAATTGTTTCCCTTTTCCCACAAACAGCAGCTTAGAACAGCAGCTAGTGCCAAACAGCCATCTTCAGAGATCTGATCAAACACAATGCAGCGGGAATTCTGGTGTCTGTTGGAGGCCTATGCAAAAATTCACAAGCACCCCTCTAACCAGCTTTCATCACAAATATTTGATGAATAATCTGACAGCAACGAGGTCAAACACCGTCCTATAAAATGACAGGTAAAACTAGAAATGGCAGAGATGACAGGTATTTTAGTAACAATGCCCCAGGGTGAGCTGAGTGGTTACGAAGCGCTAATATTGCAACTACTCGCTTCTAGATTCACGGATCTGTCACATCAGCCAGCAGAGCTGAGACACACTCTCTGCTCTGCTAAGTTAACTAATGTTAAACATCAAAGTAAATAAATGAAATAATGTAAAGCTAGTGTATTGTTATGTTATTCAAGTGTCTCTCCCCCACATTTAAGGCCAGACTAGCAGGACTTAGTTAGCATCATATTTAACCCTTATTATCTGCTCTATTTTCCACTGTCTTGCTTTTTTTCCTTTTCGTGTCTTTTCTTTCTTTTTCCCCTCCCATAAGGATAACGCCTCTTCATTGTTGTTATTGGGTTTGTTTAAATAAAATCATGCGCGCCACTTACAATGAATAGTGGGTCCCCCTTTGGGAAGTCAGCTCTTGTCTAACATCACCTCAAATTTCGCACATTTCCAGTGCTGTACTTTAAGGTTTGACAGCCCTCGGAGCCCCACACAAGCAGTTGCCTGTCTTGCCTGGTAGCAAGCATTGCTGTTGAGCAGATGGCAACAAGAGCTACAATAAGACAGTCACCGAAGATGAGTGCAGGACTTTTTCATCACTTTTACATGCGTGTAAATACCTAACTTTATTATATATACAGATCCAAAGTAAGCAGTTGAATCAAAATCCCAAATGAAAATATGTGCTGTCAAGAAATGAGAGGTTAGCTCCTCATTCCTTTATGGACTTGCAAGATACTATAAGCACACTGACATGCCAAATAACCTCAAAACGGAATTATAATATATGATGCAGCCAGAAAAGCACTGCAAGCACTCTGATTGTTTTCACAGGAGTCATAAATGCAAAGTTAATTTGAAGCATCACACCTACAGAAGCAAAGGAAGGGCAGAGGCAGCAGCTGTGAGCGAGGGGCAAATGGAATAAAATAAAACAGAACAGAATAGATTTAACACACCTGCTCCAGCAGCCTAAAGTGAATTGGCCCATCTGGAGTTTTTGTCAGATTTTCCAGATGGCCTGTTCAGGAATGTTGGAAAGCTAATCTTTTATTTGAGCCTGCATTAATTTCAATCAGTTAAAAAGAAGGGTCACAGGAGCTGTTGGAACTCACTGGGTCCCATTTATCTTGCTCATTAATTTCTATTATATCATTTCAAGAGTTTCTCAGAAAGTGAAGAATACAGATTAAAGCATCAGCAAGACTCGAGGTTTGGGCAAAGGGGCAAAATATTCCCATTTTTCATGTCAGCATTTCAGCCAATAGTAGCTGGTGTATCCACGAGGTGGGGTGTTGTTACATAAACTCCACATGTGTACTATATAAAACTACAGTAGACTCCAGCTTTCAAAAGCCTTTAAAGTGGACATACAGCATCTTAAAAAGCCACAGTGGAGGAGAGATAAACATATCTGTGGAAATATTTGTTGTAACTAATCAGACAGGATCAAATAAATCAGGCACATTCGTTTAAAAGTTCGTACAATACCCAGGGATGAACACCTCGCAGTTTCTATAGTCCTGGCATATAGTAACCAGATCATGAAACTCACTGAATCCATCTCTGTCGATGCCTCAGGAACAACAAGTGATGTGTGAGTCTTGGAGTGTGCTTTCTTGATGATAGGGGATCACTCAGAATAATGACAGGAGATGCAGAAGCCCAGATAATGGTTGCTCTTGGGCTGGAAGCCAGGCCCATTAAGCAGCTGTAATGCAAAGAGCACGCTGCCCATGGACAGGAAACACTGAAACACAGCTCAAGGGCACTTATCAGAGCACACGTACACGGAGAAGTGGGTGTCCCGGAATCCATCTATCCCTCCGGAGGGTAAAAGGAGGTTGTTATCAGCAGCAGCGCTATCGTCCAGGTAATGTAATTACTATGGATACACTCTATATTATTTCCTAGATATTCTGATATAGTTTCAGATACAAGTTCTGAGCCTTTTTGCTTATCCTTCTTACTAACGCATGCCATATTTTCCATACAAACACAAACCAGAGACACATTTTACCCTGCACCACTTATAAGGTCAGTCATCCAAAACCAAGAAGAAAGGTCTAAATTAATAATCTCCCTCTGTGCTTGCCTTTCTTTTTCCCCCAGGAGTTTCTGCCACATGCTTTTTGGAGCATAATGATGCGATCTGGGCCTCACACCCTGAATAACAGAAGGGGGCTGCAGATTTAAGGTGAAGGAAAAGTCTAGAGAGAGAAGCAGAAGATGACACTGGAGGTCCAGAGGGAAAAGGCAAATAGAGATAAAAGCTAACTAAAAGAGAGAGAATAAGATATTTGAGGTGAAAGGGAAGACCAGAAAAGGAGAGAATAAAGAGAAAGAAAAGGGCAGACTGGGCAACAGAGACTGATGAAATATTTAAAGAAACAAAGAAAAAGCAGACAGAGAGGAGGAGCA
This sequence comes from Neolamprologus brichardi, assembly GCF_056152115.1. Lineage (NCBI taxonomy): Eukaryota > Metazoa > Chordata > Actinopteri > Cichliformes > Cichlidae > Neolamprologus > Neolamprologus brichardi. Next base: position 28,762,158 of record NC_142104.1, read on the forward strand.
GAGGAGGCTCTTACCAGACAGAGATTAACTCCCCTCTGTCAGACCACCTGCCTGCTCTGCAGCACACGTGCATACACATCGAGCGTGGTTTTTCTGTATTCAAACCTCTCTATTGTACCATCAAATGGTTAAAATATTATCACCTAAAAAGCACTTAAGCTTCATTATTTAATGAACAACATCCTGACAGCAATCCCACAAAAGGACAAATGTCTAGTAATACTAACCTAATAAATCCATAAAACATTTTAGGCCAGTGCAAAAGTGCTTTAATCCTGTATTTTTTCTAATGGCCAGCAGGGGGCGACTCCTTTGGTTACTGATTTTTTTAAAAGAAAACATATATAAAGAAAATTGATGGATGGATGGAAAAAGTCTCAGGTCAATGCTTCATAATAGGACTTAACAAACCAATGGCTGACATTACAGCGACTACTCACAGCCTATATACAGTCTGTTTGAATACGTACACAGTTCCCATCCTTTATCATTAATATGGCCCAAAAAAATCATTGGACATCCTCTTCTCTCCCAGAAGAACCTGTACAGCACGCGCTGCCTCAAGAGGGCATGCAACATCCTACGGGACTGTACACACCCAGGACACCGGGTGTTTAAGCTGCTGCCGTCTAGCAGGAGGTTCAGGCTGCTGATGTCCCAGACAAATAGACTCAAGGACAGCTTTTACAACAGGGCAATAGCCCCAATCAATGCAAACAGCTGACCTGATTGGCTACCTCCTGAATATTTATATTTATAAGAAGGTGCAATAATAATGAATGTGCAATAATAACAGTGTGCAACACACGTACACTTATTCTTCATTTTATTAATAAGTTAAGTTACTGTGTCGTGTCGTGTTGTTGTACGTAGTGCTGACGTGGGACAGTTTTCCAATTTCATTGTACTATTGTATTATGTATGACTGTGCAATGACAATAAAGAGTTATCTCATCTTACATGGTGAACATCTGTTTGTGTAAAGCTAACAGATAAATCAATTCATCCTGTGTGTTTAAAGAACTTTGACAGAAGCAGTATGGGCAAAAGTTATTTTATGTCACGCTGCACGAATCGCATCAGCTCTGAAATGAAAGCCGTCTGGCAGCGATACAAAACGGGGAGGAAAAAATAAAAATGGCACAGAGTCTGAGACAGAAGATGAAGGAGCACTTTCATCAGATTATTGAAATCCATCTCTGAAGCAAGAGCACAGGAACAGCTCTGTGGAGTGATTGATCAGTGAGTGAGTTATGATTTCAGATCTGTTAAGGTATTGCTTTTGGTGAATGCTGATGGGGAATATTGACTTGCAGAAGGTTTGGATCACCAGGCATTTATGCCAGCGCTTGGAGAGTGCCAAGAACCTGACACCACAATCAAAGGAAGATGAAAGTTGTTATTCATGCCTAGATTTGCTACAGTGAAATGTTTTTCTCTGCGTTAAATCCATCATATTCATTAGGAGCAGTGGGCAGCCACTGTGCAGGCAGCCACCTAGGTCTTTTGGAGATGTAACCTAGGTTTTTTGGGGTGGTGGGAGAAGCTGGAGCTCTTGCAGAAAAGTTGTGTTTAGTGGAGAGCATTTAAATTCCACAGTGAACCCCTCGCTGTGAGGCAGCGGTGCTAATCACGGAGCCACCCTCCTCTGAGTCAGATACAAACAGCAGTTCTGTCTGATGCTAAAGAGTTAAGAGACTGTAGGTGGATGAGCTGTTTTGTTGGTGTTTTGTTTCTTTGCTAGTTGTGGAGTGCAAAACAAAGCATTTTCACACTGGGGGATTGAAGAAAATTAGTTGCACACCACCCATACACATTTCTGGATTACCCACTGAAGAAACACAAAGAAGAGCTTGTCTGGTTTCCTATCAGTTTAAATAAGTCGTAGTCAAAACTTGGCAGAAAACAACTCTAGAACCAGGATTTGCCATAGGAGACATTTCGACATGTTGGCATGAGAAACCAGCGTTAATGATGTGAATTAATAGAAGCTGCTTTAGTTTTAGAATGACAAATTACAGAGACAAAAAAGGGCGTGAATATCATGAGTAAAACATGCGCTTTATTAGAATGTCAAGCCAAAAAGTCTCCTGTGAAGAAAGGCCTAACCTGGCCTATTATTGTGCATTGCAACATTTCTTAAGCAAATATAAAAAACAGAAGGCAAAAATAACCAGATGCTACAACATGGGCAGACTGAAACAGATGGCCAGCCACCAGTTTCCATAAAAACATCAATCCATCAACTGCTTCATCTGATTTTTCTTTCTCACACAAGGCCTACAGAGTATTTATTATTTTTTTCACACGTCTGAGAAAAGCTACTCACTCCAAATTGGATGAAGTGCGCAGCTTTGAGGTTCAGAAGTGCAGAGCTTTAGTATGCTCGGCACTCCTGCCCGACTGTGTCAGCACCAGACGGACTCAACACCCTTTTGGTATTACTGCCTCCTCGATCTTTCCCTGTCTGTCTTGCTCTCTCTTTTCTCTCCTATGTCCTTTCACTAGCTCGTTCTCTCACTCCGTCTCTCTTCACAGGATTGGAGAGATGGACAGCGTGAAAAAGCAAACCTAGACAGAGAAGTCCCCGACCATCTGCCGAGCCAAGGACTTCTCCATTGCAGACAGTGACTGTCTGAACCTTGGCGAGACTAGTTCACGCTGTAGGAATACTGAAGATAATGCTAAAGATAATGAATGCAAGAAGGGAGAGAGTGAGAAAGCTCTAATATCCATCAGACCCAATAACAAATAAGTCATCTTGATGTTTCAATGTCAGCCAGTACTTTGTCCATTAACAGATAAGCCAATCACACTGCAAATTGAAAGGTCACATTTAGGTTATTAAATAAAGGAGCACCCAGCAAGCTGCAATGTATATTTAACACTTAGACAATCACATGTTAATTACATGGTCGGCCTTTAGGCAAAAAATTTGTTTGTCTTCCTGTGTTGACATGTGCGGTTATGTCCTACATTGAATCATAATTCATAAAAAATGATAATTGCTTTTGATTTGTTTATCTTCTGTAAAAGTGAATATTCCCATCTAATGATGGCTACACAAGAAGACAGGTAATTGCTAAATATCTGAGGAATTATGAGGTCACCTTGAATTGCCTCAACATTTCCTTTCCACTCTGTATGGCAGTTGTTGAGATATCTTGCTTTAGATCAGAGTGATGGCGAGACTAACTCTGTATTAGTGACAGTACAGATACCAGAAGCTAATGCTGCTATTTGTGTGATATAGTTATCCAGAGCAATGAGATAACATTGTCCTTGTACAGGAGCCTCTCGCATAGTAGTTCATCATGTTGATTCTCCTTAATCAGTTTATGGCTACTTCCAGGGTTTAATTTGTTCTGCATCCTGTCTCAACAGGATGTAGACCCTCCCAGAGTGCACCACGTACCTCCAAACTATCAAGAGTGTTGGGAAGGTTACTTTTAAAATGTATTCCATTACAGAATACAGAACACATGCCCTAAAATGTATTCTGTAACGTATTCCGTTACGTTACTCAATGAGAGTAACATATTCTGAATACTTTGGATTACTTAACATTTTATCATGCATTTTACAACTACGTGAATGTACTATTGCTGTGTGATTTATTACTGTTACTGAAGGTCCGCGGCTCCGAACCGTAGTAAAGGGACCTCTGGCTAATACGGTGGGTTCTATGTCGGGCTCGTAGCCGAAAACTAGCTTTACTTTGTTGTCTGGGTCAACTCTGCTTGCGAGAGACAGAGAGAGGCGTTGAAAGGCTGCTCCAACAGGACGTTTCGGAGGAAAACACGAACACAGCGTACAGTCGAGTTTTAATAGCTTACTTACAACTGGGCTCGTCAGGCACTCTTTTTGGCTGCAGTGGTTATTATTATATTTACATGCTTCCAGCTCCCGTTTTTGCTCGATGACAGCTTGTACATTTCCTTTTTCTCCCTCCCTCGCTCACAGACACATAACGAGTATGGCAGTCCATTCTCCCTGCAGCACGGACTACACTGCCCATGATGCTACATTCTGCCTATTAGCTTAGCACAACAACAACAACAAAAAGGCGCTCTCTCACCAAGGAAACACGCAGAGCGAGAGCGTCACCCTGTAACCATGGCAACCGCAAAGCTGCCGCCTGGAACAACAGAACGTAGCTGTCAAACAAAACCCAAACAGTCCTGACCCGCCACAATATGAAACTGGGAAGTACCGCCGTGTAATCCATTTATTTCAACAAAGTAACTGTATTCTAAATACTACCTTTTTAAACGGTAGCTGTAACGGAATACAGTTACTCATATTTTGTATTTTAAATACGTAACGGCGGTACATGTATTCCGTTACTCCCCAACACTGACTATCAATAATGTTTGTAATATTTAATGTTATCCATCCATGCTTTTGTCTGTGAAGGTTCTCAGTCATCCAGGTCATCGTAGTCTAAGGAGCTTGGAAAGAAAAGCGTCTGGACTTTATTAAGTTGCTTGAAACTTTTGGCCCCTTCAAGCAACTTAAAGAAGTCCAGACGCTTTTCTTTTCAAGCTCCTTAGACATCCATGCTTTTGTTTGAAATTGAAGTTAACTGTAAATCGCTTGTTTCCCTATTCTGGATATATTAGAAGCCTGATGTTGACAAAGATAGACGTCAGTTATTCAGATCACACAGTGCTGGCTCAAAAGTGTGATGTTCTGCTAAGGGCAAAGTTCTGCTAGGAAAGCTTGGGTCCTGCCTGATGTTACTTTGACACGTACCACCTACCTAAGCATTGCTGTAGACTGTGTACAACCTTTCATAGAAATGGTATTTCCTAGGAAAAGACTGTGCCTTTTTCAGCCAGACAATGCTAGCTGCCACAAAGCAAAAAGAGTTCAGGAAGGTTTGAGGAGGACAGCAATGAGTTAGAGGTGTTAACCTGTCCTCCCCAGATCTCAATCCAATCAAGCATCTGTGGGATGTGCTGAAAAAAAACTCCAGTCCATGCGTCCCATTCAGTTTATAGCAATTAAAGGATCAGTTGATAATATCTTGGGACTAGACACCATAGCACACCTTCAGGGGTCTAGTGCAGTCCATACCTCAGCAGGTCAGGGCTGTTTTTGCAGCAAAAGGGGGGACCAGCAGGTCAACAGTTAAGGCAGGTGGTCTTCATGTCTGATTGGTGTAGTTTGGTTTCTTTTCCTATATGAAAGCAAAGTCAACTTTTGGCCCCAATTCCATTTACCTCTAATGAAGCAGTTCGTGCAAGATATTGTGTTTTTTTTCTCCACCTGCTGATCTTAAGTTCATATCAGAATTCTGTGATCATTAAATTTGAATAACTGTTTGTTTTGTTTTTGTTTACAGGGATGCTGTGTAATGTGTTTCAGTCACTTTTTGATGTGTTTCATGACTTCCTCTGTTTCTGGCTGTGCTTGAACAGCACCTTCAGTGGATGGCCAAATTATATTGCATATTAAGCACTGGTTACATCAAATTGAATAAAATAGTTAATATACAGGGAGGGCAGATCCACAAATTAATGACAACTACTAGGAAACTAGGAAAGGATATAAATATAAAAAGAAATTTAGTTCAGGACCAAAAAAAATTACTGTCTTTCCTTTTAAACTATCGCCAGGAAAAGGTGAGCTGTGGTTTGCCAGTGCTGGAGAAATTGAACCGAGTTACTTCAGAAGAGAACAGTAATAAACGAGAGCATATCAATATAGAGGATTTTCTTTTATGTGACTTTAAAATAAATTCAAATTAGGCATTCAACAGTCTGTTAAGCAGCATACAAAGAAGTTCCAAGCTGCAAAGAGACAGACAGATTTCAGCAATTCTGGCACCAATGTGGGGGAAGGGAAGTTCCAGATGTTACGACTTATCCAGGGCAGCAGTCATGAGGAAGGACGTCTAATGAGTTTTTCTACTAAAGTGAGCATGTTGAAATATAGCTGACTCAAAGTCATATCCCCAGTCCAAATAGACAAGGATACAAATCAAGCCAACGTAGATTATTGCGTACTGCTCCATCTCCTCAGTTTTCTGACTCTCACATACAGAATCTCAACCTGTATGTACTTCTGCATATCCGGGATCATTTCTCCATTGCCTCCAAAATAATGTCTTCTTCAGTTTGGGGTTTTAACAAAAGGAGAAAAAGAAGAAAGAAAGACAGAAATAAAGGAAAATGAGCCAAGTGACCGTTTCTTACAAAAAAAAGAGCACGCTCATGCAGAAACAGCCATCAGTAATCGCCTTTGGATCTATGTGTGAGCTTGATAAGCTACACTGAAATGACAGTATCCCCATATGAGGGTGAAGGTTAATGTGATGTGAATTTGACCTAATTCTGAGCCTCCACTGTGCTGAAGAGATCACCAACAGAAAACCAACCACAGGGTTATAGCACTCATGCTGCTGTCATTCTGCATCGGCAAACCTCCATATGTCCAATACTTGTTTTCCTGTGCTGACGAATTTTATTATGAGGTTTATGTAAGACCACGGACTGTGTTAGCTATCCATTAAAAGCTCAGTCACTCATGCACATATTTCCAGTCTGTTTCATTGATCCTTCTATTGCCAGTCTGTTAATTGGGTTTCTACGCTACAGTATGTGTCCCAGTTTAAAGGCCATATGTAAAGCACAGACCTAATTTCACCATGCTCTATGGAGAATAATATTTAATTTTGGATGTTATTCCATAAGGAAGTCTCTATTAGCAACATGCTAAATTTGGTTGCTTCCCAAGTCATACTTTAGCCAAGTTTATCCTCCTTTAATTTCCACATATCTTAATCTATTTACACAATGATGAGGTTGTATATGTCTGACACCAACCTCATCCAAGAACTTACCATGAATTAGAAAGTGAGTCCATCTTCCACGGAAGTTCAAAATAATAAACTTCAGTGTTCTTGCATACAAATGCACATTAGTTTATGCTTGTAATACTAAAATTAGACTAAAAAATGTGCCTGAAAAACTTCTGCAGTAGATAGAAAGTACATTTAGGTCAAAAATCATTGCCAGGCAATGCCTGTAGTAGTTAGGCTTTATTTTTCTTTGTCATTTTGTGCACCTGTTTTGCACCAAAATAACCGAAGCCAAAATACTGCACCTAATTTGTCAGCACAAGAGCAAGGCAGCTGATATCAGCAGCAGTCCTGGTAAGCTCTCTGTCCCTCCAAGTTGTGTCATTTAAATGTTGATGTTATCTGCTATGGTTTCAATTGTGTAAGGGCACAGTAGCTTCTATTGCCAAACCATTAAGAGTTTTGCAGTGATGTGATTTTATTGATTGATAGATGGGAACTTCAACCAGCAAATACCTTACATTTTCCTGAGGTAGCAGAGAAATAAGGCTGTAGGGATGAGGGTTAATTGAGCTTTATGTGATATCCTAAATTAAGATAAACTTCAACGCTTAAATTATAATTCTATTATGTTCTGTTTCCTATACGCTGTGAACGCTGTGGAATCATTGCTTCAGTGCTATTTATTAATCCCACTTTTCATTGTCAGGGGCATTGGAAAGGTTGTTATATTGTAAAATATTAATTTTTACAGCCAAAAACATAGGTGTGGTGGTGCTCTTAATGGCTTAATAGAATTACAATTGCAGGTTTAATTTAAATGTAACGAGACAGTATGTTAATCATGCGTCATTCTTTTAACTCTGGGATTATCTATGTTAACCATGGCTATCAGTGGGGATTTCTGGTGTCCCAGAAGAGGTTTAATCCTGAGTTAAAGGAAAAATAATCAATAATAAACCTAAAACAATAAAACTGGTTCTTTTATTATTTTAGGTTTAATTCACTAAAGAATAATTTATGTTTCTTTTTCAAAAAAAATGCAAAATAACCACAAAAATCCACAGATTTCTGTTTAATAGGTTCCCAGACTCAAAGATAATGATGCATCAATGTATGAACCATGTATCAAAATAAAGAAACTACAAACATAATTGGAGATAAACTATCTGAAGTATCTGAATTTCAGGAGCGGGACCACACCTCCAAACACGCTCCTTCCGGTTCTCATCTATATATGTTCCCCCAGTTCTACAAGCAGTTCATTCTCGTTTTCGTGCCCCACCGTGCTCCCTCCTCTTTTTCATTCTTTAACTTCTTCACTTCTATTTAGTACATGGGGATCTGCCAGGTCCGGCCTTCCCAAAACTTCAGCTCAATTCAAGCCTCAAATGAGGACGTGGGCCCAGCAAGTGAAACTTTAAGTAGCCATTTTTTTTCTTTTGTGTCTCTCCTACGCTCTACTTGATCTCTCTCCACAAACCAACTACATAAATAAATGGCATCAGCACAGACCCAGCGAATTCTCCCAGCTGCAGTCACCACCCACGAAGAAAAAACTAGCAGCTGAAATGCAGACACAGCTGGCTCTCAGCTGGCGAGTCCATCTGATAAACAATAAGAGACAAGGAAAATTCATACAGTAAGTCAACATATGGTGCCCATAGGAATTCTGTTAGCTACAGTCTATGTGTCGTCTAGTGCAAAGTATATAGATCTCATTATTAAAAAGTGAGCACAACATTATAAATGTGTCTAGCAAAAAAGATTTTTTTGTTCCTTAAAACTTTAAATTAAGATCAATGTTGGGCTTTCTGTAGAAACTGCATAAAGATAATAACTTCTAAAAAAATATGTTGATTGCCAGAAAAATGTGTCTAACGTGTTAAGTAATCATAAATGATAATGATTCCAGAGCTATCAACGATTGCAGCAGTTCATATTTGACGTATGAATTCTAAAACCCAATCGTTTCCAAAAGCTCTTTGTTTCCCGCCTCAATTGTTGTACTGTTCCTTTTTAGACTGGCATGCCCACTGAGTTGCTATAGTGACAGCAAGTGAAACCCAGACACTTGGAGTTAATAACCATTTTTTCAAACATAAGAGCCAATTGACATTAATACCAACGTTTCTCAGCTGTGACCAAAAATATCTGGCAAAAATAAAAAAAAAATCTAGGATGATCTTCTGTGAAACAAATCCCAGTAGGCTATAAATCAAACCAGTGATACAGTGTCATGTTGCGGACCACAAATATATTACTCAGAAGAAGAAAAAAACTTAACCTAGTGCACCAACTAGTGGTTTTTTGAGACCATTAAAACGTAAAATTAATGATTTTTTATAAAGGTATTTCCTTGATTTTTATACGGAGGAGCTACTAGCTTCTCTGGTCGCCTGTTGCAGGGTGTAATCATCCATATGATTCTCATTTTCATATTTTTATACCTGCCAACATTTCAGAAGATAATACTCTGTTTAAACCACCTGTCTGTAATCCTAAAACACCAATTCCAAAAAGGGACACCAAAGTTAAGTACAAACACAGCTGATTTTCATAAACAGAAAACGTGAAACTGTGGAACAACTTCATAACAACGTTCTTCAAAGTAAATCTATGAAGACTTCATCTCATTATGTCATCATCTGCAGTACACAAAATCATGCAAGAGTCCAGGAATCTGAAGAAATTTCTATGTGCACAGGACAAGGTAGACTGGATACTGGTGATCTTCAGGCCCTCAGGTGGTACTGCATTAAAAAGATGTACAATTCTGTCATGGAAATCACTGCACGTGTGCAATCACTGTCTGTGAACACAGTTTGCCATCCACAAATGCAGGTTAAAGTTCTGTCACCGAAAGAAGCTGTATGTGAACGTGATATAAAAATGGCACGTTCTTCTCTGAACTAAAGCTAATTAAAAATGAATGAACTTTGCCTATGAAATGGGCAGTTTGAACATCTGGATTGGGACCATCTATGCTGAACGATATATAGAAGTCTTAGATAAACACACCCTCCCATCCAGGCAACAACTTTTTCAGGGACGGTCTTTCGTATTTCAGCAAGACACTGTTAAGACACACTGCATCTATTACAATAACATGGCTTTGTAGGAGAAGAATCTAGGCACTGAGTTTACCTGCCTCATTGTAGAGTTTTACTTTGAACGGGGGTTGTATTTGTCTAAATACAACACCAACCACAAAAAGTCACTTGTATAGCATAAAAAACCCAACAACTTTTACCTCATGTTTCAAATGACACAAATGTGGCCAAAAAAGCAACACTACCACTCTATAGTCAGAGAGACTGCTGAAATTGAACTCGGGTTTCTGCTACGCTGTTTTCTTTCTCCTCCACCTCCTGATTCCTGATCTTTCCAAATTACAACTGACCTCTAACAAGCCCTACTATTAAAATGTGTTGCTTTGGCTAAACTCATGTAACAAACTGCTGACACACAAGGCTTTACGTGTGCCTTAAAGTTGAAGCTTTCATCATAAATTGCAGCCTTTATAAGGAGCTTATAGGAAGCTGCAACTATTCTCATCACTCATCCCTCTCATCTCATTTTCATGAGAGCAGGCTGTACCACATTCTTAACCCAGAGGGTGAAAGACTGCCATTCAATAATGGTTCCTTTTGGCACCGGTTGGCTGAGGCTCTAGCAATATTGGATTTTGTGTCTTAATGGTTTTCATTCAAGGATCAAAAAGTCAGCAGTAGGATATTTTGGGCTTTGATTTGTTACGTTTTGAGTCACTCTTCAGGGTTGAGCGGTTAAAAACTACCGTGTTACTTTTAGAAGAAGTTAGTAGTTTGGGTCAAAATATGCTGGATACTAAAATAGTCCATGTGAGATGAGCTGGAAGGCACAGATCTATCTCAGTACTCTCTAAACCCAGCACATCAGGCAGGGACGCAAGTATGTGACAGCAGTATTTGACACCCTGAGATCGATGCGCTCGCTCATCAGTTTGTACAGACCTAACTAAAATCCATTTGAATACTTTCGATGTGTCTTATTTGTAACAGCACTGAGCAGACTGTGACACAGATTGTTATGAGAGGAAAACGAGTGGGAATAGTAGAAACATGTGGTAAGAAACTGGCACAAAAAAAAAAGAACTAACGTTTTCTTTGTTTCAGAAACTAATCTCTATATTTACACTGTGATTAGTGCCCATGGGCAAAATACAGAGCTGAATTTGACCCCGATGAACTCTAATGCGGAACGTCTGAGTGTTTGTGTGTGTGTGAGCGCGAGTGTGGGTGGAAGTATCATCCTCCATGGATGTGCTCTCCCTAGCTGCCCTACTCCTCACTCACTGCTCTCTTATGTTCACTCAGCTTTTTAGCGCCGCCATATTCAGTGTAGAATACCTGAAGCATGAAGCACGTTTGCATGAATTCATAATGTGCATGTTTAAATGTAACATAGACAAGACAGTCCCAGTGCATCATACCTGAATCACAAAACATTATGCGTCTGCACTCTGTGTTGTCCCTGCACAAGCCTGCTAGAAAGTATAACACAGCACAGCCATTGTCAGCCTCACACCTGAGAATGTGATAGCATTGTGCAAAATGTTTCCATGATACTTCCATGACAGCCTGGTCTCACAGGCAGCTGCTGTTTCAGCGAGAAAATGGACCACCCTGATTCTGCAGTGCCACTGCAAAGCCCTGCATGGGCATGCATGGACTGCTGCAGGTGCAATCACAGTGATGCATCAGAGAAAAGTGAGTTATTCTTCAAAGCACAAAGCCACCAACGGTGAAAATGCCAAAGTCAAGCCTTCAAACATTAGTCCACAAACCAGTTATTTTATTTTATAAAGCCAAAATCTATCTTCATACAAATGCCTGACAGCATCTCCTAAGTCATCAAGTCAGAATCCAGTATTGCAGGCTGAAAAACAAGCCCAAATCATGTGTAAACCCTAGAAATGGCTGTGTGGTAAAATTCCAGTAGATCAGCAGTTTCTGAAATAATCAGGCGAACCAATCTGAGACCAGGAACCATGCCACCTTCAGTCACTTAAATCCCCTTTCTGCTCAGAACCTTAACATGACCATACTGACACGCCTAAATGCACTGGGTTGCAGCTATGTAATTGGATGATTGTATATATGCGTTAATGAGCAGTTGGCCCAATAAAGCTGCCCATAATGTGGCCATGTTTATACTTGGCTCAAAACACTTACTATCAGTTTCTCCATGCATGCAAAAAATAAATAAATACATACACCATAAATGCTAAACATTTTACTTTGAAATTGAAATATTTCATCTTACATCTGACAAAAAGGCTGCACACACTGGACAGTGTTGAGAATAGTTTTTGCTACCAATCTCCCACTTTCACTCGACAATACACACTTGCACTTACAAAGTAAAGCCCCCTTCTCTCTGGAGTTACTTATTTCTTTGTCCGCAGGCCTACAAACAGGAAGCACATCCTATGTGTTGATTCTACAGACTACACAAACACACACGGGATGTACATTCAATCTCAGCTGCTGTGGAATAGCAGCATAATGGTCAGCCTCTACTCTGCTTTTATCTCCCTCCGGAGGATGTTCACAAATAATTTCACATGATTTTGGCTTTTTTCATTTCAGCAGCTTCCCAAAGGGGAATCTAAAAATGAACACTCATATCCAACGTAGCCACACCAAAGCTTTCTCCTGCACACTTTGCCCAATGTATTCTAGTCATATTTTGAGAAGAAGGTCATCTGCTATAAAGGAGCCTGCGCTGTGTGAACGCATTTGCAGTTGAGGAATGATTTATGCAGTGACACAAGGAAAGAAGAGTTTCCCAACTTTTGGAAATCTACTTCAGGTTTTTCACACAGAATTGAAAAGCACAGATTTCACAGACACTTGCACGTACCGACACGTACACACAGAGCAGCGTAAGGAAGCTTTCTGACAGGCAATGAGCTCATGAGATCTGAATGTCTTCCTGTGGTGAATGCTTTTCTGTGGCTTTCTCACAACTATTCCCCTATTTTCCTCTATTTTCTCACACTTTTTTTGTTAGCTCCTGCTCCTCATTCAACTTGCTCCCCTATGTTAATTCTTTTATCTGCTCCATTTAGAGTATATATTTTTAAAAAAAAGCCTAATTCTGGATTTAGCATTCTTAATCCACTAAGCTGTTGTGTATTTTTCCTGCTTCAGGAAAAGCAGGTTTTGGTGTTGCTAGGTTAGTGATTTAGCATTTAGTTTAATGATCCAGTCTGTGTGTCAATGTGTGTGTTAGTGAGCGTGCAGGGTAAACATTACCCCTGACAAATGGCCAGTGGTCTAAATCAGACTCAATTAAGATTTATGGTGGGCGAGGTGCCGCGACGTAAGAATTTAGGCAGTTTGAGAGTGGATTTCTGTGTGTGCGCGTGTCAGCCTTCTCTGCAGCAAGTGTTTATTTTCTGTTTCACTTGGACATGTTAAGTCCCTGTTATCAGCATGTCTACTGAGAAAAAAAATATCTAGCTTCCATACCTTGAAATAGATCTGGAATTGCTTTCTGCTATAAGAGACTTAACTGCCGTACAGTTAACAGCAGAAGCTGTACCATAAACACTCTGAAAATGGCTTTCAGACGTCTTTCCCACCACATGTGTGCTTGACATTAGAGCAGCGTGGGCCTCCTTCATAATTGGGGTGTTTGCAGATATGTAATTGCAAACACACTCAACACAGCTGGAATGCTGCTTTGAATTATATTCGATTCGTGTCAGGAAGTTAGATGTAAAGCCTTCGCTTGAGACTAACGTGCATTTATATGCGTGCGCTCGCCTTCTTTATGAGGACTGAGATTTAGATGTAAGCGTATTTGTGTGCCCTGTTGGGCCAGACATCATTTATCACCACATGGTGTTAGCTGAGGATCATTTTTACTGGTCTGTAAAGGAACGAAAAAAACAAAACAGGGGGTACACCAGGGGCCGCTCTTGCCCCTCCCTATCTTGGTCACTCGTCTCTTCCCTCAGCGTCCCTCTGTCCTTCTTCCCGCCCCCTCAACAGTCCTGGCAGACGGCCCTTTCTGTGGTAACTTACCAAAAACAAGTGGACCATTTAAGGGATTGCAGCTTTTTAATCAAGCGGGTATTCAAGAGAACAGTGCTAATGGTCTGTGGAAAAAAATTCTAAAGTGGCACCTTTCTTTAATGCGCTGTGGCACATTTGGATAGTCTGATAAATGCTCAGAAATTGCTTAAAATTTGAAACAGAATTCTTTCCATCTGTGCTTTTACTGCCCAGCGTCTCTGGCTGCAGGTCATTTGGCAGATCAAGGGCTGGGTGACCTCAGTCTTCTGAAGAGGTTTGTTTCTTTCACAGAGAATTCCCGTTGTGGCTAATATGACTCTCCCATGTGTCCTATGGACAGAGAGTAAAACTAAAACTGACAGGAAGGTAACTCTGGGCAACGATCAATGCTGAAGCGAGCGTCTGTTGCCCCCTGCATTGCTGGAGGACTCTGAAGAGGTCTTTTATGAAGCAAACCAAAGGCCGAGTGGTTTCACTGTCTGAGCACGGAGTAGCTGTGAGCCACAGGGGGTTTTTTTTTGACTAAAGCCTAAATTTTGAGGTAAAAACACAGCAGGTAAACTGTTTAGTTTGTTTTTTTTTTTTCATTTGCTGGTATTACCAGATCTCTAATATTCTAAGCTCATCTGATAGTAATTTGTGTTTCCCATCAGCCTACGCATAACACGTCTGCCAGTTCACATTTGTGCCATCCCATCTATGTCCACGGGCTCATCGCTCACACAGACGGACACGTAATCACACAGCAAATGAGAACATAGTGTCCAGATATAGTAGTGATAATTTCAAGCTGTTCCCTGATGTGGTAGCAAGCGCAAGTATGCTTTCTGCTGTGACTGCTGAGAGCAGCATGCTGTGTGCAGAACGAAGCAGCTCGCTCAAGAAAAGCATTGTTTTAATTTTTTATGTCTTTTCTAATCTGTGGATAAACTGTGAAAGAACTCATCTCAGCATTTATGATTTGGTATGCTGACCTCTAATGGATTACCCAAAAAATATCTTCAAGGTGATTTCTGGTGGAAGATAAAATATACAACTCCTAAACTGAATAAACTTCTAAAATTGAATGCTGTATAATTGTAAGTATATTAATTACTCTGTGAGAAGTACATGTTTTGCTTTACTTATTTATTCTTTCTTTTTCTCTTTTTTCGGGTAAAACACACTAAAACACTAGTTTCCTGTTAGGGATCCATCAGAAAGTGTTTGATAACAATGAGGCTTTTCTGTGTGGATTTTACATGTTTTCCCTGTACTTGTGTGGGTTTTCTCCCGGTCCTTCCTTTTACTCCAAAAGCCCATAGATGCAAACGTGATAGATTAATCTGTGATTCTAAATTAGTCAGGTCAATAGTGAATGGTCAGTCTCTGTGTGCTTGACCTGCAACAGAGTGGTCACATGTCCACAGTGAGCACTGCAACTCACGCAATGTGGTCTGAATACAACCAAAGTTGCAAGGATGACTAAAACTGCATTCACACTGGAAGCAATTTGCTCGTTGTATTGCTTTGAAGATGACAGCTGGTCACTTGTGGGTATTTTTCACATGTCAGTCAACGGTACTCTATGCTCTCACTGGTAGTCACTTCAGTCACTAACCTGAAAGTTGGGAAAAGTCTGGCTCTCTTCTGACTTTCTGTTCTGTCCCCCTCCACTAACCCCCAACTGCACTTGACAAAGTCAAAGGAAATTCAGATCATCTACATGTAGATCTGTATGTGTTCACCCAATGAGAAGTAAGTACTTCAAAACAGTGACTCTTTCATTGCAAACTATTGTGCATGCTAATCTCAGAAAAAGTTCAAATCATAGCAGGTGGGAACAAACGTTGGAGGGTTGTTGAGCTAACACATCTTCAGAGCTACCAGTTGCAGAACTACTTTTTTGCATCCGTAATATCAAAGAGTAAGTAATGTGTGTATATAAATATAGACCTGACTGTATTTATTTCTGTAGGAGTGATGAGTAAAACTAGTTATTAAGTTTTTAAAATTTTATAGAAGATGCCCAGTTGGATACAAGTGTCTCCAGTCAAGCTGTGGTGGTCTTCACTGGTTCGACTGGCACTGCGTATGCGTGTGGTCTGCAGTGTTGGGACTAACGCGTTATTAATGTAACGCGTTACAGTAACTACGTTATTATTGTAGTAACGAGCACTGTAACTAGTTATTATGCCAAAATCAGGAACGCATTAATCGTTACTGGGATTTAGATAGGCTCGTTATTCTGTGTCTTTGCTGCACAGCTGCCTCTTCTTCTCTCATCCTCTCCCCTCCCTCTCCTGTTTCTACTTCAATCATGAAACTGATCAATAATCAGCTGATCGGCTCTCTTGTTTGTTTATCGCTGACTTTGCGCCAGAAAGAAGAAACCAGCGGAAGTCGCGTTAAACAACAGCAGCACGTTTAAGCTTGATCAGCTGTTGTTAGAATTTATTTAATATTAATTTCTAGTATCAGCTGATGTTTGCTGGAGCCACAGCTGTAAAGCTGCTGGTCATGATATCAGTTTGGTTATCTGGTGAGAGGGAAACATGAAGATGAAACCAGGAGATGTCCTTACTGAATCATCAGAGCTGAACAGGTGATGGAGAAACAGGTTTACCTTTTAGGTGACATGAATGAGTTGAAGGGAAGTTATGAACTGTTCCTGAGAGACAAATAACACCAGGATCCTTTTCTAAGTAGCTGACAGCTGGTAACTGTGCAGGGGCGGGTCTAGCAAAGTGTTGCCAGGTGGGCCAGGTAGGGCATTAACAGGGAGAGGGGGTCACAAAGAAATACTCTTCTTTCTTATTCTCATTTAAATTGTCTAGCTTTTAAAAAATAATTATCTGAATCTTACAACAAACGATTGATAGATTGATGCATATATTCCATCAAAACTGTGTACATCACCGTCACAACAGCATTTGTTTTCATTCAAAGGCTTTATGATTTTTCCTATAATAGTGGGCCAGTCTCTAGTCAAAAGGTTTTTTGTCCCAGTCCAGCCCTGTATGCAGCTCATCTGCAGTCTGGTGTTACCTACATCTTCCTATTCGGAAGGCAGAATTCTAAGTACAATCAAAAGCACCACGACTGCAGTTTTCGTGTTGGATGTAAAAAGCGCACATGACGCTGTGACGTAGACTAGAATCATGGCGGCGGTCAACGATGGTCCAGGTGTGGGATTTCTCTCGTGGAAATATGCACATTATTTTTTCCTTTCTATTGGTAGGTGGCACAGTGCACTTGTGGCAAGTAAGCAAGCTAGAAGACTGGCAATCTTGCTGGGTATCCAGTTATGGAAGCAACACATTAACAAGAGAATTCTGAGTAAAACCAAAGTTACTTTCCCTAGTAACTAGTTACTTTGAAAGCAACAAGTAACTTGAAGTAACTGAGTTACTTTTGATAGAAGGAACTAGTAATGTAACTAAGTTACTAAGTAACTTACCCAACACTGGTGGTCTGCTGTTTGGACTTACAGTAAGTATCCACCAGAGCTCAAATACATTTTTGAAGATATTTTGAAATCACAGTGGACACAAATTGATATCAAGGCAACTCTCAAAAACTAGTTGAACAAGACTAATGGGAGCCAGCACCCTTTAGTATTAGATTAGAGATAGTTATATTAAAAAACTCCAAGCAAGTTTTCCAAAAGTCTGGAAAACTATTGCTGAGTTTAAGATAATAAAAAAAAATCAGAAAAATTAAAAGAAAGTCTTGATCCTTGGATGCAAAACATAAAGAAATGAAGTTTGGCTCGAGATTTTTGCACAGTACTGTACATACTTACTTGTTGTATGTGTTTATTTTCACAGCACTGATTTTTAGACTCAGCTTCTGAGTCTTCTGACTCACTTACATGTGGTTGCAAAAGTACTTCCGGTCCTATAAAAGTCTATTGGACCTCTGTAAACACTATTATTGACGGCATGGCCTCAGTCACTTATTTTAGGTTATATTGAATAAACATTTGAGTCCATTTTGCAAATGTTGTACATATGTTTCGGAAAGGAAGATTATCTGAGATATTATTGGCTAATGACTGATGATTAACAAGTTGAGCATACAGTTTTGCAGCCAGAACAACAAAATAGCAACGCCCATAAAAATCGAGTTTTCAAAATGGGACTTCACAAACCTAATGTTTGCCTTTTACTGTTTAATTCATTTTAAATATGTTAAAACTATCTGTTATTTTTAAACGGTATGTTTTAATATTGACTGTCAAAAAAATGAATATAATTAATTTCGCAGAGCTGGATGGTATGTCTGTATAACAGCTGCTACACTTAGGATTTTTATAACATTCATAAAAGTAAAGCATTGAGGCAGGAAAAATAAATTTTGTGTCTGTTACAATAGAGTACAGGTTGAGATTGATTTAATGGGACACTGAGTCAAAGATCGATTTTAACTGGTGGTTTCAACAGAGCTTTCCAAATGGAGTGAGTGAAACCTACATTTGGCAATTTTGACAAACTCAACATTTCTCTACACATTTTGTGTGCTCGCAAACTAAAATGTTCTTATTTAATCTTCTGGAGAGTTCTTCCTGTTAAAAGGGAGTTTTTCCTTCCTACTGTCTCCAAGTGCTTGCTCATAGAAGATCATCTGAGTGTTTTCTCTGTATTACTGTATTACTGTATGAGCTTTACCTCAAAATATAAAGCACCTTGAGTGACAGTTGCTGTGATTTGGAGCTATATAAATAAAACTTAATTGATTAGAAAAGTTTATGTTGGGTCCCACCCACTTAATTTTGTCAGCGTTGTGTCGCCTTTATTTGCTTGAAGTTTCTGAAAATCTTCTCTATCTTTGGTCTTTAGTCTCCACATTGCTGCAAGTTGCTTCCAGTGTGTACATACCTCTTAAAAACTCATGGATGGATCGATTTCAAATGAAAACAAACATGAAGGGGAGACGAGTAGATATTTCTAAAATAATTATTTTGCATTTTGAGAAATAACTCTACTAAGTTGCAGATCATTTGCTCCTCAGCAACTCTGTATTAAAATAAAAATAATAAAATCTGTAAAAATATTGCTGTAGAATAGTTGCACACGGGGCATTAATTCTGCTCGTAAACCAACAGCATAATAAAGTCATACAGTTTAGGGATGCCCTCAGGTATTTACAAATCATATCAATCTGAGGTATTATGCTATTTGGTAGCATAATAGCTGATAGCATTTGGCCCAAAGAAATTATTCCAAAGTGTCAGTCTTTGAAAGCTAAAGAGCTTATGGCTCGGTCTCACAGAGAACTCAGTCCAGTGAGGCCATGTTTGAAAGCAAAGGCTGTGGATTTAAACGTGCAATGACCTATTTTCTCTGTCAGCATTTTAAAAGACTGAACGGTAGCTTCTCACTCTGTCAGCTCAATGTGAAAGCAACGCACTTCTTTGACCTTTACAATGATCATTTTCTGGTTGGTGGACCTTCTTCATAACAACCGCTGTTTCTCAATTACATCCAGGAGTTCCTGTAGTTCCAGCAACTTTCATTACCCTCAAATCAAATACATACTTTTTATGGAATGAACAATAACAAGTATAGCTGTTTTTGGTTTGATGATTGTTAGAGAAATCTGAAGTCATATATAACCACTGCATTTCTTCTTTTGTCCTACTTAACAGGATAAGGATTAAAATGTTTATAATGTACTAAAATAGAGAAAATACATTTTAACAGCCCTTGCGGTGTTGGTTAATATTTTTTAATGATAGGCTTTTAAAGATGTGCTCTTTGATGTTTAATGAAATGATCCACATTCTGTTGTGTTTTTGACATGCTGGTGCTCAGGAGGCAGCATAAGTGAGCTGTGCTTCACTGCTGTTTAATAGAGAGCATTACTGCAACTGTGTAAA
Source organism: Neolamprologus brichardi (assembly GCF_056152115.1). Lineage (NCBI taxonomy): Eukaryota > Metazoa > Chordata > Actinopteri > Cichliformes > Cichlidae > Neolamprologus > Neolamprologus brichardi. Next base: position 28,781,890 of record NC_142104.1, read on the forward strand.
TATCTACACTCTTATTTCAGCTCCACACTTTTTAAATAAACAGCGAGGCAAGGCAATGCAGATCTTGGTCTGATACTAAAGAGGAATCTCAAGGCTTTCCTCTCCACAATATTGTCAGTCTGCATCTATGCGCTGTGGGGAAGAAGGGTGTTTAGCCCCGTCAGCATAGAGGCCCTTGTCCTGTATCCTTCCCAAGGTGACTTCTCTGCTGTTGGCAGGCAGAGCCATGAACACAGCTCCCAAGACTCTCCCTCTCTCTTCTCTTTCTCTCCCTTCTTCTCCCACACACCCATCAGCGTTTAGATACCACCGGGTAAAACGCTTTCATACCTTTTTTTTTTTTAACAAAGATGTCAAAGCATGTTTTTTTTTTTTCAATTTTTTTCTCTCACTTCCTCCTCCTCACATCATTTCCATAATTACAGGTAGGAAAAAAAGCCTTTTTTCAGTGCTTTGGGTCTTGTCTACAGTCACATTTTGGTTATGGCTAAGTGCCAACACATGAGCACCTGACCTTTTCCTCTTTCAGTTCTCATAGTGGAGAACGTCCACCTACGCAGCACACACACACACACACACACACCTCCCACACAAACTCTCTCTCACACACAAACACTCACACACATACACACACACACTGGCAGCAAAATTGTGCTTTGAGAGCAACTGTCTGTGAATCTGTGCAGCTTTGTGTTGGAGATTGCATCCTGGAAATGCAGACCTCTTCATTTTCTATTACCAACACTTTTTGGTGGAACATGGAGGTGTGTGACCACGAGTGTGTGTAAATAGGCCATTATCCCATGTCTACAGTAGGTCATCTATTTCAGTCCAGGTTAATTCTCTACATGGGAGAAGGCGTGCTAATTTCCTCTCTCTGTCTGTCTGTGTGTCTCTCTCTGCATGTGTGTGTGTGCTAAATTGATTAAGAGGATTCGAGTCGCCGATGAACGTCAACACAAACTACGACCACCAGCACACACTTAGGTGCACATGAACTCTTACCCTACTTTAAGATTAGCTTTAGGCTGCTAATACACACAAACACATTTGTTGTCAGTTGAGAGAACAGCATAATGCCCCAAAGTATATCCCCAGAGGATGCACCATTATTCCCACAATATTGCTGTTTGCCTAACCCCACCCCTTCACCTAACTTTAACCAAAAACCACAAGTCTTTATTTTCAGATTTGTCTAATCCTTAATAAGGCTCGAGTTCCCCTGATGTCTGAACAATATTTTTTGCATTTTACTTTTACACTTGTTCATTAGGCAGATTATTTCACTCCTATCACTGGACAAACGTAAATATAATCCAAGGCACATCAGATCAGGGTGAAGTCACACTTACGCCACTAACAGTTGAGATGTGTTTACATGTGAAGGACTTGGACTAAGCATCCATGTAAGGTATAATTTGCTAAAAGTAATCTTTCTGCATATTAGCGTTACATGTGATTATTCGCGAAAGCAACCACAGAGCTTTCAAACATGCTTTATTCCCACAGTTGCTAGCAAACAACACAAATTGCTTTCAACCTCATGATTTGATTCTCATGTTTTATAATGAAAGAAACATGCCAAACATGTTAACAGCCCATTATTAGTACCACATCGGTCCAACATGCATGATAACAGCTTGCAAAGCATCCGCTTTGTTACTAGACGCCAGGCCTCCTACTGGATTGCATCTTGGACTTTTTGAATGAACTTTAAATAGTTTCTATGCGGATAAAAAGAATGACTTCTCATCCCAGAATGAACTGTTGCTGACCCGTAATGTAATGCAGTTAGGGTAAGAGAATGTCAATTATTGTAGTCTTATTAAAACCATACATGACACACATCCTCAGGCAGCAACATCCTGACAACCAGCTTCTATACAGGAACTCCAACACTACTCAAAAACACACATGCATGAGAAAAAATAATGCTTTCGGTCTCCTCAGTGCATCCCTGAGCCAAACCGTTGTGTGGAGATCCTAAAAGTTGTTCCAGATCCGAAGCGGTCTTACCTTTGTGACAGTCATGCAGAATCAGTGGGTGAGGAGCAGGCCGGTGTCCCCTTCAAGCAAAGAGCAATGCCGCAGGAGTGGCAAAGTGATGAGGAGGAGAGGAGGGCAGCTCTGCTGAATATGCACACAAGGAGAGGGAGGGAGAGAGACAGAGAGAGAGAGAGAGGAAAGAGGAGGGGACAGACAGGTTAGTGTGTCTGGCTCACTAAGTACGGAAGGGCTGATTGCTGCTGCAGTGAAGTAATGGCTGGCAGTCGACGTGTGGTTGGTTACTACAACAGGGAAAAGCTCCCTGCTAAGATACACCCCTCCCTCCTCCCTCCCCAGCTGCCCGCACGCACACACAAACACACACACATGCGGACGGATGTGCTCAAAGCCTGACTGCACTACTCTCTCTCACTGTCTATCACAATATGATTAGTGATGGGCTAATACAGATTATTGATTATTAGCAGTGAGGCAAGGCTGCGGGAGGAGGCGGAAGCAGAGAGCCTGGGATAGGAGAGGACTGCAGAAATAGAGACGGAGGGAGGGAGGGGAGTCAGATGCTGTGTCGCAGTCTGCTACTCGGGCATGGAGCCGGCTGCACGTCATCTGCCGTGTGCGTGTGTGTGCCTAAGTGTGTGAACGACACAGGAAATAATGAGGGGAGACAAGAGTCTGTTAGATGTTTGCACCAAGTTCAGACTACACTGAAGGGGTGTTAATTCTACATATAAAACCATAAAGGAGTTCTTGGCAGATACAAATGGACACACAGGTAAAAGTTGTAGAAGCTGCACCTTGGAGGACACCAACTAATCTGATATTCATGCATCCTATAACCTAATGGTGAAGCGTGGCAGAACAACTTAGCTTTCAGTGGATATCGTCATCTGATTTTGCTGAATTATGTTGTTGTAAATGAAAGCGTTATAAACCAAGAAAAACATTTGATGAGGAACATAAGTGATCATCAGTCAGATTTGGCCCTAATGCTAACAACATCTCACTGCCTTATTACTCCGATTACTTTAACTTTGATTGATTTTCTCAAAGAAATCTGAGACTCTATGACGTCTTCACTTTGGAGTACGTTTCTTAGCATTTCTCACCCTGAGTGTCTCAGTGTAGTAGCACAAAGGCATCCACCCACACTCACAGAATAACAGATCTTTGTCATACTAACTGGCTGAATAGAGGGATGCTAGAGACAGGCCAAGATTCCAGCTCAGTTACCATGGCTTAGATTCCCGAATAGCTGAGTGAGACTCTTCTCTAGTGGCTGCGAGCCACAACGCAGTCTTTGTTTTGCCCATTTATGTGTAACTACTTGCGTTTATGTGCGTGCGTGTGTGTACTGTAAGTGTCTGTACATGCTGGAGTTAAGGTTACTGAGACAAAGAGAGTCCCGAGTGAACGCAGTTTTCTTTCTCAGTCTGTTTTTTATGTCACTCATATATCTTTGTCACTTTGCTCCAAATTCTCAGAGTTTTAGGAGTGTCATCTATGGCCCCACTCTCAGCATTTCCTGTCTGGAACAATAGTATTTCCTGTGTCTGTTTGCATACTGTGGGTGGAGGAGAGGGTCTTTCAAATATAGAAGAAAATATCTGGGGGATGGGAGTTGAACTCAGCATGATTTTAAACATGATGATTTTATTTATATCAGGATTTACTCAGTTTATGATCACACATCATAACTAATTAGCATTTCTGAGATAAATGATGAAATTTGAGAAAATTTGGGATTTTAGCCCATGGTCATTTCTGTAACATAGTGCGAAACTTGCATCTCTTGCCACTTCTTAATTCAGGCTTTTGGAGGTAAGTAAAATTTCCACTTTACACCATATAAAATGTGTGGGAGGAAAAGACATCATCCACAGGGTGGAGGTGGCAAATCCTGTGACCATTAAACCTGAAGGTGCCACCGTGGCTCATATGTTCCACCATATGTCTACATGCTTCTACTCAAAGAAACAGAAGTGGAAAGAACTTCATTAATGGTGACAGCTAACATGCACGGATGTGAACAACATTAGGTTTGAAAAATGCAATAATAAACAACAGCGGTCAGTTGATCTGGCCTTGCTATGCTCTCCAAAGAGGAAGAGGATGTATTTTACCAGGTCTGTTATGCATTAGGAGCTTCATTTCCTTATTGTCTAACCCTCTGAAGGCTTTTCGAGGAATCCCATATTTGATGTTTTGCTTCCACCTTGTGGTGAAACAATATCATTGCCTCCAGGTAATAGTCGTGGTCCTACTAAACATGGCATTTGTTTTACGTTTTCATCAACTTTACACAGAGGCTTTAAGGATCTTTATCAGTGGATGATTTTCAAATAAATTTCTCGCTTTATAAGCAGTGGAAGTGTACTGGATGTAAGCATTGCTATGTTATCATTCCTTCTGTTTTTAATAGGAAACTGGGAAAGCCTTGCTTACATATGCAGAAGCTTCTCCAGCAAAAATACCTTTATTGGTGCAATGGAAACTATTCAAATTTAATCATATTAACAGAAGAGGTGCATTTAGGCCTACAAGTTTAACACCACGTTTCTAAGCTAACAGTTAATGTTAGCTTAGCTTAAACCTTGAAGCTTCATAGCTCATAGAGGGTATACATGATATACTGGTGGTGAGGACAAAAAGTGTAGAAGTGTAAGTAGTTATGAAGGTTATACGGTGATGTTTTTGGTTTGTTTAAGGAAGTGATAACTGGTTAACTGAGTTAAATATGTACGTGGCTTTCTCTTTCTCTCTTTAGCTGAGCATCATCTAGTTTCAAACCTCAAAAAGGATAATAAATAATGTGTCAAAAAATAAATAAAAAAGAAGCACAAGTTAATGTTGAGTAATGTTTTCTTTTATCAGTAGTAGGCCTTTTACATGTAACGTGCAGAAGCTACTACTTACTTGAATGTTAGCTAAAACATTACCCATAGGTTTGCCTCAAATTGCATCTATTAGCAGGAAGGATCAAATACCAAAGTATTAAGATATAATAAAACAGGATTTTGCTAATAGGGTTATTTCTCTTTTTTAATTGATTAAATAACCTGGTTTCCTAATAAATTATTTTTGCACATTTTTAAGTTAAGTGACCAAAAGTTATAGTATTTGAAATTGCATATCAAAACATTGTGGACTTGAACAAAGCAATTTTAAAGACTTTTTAAACTATCTATCTATTTTCTATCATTCTGCTTTTGAGTTGGTAAAAGCTTTTGAGCTTTCCAAGGAGGGTGAACTTCACAAATTCTGCATTTTTGACAGTATTTGGCAGCAATTAGCTCTCTTGTTAGATTAATTGAAGCCTAAACCTCTGCGTGCAGACCTCAGACTGTGTTGGTACGCGATTGTCATTTGCTGTTGACGCACATCTGTGCTCAGAGTAAAACATGATTGACCTTCACTGTAATTGAAGCGTATAGCAGGATTATTTGGTAGCCATTATTTAATCTACTCAGCAGATTATTGTTACAAAACACAATAATATGATGTAACCAACTTCTGTGCCGCTGGTTCAAGCTAATAATAGACTCATCCATCACAGAAAATATTAAGGAGTGTGTAAACCACAAGAAAGGACCACTGTTCTTAAGGTCTCAGCTGACTCACTGTTCAGGAACCACGCTGTATTAACAGTTAATGAGACGACTAATCTTGCCAATGCAAGCAGACTAAAATTGCAGTGAAAAACTATTTCATGCTTGATGTGCAGCTGATACATTTTCTCCCATCTCAGAAACTAACTCTTGTTCTGGTATATTTCTCAAAGTATTTGAGAAAAACTGAAGAAGCATTTCCCAGAACAGTTCAAATGAGCATCCACACACTGCAGGTTAACAGGTAAACTGTGCCTCCGACATGATGTAAAATCAAGTGTTTTATTAATATACCATCAGAATGACAGTTCATGTGAGAAGTGTAGTCTTCAAATGTTTCTCATTGACGAATAAATTCCTGCTGTATTATACCAGAAAACTATTTTTCTGGAAAAAAATAACTGTCTTACTGAAGACTGTTCAGAAGCTGATTACAAGAGCAAAACGTTTTACACAAATTAGATTTACGTGTGATGACAGGGTCACAAAACACAAAATTTACACAAAACTGCACAAACAAACACGTAGCCTGTAAAAACCAGAAACATTGTTCTACTGTGTGCAATAGCCCGCTTTAGTAACAAAAGAAAGGCTTGCAATCTGCAGTCTTCTTCTGTTCCCTTCTGCTGTCATGCCATTACATTTATTGCAGCAAACAGAGATATCATATTTTGTAACTGACAATCATATGCTTTCTAGCTCCATTCAGAAAAATAACCCCTGAACAGGATTCAATAATAGAGAGTTATAGTGTTATGGAGTTTTAGAATTATGATGGAAGAAACTCAGATGAACCCCAGACCGTTCACTGATAACATTGCTATTATGGGAGCTGACATGTATTATATTCACACAATGTTGGTTTGGAACATCTTCAGTGGCTTGTGGTATGAATTTTCAGCTCTCTCCTATCATGGCCAGACTGACACTAGCCTCAACCATCACAAAAATGAAACAAATACACTCCACATTCGCACACTTACAGCAAAGTTTCCTCATCCCTATGGTAACGCAGGTCACACTGAAAGGGACATATATCATAATTGCTATAATGTGTGTAAAGAACAGCAACGTTTTACCTGCACCTACTAAATCACCTTCACTGTCACAGTTTATCTGAGATGGAATGTAATTAATTTACTGTCACCTGATTTCTCTTGCACTTTATCTGTCGTAGATGCTTTGCTGGCCAGCTGACAGCAGAGGGTGAGAGAGAGATAAGAATGATGCAGAGAAAGAGAGTGATATACAAAAAAGGTAAGTGGCTAGGTTTTTACCCAAGCGGAGATAATATGGCTAGCACTGAAAATGAATGAACTGTGGCCAACTTTTAATTTAAAATTGTGAGAAATTCCCTTCATTGCAACTTTTTCTGTCTTCGTTTGTACCATGAGTGAGCCCCCTCTTCGGTTCCTAGCCCGCTCCATGATTCCCCCCTCACAGAAATTGTTGCTCTAGTGGAACATTTAATCCACAGAAGCTCAGATTTCGGCTTCCCCAGTGCACAGCACAGTGTTCCAGTCAGCCACAGTCTGCTCACAAACCACTTCCTCCATCTGAGGAAAGTGCAGAAGAAGAAGAAGGGAGAAGGCGAGTAGGGTTGTGAGGATCTGGAAAAGAAGTGTTTCCCTGTTTCTGCCACTTGCATCTTTACTTTGCTTCCTTGAGATGCTAGAAAGACAGAAAGGGAGAAAGAAAGAGAGAGAGAGCTGGTGCTGCAAGATGAGAAATCCTTGTTTTTGTAATTTCAGTTGTAAGCAACATCAGCTAGTGCATGATAGATGCACAGCTGTTTCAACTCTCAGACTGTTGCGTGTTGGTAACTAATTTCATCAGAAGTTATATATTGCACCATTCTGCTGTCTTAAAAACTCTTATAGAGAAGTAATATTTAAAATCATCTCTTTATATTACTTTAAAAACTTCTAATTCATGTATAGATTAGTACATTTGTTATGGCTTTTGTTACTTACATTAAACTAACAACAAGACTTTACACAGCTGTCAAAGAATATGTGCATGCCAATTGTAAAATTAAAAAAACAAAACCAAAAAAAATGGCACAATATGATCAAATGTGTTTGAACTATTCCTCTTATTTTTCTCTAATCCACACAGGGTCAAAATACATATGCTTAATAGACTTTGGTCTATTAACTTCTTGTCAGTGAAAATGGTTTATTACATCTATTTGTCTTTACAAACATACAAAAGATTTCTTTGACATTGGACTGATTGATAATCAGAAGTCCAAGGAACTCAAGAAGATCTAAGAAAGAGAATTGTAGATTTACACAAACTGTGAAAGTCTTTGGAGCCATTTCTAAACAACTCAAGATTCCAAGATCATCAGTTCAAAAAACTGTATGTAAGTACAAGTTATTCAAACGTGCCACCACTTCACCAAGATCTAGAAGAAGTAAGTAAGTAAGTAAAATTTTATTTGTATAGCACCTTTCAAGATAAAAATTTCACAGAAAAGCTGAAACATAAAAACAGAAATCAACCAAAAGCAAGTTTAAAGAGATGAGATTTTAGCTGTTTTTTAAATGAAGCTACAGAGTCCACAGATCTCCGGCTCAAAGGAAGGGAGTTCCAGAGTCTGGGGGCCACAGTTAAAATCGCTCTATCGCCTTTTGTTTTCAGCCTCGTATGTTGGACGACCAGCAAGCCCTGATCACATGATTTCAGGGACCTGCTGGGGATATACTGTTGTACATGGATGTACTGTACTGTTGTAGAAGATCCAAACTGTCACCCTCAGATGAAAGTAAATTGGTTAGGATGTTCAGGAACAACCACTGTAACCAACAAGGGAACTCTTGGAACCCCAGGGTCGCTGTCCACAGTGAAGCAAGTCTTACATCGCCTTGGGCTGAAAGGGTGCCGACCAAGAACAAAGCCCATGCTCCAAAACCAACACCTTGGAGCTCAATTGAAATTTACAGCTACCTGTGCCAAATGCCAAGTTTTATGGTAAGACGAGAGAATTATTGAACTTTGTGGCTATAATGACAAGAGATATGTTTGGCAGAGTAAAAGTAAGGCTTTCAAACCTAAGAACACTAAACCAGCTGTCAAGCATATTGGTGCTAGCGCCATGTGCACTGCACAAACTAGATGTAGTAATGAAGAGGAAATAGATCCAAATTCTTCAACTTCACATCTAATCAACAGCTTGATAACTTGGGCGTTCAAACAGTACAATGATCCAGAGACGCATCAAAACATTAACCTTCTGGAATGGTGTTCCCAAAACTTTGACTTCAACCCTATTGAAAATTTGTGGGTTATGTTTGAAAGCCAGGTCCTTGGCAGGAAACCAACCAATTAAAATGAACTTAAAATGCCAACTCTGCCAAGAACAGTGGTCAAATATTCAGCTAGAATTATGCCCGAAGCTTGCTGATGGCTACTGTAAGTGTCTGGTCAAGGTGCAGTCTAGTAAACGACAAATATGTATGTATGTATACTTCTGACTCTGTGTGGATTAGAAAAAAATACAAAATAAATTCAAACTTGTAGATTTAATTATTGCTTTTTTAAAGTCATTAAAGGTCTATGCTGAACAATCATTCCACTCTGGAAAAAGAAAAGCTCAAAGAAATCATTAAAAGCCCCAAATTACTATGGCATCCATTCCCATGATGAGTGCATGTAAACCTCTGACCACAACTGTAAATGTGACAAGCTAAGCATACCTCACAGACGTGCTGCAGCTCTAGATTTCGGTGTAGGAAATCTTAAAGATGAAGCCTTTATTTTCTAGCTTCTCCAAAAGCCTCTTCTGACCTTACTCCTTGTCTCCTCAAGTTGCAATTAAGAAACTGAAGGCCCCTCATGATAGCTGAAATAGTTCCACATCATGGGAGGAATGAGGACAAAACTAAGCTTTAGTTAGCATAATGATTACTGTAGGGGTCTGTGTGAGGATGAAGTGGGATGAGTGAAGAAATGTAAAGAAGAAAAATAGGGATAAGGAAGCAGGCATGAAAATAAAACCTGTGAAGACTGAAGCAAGCACGAGTTAGATTCAGTTCATTTCATCTCATTTTATGTAGCTCCAATTAACAGCAGCTGCTTTAAAACACTTTCTAGTGTAAGGTACAGACCCTACAATATTAGAGAGAAATATGATACACGCACACAGTCCAGTTTTCTCACCACCGTGTGCCGATATGAGCAGCTGATGCATAACTCAGCCATGATTAGACATTTCCACAGTTTATTCACTCAACACATGAATCACTCCATTCTCTCCTACTCTTGAAATTACTTTCCACCAGTTTTTAATTCATCCAGGTCTCCTCTCCTGCTACATTTCACTCCGCTGAGCCTCTCATTTGCTCTATTTTTTCACCTGCCGGTCATTGGGGCAGATTTACAGAGTCGTCTGGTGGAAAAAAAAGCCCCTATTCACCTAGTCCTTCCCAGATCCTGATTAATTCCACTGTCAAAAAAAAGATGCTTCTGAACTATAATATTACATTGAAAAAAAATGCCTAACCTCTCTCCCTACCTTCCTAAATAAGTTAACCCCATTGCTGATTTAGAGATAGGTCTATGAAGGTAAAAGATGACTCAATTGGGATGTTTTCAAGTGTGATATAGTTGTGATCTAGAGTTTAGATTGTTCCCACATGGAAAAAGACTCGATCCGAGTAACCAAATGCATATACTGTATACATGTAGCCTCTATTTTTCTGTCTGTGTCATTTTGCATCTGTCTCCTCTCACATACACATTCACCACACACAGAGTCTGGAAAACAACACGCTCACATTAAGTTAGTGACAGCAGTATAAAGGCTTAACATGTGGTAGCACTTAAGCAGACCTTTCAAATCCAGTAGACATAAAATACAGAGAAAAAGACTGGAAACACCACACAGCATATTATCAAATACAAATACAGCAGGCAGAAGAAATACCTTTCCCCCACTTTATCTGGTTCTGATATAAATTTCCTTTCACTAATTGACATTAATAAGGCAAAAAAAGTAGGAATTGTTACTCTAGTTCACTAATTTTATTCTTACAATGGACAAAGGCTATATATTTTGTTCTCATAAAATTCAATAAGTAGGGATAAACACTTTCAAAATTTACAAGTCCCCACAGATCACTCAATGAACTGAGTGAAGTGAGTCAGTTTGGCAGACATCATATGTTTAAATATTCCTCTGGTCTGCTCCGGCCCCACCAATGAATTTGAAATGTACTTTATACTCATTTGGTTTCCATTTGGGTCTTCAATGAAGGAACCGCACTCACACTTTTTCTGAGCTGTTTCTTTATATCTTTGCAGTGTCATAAAGTTGCTTTTCAGTGAAATATATATATATGTATACACCACAGATAATACAGTATTGGACACATCTTGTAAAAACAATAATTAAAAAAATTTATTTTTAGACAAAAACGTATTTTTAATAATAACCACACATCAATAAGTCAGCAGTGGTGTAAATTAGCCTTTTGTGTGGTGGAAAAAACATATTACCATCGTTTATGAGAGAAAACATCTATCACAAATGACCACATTCCCATTTAAATCTGCCTTTTTTCTGTGCTCCATCAGTGTAAGGATACAAAATAATGGTTATAGTGTGTAGATATGGCCTTGTGTGGCCTTCATGTCGCAGACGAAGCAGCAGCAAAGACAGACAGACAGGCCTATAAGTCCAGTACTAAGTCTGGTGCTCTTTCTTCAATTAGCGCAGCTCTCGCCATTGCTTACACAGCTTGTTGGCCAGCCTAAAGATTTCAGTCTTAACACTACAGCTTATTATAAAAGCACTGGAATGCTATTGAACCTTCTACAGAAGCCTGTATTTCATCTGGTGTGTTGCCAAAAGTGAGAACTGAATATTGACTCATGCGTGAAGGTCAAACACAGGGGTCACTTACAAAAATCTCAAAAATCTGCCAGACTCAGACCTACTGGGTGGTTCTTGAAGCACCAGGGGATGGATCTTTTTGTGATCTCTAAAACTTGGGCATTTACTACTACTTACTACTGTTTTGTAAATTTGTGTCAGGCCTTTGACTCTTTTTTTCTTGTCTGCTGTTGCATTGTTTATTTCTTGCAGAGTTGAAACCTAACTGCAAGGCATAAATTACATCCCAACCCTCCTCTTGATTGTGTTTGATTGAGCTGGTAATCAAAGTTGGAACGCATGCAAAGTCTGATTAGTGCCAGCCGCCTGGAACTGGTGGCATATTTCAACCACATGGAACAAATGACAGTGCTGTTCAGTGTGGGCATTTGCCTTGATTCAATATGACAAAAAGCAAATTAGATGCAATTTACATACAAGCGAGGTATTGGATCATATTAGAAACATATCAAAACCTTACTCTAGACAGTGTGCAAGCTGAATGCATTTTTATGTGCAGTTTTGTTTTTTCAGGTCATTTCAAATTTGAACCATTCAGATACCTGAAATATTCTTTGCTTGCTCTGAAATGACAAATGGGAAGTTGGTGTAAATGATTTGTAGAGTATGTTTGACAGCCTACCTCCAAACTGCTTTTTCTTTAGAGGAAATGTAGACCTCTCTAAAAGCAAAGAAGACAATGACTGACAAATCAATGTTTTAGATCATAGTGAGTTACAAACATGTTCATCAAAATTTGGACAAGGATGAAAAACTTAATATAATTTAGGCAGTGTAGTGTCACCAAAATAATTTAATTACTTTAATAACTTCGCTGACACACATCTATTCTTTGAAACATAAAAGCAAAATATTCCATAGCAGTTAGGCTGGGAAAGAATCCTGGGATCTCTATGTCACAGTGTGGTGGCCGTGAAGACTGTTGTAGAGCAGCGGTCCCCAACCCCTGGGCCACGGACTGGTACCGGTCCGTGAGTCGTTTTGTACCGGGCCGCAGGAGTTGAGGCTTCGGTGTGAAATTCATGGTTTTCAGGGTTTTTATCGTTTTTTAGCGTTATTTTTTTATCGTTTTTATCGTTAACTTGGTTTCCCTGGGTCTTTTCCTGTGTGTTATGAATAAATCTTCTTTTTCTTGGTACCGATACTGGTTTTATTTTGCTGTATTTATCTGCAACACCTTAAATGCCGGCCGGTGAAAATATTGTTGGACATAAACCAGTCCGTGGAGCAAAAAAGGTTGGGGACCGATGTTGTAGAGGACAACACAGCATGCAAGAGATACAAATTATGAAGCAAAAGATGAGCTTTAAAGGTGAATTCCAAATCCGAAGAAAACCCAAAGTCCAAAAATCACAAAGGATAGAGGGCTGAAAATCATAAGGTAGCAAAACATGAAATATCCAAAAGACTAGTGCTACTACTGGTACCAGCAAACTGGTAGTTTCACTTTAATGGAGCGAGACAGAACATCAGTGAAATATCTAGAAAAACACATTTCATAAAAGTTATAAATTGATTTGCCTGTAACTGAGTAAAATAAGTATTTGATCGCCTACAAACCAGCCAGTATTCTGGCTTCCACAGACTGGCTGTGCACCCATGTGGCAAACAGTCAGTTATAGATGTCATGATCTCAACTCATTATGTGGATAAAACACAGCTGTCCACAGAATTTCTTCCACTCCAACATTTCCACCTTCATGGCAAGATGAAAGAGAAGAAGCAAGAAACTTGGTGAGGAAGTGGCAACTGTTGGTGCGATTGTTCAGAAGTGGATGAAATATTAAATGAGCTCATCATCATAAGAAAGGTGGTGGGTCAGTCCAAAGCTACATGGGAGGAGCTTGTTAATTATCTGAAGACAGTTGGGACCACAGTCACCAAGAACACCAGTATGCTTTAATGAATTGAAATCTTGCACCACCCACAAGGTTCTTCTGCTCAAGAAGGCACGTGTACAGGCCTGTTCTAAGCTTCCACTTAACATTTAAATGATTCAGGGAAGACTTGGGAGAATGTGCTGTGGTCAGATGAAACCAAAGCTCTCCTGACCCCTGTCCTGTAAAGACCAGTGGGCCAAAATCCCTCCTGAGATGTGAGCAAACCTAGTGACTAATTACAAGAAACATCTATCATTGTGAAAGGGTTTTTCCACCAAGTACTAAGTCATGTTTTCCTTGGGGATCAAATACTTAAACTCCATAAACAATTGAGAAGCACAAGAAACAGAAGTCAGATATTAGGCTAAAGCTCATCATAGTAGAAAAACAATGGGAACAGTTATGAAGAGTTGTGGAACTAATCATTGCTAGAAAAAATAAATAAATAAAAGCCTTCGGACCAAAGCATGAGATCATGACATTCTGTTTCATCATGTGGCTGCTAATAGCGCATGTACATAGTCACATCTGTAACAGCTGGTGTTAGGAACAAATGTTTGAAGCTGTGATAAATAATATAACCACACTAATTAAATGAAAGGCCTCCATATTTTTCTGTGTTGAATACCAGAAACAAACTAATTTTCTAAATATGTGTTTCTGGTTGGATTTCTCTGATCAGACAGGCAGAGAGGCTGATCAAAGCATTGTTCTAGAGACATCCAAAGGCATGTGGCCATCAATACAAAAGCAGCAGGAACAGTTTATAAAACTGCAGACATGTTTGTAACCTGAAGTCTTGAGGTACAGAATGCTCATAAAATGCATGGGTGTACAGGGAGTTCAAACATCCACGGGGGGCATAATTACCTGCGCCTGGCAGAGGAACAACACTCAGCACGCATGAACCCTGTGCGGCTCTGGACCCTGCTCCAGGAATCATGTTGTCCCTTTGCAGTTAATTTAGGGTTTGTTCAAAAAATGTAAAAGTCTGAGTTGGTATTTCCAGGTAAACATCTCATTTGCAGTTAGAATATCTGCGCTTAGATTGTATTTTTGTACTTAGCTCTTCTAGGTTGATGTTCCAGAGCTTCCGTCTCGGGATACTATATATTTAATGTAACATGTCTGTTATAATAGGCAAGGCTGGGATGTATTTGTGTGTACTGAGCGTAATACATTTGATATACAGTAGTCCAGATACTAACTAGCATTATAACTAAAACTAAAATCTTTTTAAATTACCTTAATCCTTTTGGGTCCAGGATATAATTGGCAGTTGATTACCACTTTTGATTTTACCTTTATATTTCAGTATAGGCAGAATCCTTTGGGCTGACAGGAAGGCAAAACTAACTTAAATAACCAGTGGTTACAAGCAAAGTATGCAGAAGAGCATCTGTGAACGCACAATTTGTCAAACCTTTAAGCAGTTGGCTTATATCGGCAGAAAACTACCCTCGTCAGCTAAGAAAAGGCTAGAATTTGCATGGGCACACCGAAATCAGACAGTAGATGATTGAAAAAACGTTGCCTGTTTCTGCTTTGACATGTTGACTGTAGGGTCAAGATTTGGTGTAAACAATATGAGAGTGTACGCACCTTCTGATGGCTGCTTCCAGTGTCACAAAGCTCAAATCATCCCAAACTGCTTTGCTGCTTGTGATAATGACTTGACTGTACTCAAATGGCCTCCACCAGAGCTCAAACCAGACCTGCTGCAACTGTGTGATGCTATCATGTCAACATGCACCAGAATCTCTGACCAGTGTTTTCAGATTCGTGCCAAGAAGTGTGCCCAATACAATACTAGTAGATTGTAGCGAGTTATAGTTTTATATATCAGTATCCCACTTATTCAAACATTAGTAATATTTTCATAGAGTGGAGAGAACCCCTGGGATCGGTTCAAGAAGCATGAAAACCAGATTAAGAACCCACCATTTAGTTTTGATCTCTGTTTTAAATTAAATGCTTATAGCTGCCAAACCAAAATGGCAGCATTGTGCTTATACTGTTGACACAATACACAAAACAAAACTAAGAAAAACATGAATCTACAACACTGTGTATTTAGCCACTTAGTATTGCGTTTCAGGATGTAAATACATCAGTCTCAGTCACTCATCAACAATTAAGGCATTCTAAAGGCAAAAGGTGGCCCAACCTGGTACTTATAAGGTGTACCTAAGTAAGTGCCCACTGAGTCTGTATATAGAGAACTGCAAAACATGAACATATATGAGATGTTTAAGCCACTAAACTAAAACTAACTACTCATGAATATATGACGTGGATATGGTTTGAGCCATTTAGATTCTTGTATCTCAGAGACTTTATCTTATGTTTCTACCTGAATCAGGCACAATTTAATATAAGATAATATTTTCTTTCTTTTTAAAAAAAATCTCTGGGTAAGCAATAAAATTGCACGTCAAAAATGTCTGCAGATTTTTTATAAACACAATGTATAGCACAACGTTTAACTGAATTATAGCCTTTTTACGACAGACACCTTGAGCAATATCAAATTAAACTCTTCTTTAAAAAGTACAAACATAGTTTGGGAAACAGAATCTGTCTTCTCATGAGCAAAGAAACTGCCAAGTGTGGTCAAATAATAAACAGAAGGTTCAGTCTCTCATTGGAACAGTAGCTGCCAGGGTGTAAAACAACAGAAAATAACATCACACATAGACTTTCCCCTTTGGAAACGCTATGCCACAAGATGTGTTGCATTAACCGTTAATGTGTTGTCATAAGGATTGCATTGAAAATTTCTGTGAGAAGGGCTTAACTTGGTGTTTGAGTGGTAGACCTGCAACAGATAATTGCACATAAGCTTCGTGAAACCTAATAATTACAAGCAGAAAATTGTAGACAGTCTGGTTTTCCATCGAGATCCAAGAGGAGAAAAAAAAAAGTCTGGTTCGATTTTTCCATCTGTCTCACAATGAACGTAAATCTTAACACAATGAAACAGGAGCGTGTGTTCTCTCATGAAGAAGACATGATGAAGGCAGAAATTTATGTTGAGCCACGAGACAGAATGACCTCAGTTTTGAGTTGCTTGATTGGGTATAGGAATGCGGTGACCCTAATATATCCCTTATATGTCTGTCCTGGGAAGTAATACTACCAGAATGTGAATTGCATGAGAGAGAGTGAAAATTATATGCCTCCGACTACTGTATTGTATCCATATTAGGACTCAAGACGGGGGAAAAAGTTCTCACTTACGTACACTACAGCACACGCGTCCGTGCAAGTATTTTCATATGGGCTTTGTGTTTAAGCTGGGTGTTGAGAGACATGGCTTTGCCCTGAATCAGGACGTGTGAGCTTTGCAGTGTTCCATTGTCGTCCATCTTGTGGCGTGTGGCTTTAGTTTCCACATTAGTCTATTTCCCACTATTGCTACTGGCACAACTCAACCTGCACAAAGCTCCGCCAGAGATCTGGAAAAGTTAGCATGACTCACTCAAGCTCAGACAGTAACATTTACTTCTCTCATTCGTTGGATGTAGCTCTTTAATACGTTCATCTATAAAGGGGTTTTCCATTGGTATTCGAGTACTAATGAGATTGTATCAGTTACCTAATAATGGGAGTATGCTGTCAAGCGTCTTTCAAAAGTCAGGAGAGAACTTGATATGGACGAAAAAGCATTTCTTTTATTCCTGTGATACACTAATCAAATTTTGATTTGGACCTCCTTGGTGGCCAAATCACAGAAATGCTGAGCAAGGTCATGAGATGGAAACTGATGTATTTGCATCCCAAAACACAATATTAAGTGTCTAAAAACACAGTGCTGTAGATTCATAAATGTTTTTCTTAGTTTTATTTATTGTGTTGTGTCATGAGCACAATGCTGCCATTTTGGTTTTGGCAGCCACAAGCTTTTAATGTGAAACAGTGATCAAAACTAAACAGCAGATTCTTAATTTGGTTTTTATGCTTTTTGAACCGATCCTAGAAGTTCACTTCTCTCTATGAAAATATTCATGTTGTTTGAATTAGTGACCTCTTTTACCTTCAGAGCTGCTTTAATCCTTCATCGCTTGGATCCAACAAGGTGCTTAAATTATTCCTCGGGGATTTTGGTTCTTACTGACATGATAACATCACACAGCTGCTGCGTAATTGTTGGCTGCCAGTCCAGATGTAAATCACCTGTTCCACTTCATCCCAAAGGTGCTCTACTGGATTGCGATCTGGTGGCTGTGGAGGCCATGTGACTGCAGTGAACTCGCTGTCACTGTCACTGATAAGCCAATATGAACTATGAATGTGTTGTGCGTTCAGAGAAGCTCATCTGCATACCTTGGCTATTATTAATTTGTTATTTGAGTCACTGTTGCCTCCCTATTAACTCAAAGTTTAACTCAGTTTAAACTTCAGCAGGTTGTGAATTTCTGATATGTGATTGACTGATTAAATATTTCCATGGACCACATGTACCTAACAAAGTATCTGGTAAGTTTATATAAAAACAGCCTATCTAGGTCTAGCGAATTCAAGCTTGAAAAATTCTCCAATTGAATAGCAGTGAGTGAGGAAACAAATGCTCCGTGAAGTACACGGTTAGCGCATAGTTATTAACTTTTTGAGATAGGACGTTCATCAAGACTTGGGTCTGATTGGAGACATTGACAAAAGGAATTGTGCCTGTCTGTTTGTGCAAGACTCTTGCACATGATAACAGCTTTCGTTCAGTGTAACACATCTTGGGAGACGTGTCAGGAGTGATTAGGCAACAAAAATGAACAATGCCAGTACAAAACATTTAGTCAGGTGCGAGCCCAGTTAAGCTACCCCCAAATTGACAGAAACTCAGCATGCAAATCTGTGTTTCTGAGTTGCCGTTCTCAAAGATGCCACAGTGCACATAATGATATGTGGGATTCATTATATCTTTTCCAGTACTGAGCTTTGGGAAGATGGTTTTTGAAACCCTACATCTTAAACCAGTTTACATCCAGGATAAACTGTTTATTCTAAATGTCATCTCTAGAAAACATCCACAGCACATATATGGAGCAAAAAAAGTAAATATTTTTACATTTTAACACATACATGCACACACACACATGCACGCACACACACACACACACACACAGCATGCATGTGCATAAGATAGATCCTTGCAATGTATATTTACTCACACCACAGTATGGCCTTGGTTAAATGTGAAGTACACACATCATTTTCCTACAAATCATCTTAAGCCACAGGTTTCAAGACACTTTGGACAATATAGCCTCAAAGATCTGTTTTGAAGCAGGTTGCTAACATTTGAACTGATTACACTTCCTGAGCATAACAAGAAATCGAACACATGCGTCATGCATTGAGTTGAATGCTTTACAGTTGAAATTGTTGGTAATAAAATTTAGAATTTCACATCCATTATCAAACATTTTGATGAAGGTTTATCAAAATTTGGCAAATAAGAAAATGACAATAAGATGTTGTCTTTTGTCTGAAAAGTGTCTGTGTCAATATGACAGCATTTAAAAATGTAAAGATATAGACTTTAGGTTATTTTAATTAACATCTCCATTTTAACGTTGTGAAAAGTACCAAGTGACTTAAATTACCAATAGTTTGCAGTAGAGCAATCTTATATTGAGCCTCAGCGTTAGTGCTGAAAATATTTAAGCTCTGCAGGACGCACAGATTTGTGTTTTTTATGGGGTCTGTTGAAACAGAGACCTCCTTTATTCAGTCATTACTAGATTGGATATCCAGAAATTGAATTTCTTAAATTCAATGTCTTGTTTCTATAGCAGCTTTTCCCTTTGACCACAACTCTACAGCATCATTTAATGCTTAACACAGGGGTGTCGGACTCCAGGCCTCGAGGGCCGGTGTCCTGCAGGTTTTAGATCTCACCCTGGGTCAACACACCTGAATAAAATGATTAGCTCATTACCAGGCCTCTGCAGAACTTCAAGAAATGTTGAGGAGGTCATTTAGCAATTTAAATTAGCTGTGTTGGATCAAGGACACATCTAAAACCTGCAGGACACCGGCCCTCGAGGCCTGGAGTTCGACACAGATCAATACAAAAATGCTACAGATCCACATTTAATGGCTTCAATAGAAAATGAATATTAAAATGATTAATAATTTGTTTGAATGAAAATAGGATGCATTTTTAAAAAAATGTTTCAATATAACGCTTTACTGCCATTTATTCAGGGTGAAAAATAAACAAGTGTAAATACCTTCAAATTGCCTTTAATGTACACATGGTGAATCTATTCTTCATTTAATTAAAAGTAAATAATTAAGTGTGAAAAGTGTTGAGTCTTGTTTGGTTCCTGTATGCTACACCACATATTATTTGGCAGAGTGGCTCTTCCGAAACATTTTTCCAGGTTAATGGTTTATCCAGAGCTACTCGCTGGATCTGTGCAGCGATCTCTCCCTGCTGTCCCTGTAGCCGATGATCTGGCCCGAAAACCAGCTGCTGGAGCAGCAACATGTTTAAAAAAGGTCCTTAGAGGAGTTTGAGTGTGGGCTGTATTGCATTCATTGTTTTATCTTGCTCCTGACTTACTTGGCCATGATTTATGGAAAGTAACATCCCTGTGGACAGTAACTCTCAGTACATACAGGTGATTGTTTCAAGAGTGATTTCCAAGAAATGCCTCAGGCCTCAACAGACTTCTGAGAACAGTGACTGCATAAAGAACTTCCGCTGTCGTTAGTGGGCCGAAATTCACGCCCAAATCTGAGAATCTGGACATGTTTCATCTTTTTGATTCACTTAAACACTCACTTGCATTGTCTTTTTCCGTCAGATCTCATGTACTTTGGAAAATCATCCGCAGAGACAGAGAGACAGAAATAAAAAAAGAAGCCAAGGAGTTAGATATGGTTTTTTTTTTTTTTTAGTTCTGTCAGCGTTAATCTGGTTAAAATGACGTTAACGCCATAACCGCATTAACGCGGCAAATCTCCCTTAGCGAGTTAGCACGGATCGCCCTGTGCGTGGAGCTGCACGGCGTCAGCACGGTTAGCTCAGTAATGCGTTAGCGCCATCCAGCCCCACTCCGCGATAACTCGCTAAGGGAGATTTGCCGCGTTAATGCGGTTATGGCGTTACCGTCATTTTAACCAGATTAACGCTGACAGCACTAGTTTGGTTTTTTTTATTTCACAATAAGACTCACTGGGTCTTTAAGTTGTTGGGTTGTTGAACTTACTATGGGTGATGACACCTATAGTAAGTTCAGATGCTGGGAAGATTATGTTGACTTTAACTGACTTGATTGGGTGTTTTTTCTGCCACCCTGTGGTCAAACATCTGTTAATGCGGCTTTAAAGTGCTGCCAGTGAAAACTATAATGTCCAAATCTGTCAAAAATCCCTCTCCGGGGTTTTTCTGGTCAGTAATGAAAATAAAATCCAGAAATCATATTTGAAGATGTTTGTGGGAACAGTCATATTTGAATTGGGCTAACCTAGAAAAATCTCTCTCAATCATCTCTGACCTCGGCCGCTGAATACTTAACTGAACCGCTGATGTCACAGACAGAATCAGTTGAAAGAAGGCCCCAGAAGCCAACCTTGGAGGTCTCGAATTTGACAACATTATGATAGGTGATACATGCTGGGTATCCGCACGAGGCACGCACCCAACCTGAACCTTGAGAATGGTTGGCTCTTTAAGTCTCATCCCATAGGACTTGTTCCATTATAGCCTGAGGAGCCAGCCATATATCACACACAAGCAGATAATCCAGGGGTGATTGAGGTAATTGCTTGCAGTTGTGGTGGGGTGCCCTGAAAAGGTGAGGTAAGTGCAGCTTCTGTTCAATATTGATTTCAGGCTGCACTTCACAGCAGGACTCTGTGTGGCATATGTGGTAAAAAGAATAGGGTTTTCAAACCTAATTTTTCCCACTCTGTTAAGTTCACGTCTGCTCCTCCTAACCCTAACACTCCCCTACAGACAGGGAGTTAAATATCCTCATGGCAGCTTTGGTAAGCAGTAAAACATGCTCGCAACCCCCTGGACTTGAAACACTGACAAAATAAGTCCAAGTCCTTAAACGCCACTGGCACACAGCCTCCATTCAGAGCACCAATAATTGCAGGTTCCTCTCTCTATCATTTGTCTTACAAGCTGACAGTGGGAGATTCTTGAGCTATGAGTTTTACCCACAATACTGAATAAAACAATTCATGTTATGAAACTTTTTATGCTTTTTTTTTATGTTACATTGACTGCCAAACCTCTGTACAATTTTAATTTTACCACCAATATGGAAAGTGTTTCATTTCTATGATGGAGGAGGAATTTGTACTTTTATTTTGGTAGTCTGCATGAAGAATTTACTGCATGCTCACAACGTAAGCTGCTGTAACCCGTTTGTCCTTTAAAACAGTACAATCCCAGCAGGAAGCACAATCGCATGTCAGTGTAGGTTTGAGTAAAAGTCCACACTATCAAATCCAGACATGTGGACTATGTGGACCATGGAATATCACTTACCTTCACTCACCTAGTCTTGGTGTAATTTTAAGATGTATATCAGCAATGCTATACGGACACACATCCACACAGGCAGTGCCACAGTAGGCAAGGGCTTAATTTCCTGACTTCAAAGAAGCAAGGCAGCCAGCAGCCTACTGAAAAGAAGTGATGAAGGAGGAATAAGTCCAATGAGCTTTTAAGCACCCTTAATGAAAGCAAGTCTTGATTCTTTTTTATTTTTTAAAGCTTTGGTTAAAGCGGTTTTGAGCGCACTCGCTGGCTTGATTTGTGAGAACTGTGGCTGCTCTGTGTTGAAAAGGAAAGGGACTGTGATTGCAAACTAAGAGGAGGTGTCTGTTAGAATCATAGATGTGCGTTTCCCAGATTTTTAAATAGACAGCCGCTCGCAGGATACGTGTCGAATCTAGAAATATAAACAAGTCAGCTTGGATTAATCCCATGGTGAGTTTGTCCAGGATTTCACAGTCTCACATGGACCATTTGACTTTTGAAGATAGTGCATGCGTTGTGCTGGAAAGATATACAGAACAGCTGTTGCCTTTGCTAAGAGTTTTATTTTACTTTTTTTATTTATATGTTACTCTCGGTAAAACTGTTATTCTGTAAGTGTAAATTCTAACATGTTTTAGTTAACTTTATGCAATGAAGTGAAACATTTTTTTTCTTTGTACCCACACACAGTGGCCAAATTGGTCGCCTTCAAGTTGTTGGTGGTGAGGCCAAAAGCAGTAACCATGGACCACAGCTCCAACAGCATTAAGACCAGATTGCTAACCTTTTATCTAATGCACCACAGGATATTGTTCACTAGTAGGGCAAGAACTGAAGCGGGAGACAATCAGCTTGTTAATGGTAGTAAAAGAGAGCCTAGCTCAAAGGTGAAGCTATTGAATTAGTTGTTTCTAACCTGATCTATAGGCTGCCATTAAAAAAAGTAAAAGTGCAATTTTATTTATATAGCACCTTTCAGGATAAAAATCACAAAGTGCTTCACAGAAGCTAAAACATAAAATAAAAATCAACCAAAAGCAAAAGATGAGTTTTTAGCTGTTTTTTAAAAGCGACCACTGAGTCCACAGATCTCAAAGGGAGAGAGTTCCACTGTCTGGGGGCCACAGCTACAAAAGCTCTGTTGCCTTTTGTTTTCAGCCTCGTGCGTTAGACAACCAGCAAGCCCTGATCACATGACCTCAGGGACCTGCTGGAAATGTATGGATGTAAAAGTTCACTGATATATGTTGGTGCTTGTCCATGCAGAGCTCTGAAAGTCAATTTCAAAACCTTAAAGTGGATTCTGAATTTAATAGGGAGCCAGTGCAGCTGAATCAGCAGGGGTGTGACATGGGAGTACTTGAAGGACTTGGTCAGAAGCTTTGCAGCGGCGTTCTGAACAAATTGCAACTTGCAAGCTGCATTTAGTGAGAGGAAAAATTACACTGTGGATGTAAGGAGCAAATATGAGCTTCCTCCAAAGGTCATCTGGTCCCACAAACAGCTCAGAGTAGAGCTGGCTCATTTTGGGCTTCTGGGCACCTGTCTAGAAAGCCTCCTGGACACCCGCTAAATGAGGTGTTTTGAGCACTGAAGAAACCCCTTGCTGGATCAGATTTATTTTAACAAGTAAAATGTGTCTGTAGCAGCAACTTTATTGCCTAATTGCTCGCAATCTGAACTGACTGTGCTTTGACTACAAGCTCGTGGCTCGGAGTTGGAAAGCTTCCACCTTGTCAATCCAGGAGCCTCAAAAGGTAACACTTGGGAAAGTTTGCTAGCAACACTACTTAGATATGTTTAAGAAAATAAAATCTTTGGGTTTGGGTTATAATAAAATCTCTCCTCTATTTTCTGGGTCACCAGGGTCATGTGCACTGTTCCACTTTATGTAGGATGGGTTGCCAGAAAACACCAGAAGGAAATGAAGAATATATATAACAAATTTACCACATATTGATGAGCTTACATTTGTAAATAAAAACAGTTTGGACCTGGCAGAAACTACGTCCCCTTTATTTAGAATACAGTTTAGCTGTGTGGAAACATAAACTCTTCGGGGCTCGACATGGAAATCTACCAGGTGACCACAGAGTGATTTCAGGAAAGCTAATGTACACAAAATCTGCCTTACTGCATAAATTAGATCAGTCTACATTCTACATTTGAACATGGTTCAAGTGAGAGCACATGAGGAAACATACCAACCCCGCAATTTCTTGCCACTGTTAATATACTTGTCAGTTTGTGGTTGTGCCATGATGATAGCATTTGTGCTGTCGAGTCTGAAAGAAGCGCATTTAGTCTTGTATTGAGAAAAAGAAAGGTGGTGGTGCTGCTGATTTACGCTATTTCCAAAGAATCTTTTGGAAATCAAGTTAACTCTAAAAATATGACCGGTTATTGTTTTTTTTTTATATGTTCGGAAACTAGATGTGTGTATCTCCTTTTCACCTTAACACCTCAAATCTCCAAATGTATGCTATCATAAAAACCCGCATTCAAAAGTCCTCTACTGAAAACTCGAGTTAAATCATTTCAAAAGCGTTTGTCAGGCCAAATTGAGCTGAATGAGTTTGTGAGAGACGGAGAATCCCTGCCCTGCTGTTTGTGTACCTCCTTCTTCTTCGACAGTCCCCTCCTACTTCCCCGAGATATAGGCAGCACTTTAACTCCGAGTCAATCAGAGTGGGATCTTTAACCGTGCGTGCCTCAGCCCACCACTTACACCCTCACAGCAGTCATCACTCGTACACCATCACATTGAGGCACGCTTGCACCGCAGACCATATGGAGTACTACAGCTTTCTCCTGCTTTGGATCTACAGCCAGCAGCTGGGTGAGTGAAAGGTGTTTATTGTTGTAACTATATATGTGTGCTTGTATCAGACTAATATGTGGATCTAACCGCTTTTCCTCATGTAGCTTTAAAATAATAGAAATACAACGCTTATTTAATCGTACTGTCTCATTTGAGCAGCGGGAAACATTTCTAAAATAAAGAGGTTTTCTCTTTTTTTACTACATTAGATGACTTATTTTGTTAGTATTATGGTATTTTATTTGCAAATCTGTGTGCTTTGTACTAAAACAGCGAGATTTGAGTATCTTCAGTGGATGAAAGGCTATTTGCGCACATGAGTATCAAGAAACAGCAAGGCAAAGGTCATTTGCTTTACTGAAAGATACGCTGTCTCTTAAAGGTCCACAAAGAAGCTCTGTGTCACACTGGAAGCAGGCATGTTCTTAAAACTCATGCCATCTTTTCAGTGTCAACTTTACAGAGACTGGAGAACTGGTGGTGCTCAGCCAGAAATGTGGTCAATTACCAGTGTAATCACTTTAACAGCACCACATCCAGACAGGGTGAAAGAAACAGGATGACAGAGACGGAGTCAAATGCATCAAATGCATGTACTATTCAAAGCCAAACCTTTATTATGATTATCGTCTAAAGTAATATACAGTCCCAATGTTTAGTAAAGCTAATTAAATCAACCGCATCCTTTAAATGGCCTGTAGAAGCTTCAGTAACCGATGCGGGGCTGGAGATTTCTGTATGGTTACGTTTTGAGCTCAGTATAGTCACAATGCAGCCGCATTTCCTAAAGTTGTGTGAGGACACATTTCCATAAAATTCCGGGCAACTTGTCACTTTGGCTGTACATTATGTTTTGCCTGTTTTTTCCTCAACAGAAAGGCATTATTCACTTCTTTTCAAACTATTTGGAAGAGGAAACAAACTGGTCTTTAATTTACAAGTTTGGTAAATAATGTGAAGCTGAAGATTGGAGAAAAGGAAATGAATATTGTAAATATTTGTATCAGTTTTGGAATTCACTGGAGCAAACCTCTGGATTGATGCCACAGTAATAGAGACACTGACCTTGTAGCTGGAGTCTGCGGCAGAAGATGTGATGTAGCGGGAGATGTTTTGGACAGCAAGCAAGAGGCTGTGGATTACTGTGTGTGGCCTGACATGACTTTTGAAAGAAGATAACTTTAAATACGTCTATTTGGTTTGGATTTGATGAATAGGAAACTTCTATATATGTATAAAGGGTGTAAACATGTCCCTTAGTTTCACTCTGCCAGCAGAATATACAGTATGAACCGTTTATTTTTCTTTCTGTGTATTTGTGTGAAAAAATGATCTCATTTCAGTGCGTCCACATCCACGAAACTGTAACAGGGTTTAATGGTTTGAAGACACATCTTGCCTATAATTAACGGCTAAATAATTAGTTTCAATTGCCCTCCACAGATTTTCATTTTACTTAAGTTCCTCCTTTGTTATCAGTGGACAAGACCTATAATTCCTGCAGGCTGATACCTACTTATCAATGAAAAGCCATTTCAATCCATTATATCTGTATTTAAAAGCTGCTCATGTTTTAGTTACAGTTAGTTAATGCTATACTGACCCATAGCAATTTATGCTCCACCTTCAGCTACAGAGATTTAGTCTGAATCCCTGTTGAGCCTTTTATCAACTCAGAAGGTTAACAGCCTAGCAGTGCCCAGTTGGCTCCTGTGTGCTTGGAGCATCTGGTTTTACACATCCCATGCCTCCCACAGTATTTGCTTTGGCATAGATAACAGTGAAATAAGGCGCCAAAATCTTTGAAAGTACATTGTCAACTGTGAAGTACCATGAAGTGTATCTTTCCAGAGAAAACCATTGGATCACTGGAAATCCAGAATGCATCAATGGGAAATCATTGCATCCTGTTTCTTCTGATATTTACTTTTATGCAAAGACCCATATATGCCAAAGATATCGCTCCTGGTCATGTAACACCAGTCGGATGCTGTTTCCACACACACACACACACACACACACACACACACACACACACACACACACACACACACACACACACACACACACACATCAGAGTTGATTGTCAGGATAGATTTTTTTAAAAATCAGCGAAGAAGAGGAGACGTCACGGTGCTGTATCATGCGTGTGTGTGTGATATGAGGATGTGTCCAAGCCAGCAGTTTGCACAGTTCATCCAAACTGCTGCTCTATATCAGCGGGTCTGCGGTGGAGCTCCAGCGGCTTGGTGTTGGGCCAAAAGCAGCAGCAGACTAATGTGAGTCACACCGGCAGCCACCGGCCTGAGGTTTATTTGTCTGGGCAAAGAAACCGGTACACAGGAAACCCAGCAAGACTCTGACCTTACGTTAAAAGCTGCTAATATTACTGAGAATATTAAATTGCTTTGCCACTTTAGTGTCTTTAAATGGAAACTGGATGATCTCAGTTCTCATGCTTTTTACCCTGACACTCTCTCTCTGTTACAAGCACTGTGAGATTATTAGCTGTAACATTCCTTGCTTCATCTTCAGCCGAGATAAGGAGGATAATTGCTTGCATTGCTTATTCGCCAGATATCAGATATCAGAACAGAAACTATTCTGTTGTATTTTATAATTACCCCCCCCAAAAAAACCACCCCAAACAAACAGAAAACAAAAAAACTATAAAATGATGCAGCACCTTCTGATTTATTCTCACACGGCTCCATCCCAGTGACTTATTCTCAACCTTGTTTGCTGAATATGTTTGTTGCTATATAGAAACTTTAAAGGGGCGTTGAGGGATAGGATGAAAGAAGAGCTGGTCGTGTGCACCATTCGTACCACAGGAAATGAGCAATGTGGCACATGTGTCAATATTTACTTGAAGAGTTTGCGTGGCAGAGACGGCCTTTCACTTTAAGAGAACTTTTCATGAAGCAGAACAAACAGTCTACGGTGATGCCGATCACATTATGAGATACTTGAGGTCACTTGACTGAAAAAAAAAAAATATGAATGACTTATTCATTGTGTAGCTGGGAATCCAAGCGTAGCTGTGGTAGAAGTGTGGTCTCAGTTTATTTATTTTTTTTATGTTTATTTTTTTAAAACTGCCTTCAGTCCCCAAACTGTCAGTTTTGGCCACAGTTTACA
Source organism: Neolamprologus brichardi (assembly GCF_056152115.1). Lineage (NCBI taxonomy): Eukaryota > Metazoa > Chordata > Actinopteri > Cichliformes > Cichlidae > Neolamprologus > Neolamprologus brichardi. The sequence goes on from NC_142104.1 coordinate 28,809,746, forward strand.
GATGCTTGCTAGGGAACCGGGAAAGCAAATATTTAGTTTCATGTGTGTTTAGACAGCCTATTAACATGCCTAAATATTCACTATCTAAGGAATGCAGACAAATTCACATTTCTGTAGAGGGGCCATTTGTCTTCGGACTCAACATCCAGCCTCTCCTCTACATCTCAAAGCACCAGCAGAACGAAAATCTGCTCTGCTGTGTTAAGCAATGTTAAAGTGGTAATTCTGCAGTATTTATGATTTAAGAAAAATGCAATATTTTTTATAATATAGAACATCTTTATAAATTACAAGCAATTCAGTTGTTATTTAACCATTCTGACAATACTTGTGATGCTATTCTACATCTTTTTAAATTTGGAGCAGTGGCAGAATATTGTAAGATGACCACTTAAATTGATGTCTTCAAAGTGGTTTCTAACATAAAGTTTTCCCTAATTTGCTTCAATAATGAATCAGCAAACAGACTCCTGCCACACTTGCCACAGCTGTGCTGAGGCTCTGGGTGACCACACATTCTTGTATTTTGCTTCCAAATCAACACCTTTGTACTTTAAAAAAGTAATTTGAACACCTGAATACCCAACAGGTCCATCTAACATCCCAAGAAGATCTCAGAGTTTACTTTTGTTGAAAGTGATGAACAGTGAACACTTGTTGAGAGGTGTATCAAAGAAACGTACACGATGTTAGACCGGTACATATACCATGTGATCAGCTGCTGGAAATCCACATAAACAGATACATTGATGCAAGTGAAGACAAAAGATTCCATGGACCTATTTTCTCAACCATTTATCCACTTCAGGATTGGCTGGGGTGCTGGAGCCTATTCCAGCTGGCACAGGGTGAAAGTACACCCAGGACAGGTCACCAGATCACTCCAGGGCTAACACAAACAAGGCAGGCAACCATTCAAGCTCACATTTACACCTTTGGGCAATTTAGAATCACCAGTTAATGTAATTAGAGTGCAAACATTTGACAGTCAAATATTGAAAGGTTTTCATTATGGTAACATCAGATTAAAAATAGTGAATAAAACTATGTGTGTTAAGTTACAGCAGCAGCAAGTTTTCTCTCCCTCTCTTTCTCTGTGAGTCAGCTGTCTTGAATTTTGAACTGTAGTTTCTTATTGAGTAGCTTTAATTGAACATGTGTCCAGCTTTGTTGCATATTCCTTCACTTGAGTTGATCAAAGATTTCCCAGACAAAGACAAAAACGTCTCACTTGACTCAATGTGACCCCAGAGTCTCATTCATAGGGAATGAACTGTGTGTGGTGGTTTTTTGCTTGACTGTGAGAGACTTAATAAACCCTACAGTGTGAGGACAAGAGCCACAAAGTAAGAAGTACAGAGGTCTGCGGTGGTTAAAAGATGAGACTTCTGAGCTCTCAGCTCAGCGTTGCAGCTCCAGCTGTGAGAAAACACTTTAATTTTAAGGATACCTCTGTGTCTCATTAAGCACCAAGCGTGATTCAATTTCCCTCCTATGTCCCTCTCTTTAGGCGATGGTTTTTCCCTGAAACGTGACTCGGTGTAGTTTTGGATTGAGGATATCAGTAAGATGTAGTGCAAAGGTAAATGTGAGTCCTGAACTTACAGTAGCTGAAATATTAATAGAGCAAAAAAAAAAACTGAGCAGGGTCTCTTCAGTATAAAGTATAGCAGTTAGCGGAAAAGAGCTCGGCAGCAAATTGTGCAGAAGACGGATGAAGCGAGGGAGATGAATTGAGAGGAAAGCAGAGGTGCATTACAGTTACGTTTTTTCCCTTCTTTGTTGCCAAAAGTAACGTTTCGTCACCTCCACAAAGATCCTCCTCTTTCATGGAAATTTGAAGGCCAAATCTTACTGTCAGCATTAATAAAATATAATGAGTTAAGTTAGTGACATGCAAAATCTCAAAAAATGCCATTAGTGGTTTGTGCTTTTGCAGAAGACGTTTTTATAAGATGCCTAAAATGTGAGAAAAACTTAAGTGCACATGTATTTCTCCTGCCTTCTGATTGCATCCGAGTATATTTCACCGGCTATTAATTATTATATCAATTTCAATTGCTTCTCTTCTTTTTGTCTTCTTCTACTTCGCCTTAGACTGACATACTGGGATGAAGTAAACAACCCTGATGTCTGTCAAGTATGCCCTATGGAAGTAAAAAAAATGTGCTATGTTGGTGGCCATGTTGACACACGTTTAACCAAAACTCCTCCGGGTCTGCAGATGTCTAATGGAAAAGTGTCAGTCAAACATGAGAGACAGCTCAGTTTATCTGAATAATATTTGTTTCGTTAGGAGGGAAGTCTGTGTTTAGGCTGGAGCAGGAGGATTATTTTGAGGATGAGTAAGGAGGACTTTGCCGCTCTTTGTTGTATTCAGGCCAGATGCTGAGGTTCAGCACAAACATTTACCACACAATCTAGATGTTCTATTTGGATTCAACTAATGCCATTGGAGATGGTATTTAAAGTCCTGCTTATATCGCTGCTGACAAGACTTGTATTTTCTTTTCCAAAGGGTTCCACGACTGCTTTAACATCGACACAAAGAAATACAGGATCATTAAAGGCCCTAAACAAGCACAGTTCGGATACACTGTTCAGCAACATGTGGCTGCTGGAGGAGAAAAATGGTAAGGACTCATGTTATTTACGTGTCTTTGCAAAATATTACAGCTTTTTCATGTTAAATTCTCTTTGCTGATGTTTTGTAGCTTGGCAAATATTATATCTTTCAAATCAAGCTGTTGCTGAGTGATGGTGAGTCAAGTCCATGTGACAGGAGGCCTGGCTTTCTTTGTGTGTGATATACATCTTCATCCAGTGGAAATCTCATATATTGACATTATGATGGTTTCTGCTGGTGCAATGGCTACTTTTATTGCATTGCGGAATTTTTACTGTCTTTATTTTATTTAAAATATCAGTATCTCCTACTGTAATGCATATTTGTAGCCTGGTATAAAACTGTCAAACTTCACCTTAGTGATCAGGTGCTAAGATTAAGAGGTCAAGGAAATAATGACTGTAAAACACTTGCTGACAAGATGTGGAGCCGAGAGACAGCTGACTTGGCAAAGATGTTGGGATGTCTCTATTTTTTCCCTGTGTAAGCTAGTGATCTACTGCACCTCTCTTGTGGTGGTTTCCTCCCAGTAATTTGTGCTTGCAAATCAAGCTGTAGCTCTGAACCGAATACCTCACATTCATCATATTACTTCATAGCACAAACTCCTGATGCGCACTAGGCCAACTGGCACCACGTGGTGGCCAGAATTAGTTTCTGGCATTTCCAAAATATCTTTTAGCCAGCATTGTGCTGGCACCGTGCCATGTTCAGGTTTTGCTTCTGTGTATGTGTGTGTGCAAAAACCATTAGTTCTGTTTATGTAGATATATAATTATATGTCCTTTTAAAAAAAAAACTTGACTTCAGTTGCTTCCAGAGTCCTTCACCAGAAAATAACAAGTGTGACGAATTTTATGAAATGCTTTCCATGACCTTCCTTTCAGTTTTCTGACCGTAACCTCCTGCAGTTGTTTAAACGATGACAGCAGAAACTGCAACATTGTAATAGTGAGACCACATTTTTTTGTTGACCTATAGAGCTTTACATGTTTAATATAATTCTTATTAATTCTTATAATTAACTCCCTTATTATGCTTTTGTGTCCACACCAAATGGACGTATTCTCTCCCACAGAATACATTGATGTTTTGGAGTTCATGCTTTTCTTACATGACGTATCTTCACTGCAGCCTTTCTCTAAAGTCTTTCTGAAAATGTGCTCTCTAAATATACCCCAATTATTAAAGCATATAAACCTATTCTAAGTGCAGAGATTTAGTTCATTTTGAGGTTTTGAGGTTCGTGTTTAGACTTTCAAATCCTGTTATTTATTTGAAAGATGATTATTTAGTGTCATGGTCTCTTTTCCCTCCTGCTGGTTCTGTCTATAAAATCTTTGCCTTTACATATACTTTACATTGGAGCAGCATCACACACATAAAATGACTGCTTTGCGCTCTTGAAGCTGTTTTTCCTTTTTTCTGTGTGTGTGTGTGTGTGTGTGTGTGTGTGTGTGTGTGTGTGTGTGTGATGCTCAGCATTCACTTACTCATTCAGTCATTCATTCATTTCGCCTTGTTGTAGTACAGCAGTCGGCCACAAGGCTTAAATGGCTAAACAGCTGACTAGTAGGTCATGTCTTGCTCTTCTGAAGTGTGGGCACCAGTAAGTGCCCACACTTCAGAGACTCTGGGTTCAGAGACATTTACTGGATTAATCAGAACCTAATCTCACTACTGTTGCAGTACAACGCATTAGGAAATTGTTTCCAGTTAGCTCAATCAAAGAGCAGAATTGAATTTAAATACCTGTGTTTTTACTTAATGGTGATACAATGGTGTACTTTTTAGTGTTCCCCTTGGCAAAGTTATTCATCCTCTACTGCACGTCTTCTATGGCAGTCCGGCATGTGAAGCTTTTAGTGTTGTACATGCACGGTTCATATAAAGCAGTTTTACAATATTCCAGGTGGAAACAAAACTACCATCTTCTGCTTTCTGGTAAAATCACGACTCAGCAACTCAGCAAAGCTAGAAGCTAACAGAGAGCTTTGGACTGTATGTGTCCAATCAATGGATCTGCTCATCATTATTATTATTATTAGCAGTAGTCGCAGTAGTAGTTGTAGAAACTAAATACCACTCCTAATTTGGTGAAGTGTGCAGATTTCTATAGATGCCTTCTCAGTGATTTAGTGAAGTTACTGTAACAATACTGTGTCTGTGTATTGGCTACTGTCTGTCTAAAAAACGCTTTGACCTGCAACTTACTAAAGATATTATGCTGAAAAGCCAACTTGTTTAGCAACCATGCCAGTCGATCACGTCTACCAGAAATGAAAAGATCCGATGAGACCGACACATGTGGAATAAAGGTCAACAGATCTGTCTGTAAATGTCTGAGAACGAGGTGCAAACAGTGTGTAAACCACATACAGCAAAATAGATTTGAGGGGATTGGTATTTTGTCACTGTTAGGTGTTTGTGCATCTAATATAACGCATATGATAAATAGAAAATTGGTGAAAAGTGTGCAGATTTCAGTAGATGTCTTTTCAGTGATTTGGTTACTGTAACAATACTGTTTCTGTGTATTGGCTACTCAGTCTACTGTCTGGCTGAAAATGCTGTGGCCTGCAGCAGTAAGTGTTCCAGTGTTTTACTCAGTTATGACTCGTCTGTCTGTTCACCAGACATCTTACGCATCCTGTTGAATTTCGGTTTTAAAAGACTGTTTAGTCAGAGCAGCAAGAGTTGGTGTCTGATCAAACAGCTGTGCACTTATGCAAGACTGTCTGTGTATATTTGTATGTGTATGTGGGAGTGTGTGCACAGTACATAGTCTGACAGCTCTCAGCTGGATGCAGGAATGTCGCATGAGCTGTGGCCAATGTAAAAATACCACTTTAATGAGAGCTACAGATCATTAAAACAAGTTTAGATTACGTTATCATTTTATCCACACTGACTTGCATATATGAGTTCTTAGTTCCTCTATGCAGTTGCTACACATCTGTAGGGTGATTTCTGGAGTTTACCTCCACTGAATAAATTTGACTAAATCCTTCTCAAATCTACTACAGTATATTGTCACTGATGCCGTTTTCCCTATCTCTGGGTTCCATGTATGTATAATGTTCAGAATGAACTGCTGATTGCATGGACCTGAAATCATGTGAAATTGCTTTTATTTAGGATATTTACACATGTGGTTTAACATTTAACATTTAAATAAGTCAATTAAATAAACTACACACGTTCTGTAAATTGCAATGGATTGTTCCAGATCATTTATGCTTTTTAGGCTTCCAGTTTCCCTTCAACTGATTTCATGTCAACTAGGCTTCCAGGAGAACTAGACTTTTTACACTTACTGACAGGGCCCGTGAGCTTGTGCGCCAATCTATAGCACAGTTAACTTTTCCAGACTTGTCTGAATTCTCATTCCCTCAGCTGTGAATGTTTGGATAGGAACAGGATCACAGCTGGAAAGTGACTCTGTGAAAAAAAAAAAGCCTTTTATGACCAAAACCTGAAGTTAGGCAAGAATGCAGCTGTATTTAAAAGGCTGTACTTGAGAACCAAAACAGAATAGTAGACAAAGATATCTGCTGTTTCTTTGCATTTAGGTAGGTTATTATCACAGCTGATAGCACAGCTTGTGAGTATTTGTGTGTATGTCATTCAGTTCCATTCTGTTTGTGCAAAATCACAACAACCCTCATCTCAGGGTGCTTTATATTGTAAGGTAATGACCCAACAATAATACGGAGAAAAGCTCAACAATCACAAATCACTGTAAACAGGCAGGCAGCTGGTGACAGTGGGAATGAAAAACTCCCGTTTAACAGGAACAAACCTCCAGCAGAACCAGGCTCACAGCGGGGCGGCCATCTGGTGTGACTGATTAGGGGTGAGGGAGACAGGCCAAAAGACATGCATTACTTAGAGAGCTTTGGTCAAGGCTTTGTTAGCAAAATCTTAATTTGGTAGGTACCATTCAGTGTCATTTAATGTTGTGAAAGGGTAAATTTATACTGTCTTTTCTAAATCCTTTGGATCCAATGACTCAACTAAGCAGTGAGTAAAAAGGAAAACCGAAGAAAGTTGAAAAGGATAAAGAAGTGAAACAGCAAACAACAACAAAGCAATGAAAAGAAGTTCAGAAGTGACACAGGATTCAAACAGCACTCTCCTGGTCAACAGTCTTATGAATTATGTCGCTTTAACCACATCCTATGTGTTATTCTTCCAGACATGAGTGTTTGCCCTTAGTGTCCACTAATATTACCTTGTTCCCAAATGGCTTTGGCAAAACTGCAGTTGGAATGACAGCTAGTTAGGAACTGTTACAAAGGCACTTTTAAGAATTTTGGCAGGCCTCTCTGTCTGTCTGTAGACAGATTTTGCCAACAGATTTTGTCATAACCATAGAAAATAAAGCCACGAAACTTGTCGTCTATAGTTGAGATCAAAATGAAGTATTTAAGAGGCTTTAACCATTGGAGTTATTAAAATGTGCAAAAGTTGCAAAAAGTCCTTTTGAGTTTTAAGGTTGTTTTATTTGCCAAGTGTTTACTGTAAAGGACATTATTTTGCCCAACGACATTTATTGAGGTCTGTGCATTACTGCTGATGGAGCTACAGAGGAAAGGGCATGCACCATTTCTCCACATGTCTGCTCAACAGGGTGATTTAAACACCCTGCCACAGCAGACACTCATTGGGTTACTGAAATGAGGCCACATTACCTCCAATTGGCAAAGAGCTTAAGTCTTTGAATCTGATGGGATGCACTGACCTGCATACTTGTGCCATACACTGCAGAGGCCCCCCGCTGACTGTTCTGCTGTTTATTTTACTGTAGTTATATCAGGTCTGCTCTTTTGAGACCTGACATCTACTCCTCAGCTCAGTTAGAAGTTGCACACCAAACATAACTACAGAGTGTCTGTGAGGGCTTTCACCTCTGCTTTAAGTAGTGCTTCTTTTATTTCACTTGTTGTGCAGAACTGCACCAAAAAAAAAAAGGTTATAAAAGAGAATTCAGTGTACCTACTTTTGATTCAGGCACTAAAAGAACACTATGTTATTACAACTGTTAAAGGTCCATGCTATGATATTCTTTGGCTTTTTACCTGTTGGCAACTGATGGATTTAGCCACATGAAAAGTACAAATAAAGAAAATAAAAAATAGTGGCAGTAGATGGGTCATTTTAGCTGTTGCTAGGTGATTGCTAGGCATGTAATCCTAAACGAGATGGTATTGTCATGAAGTCGAAAAAATATTTCAGGTGCATAAAGGTTAAAAACAGGTGATCTTAGCCAATTGGTACGTAGTTGCCAGGCAATCTTATTGCGTCATAATATGCAACGCATAATGCAGCAATAATAATTATATATATATAATAATTCAAAAATCGATTAGATGTTGTTGTTGTGATGCTTTTATAAGGTATCGTAGATTCAAAAATGTTAATAAGAGGTAATTTTAACGTGATATTTTGTTGCTAGGCTGCATGATGATGTCATGATATGCGATAGATAAAGACCTTCAGGGTGAAGATGAAGATGAAACTATGTGCCAAATTTGGTTGCTCAGTTTCCTATAGTTTAAGTAGAATTAAACTTCAGCATGACCCAGAATGAGTGACTGAGCCTATAGACTCAGCAGGAAAGTGTTTATAAAAGGTCAAGTCCTAAAGCTGTTTTCCTGTAGACATCTGTAGGATTGGAAGTCTTTTTGAAGTCACAACTTTTGCAATCTGGTGGCCTTCAGATAGAATCCAGGTTTAAGGCACTTCCACATTAGCTTAATTTTTCTGAACCAGAAGAAACACAGATATTTTTTTACTGTCTATAGTTGTTATATATGTGTTATCAAACTTAATTTCTGTATATAATATTGCAGAATGTATCTGTTATGTGACTAGGAACAAAAACACCCAAAATAAAGAACAGAAATAGCGTATTACTCCCTATTTATAGTCCATTAACACCAAGGTGTTTAGTTGAAAATTAAGCTATTGGAGAAGTTGGATATTTTTATCATGGCGCTACAGAGTGAAAGGCTCAGAAAAAAAATTGCATTTGATCGTGAGGGCAAAATTTAAATGTTCAGTTTTCACAAATGTCAACCACATGTTTCCAGAGGAAAAGTTACCACCAAATCCACTACGATTCATCATCTGGGAACCATAGTGTCTGCAGACAAATTTGTAGCAGTTTTCAGATATTTAGATTCAGATTTAGTTTTGAGTTTTTTTGCCTTTACATTGTCAGGGAATGATAAATGCCTGTAAAACAAACATGTATAACTGTGGTCACCATTTGATCATCTGAATCCCCAAACCACAATAGTGCCAAGTAAATATAACAATAGCTTATTGAACAACTGAATATTTGGACCTGCTGGTTATGCTAAGACAAGTCCTCACAAAAGTCAGCAAAGTTTGGTGTAGACCATAAATGTCTGAGCCAAATGTCATCCAGTCTAATCCATTCAGTAACTGTTGAGATAATCCATTCTGGTGGAAAAAGGTGGATGTGGATGTTCACTCCCTCTCCATACTTGAGGACAGTAAGTAAAAAAAAAACTATTAAGAGCTTGGTAATGTCTCATAATCCTCTGATTACTGCTACTGTCAACTCAATGCTCCCAGGCAGAGCAGACATCGGAAATAAATGTCTTGGAAAAATAATTATGTGACCATAACAATCCCCTCAATTAATGAGGCAGCACTAACAAAAGGAAACATATCCTGTTAATACCAATGGACAGAATGCAATGAGCAAGCGTGACACTGGAGTAGCACACTCATGTTTGGGGCATGGATGTGGTTTCACAGCAAATACATCTCCGCCTTCCAAATATGAAAAAAATGACCACATTAATGACAGGCTGGGCTTGGGGATGGCACTTCCTCAAACCCCCAAATCCTGTATTCATTGGTAACCATGGTAGAAAAGCTCCATGTGTTCATTTTGGGTTAAATAGTTTCTTTCATCGTCATTAGCATTCTTGCTGTGATGATGAACCAAAGCTAGCGTTTGACCATAATGAGCTTCTAAACATGATTATTTGAACAGCTTCTGGTGAAATTCAGGAGGTCCTAAGGCAGGCATCCAAGTCAAAGGCAACAATGGTCCCTTTTCATCAAGGTAGATGTATCCTGACCTGAACTTAAGCTGCCGTGTCTCCACTGGCCAAGGGATAGCAATATCCAAAGTAATAATCGTGATATTAATAGCTATGAAAATATGAGCACTGCTGGAGCCCCTGTGGTAAAATGACTTCCAGAGTCTGTGAGACTTTTAAAGTTGGCTTCAGGAGCAATAACACTGAAGCTTGATCCCATATGATGTCCTCTTTGATGTGCAGTGATGGACTGTTACAACAACATTTCCCCTTGTCTGCAGTTGCTGCTGTAAAATGTCAAATCACAGCTGGTGCTAAGTTTTTAGTGATTGTGCCCTGATTGTACAATGTGGCTACAGTGAATAGCTGCCCAAGAAGAACTTTCCCAACTAAAGCTCACAATCAAACATTCCCACCACAAAGTCCGGTTCAGCTTGGGAACTTTGCTGTCAATACAGTCCATTAAGTTAATACAGAAGAATTGTGTTAATCGGGAGCTAGTTTCCCAGGTGAACAAATACGAATAAAAAGGAAAAACACAAAAAATGTAACCATTACTTTTCATTTCTCCAAAGGACAAACATTGGGTACTTTTTATGTATTTTATAACAGATTATGTAGGAATACTTGCAGGATTTCACTTTTTTTTTTCTTTTTCCTCCACATTGCAAAGCTATAACATCATGACAATGTGATTGTTCAGTTGCAATGTTGATCTTAGATCAACTTTACTATGATGATGTAGGAACAACACCAACATATCAGACACATGCCACCCATCCATCCATTTCTTTCCTTTTATCCAGTTCAGGATCGCAGGTGTTGCTGGAGCCTAACCTAGCTGCTATGGGATAAAAGGCTATGGCTATTTTAAAATCAGCTATTAATATAACCCATGCATTTGTATGGACTGTGGGAGGAAGCTGGAGAGAAACCTCGCAGACACAGGAAGTATAAAACAAACTCCACAGAGACGAGCCAGGCAGTAGATTCGAACCCAGGACCTTCTTGCTGTGATTGCTGATTGATATTTACATGGTAAATGTGCAATGTTACAATGTTGTTATTAATGAAGTGCCTAGTAGTGCAAGCCTTTGATTCCCACTGAAATCATGGACATCATGTAATGTCAAGTACTGGAACAAGGTAGAAAGTCTGAAAATCATGAGCCTAACCTCAAAGTACTTAAGCTAAAGATCCGTCCTCGTTTAATTGTGAGATTTTGGCCTAAAGGTCCATGCAGGAGGTTGATCCTGCTCTGTTTTTGCTATAAAGTGGTGTACAGTATCTTTCCTTTGGGACACCAAAGCTGTTTTTTGCCAGCTGCTTTCCCTGTTATTTTCACTTGGACTGCAATGTTGTTTAATTTTGTCGCAGACTGAGAGAATTTTCCGAAGCCTTTCCAGGAATGTGAGTATTTTAGGATACAACCTGCCTTTTAATGCCCGAATTAGTTGAGCTCAGGAAATCTGAAAAAGTAACACTATTTTACATAGTTTAAGTAAGAATGTGATATTGGCTGCCAGATCTGCTCCTTTTTAATTAATGGTACTAATGCAGATTGTGTCAAAGACAAAAATAATGAAAAGTTGTTAAATCACAAAATAGACAATAATCTAAAACCAACCCAACTTTCCCCATTCAACTCCTGTCATTTTTAAAACTCTTGAGCCACGGGGTGATCGTGGCTCAAGAGTTTGGAGTTCGCCTTGTAATTCGAAGGTTGCCGGTTCGAGCCCCGGCTTGGACAGTCTCGGTCGTTGTGTCCTTGTGCAAGACACTTCACCCGTTGACTACTAGTGGTGGTCAGAGGGCCTGGTGGCGCCAGTGTCTGGCAGCCTCACCTCTGTCAGTGTGCCCCAGGGTGGCTGTGGCTACAATGTAGCTTACCATTACGTGTGTGTGGATGACTGGATGTGCTTTGGGGTCCTTAGGGACTAGTAAAGCGCTATACAGGCCATTTACCCTTTACCATTTAATACTGTGTGTCACACTCCCTCCTCACTGTGATCTTTGTGTATTTTTTTCAGTAACCTAATACCAGCTACTGCTAATCCATCAAAGGTTTTTAACTTCTGTCACAACCATATTTGACAAAGGTTAATTAGTTTGATATTTTCTGTTATTACAACATTATTCCAGCGTTACACGGACATTAGTGGCTAAAACTGTAGGTTTTTGCCACTAATGCTGAGGGTTTTTTTTTTAATTCAGTACTTTAGGTTTGATTTATTTGTGGAGTTTAAATAAAACTGTCTCGTGTAAACTCCAGTGTTATTATGGCAGTGAATGTATTGTGAAATTTTGCTTCTGACTGGTGCTGTTCAGGTTTATTGCAGGTTTAATGCTGTACATAGTGACTTTGCTCTGCATGTGAAAATTAAAGATTGAGCTAATGGCAGTCTGAGGTTGAATTATGTAGAAATGATGTGCCATTAAATCTAACACAATCATGACAGTTAAAGATACTGAAAACCTAAAACACCCCAATGCTTGACTCTAAGAGATCATTAATAAAAAATGTTAAACTTACCAAATGTTAAGTTAAATTGAAAACAAAGCCAGTCAAACAAACTTTGGTTCAGAAATAATGTAAAAACTAACAATGAAAAAGAAATGGTCCAAAATGGAAATCTCGTGCCAGTTTCCTGGATGGAAATCAGCGGGAATATGCCTCCACGACACCTCCACCCTCCGTTTGTGGATTGTGTTGCTCTTTCTTATAGCTCTGCTATATGAGGGTTGGTTTTTCTTTCAGCAAATGGGTCACATATAAAGGTAGGAACAAGAAACTGATATTGTTGTTTGCCTTGGAGGACTTGTTGGAAACTCCTTTGATATAGTCCTCCTTGAGATCTTTACGCCCTCCATCAGCCCTGAAGAAAACTCACCAGATGACTTATATTCTCCATCAAATGAAGTCATCTAAAACTTTTTAGTGACTTTTATTAGACCTCACTGACCCCACACAGGAAACCTACTGTGAAGTCAAGTACAGGAGTGACTCCTCACAAACATTCGTCATGTGAAAAGAATCTTTGGCACTCAGCACTGTTCTTTGAGGACATCTAAATTCTGTTTAGTAATGTGACAGCTCTCAAATAAGTCAGTTATTCCTCTCGGACGTCCCAGTGAAACCATTACTGTAGCAGTGATTAGACCTTAGCGTCAGACTTCAGCAAGTCTCCAAATCCAAAGACAGTTAGCAGGAGTATTAAATATTTGCGCGGTCACCTTTATTGTCCAAACTTCTGTTTTTTTTGTTTTACCCAAGCTGTCATGAGTTTCTCCGGAGAAACAAACAGCCCTGTTATTTCAGCCTGAGGTTCACTTTAAAAAAATGTATTCAGCTCTGTGGATACAGCCTTTTCTGGCTTCCTTCTTGGAAAACATTATTTACGTTTCTTTAGCCTAATTTTTTTTTTTCGTTTTGTTACCTTGGCGGTGCAATCTGTTCTCAACATTTTCACCACACTGTTCACTTTACCGAACACAAAGCAAAGTTAAAAACCAGCCCAAAGAGACTTTAAAGTGGTTGCCACAATGATTCTACTATAGACACGTGTACCTGTAGACATGGAAGCTACAAACGGAAACATCTTTACTGCCTTTATTACCTGTTGCTCTGGCTGCTGGGCTGGGCTCGCCATACACGTACCTTTAAGATCACTCTGGCTTCTTTGCTGATTTCGTCTGTGTAGGTACTTGCAAAGTAATTATAATAATGGATTGCATTTGTATGCATTTAACAATTCCACTGGAGGCAGCTACAGTTGTAGCCACAGCTGCCCTGGGGCAGACTGACAGAAGCAAGGCTGCCATATTGGCTGGCCATCACCAGTAGGCAACAGGTGAAGTGTCTTGCCCAAGGACACAACGACCGAGACTTTCCGAGCTGGGGCTCGAACCGGCAACCTTCCGGTTACAAGATGAACTGCCAACTCTTTGAGCCACGACCGCTCAAGTAGCTGATATTGTGCTAGCTGCATAATCAGAGGCATAGCTTGCAAGGCAGATTACTCCTTGGAGCATTTGCTCAGCAAGGGTTCCCGAGAAGTGACAAACTCTAGACTCCAGCAGCTTTCAGGCACAATAAGAGAAACTAGCCCACCCAAGGGTCTAACCTTAGTCCACTCTCTCCAGTTGCTGCTACTCTAGCCTTCACTATGTGAGAGAGAGTCTTGAATAATCTAACTTTTAAATAAAGTGCACATTTTTTAAAATTTTTGTCAGTTGTTTATATCATACTGTAGTGGTGATGAATTGGAGGGGTCCCCTAGTGCCCCAACAAACTAAATTAACGTCACTGAGTGTAATGCAGTTGTTTCTGCCCTGGCTGCAGTTTGCACTTTACCACCATGGTCTTTTCCTGCAATAAAAATAATGTTCACGTCTCCACTCTTCAAACGTTGTCTTACATGTTATAAAGCATAAGCAATGGTTTTTGTTTCCTTTGCTGTTGCATCAGTAGTTTTGATTGTCACACAGTGAGCCGCTGCAGCACGTAGAAAAAGCGATGCTAAAAACTACGATAACGTCTGAATGTGAATGGCTTCTAGCCTTGCTGTTGAATTTGATGCTATGTTCCAAAATTTTGACATGAGTGGCGGAAAAGTCCTGCAGCAACGTCAGTGTTTTGATCAGATTCTTAAATGCAAATAGGATAATTTCCTCCTATCGTTACTGAACCTGCACCTCTGATGTCTCTGTTGTAAAGATATTGCTTATAAGCAGTGACTGGTTGTACTCGCCAGCTTCTAGGTGTTACTGCGTGGAACTGTTAATGATTATGAGACGGGGCAGTGCTGGATTAGATTACACGTAGTGACTTCCATGGAAAAAAGAATGATTAAGTATTTTAGGTCAGCCCATGTGGTTTTTTGTTCCTCTTTGATGTTAACAGTCACCATCATATTCCCTCAGAAAGTTGCTTACTGGGCAAAAATAAGAAAGTCTGATGCTGTTGCTGTTAAACATTTAAGTGACTAACTTTTGGATTCTGTTTTTTGTTTTTCAGGTTATTAGTGGGTGCCCCGTATGAAATGAACGGTGCTTACCAGACGGGGGATGTTTATAAATGCTCACTGAGCAAACGAACCAACGGCAACGGTTGCGCCAAGCTCAATTTAGGTGCAGTATTAAAAACACCTCTCAATTTTTACAAGAGCATCACGAAAAGAGTCCAAACATTGACAGAGACCATCATAAATGCAAAATGAATGTATGCTTTGTAAAGTTGTTTACCACGGTTCCTGCTTGCTTTTCACATCATGTGTCAGTAAACATCATGATGACGTGTCAGACAGAAATGTGGGTACCATACCATGCATTCCGCATTTTATTATTTTTTTAAACAGTTTATGTGCATTTCCACTTGTGTGATTTGCCACAAATGTTACCACATGCCTCTTCATACGGGTTGCACATGTTGTGCTTGTTAGGTACTCGCAAGAAGTTTCATGAAGTAAACATTTAGATCTGAGGATGTAGATGTTGCTGACACAAACCAAAGTTCCAGATTGTGGATAGCATATTTCTTTATGTGTGTTTGAAACAGTCCATCATAGATCTCAGTGAAATTTATTTTCCCTCAAGGAAGGATATCTCTGACAAACGTATCAGAGCGAAAGGACAAGATGAGACTGGGAATGACGCTTACATCTAACCCTAAAGACAACAGCTTTGTGGTGAGAGCCCCTTTAAAAATTAGTTATGTTTTATGAAATATAACATACAGTAATGGCCTGCTGCTGCAGAACTTTTTGAGCATGTAAGAACACATAAGATTGCAGTTGTCCAAATAAGGGGGAAAAGAAAAACTTCCCGCAAGATTGTCTTTTGATTACATGGTTTTAATGCTGCTGTTCTTGGCATGAACCTTGCTTTTTGTATTATGCTGAGGTCAATAATCTTGCTTGTATCAATGCTTTCTTTCAGGCATGTGGACCATTATGGTCGTATGAGTGTGGAAGCTCGTACTACAGCACCGGCATATGCTCCAGAGTCAATGCAAGCTTCAAGTTCTCCAGAACAATCGCCCCTGCCTTTCAGAGTACGTTTTTAAATGATGAGATTCATTGATTAAGTCTCTGCAAAGGATTAGATCCTTATCTGGGAGCTTGTGCCTTATCCTTCCAGGGTGCGAAACCTACATGGACATAGTGATTGTTCTCGATGGCTCAAACTCCATCTATCCCTGGTATGAAGTGCAGGCTTTTCTCATCAACATTCTTCAGAAGTTCTACATTGGGCCCGGTCAAATACAGGTTTGTACAAAAACAAACAAACAAAAAATACTAAGAGAAGGTATGTTAAACAGATCTAGATTTTGCTCTTCGTTCATAGTCTTTAATGTATTTTATGTTGTTCCGTGTTTTTTGTGTCCTCAGAATTATGTCTCATTAATATGAAGACGATATTTTTGTTGCTATAGATCACTGTCAGTGCATTTCTTTGTGTAGGTTGGAGTTGTGCAGTATGGTGAGAAGGTTGTCCATGAATTCAAACTCAGTGACTACAAATCAGTAGAGGAAGTAGTGAAAAGGGCACGCAGTATCGACCAGCGGGGTGGCGAGGAGACCAACACAGCTCTTGGCATCAACACAGCACGGTACAGTAACTCCGTTAGTCCAAACGAACACTTCAGTAATCCTCCGTTCTGTACTGCATTTTACTAAACATAGTAAACGTGTTTACAGCTCCCAAGCTTTCAAACACGGAGGACGACGTGGAGCCAAGAAGGTGATGATTGTGATAACTGACGGAGAGTCACATGACAGTGCTGATCTCCAGCAAGCCATTGAGGACAGTGAGAAGGACGGGATCACCCGTTATGCCATTGCTGTGAGTCTGCTAGATCAGTTATTGAACTGGATTACATGGCTTACAGTTGAGGTTGAACTTGGTTTTCTAAAGGGCAGTAAATTCCCTGTGGAGCAATGAAACACCATAAACATTAATGAGGTGACTTCATTGGGGTTCAATTATAGCAGTTCTCTCAAAAGTTACAAATGGAGCCAAAACACTCAGAGTCCTCCAAGAGCTCCAAACACACACTCGGTGTGAGAGCAGTCGACGGCGTGAATGATCTCTTCAAAGACGCAGTGGTTTTTAGTTTTTGCCATTACTCCTGTGGAGATAGGGCACACTTATTTCCATTCAGTGGCTAAGCCCTTTGAGTCATTTGGCTGAAAGTCAACTGGAGTTGGTTATCAGAAACCTGCTCAATGAGTGCGAATATCAGCTCGGTTCAGGGCTATTAAAGGATGGGAGATTTGTTATGCTGGTCCTGGCTTCATGCATTTAGTGACAGACTGTTTAATCTGATCGTTTTAGGTTCTTGGCTACTACAACCGCAGAGGAATCAACCCCGAGGCCTTCCTCAATGAAATCAAGTACATTGCCAGCGATCCAGATGACAAACACTTCTTTAATGTGACAGACGAGTCAGCGCTGAAGGATATTGTGGACGCACTCGGAGAGCGAATCTTCAGTTTGGAAGGTTTTACAAGACTTTTAGTTTACCAAAATTTCATGTTTAAAGTGAGGCTTTTAGCGATGCACTCACAACACTGTGGGTACGATTAAGTCTATGTGGCAACATTCAGAAATAATAATGAAAGAACAATAATAATAAACAATAAATGATTAATATAAACTAATAAATAACAAACAATAGTCTTGTCTATAGCAAATACAAAGAGAGAGTTTAATAAATGTATTGGTCTCTGGGCAGAAATGTCCTTTTGTTAAAAAGAAACTAAACAAATAGAAATGTGCACAAAAACGTTGTTCCTCTGTTGTGTAACTTTAAATTAAATACATATTTTTAAAAAGCTCTTTTTGATAACATCACCTTTCCCCTTTTAACGGGCATCATCTTGTAAACATCTCATATTAAAGTCTTCAATTAAACTGAAAGCAATAATTTGTTACACTCCTAGTGGTCATGCTACAAAAGTATCCAGTTCCTTCACCTTTCAGAAAACGTCTGTGCCGCTGCAGCGGTTCAAAACTCTAAAAACTGACTTGTTTACACAGGAACCAGTAAGAATGGGACAGCGTTTGGCCTCCAGATGTCTCAGGCTGGATTTTCCGCTCACAGCCTTGAGGTAAGTCTAACTTCTGCTACCTCCTAGTCTCACATCATCTGTCACTGCGTAGGACAACACACATTGTCTCAAATTCGGGTCCACCATAACTCCTTCCCAAAACCTGTCATTTATTACTTTCCAGTCCCTCCTGAGGTGCTGAGGTGATGTGTGGCCCTGGAGGTTTAGGTCACCCTGATTTAGAAGCCACTGACAAGAGAAACAGGCCCTTTTTCCACTTCAGCTATGCAGTGAAGACAGCCCTCGCTCCCTAAGGAAGCATATTATTGAAACGCTGAGACAAAAGTGAGACAGTTGTGGTGTAGACTGGCTCAAGGTTTTTTCGCTTTTACTCACTATAGACATTGATTGTATCTTAGAGCAGATAGACGCAGGTGTGCTGGATTTACACACAGCTGGAGGAGGACGATAAGTCAGTCTCCTCCAGCTGCTGTTCATACAGTACCAATTCATCGATTTTCATTCCTTGCTTTCTGGCTCATTAGAGACATTGGCTGATGCAACTGCTTTGATTTTTTTTTCCAGTTCGCCTTAACAGCAGGATTATCAAGGGAGAAATAAATATGTCACACACATATATATGTTGAAAAATAAATATATGCAGCCTTTGCAGCTGGGTGGCAGAGGTAGCTGGAAATTTCGTCCACAAGGCTGGATTCCAAAGATGCTTGACATCGCCATTCAGAGTGCTGAGAGCAGGATAACATCGGAAAGAATGTCCGTGCTTTAAAGGAGAAAAACTGCTTTAAGGTCCCCGAAGGTTTTGCTGAACTAGTGCCAGCTAGGAAGGGTTCTTATGTCACATATTTTTTAGCCATCCCATGCAACTTCTTATAAAGCAGTTTCTCAGTGTGCTTTTTTTTTTCTTTTCTGAGCAGCGCTCGAGCTCAGTGGTTAGCACTGTTGCCTAACAGCAAGAGGCTCCTGAGTTCAAACCCACACAGGGTGCTTCTGTGTGGTTTGAATACTCTCCCTATGCTAGCAAAGGAGCTCTGGTTTCGCCCCTCTAAAAAAGACGGATCTAGGTTTGTGCTGACGGATACTTAAACTGATGAGTTTTACTTGCTGGTTAAATAAAAGTTAATATTAAAACAGAAAAAATCATATCTGCACAAGAACTGTTTCCGGTGTTTAATACTTTTCAGAATATCCATTACTTGTTTTTTAGCTGGGATAAAATGTACATCCCCAGTACAAAGCTGTGTGTTTGTGCAGCTCTGACTATCTTGAGTACAAGAGTACAGGGTTGCAATCTCAAAATAAAAGCAAGGCATACTTTATGTCCAAAAATGAATCTGCAGTAGAAATAGGTCACTGGATTATGAGGTTGAATTGTTTTGGACTTTCATTTATATGCCATGGAGACCGTTTTGACCAAAACACATAACCACACTGGCATAACGTTGCTGTTACAGAGTGACGTAGTGCAAGCGCGGTAAGCACACAATTCCGTTTTTTAGGAAGGAATAGAAAACCTTCCAACTCATGCTCAAATACTGGAAAGTGTGCTGTCGGCATATTCTGTACAGCGAGAAAAAAAAAAGGGCCCATTGAACCGAGGAACCCTATAATTTCAGTGTCAAGTATGGTGAACTACAGAATACAGAAAATCGCCCCTCAGTCCCTCCTCATGGCTACAGCTGATTTCTACTTACAGCTTTGTTTCCTTCATTGAATGTTAACTTAGAAAAACCATATTCAGCAGAGATCTGATTGGTTTCTTTGCGTGCTTTCATTTATTTTATATTAGTACTTAGCTCTGAAGTTCAGGGATAACAGGAAATATGAGGTTAGGATAAACTTGTGTTTCCCTGAAAGGCTTGTTATAGTTGCTCAGCAGGCAAAAGAATCCACAGGGGCAATACCAAAGAGCCCAAAAAAATGAAAAAAATATTAACAAGGGCTCTGGAAAAACTTGTGTACATTTAATATAAGAAAGAAAATCCATTTTTATTTTGAACGTTTAATAAAAATGTTTACCGACAAAGAGGGTCGAGCTAATAAAGATTAGTGTCCAAATTGTCTGAAACTGTTGCTTAAATAGAGACCTTCTGTTAGGTTTCACATCACAAGGGGAGAAAAATGCAGACTCACAGCAGGCAATCAAAAATGAAGCAGGCTAAATGAGGAGTACCTGACTGTTGACATGCAGATGATATGATAAAGAATAAAGGGAGGACAGGACATCAAACACACTGAAAATTGACCGGGTATGGCAAACAGGTGAGGAATGAGACACAAGTGAAACCATTCAGTGAAGTCGGGGGAGGACAGACAGGAACAACAACAGAAACCTGACCTTCAAAGTAAAAGGATAAAAAATTATCCATGGGACAGACACAGACCTTAACAATAAGTCAGAGAAAAAAAAACACACAGCGCAAGACACAAACAGAAACACTAGAGGAACTACTGTTTAATGATTTTAATAATTTACACAAGCCAAAACCAAGAATCATTACTAGAAGACAGAAAATATGGGAACCAAAAGTTCAGTGTTACAAGAACTGTGTCTGATAGCGCACCAGGAATAAAAACAAGAATCACAAACTCGACTCGGAAACAATGAAACGAACCTAAGAGCGTAAGAATAACCATGAAAAAGTGAAACCGCTTAATAGCAGTAAAGTCCAAAAACAAACACCACAAATCCCACAGACCATAATACCTTCAGCATGGTAACT
Organism: Neolamprologus brichardi; assembly: GCF_056152115.1. Taxonomy (NCBI): domain Eukaryota; kingdom Metazoa; phylum Chordata; class Actinopteri; order Cichliformes; family Cichlidae; genus Neolamprologus; species Neolamprologus brichardi. The sequence goes on from NC_142104.1 coordinate 28,830,249, forward strand.
CATTTGGTAAATGTGCAAGAGCTTGTGAGGTTGAAAGTTTTCCACTGTTATCCTGATATCTGCGTGAATGTTATCCCATGACCTGCTGGAGGGAGCCAGAGGTACTGTATATCCTAATTAGAGTTTCCTGGTATTGTTTGAAGTAGTACAAAAAGTTCAGAACTCCCCTCAGAGTTATCACCAGATTAAATTTCACCATAAGTGAGTCGAACAGTCATTAATCTAGCTAAGGTGAGCCAAACACTCAGACTCTGCCACATAATGCTGATTGGAAACCTTTATTTTCCATGACTGTGTCCTCACAATCATCGTCACACAGAAATTACTGTGCTGCATCCATATGCAACATGTGCAGCACAAGAAGGATTTTCTCTGTTGCTCTGCTGTGTGAATGAAGTACATGCATGCACATCCATTTATTAACTACTTAACGTCACATACAGGATGGGACTCTGGTGGGTGCTGTTGGGGCTTATGATTGGAACGGAGCTGTATTGAAGGAAACACGACAGGGGAAGGTGGTCCCTCCTAAGTTGTCCTACGCTCAGGAGTTTCCCGAAGAGCTCAAAAACCACGGTGCTTACTTGGGTAAGTACTGCAACAGCCTAAGGGAGTTTTAAAAAGTGGAAAAATCTGGACACGTTTTACGGAAATGATTGAAAAGATAAAAGAAATCCAGGAAAGAAAAATGTTATTTTTAGATCAAAGAACCTTTGAGTAATTTTCTCTTATCGGTGTTTAGTTTCTGCTCCAACCTTTTTTTCTTTTTGCTGGTGCTGAGATGTATGACTGCTGTGGAATAGTACCAGTTGTTTTAGCTGCAAACCATTTCTATAAAGTGTACCCATTTCTCCAGTGCTTTCCACCATATCCAGCTCCATCTCCACTCCATGACCACAGGCCTCTGCTTTTGCCATCAGTGGTTTTGTCTCTGAGCTTATCCAGCAGGCCGCCAATAGAAAGCATTCTAGTCTGAATCGTAATATGAGGTGGAAGGAGAATTCTGGACAGACAGGGAGAAAGTTAAAGCTGGGGGAAAGAGAGGTATGAAGATGGGAGATGAAGGTGGAAAAGTACACAGCGAGCAATTGGAATTTTTAGTGGGGAAAGACAAAATGAAATAGAAGATGAAATCGGAGAAACCTGAGAAACCAGAACACCAGCTTTTACTGAATCCAGCTTACTGAGATTTAAGTCCTCAAATTGCATCACTATCGTCATTTTCCCTGACTCATGCAAGATTTAACATGCTGTAGGATTTAACATAAAGTTTTCCACTGTTCCTTAAACTTTAAATTTACATAAAGATCACTTAAAAAAAAGACTTTTAAAGAGCCATACAGAACGGATAGCTATAAAAAGATAAGTATAAGCTGCATACTCTGCTAGCTTTTAGTCTGTGAGTGGTGTTTGCATTTTTATACGTCATGTTTTTTTCTTTTACATAAACAGGCTACACTGTGACGTCTGTGGTGTCAGCCAGAAATGGTCGTCTGCTCGTAGCGGGTGCTCCGCGATTTAACCACACCGGCAAAGTGATCATTTTCACACTCAAGAACTCAGGCAACCTCACCATCCTCCACTCCCTCAAAGGCCAGCAGGTACAGAAGCATCCACAGCCAAAAACCGACTGATTCATACTTAAGCAGCTGTATGCCAGTTGATGCTATGATGCAATCCTAATATTGGTCTTGGAAGTATAACAGTCATTGAGGCTATAGCAACCACAGTTTGCCTTACATATGCAGACTAACTGGTTAAGGTTTTAGAGCAGGACGTCATCCTTTGATGCCGTCCTGTAAATGATACCCACTCAAACATCAAACTCATAGATAAAACACAAAAGTGGGTGTATATTAATAAACTCTAGCGGTGGTGTATGTGTATAGCACGGTATAAAAATCAGGATCACATCTGGCAGTGCAGGACTCTATCTCAGTTAGATCAAAGGGATGGACTGTTTTTTGTCTCTGTTAAAGACATTTCAGTACCCAGCATATCCTGTAAATTTAGCTTTCAAAACCATTGGAATAACTCCAAATCAATAATCTATAAAATCTGATCAAATGAATGGGAAAATGATCATGACATGCAGTACCCTTTCAGAAAAGGCTGTATATAATCTTCATTACTGTTTGCATTGTTTTTTACGATTTTGTGCTTCACTTGGTGTCATTGTTGTTATATCATTTTTAACTTTACGACTTCGACTGGATTACAGATCATGTGTTATGAATTTAATCCGTCTGAGTCACAGTACGTTTTAAGACGGTCATCATTTCAAGGGGATGTGGCTCCGTGTGTTAATGACCACTACACTCAGAACTGGCAGCGGTTCACAGGCTGCAAGCCTGAAGTGATCTTGCAGCAGCTTACATTGTACCTTGTCAGCAGCAGCTCATCCAAAATAGCAGATGTTTCTTTTTAGAAAATGTTCTGGAGCTGAGAAGTCTTGAGCAAAAAATAAAAATTTAAGAGGCAGATGTTTCATCCACTTCGGTGACTGATCTACGCTCCCTCTGGAAAGCTCCCACGGTCTGAGCTTCTACAAAAGTGTCAGGACTTTTGACCACTAGCAAGCTGCCATTTGCTGACAATGTTGAAGTTCAAAAGCCACTCGAGCTCATGAGCAACTCTTCAAACCCAAACATCATGTGGTGCAAAAACCACAAGAGGGAACTTAAGAGTATTTTTTTTTGTATAGTGTGTCGTTTGTGATTGGATTTAATTAACAAACTAAATGCAGGCAATGTCATCATCTGGTTGAATGCTTTTAAACTGATAAATCATACAGATCTTCAGACTGCACGCACTAATGTTTCTTTCAGATTGGCTCCTATTATGGCAGTGAGATTGCACCTGTGGATATCGACGGAGACGGCATAACTGATAACCTTCTGGTGTCAGCACCGATGTTCTTCAGCGCAGGCTTGGAGAAAGGAAAGGTCTACATCTACAGAGTCACAGAGCTGGTAGGTATATAAATGCACGCGAGTGTTAACCAACGACTGCACAGAACTGGGTCGACACATGTTCAATCCCCAGATTTCCCAGTTACACTCTGCTGGTTTCCAGCACCACTGTCAACATTTGACACATGATCTTGTCCAGATTAAATGCGCAGATCAAATGACAGCCTGCCATGCCAGTGTGCTGACTTTATTTGATGTGCAGCATGAACTCAGGAGGAAAGTATTCTCTCTCCTCTGAACCCATTTCCAGCAAACCATTTGGAGGCGAGAACTTTTCTTTAATAGAAGGAAATTTCCCGGTGTTCCAGGTCTGTCATGCTCATTGGAATAATGAATGTCTTCAGCTGTCTCAAATCCATTGAACAGGCATAGAAGGGGTATTTAAATATCCAGTGTACCCCTAAACCACATCACAGGTGGCAGCTTAAAAACTAAACAAACAGAAATCACATGTTAAAAAAGTCTTCACCAGGATAGAAATGCCACATGTTCTGGATAATTAATAATGTGGTTGATTCAGGTGTCGCTCCAGGATGCTGCTCAGTCATATTGTCCTGGAAAAATTCTTAAGTTGGAATTTCTTGGTTTAAAAAAAAATATATGCAGCTGGGCTCATAGTTGATATTTATAGTCAAAAATGTGATTCTGCACTAATGCATTTTTAATTGTCCAGAGACCAATCCTCAGCAACCAGGAATGTATTATTTTAGAAAGGTTAATGCTGGCCACTTAATAGACACCAAAATTGTTTTTTAAAGGATGGCCAGCATATTCTTTTATTCTCTAACTTTGCTTCATATAGAAGCTCCAATGTAGTGGCTCACACAGGAAAGATACACGGTTAGCAACTGAGAGGAGACACAAATCAGTGGTAAGAAGGAAATGTTTCATTAAGAATGACATCTGGTGTGAAAATCTACCAAATAAAGTATGTAAATGATTTGCTTGTGAGTACTGGAGAAGCTGAAAGAAGCTTTAATTACTTGATAATTAATATTTTGATTGAGAGCACCACAGTTGTTTTGGAGGAAGGTTCAGAGGAGGTTGGAGATTGTTACCATCATGGCTGAATGAACAGTCATCAATCACTTACAGGTTTCTCGTTTTATTTGAATAACGCGTATAAAGGAAAGACACACATGGACTGCTATCTCTGAAAGGAAATAAAGTGTGATTTAAGTAACTCAGTAACTCAAAATAATGCATGAACTCAGGAGACTCAAACAGAAACTCACCTCAGCTGCTGCCCCATGTGGGAGTGAAAGAGTGAGCTGTAGGTGAGTGCAGTCCTTATATAACAGGTGACAGGTGAGTGCAGTTGAGGGCAAGCAGCACACCCAATCAAAGGTGAGGAAAAGAGACAAGGTGCATCTGGTGAAGTGAGTGTGCTGAAAGGTGAGCCTTTACAACAACAGTGGTCAGATTTCTTTTGTTTTTATGGCATGCCTTCTTGTAAATGAAGTGTGCAGAATTAAAGCGCTCAATCTTCTTCAGCTCTGTGGAGTCACTTTTCACTTTGAGGTCACTCTCTGAGCTCTTTTAGTGTCACGGTTAGCGGGGCAAGCCGTGTGGTGTTTGTGGAGGAAAGACCCAAAATGCAGGCAAAGGCTGTGATGCGAGTGAGCGTTTATTGACAATGGTGGCAAAAACAGGAAATAATGAACGAGGAGCTACCCAAAAACCTAAACTGGGAAAACTAACGAAGAAACCCAAAACCATAATAACACGGGATGATGAGCAGAGAGACGCCAAACACCAAGAAACGCCGACGGACCGACAACAAGCACAGGCGACCACACAATACATATACACGCGCGGATCTTAACTGACATAAGCAGACGAGAGACACAGACCTTCAAAGTAAAACCGGAAACACTGACAGAATACATAATCAGAATAAGTTAGAACCAAGAGGCTACAGTAGGCTTAATACAAAAGTGATGTATCAGTTGGATGTGTAATAGCAACTGTCCAAAACATTCCTCATATCTGTAATAAATGATAATACAGTGCTGTAAAAGTCACCTCGGTCATAAGGAAGGTTAGTTAACTAAAAGAAAAAAATAAAACTAAATTAAAACTAACTAAAATATTACAAACAATATGGAGGAAATGTTCTTAGATTTTCTTTTTTTAATTTTTTTATCAAACCTTGCCTCATTAAGGCTTTGATAGACTTTGGATGCCTTAAAGACTGAGTCAACTACTTTGAAAAAGGTTGGTGTTGTTATTGTAGTAGCTGTTCTGATGTTAGACATATATCCTCCATACAATAATAATTAATAAAGACAAGACTGAAACTAATAGAAGCTAAACTTAAACTAAACTGACTCTGGAAACGAACTGAAATTCATTTCAAATTACAAAATGAAAACAAAATAAAAACACAAACGAATGCAAAATTTCTCCTTTGTTATTTATTTATTTTTATTTTGTGTGTAATTTTTGGCAATGATTTTGTCTCACGCAGTTCTCTCCCTGTATGTTAAAACACTATCCCGAGTATCATCTAAATGAATAGACTAGTATGACTTCACTTATAAGAAATGTTTGCCTGATGCAGATGGGATGATGAAAATGATGTAAAGGACACCATATGACAGAAATAAATAGTAAAGAAAACTCAAATGTAACCAAAGTTACCTAAAATCTGGCAGCCGATGAAAAACGGTTGCTTTTTTTTTTAACTTGCTCCTAAGCCACTACAGACTGGTTATGACCCTTCACGGCCCTCTGGTTGAGCCATGTGTTTCACATTTAAACACTGCTGACTGTATTTTTCCCTGTTTCTCTATCAATCTCCTTCTGTGCCACACATGCTCACATCAGGTAGCCGAGAAGTTAAAACTACCATCCTAAATCAACTCCTTTCACGTTTATTCAACTGAAAAAACAAGTGATCTCAAGTTTCGTCTGCCAGCCCTGAATTATGTTATGATCAGGGATGCCAAGTGGAGCAACGATATGCATGACTACTGATCGACTCCATTATTTGGCTCCATTCTGTCAGATTGCCTCTTTGAAAAATGTTCCAGTCGGGTGGTTGCTTTCATAGATGTGGCTATCGTCCATCTGACTCAACACTTACTAAGAATAGAGCGTCAGAATAAATATACTAAAGTTATATGACAGTCTTTAGTTCTTTTACTGCCCTAAGGTGAAATTCCTCCATGTTTTCTCTCTTTTGCCAGATGTTTAAGATATTTCAGTTCAAACAGGAAGAATTAAAGGCTTATGCAGAAAACACTGAAGCGTTGCCAAGCCTTATCTTCTGTTTGATTAGAAGAAAATATTGTTTCTTTTTCTGTTTAAAGCACGACATGATTGGTTAACTAAAGATGTTTTGGTGTAATTGAAACAACAAACGCAGCTGGACCGAGGGCAGAGAGAACAAAAAAACTTCCTTGCTCTTATTATGAGATGCCTAAATAAATGAACTGCGGATGATTTAACGAGCAGATCTGTCCTTTTAATGGAGAAATGTGCTGAGCCTGAAGGCATTTATTATTCTGTTAAATGGAACATATGGTACACTGGGACTTTTTGCATGCTATTTGTAAAAATGGCTTTTTGACACAGTAAGCTCTTCATTTACAAAAAGACTGGACCACTTTCCATACGTAGATATCCGGTCGTTAAGTGATGACGTGGCGAATCCTACTTCTGGGCCTAAAGTAGTCTGCATTTAATATGGCTTTTGTGTTGTTAACATGTTTAATGTTTTGTATTTTCTTCTATTTAATCTCAAAAGGCTCCTAAAACAGTCAGTGATCACTGACCTCCCTCGGCTTTTATTACCGCTAATCATTTATTTAAGCTCAGTTTTCAAAACCTTAGGATGTAACTACAGCCCAGCCCGTGCAGCAGTATATGAATGACTAACCTCGTATTGTGGATGGATTATCTCAGTTGTTCTCCTGGCTGAAGTTTGGTCCTTTTACAGCATCCTGCCATGCGATTACATTTGTTCCTGACCACCGAGAACACTCACGTTAACTTTTATCGAGTGGAAAAAAAGTTAGCTTGTTTATATTATGCTAACATAGCTGTGTTGCTAACAGTCACGTAGCACATCATTATATACCAGCTAGCCAAACTTCAGTAACCCTACAAACATCACTGCTGTTTAGTTTTCTGTCTTCATTTATGTTGGAAGTGATAACAGAGCTGTACGTTTTAATTTGTTTCCAAAACCCCGCAGCCAGGACATGCTATATTGTAAATAGATAGAAACTAGCGAGCTAACTTCCTGCTAACGTCTAACTCCGTTAAATGTCATAAATTCCGTTTTCATGGATGCCTGGATGTTAAACTCAATTGTTACACCTGGTAGAGCAGAACGCTGATCCTTTTATTAAAGATGAAAGACTTTAGACAGTTTTTCAACTCTCAGTAATGCCATAGTGATCGTTTGATATATGGACCTGCAGCGGAGTTTAGGCCCAGACATGACTAGTGACGTCAGACTTAACGACCAGATAATTTATATCTACGTATGCTACGTATGAATATAAATAACAATGATTTTGCTCCAATGACTTCAGAAATTTAGTTTTAATAACAGTCAAAGGCATTTAGGAACCATGAGAGCTAAATTGCACCAAATGTTTTCTGTTGCCCACAGGTCTGGACAGCAGGAAGGCTAGTTTAGCGCTTTATGATGTGCAGATTATGGAATAAACTGAGAAACATGGCATTGTCCAGCATTGTTGGTGTTTGCCCACATACAAGTATCCAATGTACCAGACACACTAAACGTCTTATGAGCTGCGCACTCATAAGGATGTTTCTGGTTTCTTCAATGGCACATGTGATCGTTTCTCACGGCACACCTATATCCCGTGGGACAGTGGTTGGGAAACACTGCTTTAAACTATAGTGTTGTTAGTTGTGCTACAGTGTGAGTAAGTTGGAATGACACATACAAACCTCAGCCAAATTATTTCTCATACAAAGGTCAGCTTTAAAGATTATTATTCAAGTGCAGCAGTTCAAGATGTGCACTGCGGTCTCTGGCCCACTCAGAGTTTGTGATAAACCGAGCAAAGAAGAGGTCATGAAGACAGTCAAAACAAGCCAATATGACTTTGAAAGAATTCCTTTAATGAATGTGAGTAAACGTAACAAAAGCGAGGCTCGAAAATATCCAAATAACTCATGATCAGTCATTTACTCCAGTTGCTAATACATGGGCTGATGTCTTGGAGGAGAATCCAGCTTTGGAAAGGAATGAAAAGCATTCTGATCTCTTGCTGTGGTTAACAGTGTTTTATTCCACTAACTCTGTTTATTGTAGTTGATTTTTGGGGGGGATGAGCAGCCAGATCCCCCACTATGGGAATCCCCACTAATGCTAATGTCTATTTATCAACACCAGTAACAAAGTGGATAGTCACGAATGTTTGTGTGAATAAAAACAAACTGTTAAAATTCTCCCCCATGGGACAGTAGCCTCTAGATATTTATGTGTGGGAACCAAAACAGAAACAAGACCACTGTATTAGGAGTAACAATTACAACTATCATTTTTTCCTCCCCCTCAGAATCGTTTCTTCCTTGAAGGATCGTTGGAAATTCACAACGGTGTCCAAAACGCTCGCTTTGGCTCTTCCCTCGCTCCTGTCCCTGATCTGAATGGTGATGGGTTCAATGACTTGGTGGTGGGAGCTCCATTGGAAGATGAGCATAAAGGAGCCATTTATATTTTCTTTAGCCAACAAAACAGAATACTACGCAAATATAAACAGGTAGGTGGTGTGGTGCATTACACTGTAGCACATACATGTAAACTTTCCCAAAGCTGGGCAGCCGTGGATTTATGTATACTTCACTGTGGCGAAAACCTGTGAAAGTCTTGATTCTTCCTACTCATAACAGCTTAGATGAATGCACTGACTGTGCAAATATGCAACAAGTAGTATTGTAAAACTTGGATTAAATGATGGATTAAAAGCAAGTTTAACGGGTGGGTTACATGACATGACATGGTGGCACAGTATGTTTGCATGTTCTCCCCGTGTCTGAGTTCTCCACACGGTACAAAAATGTGGGGTTGGTAGCCACAGGTGTGAATTTTTTCACACCTGTGGCTGTCTCTGTGTTAGCCCAGTGACAGACTGGCAGGTTGTACCTGGCGTATGACAGCTGGGCTAGGCTCAAACTCCCCCCAGCAACCCTGAATTAAGTGAATGAGGATGGATGGATGGATAGACAGATGGGTTAAAATCTACTTTATCTTAGTAGGTGAAACTTACAACATGTACTGTAAGCTAATTATTATGAGTGACCCTTCTGTAATTTTTGTATTTATTAAATACTCCTATGCTATTAAAGAACCAGTTTGTAAAATTTGTTGGTGTATAGCAGTACAGTACTCAACTGAAATCAAGTGAAATTAACTTTCCATTAGAAAACAGGTAAAAGCCTGTTTTTAGAGCCAGTGTTTGGTTTTGTCTGTTCAGAGATACTGTAGAAAAAATGGCCTTCTCCGCTGTTTTTTCCCCCCTCTTCCTTTCTCCCTTTTCTTTTCCTCATTCAAGTCTGTCCCGTATCTAGCAAGTGAAAATAAAAAAATAAATAAAATAAACAATAAAAGGTGAATCAAATAGACCATTACCTATTACAAGGCTGGGATGGTCAATTTGGTAAAGTAAATCCGTTGGGCATCTTTCCTCGCCTTTAGACAATAATTCTGATGGCAAAAGAACCAAACGGGAAAGGCAAAAAAAAAGAAAAAGAAAAAATGGCAGTAACATAGAAGACTCCATGGAAGAGGACTGCTTGTTTTGTAGGTAGCAAAGACAATATTTGCAGGAAATATTCACTCTAATAAAAACCCAACCCCTCAAACACTGGAGCTTTGCAAAAAGTTTGTTTTCATTTGCAAAATCGTATATATGGGTGCACTGAATTTTAAGCAGATTATTGTAAGCATTGATTGTTGTCACTGTGAACCGTCTGTGTTTGTTTTAGAGAATAGCAGCTGCAGATTTGGCTCCTGGCCTGCAGTACTTTGGCCGTAGTATCCATGGCGTAATGGACATGAACGATGATGGTTTAGTGGACCTAGCTGTAGGTTCCCTCGGTGCTGCTGTTCTACTTTGGTCAGTATTTTTTTTTTTTAAATAAATAAAATAGACATTGTAGTTATTCCTATAAATTTATTTTGGCAATTAATTCAAAGATTTTCATGATCCTTGGTTTTGCATTTTAACCGCAATTTTTAAAAGTCTGTCATCTGTCACGCCCTCTATGCCCTCACAGGTCCCAGAGCGTTGTTCGTATTTATACCACTGTGAGGTTTGAGCCCAGTAAGATCAACATCTTTGTGAAAGACTGCCAGAGAGGTGGCAAAGACGTGACCTGCATGTCAGCCATTGTATGTTTCAACATCACAGCCAGGACAGCCATTTCTCCCACACAGGAAATTGGTAAGCCAGCAAAAATAATCCACTGCAAAGTTCTCTAGTTCTTCCACATGACAGGATTGGCACTTGGCAAGGTGAATAAAACTACTTATTGCCCAGCCTAGAATACTGACGGGTTACAAAAAAGATTTATGAAAGACAAAAACACAAACTTGTTTCACAGTAGAGCGCTCAGTTTTGGATTTTGAGATAAAAAAGACGTATACGTTAGTGGCTCTGGATATTATCACGTCATTATCAAATCATTTTTTCTGATGTATTTGAACAGTATTCATGTATATTTTGGACCCATAGTTACTTAATAGTTCAGCAATGTGGATATTTGTACAAGACAAGATGAAATATAACTGGTTTCAAGTGAAAAAAGGCAATTCATGTATGCATATATTTATATATCTTTCATGTCCTTGCTTCAATGCACTTTTCAGCATATGGCTACCCATAAAAACTCTGACGACTCCTTTTACTTTTAATGGTGCCAAAGTAAAATGTTTCTTTTCTAGCATAAGAGGTTCTGATCTCACTGTTGTTTCTCTGCCAAAGCTAATGTTGCTGCCTTCAAAAAAACCACCGTGTCTGAGCCACTGTGGCGCTATCAAATGTTCCTTTTCATGCGCGAGCGCTGTTAGGAATGCATCTGGAAGTTTATCTCTGCTCGGCTGCATTCGGCTTCCTCAAAATAGAGAGATTTGTTTGATGGTGGTGAAAGGTCCCAGATAACTCAAGTCTGCAAAAATGTGCTGTGCCACCAAAAGCAACCCACATGCATTTAAGTGCAGCGTTTTTTTCAGCTCGCAGTTTGTTTTAATAGCTATCATGGTGGGGTCCTGTTTCACAGTGAAGCAGGGCTCAGTGGCGGAGGAAGGAGAGGTGTAGTGGAGCATGTTCTGAGTTAACCTCTTGACCCCGTGGCATCTTTATCATATCTATCATATGTGCCAAAACAGAGGAGAGGAGGAACAGAGGGAGGTAACTTACCCTTCATGGTTGCATACAGTGGAACACGTTTATTTAATTTTCCTTTCATTGTCGTGTCTGGGTAGTAATGGGTGGCAGATGTGCTGCTGTTTGTGAAATCTCTGTGGTCTGTTGCATAAAATGGTTCTTTTTTTCAGCCATTCATTTTTATGCAAATATCTATTTAAAGTGTCTTATAGCGAGCTCTTTAAACAGACAGGCTGACTTACTGCATACTGCGTTGCTATGCATCTCAACACTTTTTCAGAGTGGAAAAGTACAAGTTAAAGACTGAGGATGAAAAATTGCTTTGGAACTTGAAGCTCTCCTCATTGAAAGAGGAAAAACTTTTACTGGTAATTGCGATGTGGTGAAAAGGACAGAAAAAGTTCCAAATGTCATATCCGTTATCTGCACGGATCTTTTTTGCGTAACATATTAAGATCTCTGCAGCTCTGTCAGCTTCTCTAGCTGACCTCAAACATAACACATGCATGAGTTTAGCCTTGGTAGATTTTTCCTCATGCCATGAAAGCCTCTGAAACAATGCGGTTTGGAAATGAGTCAGTACTGAGGCCAAAGGGTTTGGATTCTTATATGTGTTGGTCACACATGTAGCGTATGTTAGGTGCCAAGCTGATATTGCATTGCAGTGCTACAATGATGTCATTTACCATCTCCTTTTGCTGCCATTTATCAATTACTCTGTACTAACATAAGTAAGAACAGAAGCGTGTCTGTCTTAAAAACACAAACAGGATTTTTCAGGGTTTCATATTGAAATGTAATATCTTAATCCTTCCCACAACCCACTAGGGATCAAGTACAATGTCTCTATCGCGGAGAAACGTTACAATCCTCGGGCAATGTTGGATAACCCGAATAAGATGCAGCCTCAAAACTTGACCCTCCTTCCGGGAGAAGAGACCTGCGAACACATCTACTTTTACGTCATGGTGAGATATTTTGGTTGCTTTTCTGCTTTCAAATCATTTCGTAAGCAAAACAGTTCTGGCAGAATCGCTCACAAAATATCACTATGGATATTAGTCACTGGCTAAAATCTAAAACATACATGTATAGACTTGTTTAAAGCAAAACATAGATATTTGAGTGTCACGGACAAAGTGTCATAATACAGAAAATCTGCTGGTTAATTTCTGAAAATAACTTTTTTACATTAGGAAACGACAGACTACGCCAGACCCATAGTGTTCACTGTACAAGTGGCACTACAAGATCCAGAAAACGCACCAGTTCTAGATGACAGCTGGCCTACTGTGGTGAAGACTGAGGTAAGAGACAATCTGACAATGTCCTATATTTCAACATGCTGCTCAGCTACATAGCTATTCTAGCTTTGCATAATGCATAGTTCAAAGAGGTTTGGACAGCAGGTGGATGAGGCTTTTCAGAGCTGTATGCCTGTAAAGAAAAATATCTCCAACCAAGTAGTTCGAGCAGTAGATGTACATATACTGACCTCAATATTTAGATAATTTGGCCATGATTAATATGAGCCTCCTGAGAAAGAGAATACAACAGAAAACAAGGAAAATCAATCATCATCTGGGTGAAATATGAAGCAGCAGTATTTCCTTTGATGTAAAAAGATCTTGTCTCTTTGGTAAGCTGCCCTTTTGGAACGGCTGTGACGAAGACGATCGCTGCATCCCCGACCTGGCGCTGCAGAGCATGAATGACCTGATGACTCCAAAGTAGGTATACGCATATTCATCACCATGCCTACAGTCGCACAGTGGGACAAATTTTATTTGCACACGTGCAACGAGTGAATAAATAATGCGATGCCTTCCTTCCTCGCTGCCTCCCAGACAGTTCTGTGCACAGTCCGTACAGTCTCGTGGTGCTTTCTGTCGCCGTCAAAGTGAAGGGGAGATGGAGGGATCTCTCAGGGTGCTAGAGGCAACCAGGCGGAGGATGGTGGTGGATGTTCGGCTGGAGAACAAAGGAGAGAACGCATACAACGCTCGCCTCAACATCACCTACACACCCAATCTGCACTTTTCTAGCCTCATTGTCAAGGTGTGTTAAACTCTTAATGTGGTTTATCAGGACAGATGTTCTCAAATAGCCTAAAAGGTCTATGTTACTTCAAAGAGTCCGAGGTTTAACCATCAGGTAAGGCGAAATAAATTCTACATTTATGACTAGCAGTGACATTTTTCATTCAGGACAACTCGGACATCAAAATAGAGTGCTACAGTCATGACAAACTGAGGAACGAGAAGCTCTGCAATGTCAGCGCACCCTTCATGAGGGCCAAAACACAGGTGAGTTAACCATGTTTCTTCACGTAATTCATATGTGTCGTTGTGATTTTTTAATAAGATAAGATAAGGCTTATTGTCATTGGCAGGAAAAGGATAAATTGGATTCATTGCCATCGGAGATTTAACTAAAAAAACATCTCAGGTTGAAAAGCTGTAACTTTTTATTATACTATAATGTTTTAGGTGTTTTTGAAGAGGTGTCTGGAAAAGCATAAAGCTGATGCAAAACTTTTCCAGCCCATCTGTATTAGAGCAGGGCAATATCACCAAAAATATTTATAACGATATACATTTGAAAATTTGCGATAACGATATAACTGACGATATAATTGACACTACACAAAATACTTTACAACTCCTCAACTTTATTAGTGCAAAAAAACCCCACATCAATATATTTTCACTTAAACAAGCAGCTGTTTTTTATGTGCATTAAAGTTAAATAAAAATGTAACAGTGCAAATTCGTTGCTGACAGTTTAACCAAAAGGCATTTCCAGTGGAAATTGGCCGACATATCCTCAGCATAACCATGTATAATATCCACAAAACTTAAAAAGAGGTTATACACACAATACCATAACATTATGTTGAAGCGCAGTACGTATCACTCCGCGAGGCTCCTGCCTACAATAGCCGTAATGCTCCGACAATCCATCAAGCGGTGCGGCTTCGTAGCTTAGCAAAGGCGTACTGAAACCTTTGACAGATTTTCGAGCGCCGTGTACATAAAATCGTTTCGAGGTCAGTAAACACAACCAGAGTTCATACATAAGGCACACAGGATTATAAGGGGCACTGTCGATTTTCAGAAAAGTCAAAGGATTGATTTTAAGTGTGCCGTATTTTCCAAACAACACGGTAATAACGACGGCCCGCTAGCATGCTCTACCAAAAATAGTGCTTTGTTGTGTATCTGACAGACGAAAGCTAAACCAGTTCCACACTACTGAAGTTGCAGGATTTTTACAAACCAGTTCTGGTTCATCCGTTTCATTTAACGATCCGCTTTCGCCCTTCTCATTCTCTGTCGCCGCCATGTAGGTATGTAAACAAAGGCACTGCGCATGCGCGTTTTACCCATATTCTAACGCGATATTTCATTTTCCTATCGTTGCCCAAAATTACACCGGTATTACCGTGAACGGTATGATATAGCCCAGCGCTAATCCGTATGCCAGTTTTCATACTGATTCCCAAATAAGATTAGTTGGTGCCACTGGAGAAAATTGATGTGAAACACCAGTATAAAGTAATTCATCATTCAAGAAGAAACTAAAGTCTTGCTCCTCGTCTGGGCTCTGATTTCAGGATTTAGAAATCTGAGAGAACTCAAACCCCTATGTCAAAACAGAAATCAGCATTAATTTTCTTTCAGTATCTCTGCCTGTGCTCATCGGGTTGTATTTGCTTAGAAGTGAAGGGGTGGAGATGCCAGATGTTGGCTCTGTAGGTTCTGCCTATTTTGCTCTTCTGGAGAGTTTTCAGCCGACTGCAGTTTTAATATGTTTCATCCAGGCTTTTAACTCTGCCAAAACATGTTTACGAGTAGAGTATTGTCCTCAGAAAGCACATTTATACGTAATAACAAACATAGTTCCCCAGACCTGTCCCGTATTAAACCTGAATGCGTCATTGTTCATGTATAATGCGAGCACGAAGTGCATTGGGGACCACGAACACGTGCTGCAACTTTATTGGGTACACCTGTTCCACTGCTCATTAATGCAAATATATGAGCAACCTGTAAAGTGGCAGCAGCTCAGTTAACAAATATCAAATACACCAACTTAACATGCTAATGTTTCAGCCCTGTACCCTTCATCATATCATATTGCATATATTCATCAGTGCTCTGATGAATGCCACAAGCCTGAAACATTAACACGACTGTTGGCATGGACTTTGAATGTGACATGTCTGATGTTGTTAGGGGGGCTGGTCCTGAGTACTTCAGAAACTGCTGATCTAATGGGATTTTCCCACACAGCCATCTCTAGGGTTTACAGAGAAAACTCAGCAGCAGTTCTCAGGGTGAAAATCCCGTGTTGATGACAGAGGTCAGAGGACAAAGGCTTCTATAAACACTCCAGAAACTCAAACAACCACTTGTTATAATCGATGTATGGAGAAGAGCATCTCTGCATGCACAACACCTTGAACCTCGAAACAGACGAACAGCAGAAGACCACACACTGCGCGCCACCCCTGTCAGCTAAGAACACCAAGTGGATGCCACAACTCACACAGGCTCAACAAAACTGGACAGTAGGAGATTGGGAAAATATTGCCTGGTCTTTTTTCTGCTGCAACATTCAGATGGTTGACTCAGAATTTGGTCTAAACAACTTGAAAACATGAATCCATCCTTTGTATCAGCAAGTTCACTGTACTTAAGTGGCCTCCACAGCACCTTTGGAATGTGCTGGAACGGGAGATTCTCATCTTAAATGTGCTTGTTTACCTACATGATTATCCACCCACCGAATCCAACTGAAAAGCAAAGCAGCAGGGATAGTACCTGGATCAAAGTACCTGGACTACTTTGATATCATGTTGTATTTTTATATGTAAAGAATGAAATTCCACAATGTAAGAAAGAGGGCGCATTGTCATTTAGTGGAAAACATACCAGTGTTATGGAAAAAAAAGTGCAATATGGAGATTCTAGGACACCATTCATAGCTTATCCGTTGTCGTCACTCATGATGACAGTGACTTCTCGTGTCTCGTGTTAGAACAGCTACCTAAAGGTTAAAGTAGCTGTCCCAAATATGGACAAACAAATCAGCCAGTCTGGACCCCTCTTCTTCTTTTCACTATAAAAACATCACATTTAATTGTTATTGCATTAGGAAGATGCATCTTAGCAACGGGGTAAACACAACAGATAAGACTTGCTCTTCTCTCAGCATTATTCAGGTGAGACTGAACGAAAGACACCGAGATGCATTTCTCCTTCCTCATCTGTTAGTGATTCTCACATTCATTTCTGCTGTACCAAGCTTTTCCACAGGCTTATAAAGTCAACAATATTTATGAGGCTGTGCACTTTCCGGGGTATTTTACAGCAAGGCATTACTTTTTATTTTTAGGAGGGTGATGTTTGTGTTGACTTTGATAGGGATGACACTGGTCGTAAATCAGTCCGTGCAATTAAAAGCTGTTATCCCTTTTTTAAATGTGTTTTTCATTGACATTTGAACAATAATCTTTTAGCTTTCTATACTGACACAAAGTCTGCTGACTAATAATGCAGGAATGAAGGACTGAAGGTGACTGAAAGAGTTCATGAAATGTCCTAACCATGTGATTATTGCAAACAATGGTGATCTCCTGGGCAACAAGTAAACCCAAATTTCTATGTAATGCTCCCAAGCAACTGAACCAAGCAGACCTGATCACCCTTTAGAGCTCACTGAGTGATTCATACCCACTCATTGACCCTAAACAGCATCCAGAGCCACAAAACTGATGCGCTCTGGTCGAGAGCCTTTTAAGAATGTGGCACAGAGTTAAACAAGGCTGATTGTACACCAGTGCCACTGCCAAGCCAGCCTAAACCACCGTAGAGCTGAAGGAAAGTGGGAACTCCAGTGCAAGCTTTTTAAATTAGCCAGTTATCACGCTTGTTTGGATCTTACCAGTCGATTCTGACCCGTGTAAAACAAGTTTGTTCAGTAAACTTTACAACCAACAGCAACAAGACGTCTAAATATTGATTCCTTTTGCACGTGATCGTGGAAGCAAATGTGTTTTTAGGTTTTGTGGGTGTATGCAGAGAGAAGGGTTCTAGTTACTAGCAGTTTGACGACTGACAACGAATGTGGCCTAAGGAAAGACTGAAGAAACACAGAGGAGGAAGAGGAGAAACATGCACTGTTTGAATTTCGGTGTTCAGCTATGCAGATGCACGAACATTCTCCAACCATGGACAATCACGTCCTCAAAACCCAGAACAACTGTGTGTGTGCATGTGTGTGTGCGCGTGTCTGGATTCCTATGTTTGTGTTTCATCCAACCATCCTTCTCAAGAAACAGTGGGCTGAAGTCAAGGTTAACCATTCTTCACCAGGATATGCGATAGGACTAACAAGGGAGGACCAGGATCATTTTCCACATCTGGGACAAGATGATACCCAACGAGATCATTATATTTGTGCTAAATCTGTGGTTGCTTTGAGAATGAGTCCATCTGTATGGAAGAGGGAAGGAGGAAACCTCGTTATGCATTCCAGGCTGGTCAGACTGGATCCTTCAGGATTTCATTACGCCATGGAGGACTGTAAACAATGCTCAGCTAAACTCTGCTCTCCTACATCTGCATTCTGCTGCCAATCAAGCCTCCTTTGCAGACTTGGGTTCCAATTTTGATACATACCCATTCCTCTTTCTGGCTGTCGTCTTTTTACTGCTCTGCTTTTATTTTGCCCTGAATCTGGCTTCCACTGGAAGTTTTGAGTGAGTGAATGTGTGTGTATGTAGTGGACATAGTCTTCAACTGAGGGGAAATTCCCAGGCTCTCTTTAAGCAGCAACAACTGTGCAAGCAGCTGCCTGGGGTCAAAGCCCGGGAATTATAGTAGGTTATTGCAGACTTGACTTCTTTTGTGTCCTTTATTCTAGGAATGCTATATAGCATAGCATCTGGAGTACTTTAGAGTTTTGTTAAAGCAAGATGAAATATAATTTAGGAAAAGCAATAAATGGGTAGTGTGTGCTTCTAATCTTTACTTCCTCTTCTTTGTAGGTAACATTTCGCCTGGAGTTCGAATTCAGTCGCACTACCTTCCTTGACCATCTCCGGGTTATCCTGGAGGCCAGCAGGTATGGACATCACTTTATATCTATTGACATCCCAATTATTTTTTGCTTTGTGTGTAGACAAATGTTCTGTGTTTTAATGATCAACAAAGATATTTAAAAAATAATACAAGGATAAGCGTCTCGCTGTAAGATCATCACTTCTATATGTTGAATATTTTTGTCTTTTCAACAGTGACGGTGAAGAAAATAGCAAAGCCGATAATTTCAATGATATCTATTACTCGCTGAAGTACGAGGCAGACCTTCTCTTCACCAGGTTAGTCAGCTTTCGGGGGGTGGGTGTTGTTGTTGTTGTTGTTTTGTTTTTTACCAAACAATACAAGCGAGGAATTTAGAAGTACAGTGGGCTACAACAAACTGTGTTGGCATAATCTGGAAGATACTGAATGTAACTGTGGGGGAAATTAGTCACTAGTAGTGCAGCCGGAATGGGAACTTTATGTTGATTGTTTGCTTGTTTATTTATTTACTTTTTTCTTTATTTGCTTTGACAGGGATTCTAATCCGACTCGATATGAAATCAAACCAGAGCTGTCACTGGAGGAGCCAGGCATCATCGGTCCTCCTTTCAACTTCACCTTCCAAGTGAGACCGGTTCTATCACCACCATGAGCTTAATTCAAAGTACAGCTTGGAAATAGTTTACACGATTCCCCCTGTTGTGCCTTAGATCCAGAATCTTGGATACTTTCCGGTAAAGGATTTGCAGCTAAACATCGAGATCCCAGAAATGACAAAAAACGGCAACCAGCTCCTGCAGATATCCGACTTCCATATTAACCAGGTGTGTGCAGAGCTTCAAACTGTCTATCAGTTAATACAAAAACAGAACATGAGGGACATGTGGCAGATTTTTTTTATATTATAGCACTCCATGGTGTGATAACAGACGCTTACAGTGGCTAATATTAACACGCTGCATAAAAGATGCCTTGCAGACAATTAGCAGCGTAATTGTTAGAGTGGATAGGACTAAATCATTTGTTACTCTAAGCTTTGACATAATGTAATCAGTGAGATTTTGGCTTTTTGGAGCTGACGAGCTGCCACTTGGGTTTCAGTCAGTTTCCTTTCCACCTATGCTGCTTTTTGCTTTTTTACTTTTTTGTATTTACCCTGTATCGTCAGTTGGTACTTGCGATTGTTCTGCTAAAAATCACATAAATATCAGCGGTAAATAACAACAGAAGAGCAGTGGTGGTATTGCTACTGTTTAGGGGAAAGATTGTTTGGTTTGAACTGAGCAGACCTGTTCTACTATTGAAGTTCATCATTTCTGGAAAGTTTTCCTGGAATAATACAGATTCACAGGTCTTCTTAAAACTTTGGACAAGGTCAGCTTGCTGAAACTCTTAACATGTTCGGGTCTGGAGGTTCAGCCTCTGATGTTTTTAATTGGGAATGAGAGGGGCAGCGCAGGTTGAACCATTTGGAGATAAAGTAATAGAGGCAAGGCTGAGATGGTTGGGACATATACAGATGAGGGAGGGTGGATATGTTGGACAGAGGATGATGAAGATGGAGCTGCCAGGCAGGAAGAAAAGAGGAAGACCAGAGAGAAGATTAAATGATGTAGCGAAGGAGGACATGCAGATTGTTGGTGTGGGGACAGGGTGAGATGGAAGCTGTGGACTCCCCTAAAGGGAGCAGCCAAAAGAAGAAGGACAGAGTCAGCTCGGCAGACTAACCTCAGCTACACCGCGTCCAAACCTAATCACATATTATCAGTGCATTACATTTAGTTCACATTAATTGCTGAACAATAATCATTCTTTTTAGTAACATGATCTAATAAGCTCCAGCTTATCAGCATATTATTTCACTGCTTTTCTGGAAACATAACATTTTACTGCACTAAGAGGAATTTCTTACCCCCCATGTCACACCTCAGAGAGATGGTACGCACTGTTTACCACCTCAGCATGTGGCACAGAGCAGGGCATCACCTGAAGACCTGTCACGCTTCTCCAGCTTGGTAAAGTCAATAAAACCTATCAAATTCTTTCCCAGATAAAAGTTTAATTCTCAACTTATTTTCTTAACTTTTTTTTTTCGATCTGCTTCTTCCCACAGAACCGATCCAACACACTAACTCTTCCAATTCAATGCACAGTCAATGTGGCTTACTACAGAGACGTTGCCTTTAGAATCACTGGAGCACTTAGAATAGATACTTTACACGCGGTGAGCTTAAACCTCATCAATGGCTGCATGAATTATTATTTATCACTTTTTACAAAACTTTGGCTCTGCAGTGCTTTCAGCTGTGTCATCTGTTTGTTAAAAGCGCCTGCTTGTTTTGATTTCCTCTCCAGCTGAAGTTTAAAATCCTGGAACTGGTGACCAGTGCATCAGTGGAGCTCCCCTCCTCCAGCCCCATGTTTTTACATGAAGAGAGGCCTGTCAGACATGTGAGTCGGCAACAACCAGTGCTCTAAATTGCTTCTGTCCTCGTCTGGATTTTATTCTTACCACGTGCCCGATTCTCGAGATCAGCTGTTAACATTTATTTCAGTAGACTTTAAGTATTCAAATAGTGTCTCGTATGTGATGTTGCCATTCATGGAAAACTAAGAAGAAGAAAAAAACACATTTTCCATCAAGCACCTCTTTTTATTAAAAAATGAAAAAGAAAACAACAAAGTTTCTGCTTCAGCTGAGCTCATGAGCACAGAACTGAAACAGTGAATAATCACACTGTAAATGTTAGTATTGGAGCACTCATGGCTGTGTGGTGCTTAGGGACCGAAAGGACCAGCGGCACAACATGTATGAGTCGGGACTCAAACACTAATCTGTGCTGCCATCTATTGGTCATTAAAACTGTCAGACTCTGTTATCTTGTTTTTTTTTTTAAATGAGACTGTCTTTGTGGATGTAAAAGGTGAATGGATGTACTTGATCGGTCTATGAAAACGCTTTTTTATCAAAATTCATGAATTCTCATTATGCTATTCTGCAAAAATCATATTTATTTAAAGCTATATATTTAAGCCAAAAATACCATTTATCACTGCCTGTGTGTACAATTCAGCCTGCGTGCTTAAGAGAAAACAAATTTTATGTGTTGTCATGTCCAACAGATAATACTGGAGATCAGGAAGGAGGGAGATTACAGAATTCCTACTTGGATTATCATTGGAAGCACGCTGGGAGGACTCTTATTGTTAGCCCTGCTCAGCCTCGCTCTATGGAAAGTAAGTTACGTCGTGCAGTTTTTTAGTTAGCTGACTAACAGCCATTGAGTTATTCGAGGTATTTATCTAAATACCCACTTTTAGTCACTGACGAGTGACAATTTGGGGGGAGCTGTAGCATGTGATTCCCAGCATTTTCATGAGGATAATGGCTTTCCCATCCTGGAAAAAACACACCCACTGGGGTTAAAATGTTTCCTTAAAGCATAAAGCCCCACAAACAGTTGATACTGTTCATCTGGACGTAACGTTTTAAGTGGGAGAAATATTTTGTCACTTATCCATGTGACTTCTTCAGTTTCCCCAACCTTATAAACAGTACATTTGCACAATAACTGAAACTAGCACCACTGGTGAACAATGAGCTGTCAGTTTCTTCATTAATATGCAAATTGTCATGACTGTTTACAAGGTTGGTCGAAACCTGCAGTCAGCTCATTTTTCTACTACCTCATCTGTAAATGTGAGCTATGGTCAGACGGTTATTGTAGTGTAGGTTTAGACTGCCATCATGTGGCTGAGAATAAGATATTGTCTTTAAATAGGAGTCTGACAGAAATGCCATAGTTATGTACCAAAACTGTGTAAAATGCCAGATTCTTCCATTTCTTGACTCTTGTCTGCATGTTTTCTATTTATTTCATATTCCTGTAGAAATAATGAAGCGGCTGTTTTATATCCATCACATGGATCCTTTACTGTCAAGTAAAGGTCAAGCCAGCAATAAAGGCAGCCTCATATTTATGCTCAACACAGGATGCATTGACAGAAATGAAGAATCTGTCTGAATATGTGGAGCTGCGCTTTTTGTTTTGCGTGTATGTGTGTGAGCGTGTATTCATATCTTTTTGGGGACCAAAAATCCTGGTCCCCACAAGTTTGAAGGCATATTTTGAGACTCAAAATGACGGTAAGGGTTAGGGATCCATTTTTCTTGGTTAGGGTAAGGGGCTAGGGAAAACATAATGTCAGTTAGATGTCCCCGCAACATATGAATACCCAACGTGTGTATGTGTGTGATTGGAGGAGGGGGTTTACTGGCTGAAATGCTTACATTTACAAGAAGCTGCTAGTCTCCCATCATATATTACAAAACTGTTTAAAAGCACCTCCTTATTTTAATTTTGTGGTATTTCTGAACACAAGAAAATCATCAATCTAGCACCAGCGTCAGTGCTTATATTAATATAATTAAATAGGGAAGGTCATCTTTTACGCAAGATCTCCTGCTGTGTTGTTTTATAGGGAAAAGGGTCAGTCAGTTTGAACCGAAGCATCTGCCTCATGTTTCTGTATCAAGTGTAAAAATGTATTGTGTGTTATTTATTTAGGTTTTTCAGGGGGAAGAAAAATGTCACTGATGATGCAGAAATTTAAAAGAAAAATTGTAAAATCACATGTATTAAATATGATCCACTAGATGTTAAAAAGCTAAATGATATTTAGTGATAGTCACCATGAGGTTTGATTTTTTGCAGATATCTAAAGGATCTGATGAGCTGTCATGATATTTGGGCTGTAGCTGGAGATTCCAGTACACACACACACACACAGAGAGAGAGAGAGAGAGAGAGAGAGAGAGAGAGAGAGAGAGAGAGAGAGACATTGATTAAACTGGATTTATCAGCATTGTGGTTTTAATCTTCCCCAGTATATTCCTGACCTCAAACATACCCCGAGGGATACAGACTGGACCTTGTTTTTACTTTGGGTTTAAATATTAACTATTAGGATATTTTTATCCTGGGCAGCACGGTGGCACGGTGGTCAGCACTGTTGCCGCACAGCAAGAAGGTCCTGAGTTCAATTCCAACATCAGGCCAGGGTCTTTCTGTGTGGAGTTTGCATGTTCTCCCCGTGTTTGCGTGGGTTCACTCCGGCTTCCTCCCACCATCCAAAGATATGTAGCTTGTGGGGACAGGTTAATGGATGGATGGATATTTTTATTTCTGATCATCCCCATACTCTCTTTAACTTTCATGTTCTCTATATTTTGTTAGCTCCAGCATCTTAACTGCTGATAAATTTTCTGCTTTTAATTTATTTACATCCCCTTATAACAATGTTGAGCTCTCACTGAATCATTTTAACCATAACTGTCTTTCTATTTTAGATAAGTCTGTCCTGTTTGACTGAGATTAGCTCCTGAAACTTCTCCTTGGATAAATGACGGCATTAAAGCGTTCTTGTTGAAAAAAATGAGCACTTGTGGAGATCAAGTCATCTACCCATTCATCTCCTTCATTTGAAGGATCTTTCAGTGTCCTTTAACGCTTCAGGGAGAGATGCGAGGGCTGCTGATTTTTCAAACCTGGTTTCAAAGAGCAGAGGTAATCCTGTGATGGTATTCAACACTGTATTAGTGAAATTGGTATTCCTGCACCACCTGCTGTGCCTGTTTTAACAAATGAATCTCAAAATTCACATTTATTGCTAAGATTTTAGAAAAGGCTGTGCCTAAGCAGCTTACAGCTGTCTTGGACAAATACAGCAGCCTTGATCATTTTCATTCTGGCTTTTCCAGAGCTCATTCCACACAAACAGCTCTCCTGGGAGTCTCCAGAGACATCTTGATGTGAAGTGACACAGGAGAATCTTCTGGACTTGACTTGATCTTTGGCTTTAATACTGTTGATCATCGCTTTGAGATTGACAGGCTGAGACACTGTGTGAGTGTATCGAGGTCTGCTTTGGAGTGGTCTCTTCAAATCTGTCTGAAAGGTCCTTATCTGTGGCTGCTTCTAATTTCAGGTCATCTTCCACTTCTCTTGCTTACTGTGTAGCACACTGGTGGGCCTGTACTGTTTCTGTTGTATCTGCTCCTTCTTCAGCACGTTTTCAGCACTTTTAAGGACATTTCTTATCATTGCCGTGCAGACGATTTTCAGTCGTATATCTTTTAAGCCCCGAGATGTTTCTAAGCTGCACATCTTGCATCTAGAATCTATTAAAACTTGAATGGCTGACATTTTTTTCCAATTTAACAAAGAGAAAACAGAAGTTTGTGCCCCTGACAGGTTTGTACCCCTGACAGATTTGTGCCTACGGTAATGGAAACCCCAGGTACCTTTGCTACATTTTCTACCTTGAAATTGTAACTTGTGACTCAGCCTTCACTTTGGATGCTCGCGTTTAATCTCCATTTCACTCTTGCTGTTGTCACTTAAGAAATATTTCCAAGTTGAGTTCCATTGTGTCACACTTTGAATTGGAAATTGTTATTGGGACCTTCACGTCTGGATTATCGCATTCACCTTGTTCACTTGTCTTAACAAAACCTTCTTGGAACGTCTGCAGGTTGTTCAGAATGCTGCTGCGAGGCTTCTGACTAAAGTCTACCAAGTGCTCATGTGTCACACGGTTGGTAATTCGGTTGCACTGGATCCCCATTAATGTCACTTTACGATTCTGATGTTGACCTTTAGAGCTCTGCATGGGCAAGCACCATACAATAGTGAACTTTTGTGTCCATATATCTGCGGTGCGTTCCTGAGGTCACATGATCACAACCTGCTGGTTTTATGCAAGACTGAGAACTAAAGGAAAGAGTTTTTGTGGTCCACAGACTCCAGAGCTCTCTACCATTCTTGTTATGCATCACTTTATGATATTTATCTTGAAAGCTGCTCAATACTTTTATCCTTAGGGGGTGATGACTAATGACCTCGTCCACTGACTTTACATCTACAGTTTGGTGCCACATAGTGAATGGTGACATGCTGTTTTGAGATTAGGAACATAGTCAGCATTTTACACGTTGACTACATCAGTATGTCAGCATTAAAATTGTGGCCTCACAGATCTGCAAGCACAGCCGCACACTCTGAAACGTCTTGGCTTTTTCTTAAGTTTGCATAAATTTTACATTTGCAGTCACAAGGAAGTGATGCAATCTGTGTGCTGCACAGTGCCTGCAATATTTGTAGCGCATTTGTGTTTGAAGCATTACTTCTTATCTAACTTATCTCTGCTCTCCCACCCAGCTTGGATTTTTCCAAAGGCAAAAGAGAAGAGAAGAGGATGAGCAGGAGGTCAATGGCAAAGTGGCAGAAGAGCGATAACGCAGGCTGAGGGCCCCCAGCAGACACCCTTTCCACAGGGGACCCGACACTCAGGGACCAATCCGCCTCACCCCACCCGCTCCCTACCGCTGCAGTGGCACCGCGTACACAGCTCCACACGATCATTATTGCTGAAGAAAGGCTTTTTCAGTGCACTGGATCTTTCCTGCGCCACAACCCCTGACCCCCAACAATCAGCACTGTCACACTCACTTAGCATTCCTGCACTGTTGCGACATTAGGGCCTTCTTTGTCTATGTCTTCCACTGGCCTGGATGTCATCTTTTCAGAGATCTTGGAGCTCTAATTGCGTCGGTTTCTGGCCGGAGCTCTGGTGGTTTTTCTGTCCGTTTTCTACAGAAGAATAGAGCCACTTTCAGTCGATCTGTTTCAAGATTTTCAGGCCACTATTTGCATTTGAGGCAAATGTTAGCCAGTCATTCTTTTGTCTTTTCCTGATGTGTAGGCTATTTATTTAACTCCTATGGTAAAGTACATGAAAAAAAAAACCTCAAGGGTGTTTTCCCACCCAAAAGCTACAACAAAATGTAAAGCTCTTATACTGTATATTAAAAATTCCAAGTTTAAGAAATTTTTATCTGCCATGTATTCAGTCAATTTGCATAATAATTTATGACGACAGAAAACTGAACTAAAGTCACCAGAGAACGAAGAAGATTCGTGATGTTTAACTTTTAGAGACTTTTCTTAATCTTTGGAGAAGAATCCTCTAAATGCATCATCTCTTAAGAGTTCATTCATTTTAAGATTAACATCCTGGGAATCATGCAGGGTGAATTTTAAAACATTTGATGCACTTTTTACTTTGTATAAAATTAACTTGAATTTTGTAAATAGTCAGTTAGCTTTTTTTTTATATCCTTTCAGTACTATAATGGTTTTCTGACAGTTTTCAGCGTGGTTCATGGCATTATTTTTTTTCAGTTCAGTAAGTCGGCTTTGTTTCACTGAACCTGTTACAATACGAGACAGCTGCGTGCCTTTTAACATGCACTGCATCAGAGCAAAGGGTGTGCTTATGATATTAATGGGATTTTTTTGTTTTTTTACATTTGAAGCAATTCTTAACAGAAATGTAAGTAAATGATAATCAGAAGCCGTAAACATGAGTCCAGTGATTGCACAATGTCTGGAGTTTTTTTCTCTTTGAAGAAGTGTGAAGACCTGTAATATGCCTACAAATAAAACGATATAGGTCTCAATGTCTTTTTCACAAGTATCTGTGCGCTTTCAGCTGCATAGAAACAGGCCTCAACAGGCATGAGTCGCCATTTGTGAGATTCCAATTCTTCACATACAGGAAGAACAGAAGCTGGGATTGATGAATAACAGAGAGAAAAAAGTAAATAGACATCCATCTGTTCATTTTCTTCTGTTCATCCGATTCAGTGCTGCGGGAGCACTGGAGTCTATCACAGTTGTCAAAGGGCAAAAGCCAGGAAGTAGATGGCAGGGCATCAATAGACATATTAAATCCTTTTTCTGAGCATCACAGTTGATGAAATATGATCCTGACTCAAGGAAAGCAAGCAAAGCCTTTACCAGCTCAAATCAAATCACTTTTATTGTCACATCACATGTGCAGGTACACTGGTACAGTACATGTGAGTTAAATTCTTGTGTGCGAGCTTCACAAGCAACAGAGGTGTGCAAAAATACAATAACATAAGAACAAGCAAATTATAAGGATGAGTAAATCTGAGAGTTATATGAATAAATATATGTACAATATAAGAGTGTAGTCTGAAAGTTGTCTGGACAGTTTATGGCTGGGGTGACTGGAGTCCTTTATGATCCTCCCCGCTTTCCTCAGGCACCGCTTCCTGTAGATGTCCTGGAGGGAGGGAAGCTCACCTTCAACTTCACATTAAAACATGTTTTTATTTCCGAACCTTATAATTAAACTGTTAATGACTAAATGAACAGACTGTTTGCTGTGTTTTGAAACATGACGTGTTTACTGCAGTTTTACTGGTGGAAATAAACCTTCTTCACATTAGTTTAGTAAGTAAATGGACTGGTTCTTATATAATGCTTTTCTACTCTTCTGAGCACTCAAAGCGCTTTACACAACTTGTGCATTCACCCAAGCACTTTCAAACTAACATTCACACACACATTCGTACTCCGATGAGAGCAATATGGGGTTAGTATCTTGCCCAAGGATATTTGGCATGCAGACTAGGCGAAGCCAGGAATCGAACCACCAACCTTCCGATCCGATGACCTGCTCTACCACCTGAGCTACAGACACAGTTTTACTATGACCCTTTTTACTTCTGTTACCTAAAGTAGCAATGGACAATTTTTTAACCTGTCACTATGAATAAGATGTAATGGCTATAGATGAATAAGAAAGACAAGTTCATTAAGTTCATCAGTACTGTGCAAAAGTCTTTAGTCGCCCCTTGTTTCTTTATATTTTACCTTCAATGAGTCAGACTTTCATTCATTTTTTAAGTGCTCTTGAGCAATAGTTTTCTGAAAGGCTTTCAGAGTTTTTATTTGTGATGCTGAATAGTGAATCATTCAAGCATTACAAATGCAGCCAACACAACCAGTGTTGTGTCTACACGTAGCAGACAACTCTCTGCCTTTGTTACTAGCAGCCTGTCACAAAAACATATCATTTGTTCCTGTTTCTTTAGCTGAATCAGCAGAAACATGCCAAAGATAACCCATAATTTTTATTTTTGCATCAACAAGGTGATTTCCAAAGAACTATTAGCTCAAAACCTGGAATATCTCAGCATTTTGTGCAGCGTGTCCCTTTATATATTGAGGAAACTGGACAAGTGGAGGTGAAAAGAAGACGTGACAGGTCTAAACAATATCTACCACAGGTGAAGAGTATCTGACAGTAAGAATAAAAAAAATGCAGCAAAGACCCGACACAGGGCCTGAGAGAGACATTTGACTCTCAGTTGATTCATCTACTCTTCACTGAGGCCTCATGGTCTCAGTGGACAGTAGACGGCTGTCAAAAAGCCATCATTAAGAAAGGAACAGGGGGGGGGGGGGAGTCTCGCCTCTCCAGAGCCCGGACCTCAACAATACTTAAGCGGTGTGGGATCATCTTGACAGAGAACAGAACAAAAGGCAGCCTATGGAGATCTATTCCTGAAGACTACTTAAAGAAAATACTTCAGGCTGTATTGAAGAATAAAGGTGAAGATACCAAATATTGATTTTCAAGATTTTTAGAACTGTACAATCTTTGTTTTACCTTATATAGTATATTTGGTTGATGTTTGCACATTTTAATAGACGACTGCACCAGCTCCCATTCTCCCAAAATATAAAGAAATCTGGGGTGAATCATGACTTTTGAGCAGTACAGTACTTGTGATGAATTTAGGAATAAAGAGCAGTTTGAGAGAATAGAAATAGAGGACTGTTATGACTAAAACTGGGGGGTTACTCCTCAAGAAATTGCACTTATGCAGTGCATACCCAAACCCGAAGGAAATAACTTATGACACAAAATTCAGTTTTAACACTGGACAGGGACAACTTGAGTATTCAAGAATAAGGGATCATTATAACATCCACAAGTGAAAACAACAAATCATGCTCTTAAATCGGAGGACCACACTAAAGACAGTAGCATAACCTCAATTTTACCAGACGCACACAAACTCCAGCAGCCCATGTTTACTGTATTCCTGCTTGATTCAGTCCAGTTTCTTTAAAAGTTCATCACTAATGCATAATATCAAGTAGGACAGGTCCTAAAGCCCATGTGAATATATTTCGCTGTTTCTCTGACTAACAGTGAGAAAACACAATTGAAGTTTGGTTAGGTAAATATTCACATCAGAGACGCTTGACCAGACTGGCTGAATTATTTTGCTTGAAGTTGATTAATCATCACAAACTCAGGAGACCTGGTTATGCTTCTGTGCGTCAGGGGAAATACTGAAAGTCACATATACTGGGGGTTAAAGGGAGTCCAACAACTATATTTTTCATTCAAAGATAACCTGCTGCTAGCTTCATATTTACTCTTCTCAGAGAAGATAGAAATATCTCCCAAAATAATGACCTATTTCTTTTATCAGCCTGAAGCAGTACTCTGACTAACTCTGTGTTCTACATTCATTAAAGTGTGTGATTATCGGATTCCATATTTCCTTATATGCAATCAGTCCTCCTGGGATCTTGAGGATCCCACGCAGTATCTTTGCTTTTCCCGTGACTGCGCTCTTCTGGCATGCTTTGTAACCATGTTCTGATGGCTGCTTTCAGCAGGATAACACGTTAAGCCATGATGAGAAATTCACATCATGGGTTTGCAAATGTGCAGTAACTGTGTGATGCTACCATGTCAATATGAACCAAAATCTCTGAGGAATGTTAAAGCTGTGCCACGGAGAATTAAAGCAGTTCTGAAGGCAAAAGGGGATCGAAGCCAGTACTAGCAAGATGTACTTAATATAGCAGTCAGTAAATTACACAAATATCAATTTAAAAAAAACAGCAGGCCAACCAATAACTAAAATGAATATAATAAAGTAAGAAATTTGCATTTTATTAAACAGCACTGACTGCATAGCCACCTGCTGGTCAGCAATTTAAATTCTACAGGTGTCTGCCAGGTTTAGGTGCTGTCAATAAATCAAAATAAATTTGAATCTATAAACAAAGAATGGTAAATGGCCTGCATTTGTATAGCGCCTTTCTAGTCCCTAAGGACCCCAAAGCGCTTCACACTACATTCAGTCATTCACACACAGTGGCGATGGCAAGCTACATTGTAGCCACAGCTGCCCTGGGGCGCACTGACAGAGGCGAGGCTGCTGGACACTGGCGCCACCGGGCCCTCTGACCACCACCAGTAGGCAAACATGGGGTTAGTATCTTGCCCAAGATACAGCCAGGGATCGAACCACCGACCTTCTGATTAGTGGCTGACCTGCTCTGCCACCTGAGCTACAGCCACGAGAAGAATCATTTCAAATGCTTCATATCGACTTAAAAAACACAACTAAATTAAGTATTAAGTATTTTGTGATAACAGATTGGATTCAACCAGCGGACACATGGGCACAATCTGGCATCAAGAGTGCTGCCGTGAAAGCATATTGATCCCCGAAGAGGAAAAGCCGCAATATTTAATAAAGAAAAATAAAAATAAAAGAAAACAGCCACACAAACACAGCCCAAGGCAAGCAGCAGAATATATTACCATACAATATTAGTGCGGTTACATTAATATATATTACCACATCCCACTAATGTGGATTAGTAGACATGAAATATGAAAGTGTGAGCATTTTCACAAAAGTTAAGCAACTTATTTTTTGTGAAAAGGGGGAAATAGGTGCTCGTTTTTATTCAGTCAAGTACAAAATGTATTAATTGGGGTTTCTTCCTTTTTGCCTGTGGCCACAACAAAGCAAAAATAAACCTTTATTGCAGGAATCATCAAAGGAAAACTGCAAAATGCACGCTTAGTTTGAACAGTTTGCTCAAATCCCAAATGCAAATGAGCACGCGTCAGTTTGCTGAAATGTTTCCTCCCAGAAAAAAAAGTGAATTAATAATTCATTGTTATATCAGCGCTTCATTAAATATTGCTGTCCTGGTAAAGAAGATGGCACTTAGAATCTAAAGCCCCCCCTGTGGTTTGTGATTTTGGACTGTATGAATTCATTTTGCATTCTGTGAGCTGAATCGTCTGACAAAGATCTGCGTCACTACGGCTGCCAAAGCGACTGCTGGTACCTCTGCAGCCATTGTCAGCTTCTCCTCCTGGGCTACCTGTGACAGCCCAGGGTTTTTGTTTTTGACATGTGCCAGGATAGGAATTCAACATTTACAACAGAAAGGACCGAATGTGATGAAAAGCGTCTTGGAGGTGCTGACACTATATAATGCATTTAACATGACTTCTTTATTTTATTGTAGCCGTTTAGCCATTTCCTGATTGAATCGAGTTGAAGGCAAAGGATCAATCCATTTATTATTGGGACGATAAAAGAAAAGAATTCACCTTTAGAAAACCGTAAGCACAGGACAGCAAACTGGTTACACACTTTTTGCTGACTGAAAGAAAAATTCAGTGTTAAAACACAGTTTTAGTTGATGTCAGTTTAAGTGAGAAAACAAATAATAGACTCTCCTCTGCGCATACACTTTTAGAACGTGGTTTATTTTATTTTTCACAGACTGCAGGCTCACTATACAGTCAGGCTCAGGACTGATGAACATGGCATTTTTAAAATTAAATCATGGTAGCAAACACGAGCAAAACCACTGAAAATTAAAAATACAATCAAAACCCCCCAGACCCCCCCCCCCTCCTAATGTCCCCAGCTGGATTTCCACTCGAGGACGTGTCTCCCTCTCGTCCCGGTTATTTCTTGTTTGTCTTTAACAATCACGACAAGGAGAAACGCGAGCTGGACAGCAAGACTGGGACAAATTCAAAGTTTAGTTGTCACAGTGAAACAAACACCACTCCGCGCCTTTCTGCGAAAAAGGCAAAAAAAAAAAAGCGCACACGGTGTGAATCTGCGATGCAACCCATCCAAACACTTAGACTGGGACCGATGCGAAAGCGTTTTACGCACGCGTAATGAAGACATCTACAGGTGGACCACAAAGCGTCGTCTTGTTTATCACGAGGCTACAGTTAACGAGTATACGGGAGGACTTTAGAGGCTGATAAACCCTTACGGTCTATGATGGACAGCGTGTACTCCGCATTGTCTATAATCTGGAGAGGCGTAGCTCCCTGGGCTTCTGCCTGTGTCAAGGAGCGCGTGGCGCAACCTTTCGTGGATGACGGAGTGGAGGCTTTCCAAAACAATCCGCTCAGCATCTTCCTGATCTCCGGCCTCATCAGGCAGTAAAGCACCGGGTTTAAGCAGCTGTTTGCGTGCGCCAAGCACACGGTGACCGGGAACACGTAGGTGTGTACCATGTAATACGACGTGTCCCAGTTTGCTGCGTTAAATTTGACCAACACGCCCCAGAAGGTGATGGCATGATTTGGCATCCAGCAGAAGAAGAAAGACAAAACTACTATAGCGACAGATTTGGTGACTCTAGATCTCCGTTTAGGGTTGCTGCTGTCCATGCTCCTCTGTCTGACGAAGCGCAGCAGCATCAGGTAGTTAACGGAGACAATGAGCATGGGGATAATGAAAGCGATCAAGATTTTCTGGATGTGATAGAGGGCGAGCCAGTCGTGTCCTTCGGGAAACTTGAGGAGACAGAGTTTTTCGCCAGCCACCACAGTCACAGTGGAGAAGACAGCTGTTGGAGCTGTGGCAACTGTCGCCGCCACCCACAGCACCGTGCACACCCACTTCACACACCGTGACCTCCTGTGCGCTTTTTTCTTTAGAGCCGAGGCGACGGCCAGGTAGCGGGTCACGCTCATGGCGGTGAGGAAAAACACGCTGGCGTACATGTTCATCACGGTGACCGAAAGGACGATCTTGCACATGGCGTCTCCGAACGGCCAGCTGAAGTCCAGCGCGGTGTCCACAGCCCAGAAGGGCAGAGTGAGAACAAACTGGAAGTCAGTCACTGCCAAGTTGATAATGAAAACATTAATAGTGGACCTCTTTCGACCTTGTCGTAACCTCATTAGAAAAAAGACGAGGAGGTTGCCCACTAAACCCACCGCGCAAACTACAGAGTACACAACCGATATGAGTATCCTCAGGATGGGGGTGCCATCCGCGCTCACGTCGATGTCTTCGAGCACTGAACTTCGGTTGAGCGCTCCGCTGTGGTTAAACATTTCCTCCATCATTAAATTTATAAAGCTTGACTCACAACATTTTCTTCTACGAGGCACCCCATGAAAAAAGCCTTAGCCTTTTATCTCCATTAGATGCAAATTCGTAGTCATAACACCTTTGAATGGCAGCTGGCCAGAAACCTGCTTTTATACAGGTGTGTCGCTCCTCTGCTGAGCCACGATTGGTCGAGTGAGACGTGACAGAAATGATTACGGTCCCGGCAGCTTTTAAGGAAGAACAGGTTAAATTTCTTGTTATAGTTTATCCGCCATGAAGCAATGTATTTGTCACAAGAATCGTGCGTAAATGCGCAAAATAGGAAAAGAAAATAAATGATGAGAATTACTTTTAATCCAGACAATTCAAATGATTACATCAATCAAGATGTAGATCTCGTCCTGCCTCTCTCACCCGGTACACCTGTTGATTTCTGTTCACGCGCTCCAACACGCCCCGTCTTTGCAAACACAATAAACCAAGATGAGCGTGCCTTTAAGAATTCCAACGTACTTCTTAAATGCTTTCATTATAATTAATATTAAATGAATACTATAGGTCAAAAATTATGGCCAACATGTAGAACTTTCGTAAGCTCAAGCAATAGTGTGACATTTTTCTTCCACTAGAGGGAGCGCTTACTTTGGAGAGGGATAATAACGGTCGAACATAGAGTTTGGTTACATCGTGTTCCACCTCCAAATAGGCATAATTCTTAATTGTTCCAGCTTAGCTTAAGGTGGTAAAACATTTGGGGATATAACTGATATAGATCTGGGTTTTCCAGATGTGTTTTAAAATCAGAAATCTCCCGAACTCGATGGTGTCAGTCGCTGTTTTGTTTTTTAAGACTTTACTCGGGCTTTTCCCACAGTTCCCACTGGGAAACGCTTGTTTTTTTTATGCTTTGAACCTCCGGTCAAAACGTACAGAACGCGACCCCCGATGCGTAGTCATTTGTCTTACTCCAAGTGAATGCAACAGTCTGGTCCTCATCTGACCCACTGAGAACCCGAATCACCCCAAGGAACTTCCAATTGGACTGCATCTCTGTATCCGATCTCTTGGAGTAGCATTCCCCTTTAAGCCCTCCAGCTCTCTCTTGAGCCCATTGTCTTAAGTCCACCCATCTGTGGGGGTGGCTCTGCGAAAGTTTTCACAGCAAAGTTTTAAGCTGTCACTGGCTGTCGGGAGGAGGCTGATGGAGGACAGGGGGACCAGCAACTTGTAAGCAAACATTTACACCGACATAAAACAAAACACACAAAAAAAGATGCAGCAAAAGCCCCCCCGCGGA
The DNA here is from genome assembly GCF_056152115.1 of Neolamprologus brichardi. Classification (NCBI taxonomy): domain Eukaryota; kingdom Metazoa; phylum Chordata; class Actinopteri; order Cichliformes; family Cichlidae; genus Neolamprologus; species Neolamprologus brichardi. The sequence continues at coordinate 28,865,054 of NC_142104.1, forward strand.
GGCAAACAATGCTCAGGCCTGAAGTGAAGAAGTTTGTTGTTGCTGTCACAGCGTAAGTGCACGGGCGCAACAAAGCGAGAAACGCACCCAGCACAGATGGATTTGACCTATTTGAATTGACAGTCGACGCGGTGTCAGAAAGGCGTTAAATGTTTCGAAAATATAAGTTACCGTCCTGACAAAATGACCCGTTTGCACTGCGGGCTTCACGCTTTCGGACAAAGAGCGTCTTCCATTCACTTCTTCATCGCGGTCCTGGTGGTCCTGGAAAACTGCAAAACTTTGGGATTGGGATTATCACATGAACCAGGTTAGTGAGCCTGAAAACTAAAGTACTTTAAACATTTTCAGATTCAAACACATCGAATGCCACAACGCTCTCGTACACTGCCTGCTTTTGTTGTGCGCATTTGCTCTGTGAGTGAATCCAGCCACACTCCTCCCTGATGAGAAGCCAGCTGGAACTTTTGCTTACAAAGTTTGGGGACAGCCATAGCAATTATGCTCAAACGTTTATAACCAAGTGCGGTAGAGAGAGCTGTTTCTGAATGAATCATCAGAGGCTGAAGCCCGGGCCGCCCTTGTTGTAGTGCCCTTAATCAAAACGCAGAATCCCAGTGCAGTGCTGCTGCTGCTGTGTGACTGACACTGACCTCTGACTTCAGTAGTCAAGGGCAGGAAACAGAGTTTCACTTAGGGGAATAGACAGGATGCATTATTGTTATTCTCTTAATACACCCAGTTTCAACAGAAAGTGTATTGGCTGTTCCAGTGCATATCATCACATCAGAGGATTAAACCCCTCATGTCTGGTAGGAAGCACCCCCTGCCTTCACGTCATGCACTTTCATCCACTCAGACTTCCCGGGTTCTCCAGAGATTAGCCAAACAAACAGATCAAGAAGTGTGGGTGCACTCTGTCTCATCCTGTACAAATCAACTGTGTGCTAGCTACTGTTTGGCATTCTAGGCAAGGATGACTCACTGAGGGAGGGACCTGTCAGATAGTGATGTTTCAGGTGTTAAATGTTTGCACAGGAATTATCGATGTCTGCCTGAAACTGTTTCCCAAATTAGAAAAGCACTTTGATAAGCAAAGGGCTTCCGCTTGACAAAATGTTTAAAGACATTTTTTTTTATTCTTACCTACTTGTAAGACTAAAGAATAAAAAGTAAATTAACTGAACCTGATCAGTGTTGTTCATTTGTTTTAGCAAATCCTAGAAGACTCTTAAGGATCACTAGTTTTATCACAATCACTCCAATGAAAAAAACCTTATTTCTGAGGAATGTGATGGTTTCTGATCACCACGAATCCACAGTCCAATTCCTCAGGAGAGTAATTTGCTGGTTTGCTCATTCTAGATGAGAAAGACCTTTGTGAAGAGCTGCAGAAAATATTTGCTTAAAGAATATCGTCTTAAGGTCACAAGAAAATCTAAAAATCTTTTTGCTTCCTTAACAAAGGTAGGAATGGATATGCAGTCACTGCTTTCATGAAGAATGCCTTCCATGCCTTTGTTGTGCATTGTTAAGGCTACAAGAAGATATTTATATTTTCTTTTGACCTTAAGTAGAAGATAAGATATTTTTTAAGAAAGGTTTTTTTTTTTTTCTCCAGAAATCTCTTGCCATCAGTAATACACATAAATGAAAACCAGTCAAGCCCATTGCTTTAGGCAGCCATGTCTTTACACTAATTCAAATCAATCCAAGACTATTTGGCATTTGTTGCTGGTCAGACGTTCATAAATAAAAGCAAAAGTGCGAATCAAAGAAGTGCATAGCTGTAATACTCAGGCATGTGGTAAAGTGAGAAGTCGATAAAATAATCGTACGGTATTAAAGTGCCAATGGAAAGGTGAAAACTCCTCATTCAGTCAGACATTTCAAATATTTGTCCAAATCATCTATAAGTGCTGTATGCTTGAAAATATTTGTGCAGATAATCCTGTGCAGCGCAGACACGGTAAGAGCTCGAGTCAGCAAGGCTGTGTATAATCACTCCTTCATTTCCCTTGAATGAGATAAAGCCAATAATGATAGTGTGAGGGTTTGCACCTTTGTACTTTGAGTGCACAGAATAAGTGAAAGAATGTGAAACAGATAGTAGCTGTGATTTATTTTTTTTGACAGTGGTAATAATTATTATTTAATGTGTACAGTGTCCATCACATGGATAAAAACATCAATATTTAACAGTGTTGTTATCATTAAAATTCTTATCACTGGAAAAAAGTTATAATTGATTTATGACTTAGCTTTAGTGCAAATATACCATTAAAATTATTTTAATATTCAGCTTTTTAAACTCTTCTCATGCATTTTACACACGTCGGGTGAAAAAGAAGGTTTCAGGGGACTCTGTGCACTCTGTGAATAACTAAGTAGTGCTGCTTCTATAGGATTTAAGAGGGCAAGTAGCAGCCAAGCTATGCTAATCAAATGAAGCTGATTAAGTGATCATCAGCAAACATGAATACCTCTATAAAAGCAAAAGTTTTAGCAGTTTGCTAAATTCTCTCCAGGAGTGGACATCCTGACAAAGTCAAACAAAAATCAGACCTTGCAGGCGCCACATCTCAGATTGTACAGGCCTCCATTAGTGTGTTAAATGTTCACGTTTATGACAGTTCAGTGAGAAACAGACAAAACGAGTATGAGGTCTTTGAAAGGGTTGCAAGGAGACGGGAGACAGCACATCTTAGGTCTGCAAAGGTGCATCCTCACATGGCACAAGACTTCTGGAACGATGCTGTTTGGACAAACAAGATAAAGTGGAGATTTGGACCTAACGCACAGCGGCACACTTGGCGAAAACTAAGCTCAGCATATCAGCATGAATATGCACAGCACAGAAACAGCTTTAGTGAAGGTTACAAATGATCTTCTTATGGCCTCTGACAGTGGACTCATCTCTGTGCTTGTCCTTCTTGACCTTAGTGCAGCATTCGATACTGTTGACCATAATATCCTATTAGAGCGATTAGAACATGCTGTAGGTATTACAGATATTGCACTGCAGTGGTTTGTATCATATCTATCTAATAGACTCCAATTTGTGCATGTAAATGGAGAGTCCTCTTCACACACTGAGGTTAATTATGGAGTTCCACAGGGTTCAGTGCTAGGACCAATTCTGTTTACATTATACATGCTTCCCCTAGGCAGCATCATTAGAAGACATAGCATACATTTTCACTGCTATGCAGATGACACCCAGCTCTATCTGTCCATGAAGCCAGATAACACACACCAATTAGTTAAACTGCAGGAATGTCTTAAAGACATAAAGACTTGGATGGCCACTAACTTTCTGCTTCTTAACTCAGATAAAACTGAGGTCATTGTAATCTGCGCTGAAAAGCTTAGAAATATGGTATCTAACCAGATTCTTACTCTGGATGGCATTACCTTGGCCTCCAGTAACACTGTGAGGAACCTTGGAGTCATTTTTGACCAGGATATGTCCTTCAACGCACATACAGTGGGGCAAAAAAGTATTTAGTCAGCCACCGATTGTGCAAGTTCCCCCACTTAAAATGATGACAGAGGTCAGTAATTTGCACCAGAGGTACACTTCAACTGTGAGAGACAGAATGTGAAAAAAAAATCCATGAATTCACATGGTAGGATTTGTAAAGAATTTATTCGTAAATCAGGGTGGAAAATAAGTATTTGGTCAATAACAAAAATACAACTCAATACTTTGTAACATAACCTTTGTTGGCAATAACAGAGGTCAAACGTTTACTATAGGTCTTTACCAGGTTTGCACACACAGTAGCTGGTATTTTGGCCCATTCCTCCATGCAGATCTTCTCAAGAGCAGTGATGTTTTGGGGCTGTCGCCGAGCAACACGGACTTTCAACTCCCGCCACAGATTTTCTATGGGGTTGAGGTCTGGAGACTGGCTAGGCCACTCCAGGACTTTCAAATGCTTCTTACGGAGCCACTCCTTTGTTGCCCGGGCGGTGTGTTTTGGATCATTGTCATGTTGGAAGACCCAGCCTCGTTTCATCTTCAAAGTTCTCACTGATGGAAGGAGGTTTTGGCTCAAAATCTCACGATACTTGGCCCCATTCATTCTGTCCTTAACACGGATCAGTCGTCCTGTCCCCTTGGCAGAAAAACAGCCCCATAGCATGATGTTTCCACCCCCATGCTTCACAGTAGGTATGGTGTTCTTGGGATGCAACTCAGTATTCTTCTTCCTCCAAACACGACGAGTTGAGTTTATACCAAAAAGTTCTACTTTGGTTTCATCTGACCACATGACATTCTCCCAATCCTCTGCTGTATCATCCATGTGCTCTCTGGCAAACTTCAGACGGGCCTGGACATGCACTGGCTTCAGCAGCGGAACACGTCTGGCACTGCGGGATTTGATTCCCTGCCGTTGTAGTGTGTTACTGATGGTGACCTTTGTTACTTTGGTCCCAGCTCTCTGCAGGTCATTCACCAGGTCCCCCCGTGTGGTTCTGGGATCTTTGCTCACCGTTCTCATGATCATTTTGACCCCACGGGATGAGATCTTGCGTGGAGCCCCAGATCGAGGGAGATTATCAGTGGTCTTGTATGTCTTCCATTTTCTGATGATTGCTCCCACAGTTGATTTTTTCACACCAAGCTGCTTGCCTATTGTAGATTCACTCTTCCCAGTCTGGTGCAGGTCTACAATTCTTTTCCTGGTGTCCTTCAAAAGCTCTTTGGTCTTGGCCATGGCGGAGTTTGGAGTCTGACTGGTTGAGGCTGTGGACAGGTGTCTTTTATACAGATGATGAGGTCAAACAGGTGCCATTCATACAGGTAACGAGTGGGGGACAGAAAAGCTTCTTACAGAAGACGTTACAGGTCTGTGAGAGCCAGGGATTTTCCTTGTTTGAGGTGACCAAATACTTATTTTCCACCCTGATTTACGAATAAATTCTTTACAAATCCTACCATGTGAATTCATGGATTTTTTTTTCACATTCTGTCTCTCACAGTTGAAGTGTACCTCTGGTGCAAATTACTGACCTCTGTCATCATTTTAAGTGGGGGAACTTGCACAATCGGTGGCTGACTAAATACTTTTTTGCCCCACTGTATTAAACAAATATGTAAGACTGCGTTCTTCCATTTGCGCAACATCTCTAAAATTAGAAATATCCTGTCTCAGAGTGACGCTGAAAAACTAGTTCATGCATTTATTACTTCCAGGCTGGACTACTGCAATTCATTATTATCAGGATGTCCAAAAAACTCACTGAAAAGCCTTCAGTTAATCCAAAATGCTGCAGCAAGAGTACTGACAGGGACTAGAAAGAGAGAGCATATTTCTCCTGTTTTGGCTTCCCTTCATTGGCTTCCTGTTAAATCCAGAATTGAATTCAAAATCCTGCTCCTCACATACAAGGTCTTAAATAATCAGGCCCCATCTTATCTTAATGACCTTGTAGTACCATATCACCCTATTAGAGCACTTCGCTCCCGCTCTGCAGGCCTACTTGTTGTTCCTAGAGTATTTAAAAGTAGAATGGGAGGGAGAGCCTTCAGTTTTCAGGCCCCTCTTCTGTGGAACAAGCTTCCAGTTTGGATTCGGGAGACAGACACTATCTCTACTTTTAAGATTAGGCTTAAAACTTTCCTTTTTGCTAAAGCATATAGTTAGGGCTGGACCAGGTGACCCTGAATCCTCCCTTAGTTATGCTGCAATAGATGTAGGCTGCCGGGGGATTCCCATGATGCATTGAGTTTTTCCTTTCCAGTCACCTTTCTCACTCACTATGTGTTAATAGACCTCTCTGTATTGAATCATATCTGTTATTAATCTCTGTCTCTCTTCCACAGCATGTCTTTTATCCTGTCTTCCTTCTCTCACCCCAACCGGTCGCAGCAGATGGCCGCCCCTCCCTGAGCCTGGTTCTGCCGGAGGTTTCTTCCTGTTAAAAGGGAGTTTTTCCTTCCCACTGTCGCCAAAGTGCTTGCTCATAGGGGGTCATATGATTGTTGGGCTTTTCTCTGTATCTATGAAGCGCCTTGAGGTGACATTTGTTGTGATTTGGCGCTATATAAATAAAATTGAATTGAATTGAATTGAATTGAATTGAATTGAATTGAATTGAATTGAATACTTCATACCAACTGTGAAGCACGGTAGTGAAGGGGTGATGATTTGGGCTTGTTGTGTAACCACAAGTCGTGGCCATCTTGCATTCACTGAGTTAACCATGAGCTCCTCTGAGTATTTTAGAGTGAGAGCAACAGCTAAAGCATGTCACAAATTACGTCGTGAAGCAGGATAATTATCCAAAGCACAGCAGCAAATCTAAAACAGAATAGCTGAAAAAGCAAAGAAAATTAAGGTGGTGAAGTCCAGACCTCAACACAATAAATGCCTGCAAACCTTAATAAACTGAAGCAATGTTTTAAAGAAGCTACTGAATCATGTGGTGTACTTAGATTTTCACTGGACTGCATGGAGTCCTGTGAAAAACCCCTTTTTCATGTGACTGTATGTGGTGATAAGCATAGCAGCTGTGGGGGGTGTACTGTCAGTGGATACTAAACATACACAGTGATTACTGAGTATTGCAAACTAAAAGAAATAAACTGATTTAGCAAGATTTAGCTAGGTAAAATGAAATTGTATGGATAGAAATAAGATGGAAAAACTGCTCATCCTGCTTCTTGAGGCGCAGTCCTTATATTTTTTGTCACACTGCTCTCCGTGCATTGGACAAAGCTATTCCAGATCAGAGCAAATGATGGTTTGTGAAACTCAGTCTTCCAGCAACAATGCAAACTATTAAACATGAGAGTGAAGCGTCAAAGAATATATTTTTAAGAAGTACTGCATATATGTCAGTTATATTCAAAGATAAAGTGACAGATTAGCACATATGTGTGTGTTTAGAGTTTCCCAGGTTTTGTTTACAGCTTTGCAGCCACATGATTATTTAATTTCAATCCAGTTTCCTGCGATTTAATAACGAGTCTTCTTCCCATCACCGCTTTTACAGAAAGATTTCAGGATGACTTCCCTTTGTACGAGGTGGTTCACCCTACGAGAGTGGATGCCAAGGGTCACTTCCTGTCCAATTTCCTGTCTCACCATGCTCGCCGTTTACAGCGCAGGGAAGCCTCAGTGGAACCAGCAGGACTAGATCGCATCTTCTACCAGTTTTGGCACGGCGGCCACAACTTGCACTTCAACCTCACTCTGAATCCTCACCTGCTGGCTCCAGGCTTCATGACTGAGAGGAGGTTTGGTGGCCTGAAGGGGGCACGGATCAAACCTGCTGGATCCTCCCACTGTCATTTCTTGGGTGAAGTGTGGGATGATGCCATTGTGAAAGGGAGCGCAGCTATAAGTACTTGTGATGGCCTGGTGAGTGGATAAGCGAACTATTTAAAATTGTTTGAAAAGCATAAGCAGGCGAGGTGACCAGGCAGCTGTCATCAGAGCTGGGTGCAACAAGAAGTTATTTTCAAAACGGTGAAATTTCATCTTCACTTAAGAGTCATTTAAACAGCAACATGGTGTGATTTTTTTATTTTTTATTTTTTCCCAGAAAAGTTCAGTCCATATATATTTTGACAGTGACACAAGTTTTGTTTTGTTTTTAACCTGTTTATGAAGCACATTCCTATTATAGTTATATAATGGAAATGGACATAATGTGTAGACTCTCAGTTTTAATTTGAGGGCATTCGTATTCAAATTGGATGCAGGGTTTAAAGGTTTTAGCTCCTTAAGATGTGCCACTCTCTTTTAAAGGTGACCAAAAGTAATTGGACAATTGTCTCAAAGGCTATTTTATGTTATTATCAGTTAAGTAGATAAAAGGCCTGGCACTGATTTGAGGTGTGGTGCTTAAATTTGGGAGATTTTGCTTTGAATGGACAACATGTGGTCAAAGAAGCTCTCCATGCAGGTGAAACAAGCCATCCAATCCAAGCCATCCAAAATCTACAGTTTGGTACATACTGAGAAAGAAAGCACTGGTGAACTCAGCAATTCAAAAAGACCTGGACGTCCACGGCAGAAAACAGCGGTGGATGATTGCAGAATCATTTCCATGGTGAAGAGAAACCCCTTCACAACAGCCAGCCAAGTGAGGGAGTCTCTCCAGGAAGTAGGCATTATTAAAGTCTACAATAAAGAGACGACTACATGAAAGTAAATACAGAGGGTTCAAAGGTGCAAACCACTCGTAAGCCTCAAGAATAGAAAGGCTAGATTGGACTTTGATTGATAAATAAATAAATAAAAAGCACCTACAAAAGCCAGCACAGTTCTGAAAAAAACATTGTTTGGGCAGATGAAGCCAAGATCAACCTTTACCAGAATGATGGCATCTGTTAAACATAGTATGATGGCTTGGGCGTGCATGGCTGCCTGTGGCACGGGGACACGTGTGTTAATTGATGATGTGACACAGGACAGAAGCAGTCGAATGAATTCTGAGGTGTTCAGAGACATAGCGTCCACTCAAATCCAGCTAAATGCAGTTAAATTGGTTGGGCGGCGTTTCATAATACAGATGGACAGTGACCGAAAACATACAGCCAAAGCAAACCAGCTGTTTATTAAAGCAAGTGGAATATTCTTGAATGGCCAAGTCAGCCACCTGATCTTAAGCCAACTAAATTTGCATTTCACTTGTTGAAGACTAAACTTTGCACAGAAAGCCCCACAAACAAACAGCAGCTGAAAGCCGCTGCAGCGAAGGCCTGGCAGAGCATTAAAAAGGAGGACCTTTCAGACTTGAAAGCTAATTGTGCTTATCAGCCTAGAAGACACTTTGAAACAGCTCCACATTTATACACAACGAGTGGATATAAAGAGACTCAGCCATATATAAAATATATAGATGTATATTGGTTGTAACATTTTGTAGAGATTTGCATTGCACACATAATAAGGATGCAGCATTTCCCTGATTTGCAGACGTTCTCGTGGGAGCGTATTCCATCAGACGGAAAATTGTGCCTGATGCACTTCCTTTTATAGCAGGGTTTAAACTTGAGTATTGCGAGTAATGGAGCCCGCCTTTATATTTTGTACTAAACGTATATTGAACTTCCATTTTTGTCCCTTTGTCGCCACAGAAGTGTCACTCTCATGAGTGCATTTTTTAAAATCACGGAGCAATCCTGCAGTCCGCATCCTGCTCTGTCTGAGTTTGTTCAAAATTAGGCCAGTGATTTATGCTCTCCACTGTGTCTGTAACAGATGTGCGCTCATAAAAGAGAGATTATTTAGACCACAAGTGGATACGGTGGGCATGATTTGCATTCAGACCACTTAGATCCTTGACACTGCATTATCACAATGCTGCAGTCGTATTTCTCCAAATTAGATCTGGACCAGGGCTTTCAAAAGGTACTTACTCACCACCTCTCTTTCCTCTGTCTGAAATTTCCAAATGGAGATATTATTCACATCGATCACAATAATAAATAATCACAACATAGATCACTATTTCACGTTTATTATAATATGCTCCAAACCGTTCTTCATTTTGATTTGTAGTTTTAGAAAGAGAGCACTTTTTTCAGAGATTAGCTAGAAGCTGTTTAGCCCTGTGCCTGAGTGAGTGTGTAAACTGCAGTGCAACTTTTGAAACAAAAGTCAGGTCTCAAAAGCGAAGCGTTACTCTCTTGTAATGCTGACAGGCTGATGACTAACAGTTGTGTATAAAAAATCATTCAGCATCAGGTTATCAGGTTTCTCAGTTCCTCAGACGAGCCTGTCTGACACCAGTTATCATGTTCAAAGTCACTTAAAGCAGCGGTCCCCAACTCCCGGGCCTTGGACCGGTACCGGTCCGTAAGTCGTTTGGTACCGGGCTGCAAAAGTTGAGGCTCAGGTGTGAAATGTATGGTTTTCAGGGTTTTTATCGGTTTTCAGCGTTATTTTCTCTCGGTTTTCCTTGGTCTCTTCACGTGTGTTATGAATAAATCTTCTTTTTTTCGGTACCGGTACTAGTTTTATTTTGTTGTATTTATCCGCGACACCTTAAAGGCCGGTCCGTGAAAATATTGTCGGGCATAAACCAGTCCGTGGCGCAATAAAGGTTGGAGACCGCTGACTTAAAGGGCATTTTTTTATGGTTCCGATGCTTAACAGGCTGTCCTGACCATGTCTGCATGCCTAAAGGCATTAACAAGTAGTCGAATAGGTGCACCTCATGAAGTGGTCAATGATCAATGATGATAATCTCTATTTAGCAGAATTCCCACGCATATGTAAACTCACTTTGGTTTAAATATTCAAGTGTAATTGATAGAGATGCCCTCTAAGGTCACATGGATGAAGTTCATTATGTTCTCTTGCTGAACATGACACAACAAGAATTTGTGTGATAGTAAAAGCCACAAATGCTGTCTTATTGTTCAGATGATTGTGTGTGTGTGTGTGTGTGTGTGTGTGTGTGTGTGTGTGTGTGTGTGTGTGTGTGTGTGTGTGTGTGTGTGTCCTGTATAGCTGAAGTTGTTCAGCTCAGGGCTGAATTACAATAAAATTAGAAAAATTTTCCTCCCAGAAGACAGGTTCCTCTTAAAAAGCAATCATGTTCTCTTGCTTCTAATCTTCCTCCACATCTTTATTTACTGTCGGGACTGCATATTTTACAATGCAGTGCTTTGCAGCACTAGTATCAGTCAAAGGTTAGGTATGTGGTATAATAACATTTAATTAGTGTAGAAAAAAACTAAATAAATTATTTTATTTAATAATTGGTGGTAGACTCTTTACTGACATTTGTTTTTTTTTAAGTCAGAAACACATCAGCAGACATATGGTATCCACATTGCTGGTGTTTTGCCAGCGCTCTGCCTCGCTCCTTGCACGATTTGGGCTATTTGCCTGTCTGATTTACATCAAGTAAAACACACGATCAGCTGGATTACGATCATCCTTCCGCTGGTTCTTGAAAGACTTCTTGATTGCATTTTAGTCCAGAAATTGTACAGCTGACTTGAAATGCTCTTAAATGTCCCAGTGAAATTAACTTTCTTTGAGAAAAGCAAAAGAGTGTGATGGTATATATTCAAACACTTTTATTTCCTGATGGTTCCCTGTAGATAAAGAAACTAATTTCCATACAGTAAGTAAAAATGAAAGTTTTATTTCTTGGGTAACTCACATACATAACTGTGTCTTTTTCAAGACTTCAGCATGTTGATCAAAACATAAAACAAAGTAAAAAGGTTTTTGCAGACAACCACAGACCATATATAAAAGACTGACACAGCCAAAGTGACGTCACACATTAGTTTGTGAAATCCTGTTTGAAACCAGATGTCACATCTGGTGATTCTGAGTGAAAAAACTTGAGCGACACTCCACACTCGCACGATAGCGACTTGACATTTATAAGGTTGGCCTGCCCTAAAGTATGCCCTGTTTATCGTTCTTTCCAAAACTAATGCATCCATGTTGTAATGAGTGAAACTTTAGACCAACAACTGAAGCCATAATTTAATTAGGAAAGTGTTTACTGGGGTTTTCTCATAGACTTTTATACAACTGGACTTCTTTTTCACAACATGAGGAGCTGCCCACTGCTGGCACTCACAAGAAAGAATGCAGGTTCAAAGTACTGATCTTTAGCACACCGTCTATGCAGGTAACTAATTATTGTGGTGCAAAGCAGCAAGTCAACTTCTGCCAGCACCTCAGCTTGGTTCACTTGCCAGAGCTCAGCCTGTCTGCTTTTGGTAAAACACAGACAGTGATGAGATTAAGAGTATTTTGAATATTGAAGGCACTTATTAGGACAGTTTGCTTTATAAGAACAAAGGATATTGATGAAAGTAAAACATGTTTCCAATGTGATCCTTTTTTCGTTTTTCAAAGCTGGCTGATATTACAGATGAAGAAACTTTGATAGAAAATTCAGTTACACATCTTTAACGTTGATAGAGTCGATTTTACGTGCGTCATCTTCTTTGACTGTCTGCAGATTATTCTTCACTTTCAAATCTGAAGTGCTGCACAAAAGAGCATCTTGCAAAGGAGTCCCATAAGTCCTCATGTTTTAGATCACAGCCAGAAACCTGTAGTTTCAGGACGGTTTCTTCCTGTGGTTGTGACTCTATCATGTTGACAGACTGCAACACTTCCCAAATGACTCACAACTTCAGATCAACAAGCCTCCCTTTCTTACTGAAATATATTACATAGTTATATGTTAACTATGTGTGTAAGTTTCCCTCCCAAATACGAAATCACAAAAGATTATTCCAACCACAATATTTATATTTCCCAGCATGACTATTGTTCTTGCATCCGTGCATTTCCTTGAAGCTGGAGAAAGAGCCTCCCACACTTAACATAGTACACAAGACAAATAACACCAACTGAGTCAGAGAGAAAGAAAAGGAGCTGGGCCGAAGTTGTAGATCAGCTTCCATACGCACCTCCACCGTGGTCAGGCTAAAACAGCTTAAATGGTATGCAGGTATTTGAAAATTGTGCAGATTTCCAAATGAAACTCGGTTACAATAGAAATACTTTAATGACTGGATTTCATTTCACCCCTGATTTACTGCATTGGTCCAGTGAGCACTGAAATTGTTATCCAGTGAGCTGTGATTGCATTTACTAAGACAAGAGACAGATTAAAACAAGAACATGTTAGATGTTTTTAATTTCCTTCGGGATTAATAAAGTATTCTGATTCTGATTAACTGACGTGTTTAATGGCTTATTTTACATTTCAAATGTTACATTTGAAGGTTCTGTGTTATTTACTCAACCTGTTACCTGAGTCAGTACACTTGATTCTAAATTGGAATGATGCAGCATTTTGGGAAATGTCAGCACCAACCAACAGCCAACCTTTAAAGCCAGTATATCTTTGATATTGTATTTTTTTTTTGGAGATGGGATGAAAACTATTTTTGCTGCTCAGCTTTTAGTGTGTGGACTTCGGATATAACGGCCAGCCCTCCTGCCTGAGCTTCACTTGGACACTGTGTAAGATGAAAAAGGGATTAACTGGAGCAGAGGGTGGATAAGAATGAAATATAAGACAGCGATGGTCAACAGGGGGCCTAGGGGAATTTGGTTTTGGCCTAGTGCCTGCCTGATTTACTATGCAGTTGCTTAAAAGACATTTGATCTTTCCCCCGGCCCAGTCGTACGACAGAAAAATTATGACTTGGGGCTGTTTTTGCTGTTTCAGTGGGAGCTTACTCGATGTGTTTTCACGTGCTTGTGCATTTTTATTCACTAGTCTTCAGTACTGTATGTAATGTTTATATATATTAATAATAATATTTGTATTTAATAATATTAAATATTTACAGTTTTAGAAAGTACCACTTAGCGCGTTTATTCAGGTTGTATTTTCTTAACTGCTTGTTCAGTTCAGGGTTGTGCCAGGCTGGAGCCTCTCAGCTGTTAGTGGGTCAGAGGTGGAGTATACTCTGGGGCCAGTTTGCCTTTAAAATTGCAAATGCATAATTTTACTACCATAAAAATTATGGACTTGGATTGAACACTTGCAGCACATAAAGTAACAGACTGTATAGTTAAAGAGTGCTGCTTGGCCAACCTGCAGCCCAGATTTTGTTCCCACTGCAAACATTTGATACATTATGAAATGGGGGAAAAATAGACAAAGAAGGTGTGGAGTAGCTGGAACAAGAAAAAGAATAATTCAATTTCTAGAGAACTAGATCAGCTGATCTCAGTTTCCAAACACCTGGCATGGTAAAAAGAAATCCTCTTGTTGCAACATTTTGTTTTTTTTAAAGATGTTGCTGGCTACATGTAGATTTTAAATACTCTGCAAACAGAGTGTCTCCACTTTTTTGTAATTCTCCAATCAAAATACTCAAAAGCGGACATCTTCAGTTGTTTATGGTGTAAGATGATGTAAGTTTATTAAAGTAAGATCATTAAATATGGCACCGTGAGAGAAAACGCCTTATTGCAGAGCATAATATATAAAAATGCTTCTGATCAATTTTCATGTCAAAAACGTGGATTAACTTACTAATTAATGTTGTATGCAGTTGTGTGATGTCTTGCCTACCCATTACATACTGTATCTTTGACAACAGAAGATCAAATCAAGAGCAATGTTTTGTTTAAAAGTGCCTTTGAAGAATTCATTTTTTTTTTCTGTTTCTCAACATTTCAGCAGTTCGCTCTTTGGCAACAGTTAAAATAGTTTAAAGAGATTTGAAGAACTGACTTACAGCTCTTTGTTTCTTTAGACGGGACTCTTCAAGTTGTCTGATGAAGAGTTCTTTATTCAGCCTCTGGAGACATCAAGTGATGAAACATCAGCACCACAGGCCCATGCCATCTACAAACGGCATGTGTCTCCTCCCTCCTGGAGCCCAGTCATACAGCCCATCTCAGGGAAACGACCTTTCAACGGTACCTGTGGAATCAAAGGTAAATCGTGCACATTTACTTACATTAGCAAAGAAGGCACAGCATAGAAATTATACCTTTTTTTTTTAAACAGGAAGTCAAACTAACGATTTGTAGTACAAACAGATGCACCAGAAAGTTAATGGTGTTCATCTGGATCCAGATGAACACCATTAACTTTCCGGTGCTTCCTTCCCTGAATGATTGAGCATTCATGGAAACACGTAAACGGATGCATTACCGAAATATTTTTTTCTGTAGTTAAGGCAAAGCTAATATCTGTTAATATCTTAAAAATGAGTGTGACAGGGTGTGGGTTGTGGCTCAGCTGCAGGGAAGGCGAGGAGCAGTGGGCTCAGAGTGTGGTGCCAGGGGAGCCTGACCCACGCAGCTGACCTCCATCATCTTATCATGTCTCCCCCATTCGAGTAGGTCGCTGTGTGTGGCGTGCAGCAGGAGGAGGCAGTTTGAAAACTAAATGATCAATGTTCGTACTGTAAAGACAACATTTGTGGCTAAAATGTAAGCCCTCATACTGCGTCAGTACATTATTTTTTTCTTGCAAATACAGAAACCGCAAAATACCAACAGCTCCCAGTGTGATTAAGGTCAGGGTGATGTGCCAGTTTTTGTTTTCTTGTAGCAGCAGTGGAGATAAGTACTATATTTGCATATCTTAAGGCCTTAAATCTCTTTACTTGTTCAATGAAAATGCTTAATTTAAAAGTCAAAATACTGATAACTCATTAGCTACTAAACACTGAATGATGAGAATGAAGATTATAAGTAATCTCTTGTCTTTCATTTGTCTCCTGGTAATAATCTGCCGAGGTTAGAAGAATAAAGCCACTGAAATGCAGACGTTTGTAAACCAGCTGCTTAAAATTCTGAGTTGAATTAATTGGGCCTGGAAAAAAAATAGATGTCCCAGAGGATTTGAGGTTTTGCTTTCAGAATCAGCTTAACAACAAAATATCAAATATACAACTATAACTAAGTTGTACTTAGGCACAACTTAGTTATAGTTGTGCCTAAATACTACTTTAAACACTACTTTAAACACCAATCAAGCTCAGTTTTTTGTATTTGGAAAGATGTATTATTAGCTTATTACTTGCTTTGAAATACATGAACTTCATTGCATCTTCCAAATTGCAAAGTAAATTACTTGTTTTGATTTCTAAAGAATGATAGCACAGACGCATTTTCAAGGACAAAGAAGCTTGTTTATGGTTTTAATTGATTAAATACACATTTAGCATTTGTATTGTTATTTTTTTCAGCTTGCTGAACAGACTGATGAGGTCTGAACGTTGATTTAAGCAGTTTCTGTAATATCAGAATTTTCAAATCATTAAGCGCGTCCCCTCTAGGCCTGTGTTTAAAGTGTGCACTTAATCACTGTATCGCTATATGTCAGCCAATCCTAGAGATTTTTCTTTCTGTGTGGCTGTGGTTCAT
Source organism: Neolamprologus brichardi (assembly GCF_056152115.1). Lineage (NCBI taxonomy): Eukaryota > Metazoa > Chordata > Actinopteri > Cichliformes > Cichlidae > Neolamprologus > Neolamprologus brichardi. Next base: position 28,880,896 of record NC_142104.1, read on the forward strand.
AAACTGGGAGGGTGTGTGAACCACAAATATGAACTGAGAGTAACTTGAATGAAGATGATTTATGTAGGGGGAAATGCCTTATTATTTCACCAAGCCTTCAACTTAGTTTCGTTGCTTACCTTATGACGGTTATATGTACATTTATATACATATAACCATGATAGGGTCATGTTTTGAATTGAAGACTTTTTTAGCTTCTTGGTTTGAGAACAACTGCTCAAGCCATTTTCAGCTGCTTACTTGTTCAAAGAGCTCACTACAGCAGATTGTTCCCTATTTGGCACATTTTGATGTTTGATGCAAACAAAGGATTTGTGTCCTCTTGAAATCAGGACTAAGAGTCTTTCGCTTGTTGGGTCTTCCTTGATGTCATGATCTTCGTTCAGCATCTGACAGCAGACTCATCTCTATCCAACTCATCTAGATGTCGTTGGGGACAGCACCATCACTCACCTTTTCTCAATCAATATGTGATTATACACCACTTTGCATTTAATCACTAGCTGTTATTAATCTCTGGCGCTCTTCCATAACATGTCTTTTGTTCTGTCTCCCTGCCCTCACCCCCTACCAGTCACAGGGAGGGGGGGGGGAGTGCTTGGTCATAGCCGGTCATCCGATTGTTGAGGTTTTCTCTGTATTGTTGTAGGGTCTTTGTAGGGTCTTTATCTTTATTTATAAGTGCCTTGAGATGACTGTTGTCGTGATTTGCTGCTTTATAAAAAAACTGAATTGAATTGGCTAATGCGTAAACTGCTACATTACATTTTACATACTCCAGGCTTCACTGCACCCTTAGATCAGACTTTTTTTTTTGGCTTTCGCAGCACAAAATCCTAACCATTGCATCCATGTCAGTTTAAACTGATTGATAAATAACACTACAGAATGATCTGAGTCACCCTGTAAGCCTTAGTATCATTAGGAGTGGTCTGTGAACTGAGGTGTATCCAGTAATTCTCATTAATTTCTGAAGCTGATATTTCAGCTTCATCATAGCCACAGTAATGTGTGTGTGTCTGCTGTTGGTCTGCCCACTGTGCTTCCTGTCCCAGAGTACGTAAATGTTAAAGTTTTTGACAATATAATAAGGAGGATGAAACATTGACTTTTTTGCAGCTGACAAACAGAGTGGCCTTTATTGTGCAAACAAACAACTCGTGACCTTTTCTCTGAGCTCGCTTCACTTGTGTTCATTTGTATGCTGTGTTTGTCATCCGTATGTCTGTGTGTGCTTGGAGGTTGCTGCCCAAGTGCTAAGCATTTTCCTAGTATGCATGTGTATATCTATTATATGTGTTTTTGTCTAATCCAATAAAGACATGATCAGAAAATACTCAGAAAGATCAGCTAGAGATTACTGAAGAGGATGACCAAGGGCAAAGATTTGTTTAACACCACTGTGTACTACATGTGACAAGTCATTTTGTTGTTGTGTGTCAGTGTGAAAGATTTTAATATCTATTTATATTTCCCTTCTGCAGATTATCATCAAAGCTTTAAAGACATTGAGAGACAGCGGGAGCGTTGGGAGCGCAGGCAGCAGAGAAGGAGGAGAAGAATTCGTCAACGCTCTGTCAGCAAAGAGAAATGGGTGGAAACGCTGGTGGTGGCTGACCCCAAAATGGTGGACTATCATGGGAGCAAAGCTGTGGAAAGCTACATACTTGCTGTCATGAATATTGTAAGTATTCAATATTAACAGTACTATTACGTTACAAGTCAGTCACTATTATCAGGTGACTGACTTGGCTATTGGATAATAGACCATTCACTTGCCTTGAGAGGCTCTTGGTGGGAGTGAGAAGGAGGATCCAACCGCGGACACGGAAGGAAACCAAACTGGGTTTAAACAAAAAGCGAGGCGTTTATTACAGCAGGTTAGACATGACTACAAAAATAAAGCAAAAGGCGAACAGCAGGGTTGAAAACTAAACTAAAAACTAAACTGTGGTAACTATGAACAGGCATGAACATGATTCTGACCAGGAATGTGCAAGAAACTATGATGAAGAAACAAGAACATGAAACATGAACACAACCTGAGCAGAATCATGAAGTACATGAAACTTGATGTGATGTGGAGGGAAGGAAAACAGACGACCTGACAAAGACTGAATGAAAACACACAGACTAAATACACACAGGAGGTGATCAGGGCAAGTGGAAACACATGGGGAAACAGCTGACCGGAATAAACATAATGACGCCACAGGGGAAGAAAAACTAAACACATTAAACACGGACACACCAGACTTTTCAAAATAAAACATGGACAGGTGTAGACATGAAAACACCAGCCGGACAATTAGAACACGCAGAGACAAACACACAGACATAACTGAAAGTAAAACACTGAGAAAAGACTCATAACTAGGGAGACATAGAAGAACCTAAACTAGACTTAAAACTCAAGGCAAACTGATAATAATACTAGAACTTAACATCCTTTCAATCACAAATACAAACATAAGAAATCACAAATACAAACATAAGAAATCACAAATACAAACATAAGAAATCACAAATACAAACATAAGAAATCACAAATACAAACATAAGAAATTACAAATACAAAAATAAACTCAAAATCTGTGTCACAGACAGTCCCTGACTCTTGGGTATCTTTGGCAGCTTACTTCTATGTCATTATCCATTTCCACTGTAAAGCAACACCTCATCATATTTGGCTGAATCTAAAAAGAGAAACTCTTGCCTCTAAATAATTCATCCTGCTTCTTCCTTCAGCAGTCACGTCATCAATAAAAACTATTGACTCTGTTTCACTGGTTCCATTGATTGTAGGCTTTGCTAATGATACACCTTTCTCTTTGAGAGTGTTCCTGCCTTGGCTAGACGTTGTGAAGGGATTTTCTTAATCAGAGACTGAAGTATTCGATCATGTGGTCTTTCAGGTCTTTTGGTGTTGCTGAGCTGGTTGACACGTTCACTCCTTTTTTCCTCAAAAGATTTCTCACTCTAATACAGTTACTTTGTCTTCTTCACTTGTGTTTACATCTTTTTGGACCTCCTATGGAGAGTTCCAGTGATAAGTTACCAAATACTAGGACTGGGCAATATGACCCAAAATTCATATCTCGATATTCTTTGGCTGAATCGTGCAGTCAAAATGTAAACTAAAAGACGCTGAGCATAGTAACAAAGACAGATTTCGCAGCTGCTCTGTTCTCAAGTTCTACTGCATGACTGACAGCCTTAAGTTTGAAATCCGCTTCGTAACTTTGTCTCTTAACAGGTGCCATTTGTGGTCCTTATAATATTACACAGTACGGTAATATTACGTTGAAGCACAGTACGTATCACTCCGCAAGGCTTCTGACTACCGTAGCCGTAATGCTCTGACAATCCATCAAGCGGTGCAGCTTTGTAGCTTACAAAACTCGTCCTAAAACATTTTTTGACAAATTGCTGAGCGCCGTGTACCACATAAAATCGGTTCGCGGTCAGTTAGCAAAACCAGAATTCATACAAAAGGCGCACTGTCGATTTTTGAGAAACTGAAAGGATTTTAGGTCGTGCAGCCCCCGTAAGTGAAGCTGCATGGCGCCAACGGGTTAGCGCGGTTAGCTCATTAACGCGTTGAAGCCGTCCAGCCCCACGAACGGGGCGATCTGCGGTAACTCGTTAACAGAGATTTGCCGCGTTAATGTAGTTATGGCGTTAACATCATTTTAATTAAATTAACGCTACCAGCACTAAAATAGTAATCTCCAAATGTTTTCTTTTTACCGACCAGATCCTCTTTGATAGCTGCCTTTTCCATCTTGTCGTTGCCTGCAAGCGATGGGGGAGGGGGAGTTGTGTTCAGTGAAGGAGAGGCGAGGCAGAGTAACATTGCGTAGAGACAAAAGTGGACAAAAGAGAGGCAAACTTGCGGCTCCGCAAGTATAATTATAATGTAACATATACTGTATCAATATAAACGGTATTGTCACATCTCATATCTCGTAAAAAAATATATCGATATATTTAAAAACTCAATATATCGCCCAGTCCTACCAAATACTGCTTGTCAATAAATCGACCAATTCATTTTGTACCTCTGAAAATGGGGGACTATCTATAAAAATATGTAAGTAGGGAGGACGCAACTAGGCCATTTTATCTCACCCAAAGGGGGATTTGTGTCTCCAGGGAATGTGTTAACCGCTACACTGTGGAGGCACTATTGGACAAATGTTTTGATAGATTTAAACTAATATTAGCACATAGAGGAATAGTTTTAGAATTTATTTTAATGTAGAGTTGAAGGATGAATATCTGGCGCATTTTGATTGAAAATTTTCAGATTTTCTTTAAAGCATCATGATAAAAAGTTTTTTTTTTCTCCCCTTTTTTTCCAACCATGTCACGCCACAACTCTGCAATCAATGTTATTCCTATATCGTATTCATGGGTCTAGTAAAGTGACTTCACTATTACTGAGTAGCGCATGAGGGAGTTTTCCAAATTAGTGCCATGTTGACTCAGACCGCAGCACCTGAAAGTTCTATCAGAGGACATAATATCAGGAAATGCAATTCACTGACAGAAAAGGACACAGATATACTGACCTAGCACACAGTAATACAAGGAGGAAGCAGCTATTATTCTCCACATCCTCCTGCGGTTCTTTTTTAAATTTCTTTACAGTGTTACATAGCAGCTTACATAGCTTTGAACTTTAAACGCCCAAACAATTCAGTTTTGCAAAAACAAGCTTGCAGAGCTTCAAGGGAAACGAACCGTTCAAACAATGTCATCATCTTCCTCATCCGCCAGTTGCTCCATTGTCTCCTCACCAGCGATGTCTTGAAATTGTCAACCATGCAAGAGGCTCGTGTTTTCTGTCTTCTGCTGTTTTCTGTGCACACAGAGTAAGGATTTATGAAAAAAACATAACCCACAGCGCAGCCAATCGAATGGAAAATCATTGTGTATTCACAAGGATGACACCCTCGTATCACTTTGAGCTAACAGTCGAGCGAAACATTAGCACAGCACTCTGTGGGCCGAGGGGAAACGTGTTACAACAACAGCACATTGTTGTGGAGAAAAATGCACGAGCTTTAAAAAGCCACAGCTTTGTTTGTACTCACAAGTTACAGAGTAGGAAAAAGTGGATAAAGATGATATGAAATGATGATAAGGTTGTTTAACAAAAATGTTGCTGTTGTTTGTTATATGCTCTGAAAATATCTGTGAATGACACAACAGTGAGGTTATAAAAAGAATTTTTGATGAATGAAGTCTTTTATCGGTGCCGGAGTTATTCGGCAGTGAAATACACTTTAAACGAGGCATTTCTTGGTTTAGAAAAACTGGAGATTCACATAGTATGAACTATGAATACACAATTTATGTACGAAAAAACACACCAATGGATTTAAACTGGGGTGAAAGTATAAAATAAAGTACATTATAAAATGAGGTTTTTTAAGTATGTTTGCTCAAACGTAAATGCTTCCCATAATCAACAGCATATTTCGAGGTTTATCTGTAAAACTGCTAGAAAACCATCCTTTAAAATGAACTTCCATCTGAATTACAATGACTTTCGCAGCCTGGATCAGTGTAGCAGTGGAACGAACCGCATCCAATAAACAATCATAGTTACAGAATGCTTGTTTATAGCTGTTCAGAAGAGAGGTAGTCAAAGGCAGGAGAAAGGTTGACCTTTTTGTAAACAGGGGCAGAATGTGATTTTTGTACAAACCACGATCGTGTGTTTTAATGGTCTCCTCTCAGAGGCATTCATGGTGCTGTATGTGAGGAAGAAAATAAGGCAATATAGAGGGAAGAGTTGAATTCCTGCTTCACCTCTGCAAAACAAACCTGCTGCTAAGTTAGGAAACAAATGGTCAAATTCAGACACCCCAGTTCCAGACTTGTACTACATCCCGAAAATCATACTGTCTGAAGCACACTTTCTTTTTAATGCTAAAGCAATAATCCCAACCTGTTGTAAGCAGCTTTTCATGCTTGAAAAATGCATTGAAACCTGCTGCTCTATCAGTCTCTGTTGATAGTGATGGTTAGAGTTTTATATCCCAGCGAGTTCCTTCCACCTCTCAGGCCTTTCTTTCATGCTTCTCATTTCTGGTTTCTCAAATCAACTGACCAACAAAGATCTGAGGTGATTTCCTTTCACGCTTCTCACTTCAGATTTCACGAATCAATTGATCTCCCTGTTCTGTAGTAATTAACCTCATGCTGCTTTCTGCCCTTTGTAAAGGATTTCCTCGTGGAAATGGAAAACAGGCTAGCATTTATATACAGTGGGGCAAAAAAGTATTTAGTCAGCCACCGATTGTGCAAGTTCCCCCACTTAAAATGATGACAGAGGTCAGTAATTTGCACCAGAGGTACACTTCAACTGTGAGAGACAGAATGTGAAAAAAAAATCCATGAATTCACATGGTAGGATTTGTAAAGAATTTATTCGTAAATCAGGGTGGAAAATAAGTATTTGGTCAATAACAAAAATACACCTCAATACTTTGTAACATAACCTTTGTTGGCAATAACAGAGGTCAAACGTTTACTATAGGTCTTTACCAGGTTTGCACACACAGTAGCTGGTATTTTGGCCCATTCCTCCATGCAGATCTTCTCAAGAGCAGTGATGTTTTGGGGCTGTCGCCGAGCAACACGGACTTTCAACTCCCGCCACAGTTTTTCTATGGGGTTGAGGTCTGGAGACTGGCTAGGCCACTCCAGGACTTTCAAATGCTTCTTACAGAGCCACTCCTTTGTTGCCCGGGCGGTGTGTTTTGGATCATTGTCATGTTGGAAGACCCAGCCTCGTTTCATCTTCAAAGTTCTCACTGATGGAAGGAGGTTTTGGCTCAAAATCTCACGATACTTGGCCCCATTCATTCTGTCCTTAACACGGATCAGTCGTCCTGTCCCCTTGGCAGAAAAACAGCCCCATAGCATGATGTTTCCACCCCCATGCTTCACAGTAGGTATGGTGTTCTTGGGATGCAACTCAGTATTCTTCTTCCTCCAAACACGACGAGTTGAGTTTATACCAAAAAGTTCTACTTTGGTTTCATCTGACCACATGACATTCTCCCAATCCTCTGCTGTATCATCCATGTGCTCTCTGGCAAACTTCAGACGGGCCTGGACATGCACTGGCTTCAGCAGCGGAACACGTCTGGCACTGCGGGATTTGATTCCCTGCCGTTGTAGTGTGTTACTGATGGTGACCTTTGTTACTTTGGTCCCAGCTCTCTGCAGGTCATTCACCAGGTCCCCCCGTGTGGTTCTGGGATCTTTGCTCACCGTTCTCATGATCATTTTGACCCCACGGGATGAGATCTTGCGTGGAGCCCCAGATCGAGGGAGATTTTTAGTGGTCTTGTATGTCTTCCATTTTCTGATGATTGCTCCCACAGTTGATTTTTTTCACACCAAGCTGCTTGCCTATTGTAGATTCACTCTTCCCAGTCTGGTGCAGGTCTACAATTCTTTTCCTGGTGTCCTTCGAAAGCTCTTTGGTCTTGGCCATGGCGGAGTTTGGAGTCTGACTGGTTGAGGCTGTGGACAGGTGTCTTTTATACAGATGATGAGGTCAAACAGGTGCCATTCATACAGGTAACGAGTGGGGGACAGAAAAGCTTCTTACAGAAGACGTTACAGGTCTGTGAGAGCCAGGGATTTTCCTTGTTTGAGGTGACCAAATACTTATTTTCCACCCTGATTTACGAATAAATTCTTTACAAATCCTACCATGTGAATTCATGGATTTTTTTTTCACATTCTGTCTCTCACAGTTGAAGTGTACCTCTGGTGCAAATTACTGACCTCTGTCATCATTTTAAGGGGGGGAACTTGCACAATCGGTGGCTGACTAAATACTTTTTTGCCCCACTGTACAGCTTTTCTACTTGCACTCAGAGATCTTTAGGCCACAAGAACACTGACTAATGCATTCATCCAGCTCTTTATTTTTGCACTAAAAGCACTTTATTTACATCAAACCTTTACCCCAACCCAGAGCCTTTTTGCTGCATGGTGACTGTGCCACTGTTAAAGCTACTGACTAACTCTTTAAATTTTGGTACTTTAGACATAAATAACCTTGTGACAAAGTGCTCAAGGGAACCATATTTGAAAAGTAAAGAGTTTAGAGTCATACTTTTTACATCCTCTAGATTTCCTGAGTGCAAACCAGAAACCCAAAGGTGAAAAATTACATCAGATGTTGTGTTGCTGTTTGTGTGCATACCACTACTGATGTGTTTTGCTTTAAATGTGCATAATTACAGGCTATAATTATTTCTTTTTAAATACCCGGGTACTTAGGCTTTTGATAGTTAAAGAGACTAGCTGTAATAAATAGATTTGAAAGCTTTGATGTTAAGAGGTTAAAAGTATTAAAAAGCTGTACAGGTCCCTGCTCACAGACTCCCTTTGAAAATTCAGATCATGACTCACGCATAGAAAAACATTGAAAGGCTGGGAAAAAGGTTTCTAAAAAAATAAATATTTGTAAAATGCAAATGATAATTCATGTTGACAATGAAGATTTGAAAACTGCAAATTATTAACTGAAAAGGTCTAGGCTGATACTTTAGCTCGGGTGTCAGTTTGAGCATAAATGTGTTTAATAAATGAAAATCCAGCAGTCAAGTTTATTTTTCTAGCCATTGCCCTGATTTTAATTTAGTGTTAAAAGAAGTTTTCTTCCAGGTTGCAGGTCTCTACAGAGACGCCAGTATTGGGAATGCAATCAACATCGTGGTTGTTCGACTCATCCTGCTGGAGAAGGACGAGGTAAAAACAGATTTCTGTATGTTAATGAAGGGTGGTTTTATTAGTTTCCATATAAAGAGTCAAATCCAAAATTCCTGACCACAGAAATTCTTCAATAGTTTGGTGTCCTGAAAGCTAGTTTTAGAAGTTTTGTTTTCTTTTTCTTTTTTTTCAAGTGTGGGTCAGAATGACCTGTTTTACCTACTCTCTGGGTTTCTTTCCATTTAAAGAATGAAATCCCATTCAGAATGACTGAAAACTACTAAACATTACTTGCTTTTAGGTTCTTGGGTGCAGTCAATACTTGCAACTTGTAACTATGCAATAAATAAATGAAAATGGTTTTCTTAGTCATTCTGATTGCTGTACTGTATGTACAAACCGATTGTAAGCAGTAAAATGTACAGAAATGTTTTGCTGACAGCTGTTAGAATTACAAAACTCACTCTTAGTAATAGCCGAGATATACAACACACTGACATGGACGCTATCACCTTATCTTCATCAAGTCATGGTGCAATTTGGTTTTCCATTTCAGTTTATAGCCATATTTATCTCTGTGCTGTGCACTTATTCCGGGCAATTTTGTGTACTTAGTGTGCATTAGCTGCTAATGATTGATTTGTCTGCTGTTATGTTTTCTTCTCTTCATCTGATCGTGACATGTCGCCGATAGGATGACTTGAAGATTACACACCACGCTGACAACAGCTTAAACAGCTTCTGTAAGTGGCAAAAGAAACTCAACATGAAAGGGGACGAGCACCCGCTCCACCACGATGTCGCTGTTCTGCTCACCAGGTACCACATACACACTGCTTTCCTTCGTAGTACATTTATCTTTTTACTGTTTGAGCCCAAAGCCCAGCTATGCGTGTAATGTGAATATTGGTGTGCGAGTGGCAATCATAAAGTTTCCTGTTTAAATTAGTCTGTTAAGCCCTGTGGCAACGTGAGATCACACAATGGTGACTAAACCTATGGCTCACTGATTAGAATATTACTAAATTTATATACTTGCAGTTTTGCAAAGCGAGTGTCTGTGGCGACCCTTACAGCTAATGCAAGGTGAATATCAAAAATGAACCAAAGAGTACCACAGTCATTTCTGCATTATTCAACAGGGCATCAATTTATGATATTGCAGGGCGTAATGGAACAAAAAGACGCAGCCTCAGCTTTTACATGAAAAGTAGCCGGGGAGAACTGCTTTTACTCAGCCCTGCAGTTTATGGGTTATGCAGCTTGAAATCAGATCATGTTTTTTTTTCTCAAGACAATGACAAAAGGCCAACTAATGCCTGATTTTGTTATTAAAACTAAAATTATTTAGTTCCCTTTAGAATTCAATGTTAATAACATTCAACCAAGATTGAAACGTCTGTGATATGACTGAGATTTTGTTTGCACGACCTTTCTCTACTGTCACAGTTCAGAAGTAATAGTTTGACTTTTTGGAAAAGACACTTGTACAGTACCTAACCAATTTCAGAGGAATGTTTTTTGTCAGTTAAGCCGCTTGATAATGACCTATGACGCACTTAACTCAAGGGATGAACCAGCGTTGTGGTCACACAACTTAGCAAAGAGCCAATTTTAAATTGTATCTTTAGGCACTAATTTAATAACAACCTGCCAAAAAACAAATTGTTTGTTTCAATTTCTTTACTCGAAATCTTTGAAATATGCCAAAAAAAGAGAAAAAAACACTGTTTGACGGACATAAAACAGTATCTTTGCTACATCAAGGTGATTCCTGAAGAGCTGTTACCCAAAAACTTGGCATATTTCAGCATAATGTGCAGTGCGTCCTTAAAAAATGTAGGAAACTGGACAAAAGTGGAAGATTAAAGAAGACATGCCAGGCCTAAAAAGACTATCTAGAGCGGGTGAACAGCATCTGAGTCATGTTCTTAAGAAACAGGGAAAAATTAATCAAATACCTGGCACAGGACCCGAGAGATGCACCTTGCTTTTCACATTGATCCATCTGCTGTTCACTGAAACCTCATCAGAAACGGTGCCTCTCAAGAAGCCATTCTTAAGGAAGGCAAACATTTGTGCTTTTCATATTAGCACCACTCAGATATCTTTTCTATTTCCTCTGTCCTCCTCTTGTTCCCTAGATGATCTGCTCTCTTTTTCTACCTTGTTCAGCCAATAAAAGGAAGCGTGATAGCAAAAATGTTAAAACACTCTTCTGGCTTTAAAAAGCTGGATTTGCAATTTACAGCTGTTATCTGCAGATATTAAATATTTTTAAATATAAGATCTGAGAAGAAAGTAATGCATATGTAAAATCCAGTTATGCATTTTATTCATTCATTCACGTCTCGAATGAATGAATGCTTCCAGTCATAAGAAGATCATTATTATTATTTTGTAATCATTGCTTCACCCCCTTCTTCTGATATGTGACCAACAGTCTGTCGTCTTCTTTCCACAGAAAGGACATCTGCGCATCCGTCAACACACCTTGTGAAACCCTGGGTCTGTCGCATGTGGCGGGAATGTGTCAGCCGCATCGCAGTTGCAGCATTAGCGAGGACACGGGCCTCCCACTGGCTTTCACTGTAGCACACGAGCTAGGACACAAGTAAGGTTTTGGTGCATGCACACATACAAACACAACCACTGTGGCATTCTAGTCTTTGGAAGGTCAGTCAGTGCAAACATTCAGGCGATTAACCCCGAGTTTCACCAGCGAGCCAAAATCATGTTCGTCAGCACAAACGCTCTGTTAGTGTTTTGTTCATCAGCCTCTTTATAAAACATGAAGCTTGATCCTGGAGTTGACTTTTCATATTCTAAAATAAATCCATTATAACACTGGATTTGTAAAAAAACATCAATACATTCTTTTAAGAAAATCATATTTTCTTGAAATGTTCTACTTTTTTTCATCCATGTCTGTAATTATTACTAAATTACTATTTTTTTTTTTCATTACAACATTACACTTTACAACTCTACTTTACTAAGATCTTCTTAAATATCACCCTTTCTTCTTTTAACTAATTTTCTAATAACAATAGACCGAGCAATAAAGAAAAATAGTACGACACAAGACGCTAAATAATAGATTAACACATGAAATAAAAGCAACACTATAAAGTGATCTCAAGTCAGGGTGTTAACACATTTCCTGTTAGCTGAAACAAATGATATTTGAAAATTGTGTAATTATGTATGTAATTAGACCACTCTGCTCTGTCTATAAAACTCAGCAAAGTTGCCCTCGTCAGGTTTTAATTTTAACAGGATGAAACAACCTTGGAAGACAAAATAATTGATAATCCAAAGCAACCAGTTTGCTGAGAACATTAGTGCTTTCTGCTCAATTTGAACTTATTTTAATTTAATTTGATTTTTGCCCTCTGTTTGTTCATTGGTCAATTAACCAAACTGTTTAAACATTAACACAAATTAAAAAAAATAAAAGTTACCTTGCTGCTACAGCCGCATAATCCTCGAGCACAGACTGCTATTTGTATTGGGCTAGTGCAGCACTCATTCAAAGTGTCTGCTCAGAACTGGCTGTTATTGGCTTAAAGTAAGAGCGAGTGCTTGAAGTCAGTTGTCGCCACATAAATAGAACGTGTTATTAAATTCGCAGCTGATTCAGGCTGCCCACATTTAGTTGTAAAGCAGAAAAGAGGGAAAAGTCTCGTTAATGTGCCCAGAAGAAAGAACAAGCCAGTGCTCGTGTGAATATGTAAGTCCAGTAAGTCCAGTTTAATAAAGAGCAGCTAATGCAAACAACATTTATAATCAAGATTTTGTGAATGAAGAATAATGTATGGTAGATTTTGTTGACATAAAAAATATGGAGGACTGCACAACCAAACAACTCTATGCCCGACGCTGCCTGTCCTTGGTCCACAGCAATACACGCATCAAATCTGCGGTGGATTGGATGAGCTGTTGTTGAGAAAAGCAAACAACAGGTGCACACACACACACATGCAAGAGCTGAGTTTCTCATTATGCTCTTATTGTCGCTTGGACTCCATCTACACACAACTACACAAAACCTTGCTGTTTTGAAAAGGCGACTGCTATGAGCATACGCACCAAAAAAGTGTGTGCGTGTGTGTGTGTGTGTGTGTGTGTGGGTGTGCGTTTCAGGTAAATGATATAGCAACCTCTCCAAAGTGAACCCGAGGACCAGCTTGGTTATAGATAATGTAAAATGTATTTTAAAAATGTATTTTATTATTCATCACACAACCAAACAACTCCCTCCTGCATGTTCTCGGATCTATGTCAACACACACATCGGGTCTGAGGTAGATCGGACAGACTGCTGTTGAGAAAAGCAAACAAGAGACACGCGAAGGAGTCTTTCATTATAGTCTTATTGTCACCTGGACTGCATCTATACAATCATAAATCACACCCTCTTCAAGCTAATTCAACTTGACTCCTGTGACTTGAAAGAGTGAGTGGTCGATAGGTTAATTTATGTCTTAATTACTGTACTCAGCTCAACCTATACTACAAGTGTGTACTTGTACTACGTTTATTAAGTCACCTTAGGAACTTTGTCCTTGAAAATGTGCTGAACAGACCCTATTTTTCACAATATCTGGTTTGTTTGGTTTTACCCTTGAATATATGTCGAGGTTATTTTCTTGAAGGATTGAACAGGTCTTAGGCTGAAGGGAGACAAGGGTGTTCTTAATATGACGACAAAATAAATTCAGAGCATGAAAGGCTATGAAAGTTATTTTCTTCATTCAAAACCACAATGGTACAATTAGACTGCTTAAAAGGGTAAAAAGAAAATATTGTATATATTTGTGTTATTGCCTGTGTTTTATATTATGTGATTGGTCTGATTGTTTGGTTTTTTGCCACTTTATTGAGGGTCTTTTTTTATATTACTGATAAGGATACACATGGTGAAAGTGTACTGTATTTCTTCCAGTTACCATGAAAATCCTACATCACTGTCTCCTGCTACTATATTGTATAAACATGGTGCTGCGAATCATCTTAAAAAAGCTGTTGTATTGTAAAGTTACCCGGGAAAACAGCTATTCTAGATGGAATATGTCTACTAGAGTATAACAGAAAGCGTTTTCCTTTTTACAGGGTCTCTGGCTAAAATTGAGAAAATTAATGCTGCTATGCTTTGTTGAAACAAAGAAAAACTATAATACTGAAATACACATGATCATACATGTAATTGTTTGATCAAGCTTCATTTTTGATTTTAATGATTTAAGGAAGTCAGATTAGTTTGTCTAAGGTTTTCTTCATGCTCCTTCATCGATAAGCAAAGCGCAGATTTTTCAATTCAAAATTAAAATCCAAACTTGTTCTTGGAACTCGTCACATGTTAAAAGAAGTTACGGTACATGTTAAAACCCCAATTTCCTTTAAAAATTAATTCCTAGAAAATGATGATGAAATGCATTTGCTGTACGGATTTTCTTTCGCGCGCTCATCTTTTCTTAATCGACATCCATCAGATTTTGAAAAACTTGCCAGTCATCGCTGAAGTTATCTAAGAAAATAGATCCTAGAGCTCCAGATAAAGAGAAAAAGAAATTCAGGCTAAAAAGAAGGGGTGAATGGCCTTTTCCTCATCATATTTACATTAGTAATGTTTGTGTAGTCACGCTCTCTGCAAGAAGAAAGAAACTCTGTGTCTCTTGTAAATGAGATATTAAGTCTCAGTGGGACTACCTGGATAAACAAAGGTTACATAAATAAAAAAGTTCTGCCTGCTTTGATGTATTTTAAACATGTGGAGTGCTCATAATTCTTTATTATACTACACATGCGGTGCTTTACCTTGATATACGTGCTACATGCTGTGCCCCCTCACTTTAATTGCTTTTTTTCCTTTTTTGTGAATTGTTCCTTTTTATCACAGTTTTGGGATTCAGCATGATGGCAGCGGTAATGACTGTGAACCCGTTGGGAAACGACCTTTCGTCATGTCTCCACAGCTCCTGTACGGCACCTCTTTGCCCAGGTGGTCACGCTGCAGTCGCCGATACATCACCCGCTTCCTAGAGTGAGTGCCTGTTTGTTCTGTATGACTGTGCTGCTGTGTAACATACATGTATATAGGCTTGAGGATTCATGTGCCCTAAACTTTTTTGGATTTCCCTGCAGTTTCCCTGTTTGCTGTAATCTGTCACCAACATCTAGAACCATTAGCAGATCACAAAACTAAACCATCACTACATAATAAAACTTCCTGACCAAGATACACTGCAGTTTAAAACACTGAAAATAAATTTCATAACTCTGTTTCAAATGACCTTTAACATTAGAGCCCTTTGGGTAATAATGGCTTTTCACAATAGTACAGAAGAGAGGCTGTTCTTCACTGCTGAATGCTTTTATTACTGTGGCAATGTTATCTTAGAAGGTATTTATATTGAAGGGCAATGGCCACGTCATTGTTAAACCCCTTAAGGTCAGCAGCACAGTTAACCCTCTCAAGGCAGGCGTTGCCGATTTGCAACAGTTAAAAACTAACAACCTGATTACCCCACATACATATTTTATGAGTTTTTTCTACTCAGAAGTACCACTGCAGGACTTGGTTGTGCATTAGCAACAAAAAGTTTAATTTGAGCCTGAGAGGGTTAATGCTGCCCACTTACTTTAGTGACTGACATTAAAAAAAGGCCCTCTAACCCACCTCTATTCTACATCTGATAGCCAAATAGTGACCCAGGACTAGTAACTGTGACTCCTAACTTCATTTAAAGCTCACTGGACAGTCAGTAATTCATATGTGATGAAGTTGAGTAAAAGCCTAAATAGAGTGCTTCTTTTTCTTGAATCAAAGCTTTGTTTAAATGGATTTTGAAACAAACATTTCTGTCTGTGACTGTCTTTAGTGAGCTTTTTACATCATGTACTGATATCAGTTTTGCAATGTTCCAGTTGAACTGTGCAGTTTTTGGGCTTGTCTTGCCAATATTAACTTATACTCAATATTATTAAATTATTGATAATAATATTTGATAAAAACAATGCAGTTGTGTAACTTTCAGTATATGGCTGTATACCCCATCATACGTTCCATCATCTGGCTACTTTTACACTACAGTCTGCCAGTGTCTCTCAGCTGTACAGACAGCTGCTACCATCAAAGACTTGATTCTTGCTTCAGCGGCACATGTGCTGAACGTCTGAAATATTTCACCAGAACTGCCCCAGTTTCTTTGCTCCGAGCATCTGGAATTCATTTAGTGGGTGTTCAGCTACTTGACAGTATCGTCTACTTGACTCCACTGTGGGAGTTCACGGTGATATTTACACTTGTGGGAGTTTGCGGCACAAAAGCCAGTGGTTTGTGTGTTTATATGAGTTATATGTGTTTAATTTGTGTGTCTGTTTCTGACAGATAGTTTAAAGTGGGAAAAAAAGTCTAAAACCACTTAAAACCAGCACTTCCAGTTAGTTCAGTCAGTATGTGTTTTAATGAAAACCAACTCGCCTATATGTATTTTGCAATAGTATATAGACTATAGTGTGTTAGCATATATTTTAGCATTGTGCTCAAAGCCACAATGCATTAAATCATGGTTAACGTGAGGTTTTATTTTTCTTTCCATTTTATTCACTTAACTCTACCCATCTCACCCCATTTTTCTCTGCCACGTCTCTGCCGCTGACTGAAAGACAAAGCCTCTATTGTATATATAGCTTCATTTGTCCCAGCAGGCCTCCATAGCTCGCACTGCTTCAGAGGTCTGATCTGTAGGTGTCATTTCATGTGGAAAGTGAAAGGTCACACTGAGCTGACGACTGATATAATCACATAGATGGGCTACTAAACAGAGCCTCGCTTAAAAGGTCCAGACTGCTGAAAGAAGCCCTAAGATAGCTCACACATAACAGTGTATGGATGGATGGATGGATGGATGGATGGATGGATGGATGGATGGATGGATCTGATAGAGCCAAACAAAACTTGGGTCATCACTAATACCTCTAAGATTAACACAGTGATGACTATGGCTAGAGGCATGCATTAGACTTTCATGTTGTCTGTCTATGTACACTGATGGGGGGGTGGTATTGAACATCATATCCCAAATCAGAGACAAGATTTTTTTGCCCTTCTTTGAAATTGTAAAGGACACTGGATTGTTGACAATTACATTGTTTTCAATTATGAATTCTTAAAAGTTCTAGATGGTGAAAGAGCTGGTATTTTATTAGCGCTAAAATAAGAGTCTCCATCAAGATAAAGTTATGATGGCCCTGTGTTAAGTAATGTGAGCTTTGTAACATGATTTTTAGCTGCATGTATCTAGTTATGCTGTTAAATAATACAGCCTGGAAACACACTTGAAAATCAAAAATAACAAAAGTAAATAACCAAAACTGTCATCCTTCACTTGTTTGTAATGCTTTAATTTAAAAAGATAATAAGCATGTGTCACTGAAACTGTGATTAAATGGTAAATGGGGTGCTGCCTCCGTAGCACTTTTCTACTCATACTGGGCAAAAAACAAGTGACCTCTGTCAAATTGCAAGCGCTGACTTGTAATGTACAAAGAGTATTTTTCCACAACTAGGTCCAGGTGTTGCCCTTTCACAGATTTACAGGACTTGAACTGCATTTTTATGGGGGGGTGGCACCTGAGCAGAGCAAGCAGGAAGCAAGATACTTACAACTCATTCATGTTCTCATGTGCAGTTAAGCAGGGTTATGTCTGAAAAAGTTCAAGCCTGAAGTGCATGTGTGAAAACAACTAAATTTATCATGAATCTGGACAGACTTTGATGTAAGCTGCAACCTGACTGGTTGGTAAAGACGGAAACTCTGGAGACATCAAAGACTGAATGAAACTACTTGTTGTAATGTGACAGAGGCCACTTTTCATCTTTCTATTGTGTATATGTTTTTTCTTTTCTTTTTTTCTGCTACTGCACATACATGAGATTGTTTGACTCTCTTGAGTGCTTTGAGTGCTCAGTTGGAGTAGAAAAGTATAAGTACCAGTCCATTTACCATTTAATGTTATTAGCCAGTTCACATGCTTATTACCATTTTGATTAAAGCATTAAAGACCAATGCAGGAAACTTTTTTGAGTTGTCTTTAAATGCAGTTATTTAGCAGCTTGACCAAAGATGTAGCTAAAGCTCACATTACTTAACATCATCACAACTTTATCTTCGCAGAGATCAAAGTCCTGGTAAATTTCAATCGACAGTGTGATTCATCCGTACATCAAACAACTTTTTTCCTTGGCCGACAATCTTAAACCAGGATCTTGATGGATTTGTCTGCTATTTCATGATATAGAGGGTTTTTTAGCTGAAAAACACGTGGTCCAACAAGCTTGACAGGAGGACTATCAATTAGCTATTTAGCGCCATCGCCAGGCTAACATAGGCCAAGTGTTTCCAAGTGTTCAAGCTCTATATATTTTAGTGATTGGTTAGGATAATTCGAGTCTCCTAAAATGATGCATGCAGATTTGTTGGCTGCACATATATGATGTGAATCTCTCATTCTGCTCGTTGGAAACCAGTGTGAGATGATTGAGTAGATCTGCAGTTTCTGATCTACTACGAACTTGTCTGGCACCAACAGCCAGGTTTCAAGTCTTTTAAATAATCTTTCATACCCACTGAGAAGTGGCTGATGACTATATTTGTAAGTTTATGTTATATTTATCTGTACCCATATACTTATTTCTAAAAAGCGTGTCTCACACAAGGTAAGACTAGTACGTTTTGCAAATCTCTCTTAAATACACATAAAGATAGATATAAATATAAATTGAATCAATAAAGAAGATTTCTCTGTATATGACAGAAGGATATGTTTTTAGCCTCACAGCTGACTGAATGTCTTCTTAACTGAGCAAGTTCTAAGAAACACAGCTTGTCATTATTAACAGGACAAACCTGTATGTATTTCTATTCTACATGTGTAAATCTGTTCTGGTGATGCATCAATGATAATGTATCTGCCAGTGTGAGGTAAGTCAAGAGGAAGATGACCTTACTCTGAGGATCCTTCTTTGCATCACCTTCATGGGGCTCGAAATTCTTGTGTTACTAAAAACAAAATACAGGACAAAGTAAACCAAATCACTTATCTTTCTCCTCATCTTCCACTTGACACTGTGATGCCTGTAAATAATTTTTCTGTTGGAGTCTATAATTATACTAGACTGCCGTAATCACATAATTAAACACTCGCACGTTGATTGTCAAGCTGTGGATGAAGTGGGAAAGAGAAATGCTCTTTTGAATGAAATGTCATGCAGAGAATATATGCCTGCAGTTGATTATTATATTCAGATGGGCTTTGTAGCTGTGTATCAACTGTGGTTTTCTGAAACTTTTCCGCCTTTTAATTGCACTGCCCTCATCTAAGTTGTCATTTGTAGGTATTTGTATAGCCACTGAGTTGTGCAAGGGCTAGTGTTACTCCCACATTAAGTTTTTAAAGCTATAACTTGTCAAAATTTGTACGTTCGGCATGTTTTTTCCTAAAAATAATCAATAAATGAAACCCTCAGGGTTTAGTAATAACCAATGTAGCCTTTGTTATTGTACATTTGCTTCAGTCAACTATATAAAGAAATCAGAAAAGTTGTACTATACTCCACAGCCGCTGACATTTTCATAAACTGTGATCATTTCGTTCTTTTCTCTAACTTCTACCTTCCGCCTCCCTCACAGCCGTGGCTGGGGCTGGTGCCTCGATGATGCCCCAGTGAAGGATAGGTTGTCTCTGTCTACGGTGCTTCCTGGCGTTCTGTACAGTGCTGTCCATCAGTGTCGGCTCCAGTATGGATCAGGATCCCTGCTCTGTGATGACATGGATGTAAGATTCTCTAAAATTACACAATTAAATGATAGTCTTTGTCCCATAATCCTTAAAAATGTTCTTATGATGTTTTTGATCAACCCCAAAACCTTAACGACTGTTCCCTGATTCATCCTCTGTTCTTTCTTGACATGAGTTTCTTTTCTATGCACTATACATCTGTCTTTTTCCTTGGTTTTACTCTCTTATTTCTGACAAATTTTAAGGACATTAAATCACAATAGTGTGATTTAAAATATTACTCCACATAAACTGACTTTGGCAATATCTTTGGCCATTCCTCAGAACTGTCTGTCGGCTTGAATTAAACTAAGAGAACATATAAGGAAAACATTCTCCTCTCTGCACCAATTTCTGCGTTTCTTTAACCTCATTCCTCTGAGTGCAATGAAATAACAAAATGTTAATTCCAGCCTCACAACAACCACATAAATGTGT
Organism: Neolamprologus brichardi; assembly: GCF_056152115.1. Lineage (NCBI taxonomy): Eukaryota > Metazoa > Chordata > Actinopteri > Cichliformes > Cichlidae > Neolamprologus > Neolamprologus brichardi. Next base: position 28,900,924 of record NC_142104.1, read on the forward strand.
TGATTACAGTTACAACCTTTTAATAACACATAAGGCGAAAAAAATAGCCTAAAGAACTAATTTAAATGGACTAAACAGCCATTTTAAAATAACAGTGGTATCAGTCAGTTTAATATTTATTGAGTTCTTCCACGTGGCTGTTTTAATTTTGTGTCCATGACATGTACGTTGTGTACACGTACATACACTACCGGTCAAAAGTTTTAGAACACCTCAATTTTTCCAGTTATTTATTGCAAATAAGTCCAATGAATAGCTTCAAAGCTCCAAAACTTAAAAATAATTTACATTTCTGAATTATACAAAAAGGCCTTTTTCAGGGAACGCAAAATATGTTAACAATTTCAATCTGTTCTGCAGCAATGGAGGCTGATCAAGCCTTGAAAACTGGCGCTACTAATTCCTACAGGCATTCCAACTTTTCTGGATTACTTACAAACCCCTCTGTCTGCATAAAGGCGGTGTGGGTGCGCACCGTGGTACCATACCCTCGTGAGCATCAGTTGAACAGTATTGTACTGCAGAAAGTAGTGTGTTGCTTCAAAAAGAAGAGAAGACTGAATCTAACATAGTGTGTCGCTGATAGTGGATAGACAAGCTGAGTGCTAAAGAAGCTCTTAACTTCGTCTGTTTGTACCTGACCTGACCTTTTGTTTTGGTTTCCTTGCTTCTTAAGTTATTTAACACTGACCTATGAATCATTCAAGCATAAAAAGGCTGAACCGGTGTTGTCTGTGCATAACAGACAACCTAACAGAGAACTTGGTATATCACTGCATGATGTCCAGTGGGTCTTTAAAAGGATTTGAGGAAACTGGACTATTGGAGGCGAAAAAATGAAGTGGAAGGCCTAAAAAAAAATATCTACAGTAGATGAACAATGTAGTCTTGTTCTTGAGACATGTGAACAAATTCACAAAAGACCTGACACAGGAGCTCAATTCAATTCAATTTTATTTAGACCTGAGAAATGCATCTGGCTCTTGAATTTATCCATCTACTGTTCACTGAAGCCTCACCAGAAATGGTCTCAGTGGGAGGGAGGCTGTCGAGAAGCCATTCATAAGGAGGGGAAACTGGGAGACGAGGCTGAGGTATGCTAATTATAAAGGACCTGGACTGAAAATCAATGGCTTGAGCTTTTTGTACTTTGCTTCTGTTTTTTTAACCTTTAATTTAGAACCACAGCAAGTGCTGTATTTTTCTATTTCATTAACACCGGTAAAGCCAATTTTTCTTTGGTAAGGATAATAATACATTTATGCTTTTATTTAGTCAGGGAACACATGAAGACACAATAGTGGAATGACATGCAGCAAATGATCCAGCCAGCAGGGAAAGTCTTGCTCCTTTGGGCATTTGTGTGTCCGGCACTCACTTGGCATTGTTTCCCTCCCACCTTTTTTGACAAAGAGGGGAAAAAAAAAACACTCTTCATGGGGAGATTTTTTTGTGCAAAATAAATGTGAATTTATTTGAGTCCCCTCTCTTTTTAAAGCTCAAAGTACTTCAAAGTTTAGCAGGGCTGCTGTTCTTTATGTCTGGGAGCACATATAAATAAATCATATACAGCCTCAAGCAACAGGGCCTTGAAAAGACTGGACAGATGAGGACCACACACATGCATTTTCTTTACAGGAACAATGCAAGAGCAGTAAAGTGTGTGGATTTTACAAGCGCCATCCTGACTGGAAAAACGACTGTGGGAGGCCGAGAGATTTACAACACCTACAGCCTACTGTTATGAAAATTTGACAAATCCCTTTTCTTTTTTTTACAGCTTGTTTACACAGCTCTTGGAGTGCCCTGAGTTTTCTTGTAATCACATGCATTTATGTTAACACTGACAGACTTTTCATGAAATGACTGCTGTTTATAAAATTGTATATTCAGAGGAATCTGGACGCGTGAAATGGTCTGTGTTTTTAAATATTAAATTCACGCTTGTTTATTATACAATATCAACACACACAAAAATGCACAATATTTGTCACTTGTACTTGATTTTGAGTGAAATGTTTCCTTGAGGTTTTGGGTTTTTTTGCAGGTCAGAGTTCCTTTCACACTGTCAATCAGAGCATACAGCATGACCAGCATTACAGAAGAGTTAATAATTCTGGGGAATACACTCACTTGTCAGAGGCTGAAGCTGAACATGTTTGTACAGGAAATATGATGCTGTCGCTATAGGGGATGTCAGGGTTGATCAGCCAGATATTTCTAAGGCTCATTGATTTTTATATCTGATCATCATTGGAGTTCTGAGGATTGCTTGGCCGAGCCGCCTGATTAAGAGTTCTTAGTTTTTGGACCAGGCAAACAAACATATTTTAATAAGTCAATTATAGTTTTGTTTTTTGGGGGTTTTTTTAGACAAAGTCAGGACATGGACATCAGGTTAACTCTCAGTAATGGTATTGTAAATTTGTAACTTAAAAAAAAAAAAAAAAATTAAATACATATTTCATAAAATGTATTTTTTTAAACCATAAAAGTCATTCAGAAGTATATGATGCATAATGGATGACAGAGTGAAAGAATAGAAATCCGTTCATATAAGGCACTGTGGTCCATTTGTAGAAGAAGTCGATATCAGACATCCCTGCTGGATAGCTGCTGCCGGTAATCCTTATCTGATCTGCCGTGTCTGAAGAGAGGACACATCTTATCACTCAGAGCAAGAGCAAACGTTAGGCTTTATGAGTGGCTGTAGGCATCATCTATTGTTATTAATAATATTATTTTGAACTACAGTTAAAAATATGGATATTTGGCATATAAGATAAGATGCTATCAACTCCAGTTACTCATAGAAAAGCATCAAACACGTATTATCTGCAAGGCAATATGAAAATTAATCAACATTCTTACATGCAACATTTTCAGTAAAATGCAATACTTAGGCCTGTCCACTATTTTTATACAGTATATACTTGTGTGATGTACAAGCAAAAAAAAGTGCTGTGGGTGTGAGATATTAATCTGTATTTGCTCTTCCAGAATGTATGCAGCACTCTGTGGTGCACTGTGGGAACAACCTGCCACTCAAAGCTGGATGGGGCTGTGGATGGAACGAGTTGTGGGGAGGACAAAGTGAGTTTTTCCTCTCATGACCGTGACAGGAAGATGGTCGTGATGAGATTGCTTATATTGGTATTGACAACTATCAGTTTTTTGTATCTAGGAAGAAGAGTTTTGTATCTGGGTAGTCTTTTCTGTTTGCAGTATTGATTTGTATCTTTGTTTGACTGAGAATATTGGAGTCAACATATGGAAACAGGACAGTCTGATTGGTGAAGCATCCTTACAAAGTCAACCCCCATTCCTGCAAATAGTTGTTTAAATTTCTATTCCTCAAAGAAAGGAGTGTAAAAGCTGTACCCGTGAGTTTTTTTACTGACACGTCTTGTGTCATATTCAGTGTAGTAAATAACACTAAATCAGTGGAGCAAGAGTACTCCCACTTTTCCATCATCCGCATTACTTAGAAGACAAAATACACAAGAGAAAACTGAAAATGTTGAGTTCAAACTGTCTTATGATCTTACCAGAACAAAACAATGGAACTCTTTTTTTTGTGCTCATGTATTTAATGATGAAACTTTTGTGTCATTTGTCATTAGTGGTGCTTTGGTGGGCAGTGCGTTGCAGTTGGATATTACCCTGAGATTATAAATGGCGGCTGGGCGTCCTGGAGCCCGTGGTCAGCCTGTTCGAGGACCTGTGGTGTTGGTGTCCAGAGCGCTGAAAGAGAGTGTGATAACCCAGTGTAAGACTCCTAGATATTTATTTAGTGCATGCAGTCCTGATATTTTCCTTTTTTGTAGAAGAGAAGAACACAAACACTGATCCTTTGATTAAATTTAAAGTAAGCTGTAGGTGTTTATATGCCGCGCGGCTATAACACAGCTCTTGCCTGCACATCTTCCTTCTATTCTTTCTTCGATTTTTCCTGCCAAGAAAAGCAAAAATGCCCCAAAATTAATTTGGAATATAAGAGTCCAAACAATGCATCATACTGGATATATGTGCAAAATAAAATATTATATATTTGCTGTGGTGTATTGCAACTGCCTCTATTGTTAGGGTGTATTTGTTTGGTTATGTTATTTATCACTATTGTGCGTTATTCAGTTTTGTTTTCTTAACTTGTTAGTGATTTTTTTTTTTTTAAACTCTGTCTAACATTGTGCACACAGATGTGTTTTAATTGTCGCTCGGATGCCTGACACCATTTTCAGTAGTTACTTTAGATTAATTGATATAATACATTATATAATACATTATATCTGGTTATGCTACACAGTAATAAAACAATAATCCTTATTCCAAATGCTGACTTTGAACAAAAAAGAAAAAAATAAACAAGAAATTTTTACTTTAATTAGTTATATTAACATTAAAAGGAAAATTTCATGTTAATGGCATTAAACGTTAGGACTCAGTGTGTGCACGCCTGCTGTGTAACTCTGTAACTGTTGTTTGCCACCTGACTCAGGTGTACATTGCGTACATTTACAACAATGATCCTCATCAGTCATATCTCTGTGTCAGTAATACTTAACAGCTGTAACTAATTCCTGAAGTTATACTGTTGCCATATGGCTAAGTGCACACATAGATCCTGTAGGTAACCTTGCGTAGCTGCAGTAAACCTGGATGGCATTCTGGTGAGGATGAGCTCGTACAGGCAGATCTGTGTGTGACTCTGCAGAGTATACACAACTTCTGAACTCTGTGAAGTGATTTAAGGGTCCGGTTCGATACCGAAATGTAGAAAAGTCTTGATGTTAAGGCTTTGAGCTCTTATTTGACCTGAGATGGGTAGTGAGACAGAGTGAAACTGAAGGTGAAGGCATGTGACTTTTCAACCCTACACATAAGACGAGCAAAGACTAGTTCTGTATAAGTAGGAAAAATACATGGTGGAGCGATTTCGTTTTTTTCTTTGTAAAAGTAAAAAATATTTTTGAACTCAAATAAAATATAATTATCAAAATTCATATGCAGGCAACTGTTTTATATTATATAATATATAATATTATATATAAGTTGTATCCAAGATGGCCGACTTCTAAATGGCCACCATGGTCACCACCCATCTTAAGGAGTTTGCCCCCTCACATATACTAATGTGCCACAAACAGGACTTTAATATCACCAACCATTCCCATTTTATTACGGTGTATCCATATAAATGGCCCACCCTGTAGTTTTGCATTTATAGCTGATCTAAAAGCTCTCTATGTGCAGCAGATCAGTTTCATGCTCTATAGGTGACCTGTGTTAAGCTGCGTAATTTCTTTTAAATATATAATTGAATATGTAATTGTGGAATTGAAAATCCAATAACTGGAATATGTCAACAGGATGTCAGCAAATGTTGTAATGTCAGCAAAGGATGATGTCATGTAATATTCCGATAGACGATAAACGTAATTAACTGCAGAACCCCACTTACAGTAGTTTCATTGCAAAGATTTAAACATGCAATGTTTTGTCTATTCACCAAAACTGAGAAACATATTTGAAGCTCTGCTAAAGCCTGGCAGTGAAAATGCAAATAAGTGCAGCTTGAAAAAGTATATTCTGTACATTTGACTGCTTGTTTCATAAAATTGGACAGGCGAACGACCTTAGGGTGATTAGATAAAAGTATAAACTTCCTTTTTATGCCGCCAACCCATAATTGTTATTCACATGTTTATGTGGCCTATTCTAATACATCTGTATAGGGCTTTGTAATGTCTAAATTTACCCGCTGCTTGTCTACTGGTTCTGTGCTTCAGAGACAAATGCTTCCTATGCTTGTTCAAAAAAAAGTACAAAAGCATTCAAAAAACATTGTTCCCTCTTCTGTAGTCCTAGGTACAGAGGGAAGTATTGTCTGGGAGAGCGACGCAGGTACAAGATCTGTAACACCACACCTTGTCTTCATCACCTGCCCACGTTCAGGGACATCCAGTGTAGTCACTTCAACAGTCAGCCATACAAGGGCAAGTTCTACAAGTGGGAGGCAGTCATCAACACGGGTGAGCAGATTAAATTTGAGTCAGCCGCTGTTTTTTAAATTTCCATTTTCACGCCAACACTTTGTTACCGCTTCTCTCTGTGAAAACAGTGAACCCCTGTGAGCTGCACTGCCGTCCACTGAATGAAAACTTTTCTGAGAAGATGCGCGATGCTGTCATTGATGGGACACCTTGTTATGAAGGCAACAAAAAGCGAGATATATGCATCAACAGCATTTGTAAGGTATTAAAGCAATACAAGGCATTCTATATATACTGTCCTCAGGTTTGAAGGTGTTTCTTCTGTTGACCGAAAAAACTTTGTATTGATTGATGGGGATCTTTTTTCTTCTGTTGCGTTTGTGGTCTGTCGTTCATGCAGTAAACTGAGTTGGCGCTTGTCTTGTTTTCTCTGCTGGCGAATTTTGTACATTTGACATTCTGGGTCACAATAAGCATGCTGATTAAAAAAAATAGAAAAAGAAAGAAGGAATGGCAGGGGAAACAAATCTGGAGGCTGTTATCTTAAGATAGCAGCCTCTACTTGCCTATCGCCCTGGGCTAAAATGCCAGTCATTAAAACAGACACTATTTGGGTACCGAGTGGACAGCAGTCTCTGACTCTGGGTATCTGACTTCATGACATTTTGTGACATTTTTGTCACACAACAACACCCTCTTTGTCTCAAAAAATCTAATTCTCCGTAACATAAAAAGCAAGTTTTATTCACATGTATAATCTAGAAACACCCAGGGAAGCATGTTCCCATCCTAAGTTTGGTAAAATAAATAAATACAAAATAAGTACATACCTTTATTCAAGTACTGTATATAAATGCATCTTTGAGGTACTCAGTTTTCTGTTGCTTTCAACTCTCTCAGTAGAATGTATTTGCTATTAATGTCTATTTATTTGCTATTTCTCCTAGCTTTAACTTTAGAATAGAACAGAATTGAATACCCTTCTGCCATTGCATGTACATAATTAAGAAATATATTGAAATGCACAATGGACTTAAGTAAGAGAACCACCTGAGGCAGCTCAACTGCTGCCTTTTGTTTATCTGGATTACATGTTGTGCCTTCATTTGCACCATGCAAGAGTACAGTATCTAGAAAAACAACCTCAAAAGTAAATAAATAAATAGTAAACTATAATATTAGGGTTTACTTTGAGCTTCATTTGCATCATCTGCCCTCTCCAAACAAGTCAAAGGTACATGAGACAGCCTCTGCTGTTTTTCTGGCTTTTAGAAAGCAATGTACACAGGAACTACCACAGTTCAAAGTTTCACCAAGTCACATTTGCTACATAATGTCCGTTATCGTGATACTGATCATTTTTGTGGCATGTTTCTAACAGAATATAGGCTGTGATTACGCGATAGATTCCACTGCTGTAGAGGATCGCTGTGGAGTGTGCAATGGTAACGGCTCCACCTGTACAACTGTGAGGAAAGCATTTGAAGAGAGTGAAGGACTGGGTATGTTGTTTTCTTTTCTGTTTTTTACATCAACCCTACTCACAAAAGTTATTTTGACACATCACAAAGATGTGTACAAAGAACAGATGTAAGAAATCAAAAGGGATGATGGGTAAACTGAGTCGAGCTGTTTCTGTTTCAGAGTTCAGGATTTATTTGTTGTTGTCTTAACATATTATTCCACAAAATCTTTGCTGTGGGAAAAAAAAACAGATTATAACCTCCCAAAATAGTATGTTTTTTATAGATGTAACATTTTTGAATGTTTTGTGGATACACCTGGAAGATTTCCAGGTATAAATTCTGACTTTCACATTTGTTACAGTGACTGAAAACAAATTTGAAACAATAGGTCGCTATTTTACAACTTAACTCCCTTTTCTTCTCTTTTCTAAATGCCGTTACGTTAGCCTAATACACACTAAGTTTTTGTTTTTTTCTCCACCATAATCTGCACTTTTTGTTCACCGCGTAACAGAATATTTGTATTTCTATTTCACAAAGATTGTTCTTTCACTAACATTTCACATCTTTTTAGGCTATGTAGACATTGGACTGATCCCAGAGGGAGCCTGGGACATTCACATTGAGGAGCTGGGTGCAGCTGGAAATTTCTTGGCACTCCGAAGTGACAATCCCAGCAAGTATTTCCTGAATGGTGGCTGGACGATCCAGTGGAATGGAGAATACAAGGCTGCTGGAACAGTATTCACCTATGAAAGGACCGGACAGCTTGAAAACCTGACATCTCCAGGGCCCACTACAGAGCTTCTGTGGATTCAGGTATGAGTAAACCCACGGTTTTAAATGCATTATCCCTTTCTAAGTCATAGAGAAAGACTCTGTTTATTCCCATATGAAAAGGCTGGGAAACAAAGTCCTTTGCATTTTGATTACTTTCATGAAGACAAAAAAATTGTTTCAGCTGCATCGGTGGTTTTTAAGAGTAACTATCGTATTTAAAACTTTTAAACTCAAGTCTTTAAACTGCATACAGTTCTGCTCCAAATGAGCAAATGTAGTAACTATAATAATTTCTGTTGAAACTGGAAATAGTCTATAGCTGTGCAAATAAGAGATGGTGAGGGAAGTAAAATTTCACCACTCAGCATAACTATTTTCGATTCTACCTTGCACCTCTCTTTCTGTTGCCATGAAACGTTTCTTATTTTTCCTCTCGTGTGTTACAGCTTCTCTTTCAAGAGGCCAATCCAGGAGTGAGGTACGAGTACACCATCAGTCAAAATGTCTCAGAAAAGAACAACACCCCGGTGTCAGTTTTCTACTGGAAATACGGTTCGTGGACTGAGTGCAGCGTTACTTGCGGAACAGGTAAGAGAAACAGCTTTGCTATATATAAGTGGGCAAATGTGCGGGGAGTGAGAGAGATTATTGTGGAAAATGTGCCACATGCCACTATTTTTGCATGTGGAGGAATAGAGACTGTTTTGATGATGATGGTGGAGCGTACTGTTCAAAAAATCCCATAGGCGTTTAATGATGTGAAGACCAGTGAAATCGATGATTTATATTCATCCTCAGAGTCATTAAACCCACGAGTGAGCTCTCGTGGAGACATTGTTATCCTGCACGAGGCTGTTCCCATCAACACAAAAAGTGTTTCTTCACAGGATAAAAGTGGTTGTTCAGAACAGTTTTGTATTGATTTACAGATATTCTGCTCTAGCCAGCGAAGCAGAGCTACTACATCAGCTCACTATAGGGGGTCAAACATGAGGTGACTTTAATTTGTCACAAGACAGTCAATAGTTTCTGAGAAACAACAAAAGAATGAAGAATGATGGAGAAGCATTTATGCTGTTGCTTCACACATTTCAAATACAAAAATCTTGTTAAGATTAAAGAGGCCAGTATGATCAATTGTTTGCTATTTGTTGCCCTCGCTGTGCCATCCTGTTATCTCTTTTGCTTCTTATCACTTTCCACTCTCCCGTGTGGCCCTGATGGATGGACCCCCTCCCAGAGCCTTGCCCTGCAGTTGATTTCGCCTTTATAATTTCTTCTCACATCTGCTCATCTTCCTTTTGTACTGTAATTGCCTCATTTTTCAGTTCAGAGTTTCACAAGGTTGTCAAATTGTCGCGTAATGAATCAAACTCATTTTGCAGGTTACAAAGATGAGACATACAGAAGATTATGGTGGAGGTGGAGACCTTTGTTTGTCAGCCTTGTGTAAACCCACTCAGGATTTATGCGTTTCCCAATGTGTGGGAAGTTTCATAAAGAAGAAAGAAATGCCTTTCGAACAAGTCCTTTCATCCCTTTTACATATACTCGCGGACACCATGACCGCGTGGTTCTTTTAGATTTGACATTGATTTTGAACTTTTAAAGCTTGTCGTAGCACTGAAGCTGTACTTTTATGTATCCAAGAATACACTGAGGGAGTCAGTGGGGCTTTAGGAGTTTTAGTGCCCAGTTGGATGCTGCATAGCAGCGGTCCCCAAACCTTTTTGCGCGACGAACCGGTTTAATGTCAGACAATATTTTCACGGACCGGCCTTTAAGGTGATGCGGATAAATACAACAAAATAAAATGATACGACCAAGACAAAAACTGTGATATGCTGCAAATATAATAATAAACAGGAATTCACTGTGTAATTGTGTAACTTTATTAGCAGCGTCCTCCTGAAATGCGCCAACAACATTGAAAGTAACGTCCTCCTCTCTGCCCCTTAATACTTTCTGGTTGCTGTGGTAACACGTAAATATTTCTTTCAAAATAAGACACAAAACTACAACACGGGAAAAGACCCAGGGAATCTGAGCTAACGATAAAAACCCTGAAAACCATAAACTTCATATCTGAGCCTCAACACTCGTGGCCCGGTGCCGAACGACTCACGGACCGGTACCGGTCTGTGGCCGGGGGGTTGGGGACCGCTGCTGTATACCATAACATTTAAACCCCAAATGTCACTTGTCAGTTGTATGTCACCATGATGGCATGGTTGTTGGCAATATTACCTCACAGCAGTCAGGTCCTGTGTTTGAATCCACCATTTGGCTGAGACCTTTCTGTGTGGACTCTTCGTGTCTGTGTGGGTTCTCTCTGCGTAATCGGGTTTCCTCCCACAGTTCACAGACATCCAGCTAGTTGGGTTTAGGTTTATTGCTGATTTGATACTGCCCGTCAGTGGGAATGTGGGCATGAAAGGTTTTCTGTCGTTACTTTTTTTTGTGTAATTTTGTTGTTGTTGTTGTTTTAAAGTCACTACATAGTTAGCACCAGTCTGCCTCTGGTTTTGGATGATCTGGTAACAAGATTGAAGTTCAGATTGGTTAGTGTTAGATTGTAACATAAAGATTAAAGCTGGGAGATTTTTCGATACCAGGTGTAGAGTTTCTGTGTTTACTTTTTTGTGTGTTTTCAGGATTGCATCTTTGGTATTTTCATGTGGTTTGCTTCATTCCTTATTTATGTAACTCTTTATTTGTCATATAGCTCTTTAAATGTTGTTTTAAATATAGATAAAAATGACTCTATCCCTTCTGACTTCTGTTTCTGGAAAGCACCAGTGAATGTCTTCTTTTTCAATAAGATAAAAGGAAATGAATATACGTAATTGAATGGTGTTCAAAGTTCAAATCCATTTTAAACTGCCAAATCGTTCTAACAAGCTTCTGCAACCGCTAAAGCTTGTCCAATTTTGCCAAGTAGGCTCAGTGTTTAGATATTTCTTTCCTCTTCTTTTTTCAGGCTTTTATTTTATTAGACATCATTTATCTGTATAAGCTGGAAATCTGTATTAACCTCCCAAATAGGGATGTTGTTTTGAGCTTGAAGATCAGTCAGAGACTTTTCAATGATAATGAAACTAAATCACTGAAACTGGTGTCCTGTTCTCGGAGACAAATGAAAAATATTATTTGACTTTGCTTTCAAATGCATTTTCAAGAGTGATAAATTTAATCATGCCAATACTTGTAACAATAACAAGCTTCACCGAGTGTCTTTCATTACTGCCTTTGTTGATCCTTTCATAAATATCACTTTACAACCACCAGCGAGAAAATTCCTATTGAGCCTCGCTTCAAGTAAAACCTGCACACAAACCACATTGTGTTCCTTTACTAAAGCATTGATAATGCTTTATTGTTTAGTCTTTTTGTTTTGTTTTTTCAAAGAGGACAATTTTTTATAGCGTGGTGACTCAGTGATAAATATCGCCGCTATACAGGAAAAAAGTCCGAGCCTCACGATATAACAGCGCTCTTCTTAATGTGGCGCTTCCATGTTTTCCTTGTGTTTGTTGACCATTTCTTCCCAGAGTTCAAATCGCTCCTGGCTTTAAAACATGATTCATTTTCCATCAGAGATATTTGGATGCCACTTTCTTCATCCCGATGACCAAAGCTGAAACATCTGCATATGTTGATGGAAATCATTTTACTGAGTGGGCTGTGTAGACTTGGTGGGATTCAGAGATTTGGAAGTGAAAGGCTTAATTCTGAAAATGCCATAAGGGCAGCAGCAGAAGTACAGAAGAGCTAATACAGTAACCTCATCTGCTTTAGTATTCGTTAGTTAGTACACAATAACAAGACAGTACAATGGTATATCTAGCTGGAGATTCTTTACCTTCCCTGGGTGTCCCTGTTTTACCCACATTCATAAGCTTCTCGGTGTACCAAGAATTCATGATAAGAGAACATTATTTGTCCAAGTAGTGTTTAAATTTAGCCACGGACATCATGTCATCAATATGGGGTGTTTCTCTGTATTTTTCCCCCATATCATTTCTTTTCTTCTTTCTGTCTCTGTGCAGCTTCCAATCTCACATAGCTGTCATGACCCTTAAGACGTATCTATGAAGGTGTAAATTAGCTATCAAATGTGCATTGTGGCCCTCAGCAGGATCAGAGCAGAGGGCGCTGTGAGCCGAGGGTTGTCTTCTGCTTCGACAGGATGAAAGTCCCCTCAGGAGAGTGAGAGGAATGATGGAGAGCGTTGTCACATGAGATAAACCTGTTGTCAGCCTATTAGGTACAGTTAGTGCAGTGCTTTTTGAAACCATAAAGACTCACCATCCGTATATGCACACCACGATTCTGTTGATATCTTTTCTTGTGGTGTAACCATTTAGCGTCAGGTGGCTAAAATTAACAACCAACAAATTTGTAAAATATTGGAGGAGAAGAGCTACATGACACAGGCTTTGAGAAGCTTTGAGAATTTGGTCGATTTTTCGTTATATTTTTTACACGTAAAAGCAAAGGTATCACTGGAACAGGAGCAGTTGGTACTCAGCATACTGTTAAAATTCAACAGGACTGTTCAAACGTTTAATATTTAATCAGAATCCTTTCACGTTTAAACATGCACATATTTCAAACACTCTGCCTACAGAGATTTTTTTTAAAAATGGCTTTAAAATTTTCTATATATCACTTAAATAAAGGAAACCTATCATCATTAAAATGTTTTTTACATTTTTTCACAGTTCTTTCTTCTTAACTCATCTTGAGTCACTATTTTTATTTACCTTGTTTTAATCATTGCCATTAAATTACGTTTACTAGTGTGTTTGTTTATAAATCTGTTATTGGTTGTCCATATGTTTGAAATAGAACGATAGCTCTTAACTGCTTAACAACACGGGCATATGGATTTAGATCAAATATTTATATATTAGTCACAAAAATGCAGATTCTTGGTTTATCTGCAAAATGGTTTATTGACTGTGATGCTTCTCATGAACACCTCGAGCCAGCGTGTCCCCAGGTATTTTCAGTAGGAGGAACAACGGGACTGAATGCTGACCAAGGAAGGTTTTGGATATGAGTCATCCTGAAAGGCTGGCGCTACTCTGACAGGAGGCATTGTCCTGCTGAAATAGCCACAGGACAGTGTGCAGCCACAAGAGTGGCACAGCTACAGCTTGGAGAACCCCATCTTGGTACCTCTGTCCAGTCAGGCTTGCCAGCAATGCTGGCTTTCAGCCACCAGTCTGGCCTCAGTCGCCTTCAGTCAGTTGCAACATGGTGGCTTAACATGACAGTGTTGTAAATACTGGGTTTTTGTGGGTTTTAAGACTAATTGTGTGATACTGTTGTAAATTCGTGTTTGGTAAACATATTACCAACCCCTCCATGAACTAAAATCAACTGGAATGGGCTTTGACTATGTTAGGGTTTAAAGTGATGTTCTGAAAAATGGATTTAAAGCAAAGATTCAAAATGTGTTTCATACGTTTTTTCTTCTTCGTCTTCGTTTTTTGGCTCATTTACATTGCTCGCAGCATTTATCTCAGCATACACCATTTCACAATGAAGTGAATGAATCAAAACACAAATGTGCCAGTGTAGCAGTCTTTTTTCTTAATGTTAAATGGTTCAAAATTACTTTTGTTGTGAAAGCTATGGAAAGGGTTTGCAAATAAAATGTACATTAAAATGGGCAGCTCTGTTTTTCCACTTCCACCCATATTTTTAATTATGTTGTAAATCCTTTAAATGTAATCCTTTAGTTTAAATTAATAATCGAACAGTGAAACCACCTGGCTGGTCTGTTAACATCTTTTTACAGCCCTTGGTGTCGGATTCAGTTTTTAAAATGTGTAACAGATAAATATGTTGACACTTTTTGTTTTGTTTCTTATAATCATTTATAAGTTGTGTACTAGGTGTCACAGAAAGTTTCTCTCTTCTGTATTTCAGGTGTTCAGAGGCAGATTATCCACTGTGTGGAAAAGACAACTGGGATAGTTGAGGGGCACTTCTGTGACCACTTAACCCGACTTGACCACAACCAAACCAGCTGTAATAAGGATCCTTGTCCAGCCATGTGAGTTGGGTTTTTTTTGTCTCCCAGGTTTACAAAAGGACGCGTGCAGTGTTGGTACTTTAACACTCGCACACACAAAAAATTCTGCGTGCTCTACAATCATCAAACAATCAAAGCTGCCAAACCTAAAGTTACAGCAAGTTTAATATTATTCTATAGAATAAATTTCCATGTTGTAACAGTTTTAATTAACTCAAAAATTGCAGTTTGACATTTATTTCAATTTACTTTTTCAAGCCTTTGAAGACAAATTGTTTTTTATCTGTTTTCTTTTTTTGAAAAAATTACCTTTTGACTTCTTTTTTTTAATTGGACAAGACAAGAGAAGTGAAATAGCCAGCAGGCAAATAAAATAAATTTACACAAATCAAATCTGCAGAGCTCCCTGCTGTTGCCATGCCTTGTTAAAAAGTGAGTGAAAAATATCATCTTTATTTCTCTGTTAGATGTAAAACATGCCAGTAAAGATTTTGCATGTAGAAACTCTATAACTGATTTTTTTTAGAATATTTATTTCCAGTGTTGATGGAAATCTATAAAAGTCACACATCAAATACAGGCAGCGAGGTTTATATTCATGATGGATGGATGGATACATTCTCACTGTAAAAAAATGAGCAATATAAAGGGTAAAAATACTGTTATGTATGCATAATAGCCTTTTTTTGCTTGAAACTAAATGTCAATGTGGCGTTAACCTCATTTCAGATCAACACTGACAGCACTAGTGGGAACACAATGAATATGACTGCACATTTACGCCGACATCATCCTAGTGCAAAGACAAGTGGAAGCGGACAAAAACAACAAGCACGCGTGCTACAAACTTTACCCGAGTCATTTAGACAGCCATTAGCACATGATTCTCCTTATGGGGACCTGATATGGTTAACATGCTGCTGAGAATATAGCCCAGAAGAAGCGTATAGTATAGCTTTTATTTTGGAAAGAGACATTTCTCTGTAATAAACTCTCTTTTCCAAAGATGAGTGATTTCTCCATCAGATAGATTTATTTTTTATTACTTTGTTGTTTCAGCAACATTAAATTTAAAAACTGTACTTTTGAGTTAAAATATATATTTATGATTTTAATAAATGACAAATTAAAAAGACATGAACATTTTTTTGTATCGAACAAATATCGAACCGTGACACCAAAGTATCGAACTGAACCGTGAATTTTGTGTATCGTTGCACCCCTAATATATATATATGTGTATATATATGTATATATATGTATATATACATATATACATATATGTATATATACATATATGAAAACCAAAATAGTTCCAAACGCCAGATCTGAATGAAGGTGGGGGAGGTTCAATTTGCCATGTTGCAACAGTTTAACTTCTGTCTAGCTAGCTTGCCCTGCGCTCAGTGAATCTGCGTTCGACTACTCTGCCTAGGCTGCACTGTCGAGCGCAGATCCACTGAGCGCTCAACACAGACAGCACCGTCAGAAGGAAAGTTGATAAAATAAATTAAAAATTTTGTATTGTTCGATACATATGCGTACCAAACCGAAAGCACTGTATCGAACGGTTCAATATCGATACGAGTATCGTTGCACCCCTAGTATATATGTATGATGGCTGTATATATACAGCCATCTAAAACCACCAAGACTCATCTTTATTGTCACAGTTATTAAATACACTCTTATTCTACACAAAGGATAGCATTGCATTTGAAATCAGTGTAATCTTTCTGTCTTGTTGTGTAGATGGTGGGTTGGGGAGTGGCAGAAATGCTCAGCGACCTGTGGGAGCTCAGGCCAAACTAAAAGGACAGTTCTTTGCATTCAAGCATTAAGTGCGGAGGAGCAGAAAGCCCTGGAGCCCAGTAACTGTGAACACATCCCCAAACCTGAGTCACTATCCTCCTGCAACACACACATCCCCTGCCCAGCAGACTGGACCACTGGCAGCTGGTCAAAGGTGAGTGTGGGTCAGAATCTGAGGTTCAGGTTTAACCAGAATTACTTACAGCAACCTTCACATTTGGGGAAAATGAATTATTTACTAATCGTGCAGAAAGTTTTCTAGTTTTTTTCTATTTTGAAAGCATTCGTTCACACAAAACATTTTCACATCTCAAGCTTTTTGAAATACAATTCAGTTGTTATACACATTTAGTGTTACTGATCATTTAAGACACTGCTGGTTGCTTAAATGTCTTTTGTGTAACTATTCTCTGACTCTATTACACATAGACACAGTGTGGAATAAGGCAAGAAGCCAGATTTAAGGGTGTTTAAATGTGAGCATTTATACCCTGACCTCTCCCTATTCTCAGCATTTCTCTGTACTTTATTAGTTTTGCCAGGCCTTTTTGAATGGATATACGGAAATCTTTTGTCCAGATCAAATTGTTTCTCCACAGCTGTTTGAAGGATGACCATAAATGTATGGTTTAGATATTCATCTCCTTCAGTCTTAACTGCTCAGCCTGTTTGTGACAAGGACTAGTTGAGAAAGACATAGCATTAAGTGAAGGTATGGCTGATGCCCTTCCCCACACAGCACCAATCTTAACACCTCCTTAGCCTTCCTCAGCTACCTCCATTTCAGAACTCCTTGCTGTCCATCCTCCTCTCAGATTAACCTGCCTAGACACATGGCTGTCATGACTGGTGAGGTGACAGCTGGATTATCTACACTAAGTCTAGACCCCCGATCTCATCAGTCCTAAGGTCCTGAAGTCCTTTGCTGCCCAGCTGTCCTGGAACACCTCTTAAACCTGAGCTTGATGCGGGTACCAGCGCTATGGAAGACATCATCATATTGTTTTCCAACAGAGCTTTACACATTTTATAGTCTTTGTTATGTTTTTTAAGCACATTGTAAATCTACAGAGCTGTTACATGGCTTAATAATGCTTTGGTCTTTTCTTTTTTTTTCCTCTTACAGTGTTCACTGTCTTGTGGAAGTGGAGTACGTCACCGTAATGTTACCTGCTCTAGAAACACAGGGGTTGATTGTGACCCCCAAAAGAAACCTTTAGCTGTCAGTACCTGCTACATCCAGGAATGTCCACAGATTGTCGATAATTTTGGAGGTTTCGACTGGTCTGGAAGTGGCTGGTCCAGCAAAGAAGTGCTTAATGAAATAAACCCCATACCTGAAGTCAAACCTCCTGCCAAGTACAGCACCACCAGAGAGCAGCCAAGAGTTCATAACGACCTTAATGACATCGTTGAGGGAGATTTCCACTACCACAACAACATTGAAAATACTGATCACTCTCAGGACAACTATGTCCCGGTGGACGATTTTTACTATGACTATAACTTTATCAACTTCCATGAAGACTTGTCAGATGACTTTGGGAGCAATGGAAACAATTCAGTCAGTCACGGTTTGAGTGTTTCGCAGGAGGTCGAGCCAACCCACAGTGTGAAAGAAGATGCTCACATAGAAATTGCAGCCACTCCCACAGCTACTTCAGCCATTCCAAAGCCCACTGCCTACACTTTGGAAACCGAAAATCCTCAGAACACAAAAGTGAACGTATCAAAGGGCAGTAAAAATGCAGCGGAAAAAGAGGTTTTGCAATCAAATTCTGAAAACTTGGATGACTATCTTTCTGAGGATTTTCTTCTGCCTGTGTCGACCACTCACTCTCCACTATTGTCTACAACTCAGCAATCAAAACCAGCGGCAGAGAAGCATGGCATTCTGTGGCTGCCTGAAAACATTAGTGTCGTGCCTAGTCTGGGTTCCACTACAAAGCAGCCTTTACAGGATGTGAAATGGGGGCAATATGCAGAGGAGGCTGAAAATAACTATGACAGCTTCAGTGAGGAGGAGAATGACACTGAGGATGTCACTATGACTCCAAAGCAGACTGTTTCTACTCCGAGACAACAAACAGCTATCAGTACTCCTGACTCTACTGTTGAAGGGGCTCAGGAAACAAACGAATATGATAATTATGACTATATCTCTGCAGACCAGGAGGATGTCGAGGGTCCAGAACCTTCAGGTCCCCCCACATCAGAAACTACAATTCAAATTAAGACTGAAGTTCCACTGGATGAAAATACTGCAGAAATACCTCAACCCAGTCGGTCAACATTATTTTCAAATGCCTTCACAATGGATGATGTCAACACGGATCAGACTAATTTTGATACATTATACGCCACTACCGAGAATTATTCACGGGATACCGACAGAGACCTCAGCACAACCTCACTTCCTGCCTCTGAGAAATCCATTCCTCCCCCTGTTTCCTCTTTGCTCATCTCAGGTAACCAAGAGGCCTCCACATCATTAACTGGAACAGCAATCATACCTCCTACTCAGTTTTCTCCAGCTGATTTCCCAACGCATACGATGAAACCGATTCCATCAAAGCCAGAGTTCACTAAAACAACTGGAACGTATCCCACATCTCAAGCTCCGTTGTTTGATGTAGCGAATTATGACTACAACGAAATAGCCTTTCCACCCGTGGTGAGGAGCGGCATTAACAGTGATCCTGGCTCTTCATACCAGGTTTCAACAAGCTCAGGAGCCACTCCTCAACACAGCACAACATCAGCACAAGACTCGGAGTCGCCCACACCCGCTGTGGCCTTTTTGCCAACCGTTCCAGCTGTCCTAACATCTGTCCAAACTTACGCCCACACACAAAACACTGCAGCTGCCTACTGGATTGCTGGCAACTGGAGTGCTGTACGTATGAAATAATTTACACATTACACCTCCTTTTCTTTTCCAGGCAAATAAAAAACACAAAATAAAAGCATTATCTTCATTCTTTAGGGACAAGATTTGAGCTAAGGTTAACACAGCAAGCGTCAACGTACATAATAAACTGCTTTAATACCGAAAACATCTCTAAATTTCAAATGTGTTCTTATTCACAAGCTTTTCTTGTGCTTGCTGGTGTTCTTTGTGCATCCAGCCATAAAATTGTGCAGCACAAAATGATTCTAATATGAGTTATTATGTTTACGAGCAGTGCTCCACCACCTGTGGACTCGGTGCTATCTGGAGAACTTTGGCTTGCAGTACTGGATCACAGTCGGACTGTGATCCAGCAAAGAGGCCCGCACCTGCCCAGAGGTGTTACCTGCGCCCATGCTCTACATGGAAAATTGGGGAATGGAGTAAGGTGAGACTACTTGTTTCATATATCATATATATGTATATATCATATACAAATCAAAAGTTAAATAAATAAAATTGTAATAAGGTGGACTTTTCTATTTACTATTTTTTATTACGGCAGGATTTTAGGCAACGGTGATTTGTCTACGACTTTGGTCTAGACTGAACTCTAATATCTCCGACTGGATTTGCAAGTCAATGCTTTGTGTCTGATATTCTAGTTCAAAGTTGGACAACAGCTAACATTATGCATGGTGTAATAAATGTGGGCATGTTGGCATTTTGATGTTATGTTTGCATTGAGCTCAGTGTCGTAGACTTGGCTGTAGACTTATTTTTTTGCAGCCGTATTTTATAGTTTTTCAATAACAATAAAACAAACCGATGCAATGTTCCCCACCCCCTGGGATTACAGATACACGATAGAAAGAAAAAGAAAACAGCTTTGATATAATACATGGAGGTGGATATGAATAAGATGAAGATAGTATACATTTATGGAAGGAATAAACATCATCGCCTTTTCTTTTTTTACACATTCAATGAAAAGTCACAGAAAGCGCTTCTTTCATCCACATGTTGAAAGATGGAGGTTTGTCAGACAGAAAATGTTTTTGCCAATAAAGATGCAAAAGCGATTGTTTTTGGTTGTGCTGCAGGAACTATGAGCTCTAAAAAAAAAAGAGAGAGCTTGAAAATGAAGATGTATGGACAGTGTTATTGTTTTTCTGCACAAAAATGACAGGGCTTTGAAAGAAAATCTTCAAAAATTCCAAAGTCCCGAAACATACGAGCTAAAATAGCTGGAGCTTCGTGGCAGTGTAAACATGCTGGGGTAACATTAGGATATGTTTTTTTACAAGTTTCACCGTTGAGCAGTGCAAATGATGTACCGATTTAAACTGAATCAGACTTTGTTTAATGCAAAGAGAAATATGAAAACATTCCCCGGTGAGGTCAGTGTTAGATCCTGTTGCCATGGCACCTTTGTTTTTTCCCCATGAGGATGGATTCATACTCTCCATCTTAGTGCAGACTTTAGACATATTACCTTTTGCATAGAAGTAAACCAAGATTTTCATCCATATCGTTACTGGCTGTTAGATATTGGAGCCTGAAATGCTTACTAAGAAAACTGCTAATTTATAAAATATTTATAAAAAACCAATTCATAAATAAATCTGCCTCAAGTAAACACGAGTGTTCATTTTACAAAAAGATCTCTTAAAAAAGAGCTAGACCATTGTTTCTATGCCAAGTTCAGTTCAATTCAGTTCAATTGTATTTATCTAGCGCCAAATCACAACAACAGTCGCCTCATGCAGGTAGATCCTACAATAATACATACAGAGACAGTTTGACTCTGTTGTAATGGGGTAGAAGAGAGAAGACAGAAGAAAGACCAATGCATGTATACTTATGGGTTGTCTGTCCAACCCAGTAAGCTAAACCAGCACTAGAGAAACGAGTGATGTGAAAATATTTTTGGAATGGACCTGTTCCATACAACGGAAGAAATCGAGTTGTGTAGTTCTGTAAACGTAGATTTGGGTAAGAAAACGAGCACCATATGGAAATGGTACAAAAGGCAGAACAAAACCATCATTTTGTTTGTGTTAAGTCTTCTTGTTTCCAGCTCTCTGTGTAAAACTGAGAGTGATAGGTTAAAGTTGTACCTTTTTGGACAGGTTGGGAAATGAGAAGAAAGTTGTGCCTGCTGTTTAAAGATTTCATGGATTAATACACTTCTGATCATCTGGTTTAAGTTATACTAAATTAAAGGCAACAAGAATTGCTGGTAATCCATTTTTAAAGCCATCCATTGACTAACCTGACTAGATACCAGCTTTCTGGGGTGGAAAAAACACATTAAAATCACATTGCAAATAAGCTTCTTTATATTCATGGGTTACCCTAATGAAGGCTACAAGCTAATAAAGAGCAAGACAATAAAGCTGCTCTTTATACTGAAAGTGTTGCTGATGATTCATCCTCTTTAGACTTTCTGCTCTTTGTAGACCTTGGAAGTAAGTGAAGCCTTTTCTGCCTTCACTAAGGTGTGAAGCTGATTTCTAACAACAAGTCCGCATCCAGGAGTCAGCTGGTACATTTTAACTGTTTACTGTCAGAAGCACTGTGATACAGAAAGAAAAAAACAACACGTTATATTTATGATGTCATTGACTTGCTTTTACAATATCAAACACTGAGTCATTAAACTTCATGCACATCTCACGTAAACACAAAACATATCCCGAAAACTTTACTGATTATTTGCCCCAGGTGTCTAGCAGTTAGCTCAAGGCTAACATTACATTGAAAATGGGCTAACACACTGAAATTGCAGCCGTTTCTCAACTGTTACACAAAACTATTACTGGTAAGCTCAACACAACACATAGTTACTGCTTACTGGCATGTGCTCTTTCAGGCACAACAGAAAAAAGATGAACAAAAAGTGGAAAAGACGACAGTTTGGCTTAAAGGCCTTTAAATGGAGCAAGTCTGCTGGTACAAAAAACACGTGGTCAAATTTGGGGGGGAGCACAGTGCCAGAAGACTCTACTCTGTCTCTAATTGTTGGGCCATGTGTTTTCACAGTGCTCCAACAATTGTGAAGGTGGCATTAAACTGCGGGAGGTTCATTGCTTTGACCTGAGGGACCAAAGACCCCTTCGACCTTTCCACTGCCGAGCCATGTCCTCCAGGCCCCAAACAACGATGCCCTGTAACCTTCAGCCATGTCTTGAATGGTACACCTCCTCCTGGGGTCAGGTCAGTAATATAAAACAAAGGGTTAGTGACTTTGTGATGAAAAGCAGTTCTGTATACACAGATAAAATTTCTCAATCCAATAAAATTGAAGGCAATGCAACATTAGATTTTATCATTGGAGTGGAAAAAAGGAAAAAATCTGAAAGACAGTCAGCTGGTAGACACACTGTGTTTGTCTATAATTGCCTGCACTCAAGAACATGACTTTGGCTGCAGGGTTAAAGACAAAGACTTTGTTCTTTTAAGTGGTTTACCTCATAATCTTTACGTAACAAAAATGGTCACAGTTAATGGGTTATCAATGTCGAAGAAGCCTCCACAGTTTAATTTTTATCAAATCAATTTTAAAAAATTAGCTTCTGGGAACGTTTAGAGGGAAAAAAGGGCATTAAATGTCATCTGTAGTAATTCCTTGTTGAATTTAAATTTCTTCTTGCGTCTAAGCTTTGCAGTCATCTCAGTCAAGGCTGTAAGGCTTTACACATCAAAGTATAAGAGCAGAGCTTCTATTACTTGTACAATATGGGCATGCTCCTCAATATAGTTGACAGATAATAGAGGTGCGTCCACATGGCTGTCATGATTTGGTGTAGGTGTGTTGTGCCAGTAACACAGCCGTGATGTTTTTTTTTCTTTTAACAATGCTATGAAAGGCTGTCGTTACACATCTAGATGCTGAAAACCAAAGAGCCTTATAGGTGTCAGGCTGTGGCGTATTTATGGAATCTATTTTCAATTTTTTACTTAAGCCATCAAATTATTTTTAATGGGGGGGATTACTGTTCTTTTTTAAAATTCGGTGCTGTGTTTTGTGGATTTTTCAACATCTCTGTCGTCCCCTTGGATTTGTTTAATGTCTGAAATCCATAGAATCAATCAGTCAACCTAAACACTGAGATTTACAGCCTCCATGTGTTTGCTGTTGTGCTCTGGGTTGTTCAGTGCTCTGAGGTGTGCGGAGGAGGTCAGCAGCAGCGTATCGTCACCTGTCCAGAGGAGGATCAATGCGACAGAGACCACGAGCCCAGCACCATCCAGTCATGTAATAGCCATCCTTGTGCTCAGTGGCTTACCGGATCATGGGGACAGGTACTACGAAGGCATTGTTGATTGCATTTAAAAACCAAAATCACGAGAGCATCCCTGTCGTTGATGAAGCATTATTGCTTGAGGTACGAAAGGATCATGATTACCTTGCATAGAAGGCTACAAAATAATTTGATGTCCATCCTGTTATCATGGATATTTCATACTTCATTTCATACAGCATTTTTTTGTTTTTTTTTTCCTGAAGTAGAAATCCTTAAACAAAAATTGCAATCCTATAAAAGAGTTCATTGCAGACTATGCACAGTGTATTGCCAATATAACCTGGTCACCCGACCAGAGTCTTTCAGGGGATTTCATGAGACACCCACATGAGCACAAGTGTTTGAGTAGAGTTTAGGGAGAATCAGTGAATCGGGGCCAATCAGGAGCGCTGAGGCAGTGTAGCCTCTCAGATTCACCTTTTAGATTGAGAATGTCAAAAATATACTATCCTCTTAACTGACAGCTGAAGCAGTTCTGCACATCTTGTAATATTTTAACTGGTGTCAGTTGAAATGTGGCCCTTAATTGTCAATCATAAACTCGGAGAAAAGTTTGGGGAACACTGATATTACTGTACAAGATAAACGTTGTTTCACTCGCCTTTAAAACACGTTAAAATTGTTTGCCTCTCTTCTTGCAGTGTTCAGCTTCTTGCGGAGTTGGAGTGCAGCATCGACTTATTAAATGTGTTGACACCAGGGCTGAGACAGATGGAGAAGTTGATCAAGCTCAATGTCACCACGAGCCACCGCCTGAGGGCACCCGAAAGTGTAACACGCAAGAGTGTGAGAGCGTACAGCCTGGTGAGTAAGTTCGAAAGGAAAAAATATGGTTATTTGGTTAAATACTAATATATCCCAAATTCCACAAAAGTTGGGACGCTGTAAAAAAATGTAAATAAAAGCCGAATCTTATATGTTGTCCACAGTACAACATATAAAACAGTCAGTGTTTAAATTAAGAAGATGTACCATTTTAAGCATCTCACCTCAGTCGGTAAACATCTGGGAGACCAGCTGCTGGAGTTTTGGAGATGAATGTTGGGCCATTCTTGTTTGATAGAGGATTCTTGCTGCTAAAAAGTCCCGTGTCTTCTTTGTCGTATTATTTGTATCATGATGCTCCGAATCTGGAGTCTTCTGCTGCCAAGCCGTGCCACGATAGCTGCAGTAGGCACTTTAGTTTAGCTTTGTCTAGCTTAAACGCACACAGCCTTCTCTGAAAAAAGACATTATGGGAGCATATTTTCCTCTAAAGCCATTATATACCTTTCAGCACTGATGGCCCTTTTGCAAACTGCAAATGTCATAGGCACTGTTGCCTGAGAACAAGCCAGATGGTCTCTTTCCATCCATGTTTTCAGAATTTAAAAAAGTGTAAAAACATAACAGAGAAGACGACAGCATTTCTGGATTGTGTTCACCTTTGGCTGCTTGTCTGCACAATAAAGGTTTAACCTGCATTTATGGATACCACAGTGAACCCTGTTGGGATATATTACTGCCAAATTCAAAATGAGCTGAAATTATGTATGAAATAGTAAAATGTCTCACGTTAACCATGTTTTTAATTGTGATTAAAATTTGCTCTCAGGAGGTTTCCAAATCATTGCATTTTGTTGCCATTTACATTTTACACGGTGCCCCAACTATTTTGGAATTAAGTGTTGCATAATGTGTGTTTATGTTTATTATAATGATTATCCATCTAATCCTCTATTTATGTAACACGCTAACAGAATTATTGTGATAATCAATGATTACAAAGAGCACTTAAAGACTGTTGCGCGCCTGTTGCTGACGGTTCAGTTAAAAAGATTAAATTAAAAAGATTGTGAGGTTTAACAGATTTGTATTTTGCTGCTGCCAGCAAGTGTAGTTGCTCTCACTAAGACTAAGACTAAATATTATATGTCAGTATTAATTCAATTTTAAGCCTGTTTGAACTGATTAATGCCCTGTCAGGGTGCTGGAGTACAGAGCAAGAACATCAAGTCTCAGCTCCTTTTTTTTATTAGCATAGTCCTGTTTTATTGAGTAGTGCACATGATTATAGCATATCAAACTAAAACCAGTGACTCATTGTGTGCTAGCTAACATGAAGTGGAGAAAACCTAATGATACTACACTTTAAATGTTGACTTATGATATTTTTTTAAATATGACATTAAAGGATGTTATTGTAAACAATGATTAGGATCACTAAGGAAACATAAAAGCAGCAAAGCTTCAGTCATGACCTTTTTAAACAGATGATATTGAAGGAAATACTGAAGATGATGAACAAAAAAAATATTAACTAAGAATTTTAACTGAGAATGATCAAAACACACTGCCAATGTCCTGCAGCCATTAAATTTCTTTGTGTGGTCGGCTCCAGTCCCGAGCTAATCTGACATTTTAAATAGAGGAAACTGATTAAGAAGCAGATGTGGGTTGTTTTTTGTGTATTTCCTTTAGGGTGTTTGATAGCAAATAATTGGTTCTAAACATGTTAAATTACTCAAAATGTCATATTATGATTTTTTTTTAAAAGCGCTCCAAAGCAACGATTCTCTTGTTCCAGCTGAACCAATCAGCTTTTTTACAGTAGTTACACGCCAAATGGCAAAATGTAGGTCTGTGTCATGTATTGTGACAGAACAAACTCATATGCAACACGTGATCAGACAGAAATAATGTGTAATTTACATGAAATTCAAATCTAGCATCCACCAACCGGCCAGTTCACAGACGTGTAAACATCACTTTACCTTCGGTGGAAGGATCCTAATTTGTTTGTTACACAAACAGTTTCGTGTTTCTGTGATGCATCTTCAGAGAATCCACATTCACCTCAATATTATCATTTACCTTGGGTGTGACACACACACACACACCTACACACGTACACACACCGTTGCTTGCTTGTTTGTAATCATTTTATAAGATAAAGGCTGCCAAGTTCATGCATTGTGAGCTATTTTGCCTTTTATTGTTGACTCCCTGAAATGAGATGATACAAGCGTGGTTCATATCGAGCATTACTTGCGGAGACACGTGGTGTTTATTATTACCAGCCCACGTGATCAGTGCTTAGATCGGTGCGTGAACTTTCTTGCTTCTTAGCGTCTCCCTGAAATCCCGAGGGAGATCGCAGCATGAGTTTGATTCAGTTAACACGGGAGAAAATGTCTGACACCAGTAAGGTGAAGATAACATTTCAATATCCACTGCTTCTTCTTCTGGGTGTGAGGGTACTGGTTAAAATGGCAATTACGTGGAGCTTCAACATGAGTTAAGATTGTCATTCCGACATAATCTCAAGTGACATTAAGGCGGAACAAAATGTACAGACTGCATAAGGGGTTAAAAGAAAACAAACCCAGTGATGTGGGTGAATTAGTTTTATGTGATGTCTGTTTCTCGCAGTTGAGCCTTGCGTGGACTTTGTGCTAGATAGCTGGCTCAATTTTCCACCTGTATTGTGCCATCAAAATAGTGATGAAAATAATAACAAAATTCAATTACAATTGTTATTTCTAGTACAAAATAATATACAAGGTGATATCGAAGCAAATCTCCATAAAACCGTTGGAGCAGAGGATCTATCAGCGTTTCTTTAATGGTGCCACATCACAAGATAAGTGGAAAGACTGAGTATGTTAGCCTGAAAGGCCTTCTTTGTTAACCGGGCACGCACAAGATGAACTGAAACTTCTTTTTCAAATGAAGCCAAGAAGGAGATATTTACATTCAAAGCTTCCATTCAAAACTGGAGAATTGCTGGCTGTGCGTCATCTTTTTTTTTACTCGTTCTTATTGGATAAAGGTTTTCACTTTCGATCTTTTTTATTAAGTACATTCTGGCTCTGCAATAGCCTCTCATTACTGTAGGTGATTGTAGACGAAGGTCACCTGCACAGAGTGAGGTATAGCAGCCGTTTTATAACATAAGTGGTTCTCTCACTGCCAACTATTCAGTGTATACCTGTGAGGTGAAGCGTGCCCACTCACACCTGGTTATGCCATAACAGTAGTGCTAAAGGTGTTTAGTGTAGAACACGCTTTTATAAAAGGCACTAACCTCCAAAGACTGTCAATCACTAATACATCTCTTGTTTACGTGTCTTCTGTCATTAAATAATCACACCGTTTACTTTCAGTTGTTTTGATCTGGGCCACAGCAGTTCATTGGCATTTCTGCTGCATATATCAGAAATGAAATCACAGTGTTCCTCAGAGGGCAGCCTGTTGGAGTCTGAATGCCATCTTTGCTGACATTTTGAGAGCACAGAGGAGTAAAAGTGTAATGATAAATATTTGAGGCTTGTGTAATGTGGCAGCAAATATTTGGCCATGTTAGCTTTGTGTTTCACCCTCAGTTACAGTCAATAATGTGTTTGTGGATTTTCATTGGAATAAGGTAATCAGATGGTGACAAAGGTTATTTTTTCCTCCTTGTTGTCAATAAAGCCTGTTTGAACTGATTAATGCCCTGTCAGGGTGTTGGAGTACAGAGCAGGAACATCTCAGCTCTTTTTTTTTATTAGCATAGTACTGGTTTCTTGAGTAGTGCACATGATTGATTGATATACCTTTATTAATCCCACAAGGGGAAATTTCATAAGGCTGCCGACCTATTGCACGCAATGGCGGCGCCATCTTACCCTCCGACCATACATACATTACACAAAACATCACATGGGGAAGTCCCCCCAGACTGAGCTCCAACAGGGAGATCAGTTTAAAAACAGAAAAAAAACACCTCTGCACATAGCACATGAAAAAATTCTTAATACACCAAAGAAACACATGACAAGCAACAGGGGTGGGTAAAGGATGCAGCATCGGAAGGGAATAAGCGTCGAAGTTCAGCTGAGACAGTGTCCTTCGCCCTGCTAGGCTAAGTAAACAGTCTTCCAGCCAACCCAGGTGGCCTTGCATGGAATGGGAAGGAACAGACTAAACACAGTCGTTATCAGGGTGTAATTATAGCATATCAAACTAAAACCAGTGACTCATTGTGTGCTAGCTAACATGAAGTGGAGAAAACCTAATGATACTACACTTTAAATGTTGACTTATGATATTTTTTAAAATATGACATTAAAATATGTTATTGTAAACAATGATTAGGATCACTAAGGAAACATAAAAGCAGCAAAGCTTCAGTCATGACCTTTTTAAACAGATGATATTGAAGGAAATACTGAAGATGATTAACAAAAAAAATATTCGGAGTGTGCAGTGTAATCGATTTTAATGGATTAAAGTTTGACCTTGCACCACTGTTTTGGCATCTGTTCAAATGAGCCCATTTCTTGTGACATAAAGCAGTTCTCCTGTCTAATCACTTGAAGTATCACTCCACATCAGAGCTTACAGACGGGTATTAATTCAGTGGCATTCAGTCGCTGCAGCAAACCGAGAGTGATCACAAATATAAACTGGACATAGAGCATAAACATTTCTTGCTAACAGGGGACCAGGCGTGACAGAAATGTAAAGCGATGGAGGAGACGCGTTTCAGTGATCCATATAATTAATCTCTTAAGATAAGATTTACGATCATTAAATTCCAGCCACAAATTCAAAGGTGTGGCGTGCGTTCGCGTGGTCAGTGATGGGGAAGTGCGGGGATCTTTTCAGATATGAATTAGACAACAAGCCATCTGAAATTTGATGAAATCTGGATTCATGTCAATTCATCATTGTGATATTTTAACAGACGGTCTAATCAAATCGAAAAATCAAACCCTTTTTTTTTTTTTTTTTTTTTTTACAAGTTCATGATTTCCAAAAGCTTCTCTAATTAAAATCCGATGAGACGTGGAGTGGAAGATGAAGAAGAAAAAAAACCCTTTGACTTTCACTGTGAATGCGCTGTGCTGTGGCATAAAAACGTGTAAAAACATGTGTGAAACCAAGATATATTATGAGTCCTGTATGCCAGACAATATACCGAGGCTGTGTGTCATTAATATCCTACTAGGAAGCAGTGGGTGCTTCTTACCAAGATGAGATGAAATTGATGCAAAGTCATCCTTCACATGGACATTACACGTGTAGAAGCAGGGATGCATTCGTTGGGACAAAATCAGCGTGGCATTTTCTCCCTTTGGATTTGTTAATTATGCTCTTTTTAAGAGCGCAGTCTACCGTACACCCCCCCCCCACACACACACACACACACACACACACACACACACACCCACACCCACACACAACCTTAACCACAGCAGAGGCTCTGAAGTCCTGATCATGAACTCTGACTGCAGAATTAATATGGATGTTTTCCTTGGACATCAATAATCAAATTTTACTTTTTATTTACTGTTTTTTTTATTGAATATGTCAGGTTTTTGTTACTGAACATACATCTCAAGTCTAATTTTGGTGAGGTCAACCAGATTGTATGAGCTCATCAAGTACTGTCAGAAGTAGCTTAAAAAGTCCTCGAGGATATGCCCTCACAAAACAGACGTATAGCATTAAAATGAACGTTACCTGTATGTGACGCATCAAAAACTTACACATGTACTTTTTTTCCATTTATTTATTTATTTAAGTTCCATATATACCATCTATACTGTACTTTTATGGGTAATCTGCTGGTTATTAAACAGCTTATTTACATTTTAATTTCAAACAATCTTCTGTCAGCCTCTCAGGGTTCACTGTGCTCTTGTTGATAAAAGTGGCAGCAGATTGATGATGTGCTAGAAATAGTAGGGAGTTCCAAAAAAAGCACTCTTTTATAACTTTCTGTAGACGTGCAAACCTCGTGGCTCTTCTCTTAATTAGCTTGCTGAGTGTGACAGCCAAAAAAATGTCCTCCTAGCAACAACAGACGGAACTATAGGAAAGGTTCCTACCTAATTGCACAGTTAGCACAAATAACACATTTAAACATATAAATCTATTCAACAAAACATGAATTACTATTTATTTATTATTTATTATTTGTTAATATTTCAACTACTTATTGTTTCAACCTTAACTATCTAATAAAATGAACTTAAATGCGAGAGTTGCCTATGACGGCAGCTACAATTATAATGTTAGGTAAATAAGAGGGTGCTGGTCTTTGGATGGGGATCTGTCAGTCTTGAAGTAATGCTGGACTGTTGCTTTAATAGACATGTGCTGTTTGCTGTTTGTTGTATCTTCAGGACAGGGCAGAGGGATTTTGCAGGCCAGCACAGCAACACTGTGACATAAGTTCTGCAGTCTGTGCATGTTGTCTGGGAAAGGCCACAGGGAGAATAGTGGGAGGTCAAGCAGATGCATGACCTACATACAGTCTAAGCGTCTGTCTGCAGACAAACATTCCCAAAGCACAGAGTTAATGCAGGATACTAATGAAGTTTTCATATAACCTTTTGCATGCAAAAGTATCTGTCTTGGTTTCATAGTATATGTCATATTTTACTGAAAATTAAAATCCAAATACCGAAACTTGGAGTACATAATAGATAAGTGCCATATATGGGGCAGGGCGTGGGAGTGGGGTCCCCTCCTCAATTTCATCTGCAAACTAGCAGCCCACATGCCCCTCAGAGAGCATGCATACTTTACTGAAATTGTATATCATTCACCAGTGGAGGAGTTTGGAGGCCACAAAAACATGAAACGATTCTCCAGCTGCCGTTGAACTCCACAGACCAAGCAGAAACATTTTTCCGTTTTTTCATTTGACGTGAGAGGAAAAAAGTCTTCAATTTGAAATCACAATGTAGGACAGCGGTTCCCTCATCAGTTTCAAACTTTATGTCATTTGAATAAAAACTTTTTTTATGTTCCTGGGAGCCCAATGCAATCAGTCATCGTCATCAAAATCTCTTATGCTGTGACATCGACATCGACAGGTGGTGTTACAGAGAGAACAGTAATCGCTCATTCATCAGATTTACTTCAGACTCAGCGGGTGTTGAGAAGGTGTGGGAGGTTAGGCGGCTGCGAGAATGTAAAATATCCACACACAGTCTCAGTGTAACTGCAACTGCACTAGTACTGTAGAAAATGACAATATTGAAGGCATAATTAGTGTTCTGGTTCACTTTCACTTGTCACATAATGTTGTTTTTGGCAGGCATCTCTTTCAGAGCTAAACAAGAGAGAGTCCTTGACAAAGTGCACAGGAAAAGCCCTAAATAAATGAAAACTGAGAACTGAAATTAATTATGCAAATGTAAATTTAAAAGATAATATTTTTTCCCAACTTGGCTCTGATTCTCCCACAAGTGTCAAAAACATAATTACTGCAAACTAATTTAAACACAAAGCTGTTGTCAGTGGTGAAAGAAAGTTTGTCATTTAAAGTCCAACAGATTCAGAACGTTGCTTTTGCTACATTATGCAAAACTGTTGTTAACTTTTAGTGTTTCATAAAGTGATAATAATAAAAAATACCAACTTTTATTCTATTTATTTATTATATGTGAAATGTTTTAGTTCTATATATCTATGTCTGCACAGTTTATAGATAGTAGCCCACAGATGCAGAGACACATCCTGTCATCCAACCCAAGCCTGTATTCACAGACCGTGAAAAAATACATATAACTGAAGAGTCCCATAGTCCCACTCTTCTCTTTTGTTGTTTATTATTCTTTACAGAAAGAGGAATAGAAAGAGAGGCGCAGTAAACAGGAAATACTGTGCACTGAGAGGCAGCTGTGAACTGAACTGAGTGACATTGCAAATTCTACATAGTGGAGTTTTGAGAATCTAGAGCGATGGGTTTAGGTTTATATTATGCAGAGAAAATGTTTAAATAGTATAACAATATTTAGAGTACAGACTAGTGCAGTGTGTTGTTGAGAAAAAGTAACATTTTTATCTTGATAGGCCATCTCGATATATAAAAATATATTGAGTAAGCAATGATGATTTTTATCTAACACCATTTTCCCCCCTTTCACATTCGCCTTTAACATCTGCTTTCCCTCTTTAGTCATCTCGATTGAGGGGATGGGTTCAAAGGCGGAGGATCTACAGCACTGAAATATTTTTGTCTGTTTAAGCCATTAATAGTTGCCTTTGTTGCTCCAAAATGTTGATATTAACCACCAAAACGGAGATTTCAGCAGCGGTGTGGGGGCTGTTTTCTTTCTGCTTTTCTTTTTCTGTCCCTCTCTTCCTTAATATTTTTTAGCAGTGGTGGGTGTTTAAAAAAGGAGGGTAGGCAGAAAAAAAAACAGCTCCTCAGATGCTCTTAAGAAATGTTATCCATGCATCCACTGGTATGACCGTGTGCGCACAACAATCAAGTTTAACTTGCATTATAAAAGCGCTTGGAACACACTAGCAGTAGAAATCTGTTATCCATTTACCACTTTAAAGGTTTCTTCACAGGCTAAAGTAGGTAAACACACATTCCTTTTTTTGGTCATTGTTCTTTCTTTCCATGCTAACTCTGTGCTTAAAACAGCTCCATTGTGTGAGATCCATCTTTTTTTTTTCCTGCTTATACAAAGTCGTCAGATGTCATCACATGAAATGGAGCTCAGCTTCTAATTTATAAACACAGACAGATTGTCAACATGTTGCAATCAATCTGAGTCAGTCTGCATCTCGATAGGGGCATTAGTTAGCGTTGTGTTCGGGCTAGATTTCTATAGAAAAGTGTCATTAAACAGAGGCGCATTTACCTGCCATCCTCCAGCAGCTACGTCACTGTGGAGGGATTTTGTGTGAGGTTGACTCTGAGTGCAAGACATTTATGTGAATTTCTGTATATGTAGATGGACGCAGATTTACAAATTTTCTCTATCAAAGCTAACTGCTGTTTTATCACATAGCAAATGGGATATAATTGCCAACTTAACCACATTCAGTCACAAACAATCTTTTATTTTGGGGGCATTTTTAGCCTTTTTTGGACAGGATATAGATATAGAGAGTAGAGGGAAACAAAATGTAGGAAATGGTACAAGGGTGCCTTGCTGGTGGATGAAATAAGAATTTCTGACAATATGCACTGGGTCTAGAAAATCTAAGGGTCTGGTGCAAGAAGTACTTTAGCGCAGTCACAGGAAACTCTTAATTTGTCTAAAACAAATGTAGACCGTGAAACAGCAACACTGAGCACTAGAATTAGTGTTAATAAAGGGGCACATGAGTACCGCTGATCAACTATTTCTCCAGCATAAAAAGACAGGATTTATCAGCTTACATCAAAATGTGATCCCAGTCTTTAAATATATTAGAAATATGCTTATGAAAGCACGGACTAATGGTAGGCAATAATTACATCTGGAGCAGAAAAAAAGTTAATTTTCAGTAGACATAAAGCTGTGTTTTTACTTGAAGTCTCACGTTAGTGTTAAGAGGTGCCTTAATACACTTATTGTGCTTTTGATGCTTAAAAACAGGCATTTACGAGATCACACAACACCGCTAGTTGATTTAATCTCCACATTTCTTTCTCAAAGAGCTCTGGTTCATGTTTTATACTTTTGAGTTCAGAATCGAGGTTAAACTATTTCTCCTGTACTTAAGAACAAATTTAAATTACTGATTCCTTTTATTAATCCCCTTTTGTATCCACTCTATGTGTCATTTCAGGGGGTCTTGCTTACTTATATATCAGCTTGTTGAATTGTCAGTAAATGTGACTTTATGTGTCCCGAATGAGGTCTGTATTTAACCTTTGTGTGTGTGACCTCTGTTTGCTTCTCACCTACACAGGAACAGTCTGTCTCCACGATCGGCTGACATTTCGTTTCTGTCAGACACTTCGATGGCTCGGCCGTTGCCACCTCCCCAACGTACAAGCACAGTGCTGTAAATCCTGCAGCCAGCGCTCCCACTTCAGCAGGTCTCGCAGCTAAGGTGCAGCAGACTAACCGCTCACAAGCACACTGATTGTACCACTGAGTGATGTAATCTAATCATCATTAAAAGTCAACAATCTGAGCCCTTTTTCTGAACTACGGACTGGTTATGACTCTTACACACACCTGGACTCTGCATGTTTGTGCTGATGAAATTAATGGGAAATGGAACAAGCAAAGTAGCAAGATTGTAAATATTTGTTTGCTGCACATTTCTTTGTTACATTAGACATGGGAGTATCCAATCAATGTAGCCAGCAGTATGATGCATTTTTAGATATAGACAAACCACTCATTTATTGTATCTTTATGGCTGGTACAGTGCTTTAATTTTTTGGACAGCAACGGAGACTGTACATGTTAGAACCGACAGGATATAGCTCTCACTGTGGTTTTACATACAGCATGAAGTGGTACAGATGTCATAAAGAAAAAATAAGTGGTGCATATTTGCTAAGTAACAAATAACTGACTGTTTGCAGAGCCCTGTCCCTTAAAGTGTGATTTCAGTTTATTTTAACCAGCTATATTTCTAATTTTTGTGGGTGTTTTGGCTCTCAGGTTTAGACATGCTATAAATGTGCTCTCCTGCCAATGTAGGCTGTTAACAATTCTGAAATATTTTCATTCTTTTCAAATCCTACACTTTTAACATTTATCATGACTTATGAAGGCCACCGTTGTTTAGTGACCACACCCCCACTCTCTGCATTTATCTTGCAACTGGTAGTTTTGGTTGCATCACAAAATCTGCATTTGATTGTGGTTTTCAGTTCAATGGAAACAAGAGAATGGATATTAGCCTTCAGTTTTTCTGTGGATAGGAAGAAGACAAATAGGTGGGAAAAACCTGAGGGTCATGAACAAAGATGGCTTACCGAAGACCTGTGCTTGTGTTTTTGGCACTTCTCTTCTGAAGCATGATGAATTTAGTTCATTAAGAGAGTTTACTGAAAACAGAATGTGTTTGAAAAGCACTTAAAATCAAGATTAAAAAAATGTCAAAGACTGGTAACATTAAATGCTCTCCTTATAAGCAATAAACCATTCATTATAGCAGTTGCTGCCTTTGATAAAAAGCCCACAGACATGACCCTGATGACAGAGGAACTCGATACATCTGCCAGTTTATTCAGATCAGCCATTCATAACTGTTCAGTGTTGTCCAGAAAAGACTGAAGGAGCTACTTCCGGATTTAGACATGTTGAATGTGGCTGTGTTGTGGCTAGGAGATGTGTGCAACCCATTGACTGTAGAAAACAGTTGTTTTCTACAGTCAATGGTGCAACCCATTGACTGTAGAAAACAGTTGTTTTCTACAGTCAATGGTGCAACCCAGTAATGTTTACACATGTGAACATGAAAAATGATTTCAATAAAAAGTTAAAGGTAGTCTCTGAAATTCTATTTATAATGACCTTTACCAAAAAAAAGAATGCTATCCCTCTGTCAGCACAGAGAAACAGTCGCTGCACTGACACAATTTGCAAGCGCCATTCGTAGTTATTTCCTGTTTTATTTTGAAAAGTCTCAAAAGGATATCGAGCCTTTATTGTGAAATTTTTTGTGGAAAATAAATAATCAGATGGTGGAGCAACATGACAGTTTTACTGTCGTTGTTGCCGACAAACCAACGCGTAAAAGAGTGTGATTATTTTAGATATAAGAAAAATAGAGAACTCTAAGAAGAAATTAAGATTACACCAACAAACTTACAGCTTTTGAATATCAGATTGAAATGGCTTGTTAATGCTAATAAGATAAGCTATACATGCCTTTATTTAATTAGCAACTTGCCCACACGAAGTCTGTGCTGCAGTTTATTAAACTACATTCAAGAATTTTGTTTGTATGTTATCCAATCTATGGATACACTATGCTAATCGAGCTAGCTAGCTTTACCTGCAAACATAGCGTTTCTACTGTTCAAATAGGGTCACCTTTGGTTCCAAGATAGCAAATACTCTTCCAGCGAGCAGAGATGTGAAGCTTAGGTTTTATGCTGTGATTATTATACTGTAATCGCTTAGAGGGACAGTTTAAGCAAACTTTTATTAACAAAGTAAAATGTACATTTCAAAAGGAAAAGCTGCAGTCAATACCTGGTGCTTGAGGCCACATAGCCAACAAACATATTATGTCAGGTATTGGCAGGCCCAGTGCCTTAACTTCTTGAGTACTGGATCATTTGATGTCAATAATATTATTAAACTCTTGATTAAAATAATAGTCGAATGGAGGGAAATTAAGATAACATAGCACATCATAATACAATAGATTCAGAAGGGTAAATTAGTGGAAGAATCAGTAATATGTGGTATTTTATACTTTTCTAGGTGTTTAATTATTGCCATGTTCTGTTATGAGAATTCATGATAATTACATAATCATTAAAAACTTTCTTCAGAAATTGGAAAGCAGCTGTCATATATGTTCTTACATGTCTAATGATTAAAAACCAATAAGCAAGCTTCTGTAAAGCTATTAAACAAAGCATAACTTAGCATAAGGCGTAAAGGGGAAAAATCATCACATATCACATATCTATATCCTTTTGTCAAAAATCACAATAAAAGGACCAAATTACATATGTATGTAGTGTAGCTGAAAAGAATTGTAATACCTAAAATTCTGTCCAGTGAATGCCAAGTTTTTATATATTTGTTATTATCAAAGATTCATACATCATCAGAATGTATGATGACTTTACAATTACAGAGGATTATTATGTACCCCTGCCTTTTTAGTTGCTTGTTGCTCTGTTTGACACGTTTTTAATGTTATTGCACACCACTGTGCAAATGTCTCGATCTACCCCTCATCCTTTTAAAATTTGCTTCCAAACAGCTAAACTTTCTTTTAGTGTCGTTTTAGTGTAGTGAGGGATAATTTTTGACAGATTGGAACAAAAAAGGAAGAGATTTTAATGTCCTTCAAGAAGCCTGGAGAACTATTCTTAGAAGACTACTTATAGAAATGAGAAGGAAGCTTGCCTAAGAGTTCAGTTGAAGAATAAATGTGCTCATACCAAATATAAAATGTATTAATACAGGTACAGACTGGTTTTGCCTTATATACTGTATTTCCATGTGTTTGCTGCACCTACGTCCTATTTTCCTAACAAAATATAAAGAAATGAGGCGTTGCTTGAGAATTTTGCACAGTACTGTAGCATTAACATGTATGCAGTGGCAGATTTACCAACTTGATATCAAGTAAACATGTAAATGTTTTGGTGTTTTGTGTGACTATCAACGAGATTATTGCTGGACTCACTTGTGGTTCAAAGCAGCAGCTTCTTGGGAAATGAAAGAACTCGTAAATTACAAAAGTTTTTTTTCTTTGTATCCAACTTTGATAGTTAATCACATATCAAAGCTTGAAATAATCTTTTTATCTGATGTCCAGGAGCATGATGTGCCTTAAGCTATAATTGCATTGTTGTTTTCAGTCACTCCAAAGTTGTAATTCAAGTATTTTCAAAGCCGACAAAACATTTCTTCATCACAAAAGTGGGCAGAAGAGACACAGTCTGCATAAATTGAAGTGTTGGTTGTGCCGTGGCAAGCATTTTATTATTTCACCAAAATTGAAAACATCAGTAAGGCCATTGAAATACCTCTGAAGCATGCTGCTGGATTACACATGTAATGATTTTTCTCCTAACTTTGTATAGGGAAAAGTCTTTGCCTGGATCATGACAAAGAGCCAAGGACTGTGACACCATGATAAATCTAAGATATAACCTGACGAATGAAGCCTAGATGGTAAACCTGCCAGGTGGTTATTGATGTGTGTAGAAGGGAGCATGTTTCATTTTTTACCAAACAACAGGCTAATGGATGAGGACTCTAACCTGTCTGATTCCAGTAAAGGATGGGACAAAACCACTAAGCACTGACATAGAAGCATTTGGGGCCAATTAACACCACTGAAATGTTAGGCCTAGAGACCAGGGTTATTTATCTCGCAACTCAAAGTAATGGATAGCCTGGCCTACTTTAGGCAGTATTCGGGCATCCTAATGATAGTTGTTTATCTTGGAGCAGACATAGTATTTAATTTGTGTTTTTTTACAACATTTTGATATGTCATAACAGGGAAGGCACAGGTGAACTCAGGTCACACTTGCATGAAACTCAGACTTTACTAATAGATGTTTTATATCAGCCTTGCTGTTACCACTAAGATAAAATGTTCTGTTTTTCACACCTTTGCTCATTTATTCTCGTTAGTAGTTCTTATTTTCGAAGACAAAAACAAGCCAGTGCTTTGACATGTACAACCTTTATATTTACAGACAATTTAGATGAGTAAAGAACTTTACATACCTGCCATGTTTAGTTGCATAGTTGTTTTTTATTGTTATTATTATTATTTTTAGTTTGTTGGTGATTTATTCCTGTACTTTGTTTTATTTTTAAAGATTCATCTCTGTACATTTAATGAAATTGTTGGTTTCCAAGCATAAGATCAACCACTTATGTTGAATGGACATAATGCCACATGTGTAGTAGCCATTAAACACGTTCACACTGAAGCAGGCAGATTGTTAAGTAGCATCTTTTCACAGCACTTACACCGTGGTATAATTGACTTTAATGAACCATTAAAGTTTAGCCCATACAATAAATGTGGAGAAAATGGAATTCGTTGAATTAGTCTGTGAGTGTTTTGTCATTAAGTATGCATACTGATACACTGTGCTAAACGCTACTAATTAAAACATGTGAAACACAAAGATTTTGTGGCTGTAGCCCTCATAAAAGGAAAAATAAATATGAGATGTCACTTATTTAAATAGAGTTTTAATAAATGTGAAATGTGAGACAGTTATTTATGCATGCAAGATCTGAGATGGCAGAGAAATTGGAGCTGTCAGAGTTTCTAAATACCAGCAGGAATTAGAATTTATTTTCTTTCAAATTCCACAAGTTTTACATACAAGCTTGTTGAACAACGATGTGTGAACACTTGAAACTCATAAAAGATGAGATTGGTACATACTCACTAGTCAATATTAACACCCAAGGGCTAGGATTTAATTGGGTGAAGCGTGGTCAGCTATGACGCTGAGGATTTAATGGCTTTACACCAGGGTCACATGCTAACACGTACTGTGTAGTGTTCAGTTACAAAGGAGAGTTATGGAAAGAAATTAAAGTATTGTATTGTGCATTAATCATAAAATATTCAAGAAATAATCATTGTGAAAAACCTTTGCTGTACCAACAGGCAAATTTAATACAACCGAACTTCATGTGCAAAATGTGACTATGATGTCACCTTCTTGATATTCAGAGTCAGTTTTCCAGCTTGTTGTCCTGAAGTTTGACGTAGTTGTTTTCTTTTTTTTAAAAAATCAGTAATCAACAGGTGGCAGCGTCAGCATCGCTGTGAACTCTTCGTATTTGACGATCCCATTTGACTTGATGCGTGCCTCTCTGAAGAGGTCGTCCACTAGACGAGGAAGATGGAGAAAACATAAGAGCATAAGTGGATAAAGAGCCAAATCTCACCATAAATTATGGTTATAATTAGTGTTATTGCTGTTGCTATTGTGAGATATTTAACAGAGATGAAATTAAAAAAAAAAACAATATTGACTGAAAAGAATATTTTGCAACACAACACATTATATTTCAGTCACAAATATTCCCTTCCAGTATTTATCTGTGAGCTGTACTCATACTAGTTTCCTAAGGGTTTATGTCTCTTCATATCATGCACCATGGACCCTTGTTGACTTAACTACAAAAGTGTAGTTAAAGATTTTCATTCCAGTACTTTTTCATGTCTTGAATGTCCCGAATACTCAAAATGGTTGTCTCTTCTTTTAGGAAATTGGCATTACTATCTTCTTCAGCAGTTCGGGAATCCAAAAACTTGATAGATGTCTCCCCACTGAGAAGCCTTTTGAGCTTCATTTAACTATAAACAGCCTTATGT
This sequence comes from Neolamprologus brichardi, assembly GCF_056152115.1. Lineage (NCBI taxonomy): Eukaryota > Metazoa > Chordata > Actinopteri > Cichliformes > Cichlidae > Neolamprologus > Neolamprologus brichardi. Next base: position 28,940,991 of record NC_142104.1, read on the forward strand.
ACACAGAACCCATCCACAGACTTTGAAATACAGCTTATGTTGCTCTGAGACCCATCACTGTGTGAATGAGGTGGCTTTGAAAAACTTAAAAATCCACCCTGGAGATTTAACCAGATATCCGAATCCCAGCAGGAGTCCTTCCATTAAAAGTCTCAGCTTGAGGTTCATATTTAATGCTTTACATCTGAAGTGAAACAAAACATCAACAAGAGAATTCCCAGTGTCCTTAAATGACAGGAAGTGCAAGGGACTCAGGTGTTTGGGTGCAAGCAAAATTAGAAAGCCTTCTTGCTAAGTAAGACATTGTCTGTGATTTAATTAGGCGATACAAAGAGTTGTGACGCTAAATCGCTTAAGCTGCATCATATGCCAATCAGTCACAGATTTGAGCTTTTTGTGGAAATTAAAACAAAGCCTGAGGATCAAATATTCAGCAGCTTGTCAGGGGAACAAGTTCAGTACAAAGGTGGTGTCGCCCAGTCTGTCCCCCTGGTGTCACAAGACTTGTGCCCCCTGTTGGATTGACCTGTACGGTCAGACATCTGCCAGGGTTTGACTTCAGCTATGACTTCATTCTGTCAGGTAGTGTTAGTGAAATATTTCACACAATATCTCTCTGATGGGAAAACGAATTGACGCTTAATCAGCATGCAACACAACAGCAAATGCATTTCCTGACAGGAAGGAGGGAGTGGCCTTTAGGAGCCACGGAGTAAATACCAGGAGAGAAACTATTGTAATTACCTACGAGATTCTGGGCTCAGCTCTAAAGACAAACTTCCTGCGATTAGTCACTTTGAGGGGTGGGTCAGTTACTGTGTCAAGATGCAGAACACGTGTATCATTAAAGAAATCAACTGTGGAAAACTACAGGTTCAGAGTTCATTTATAAATTCATTTTTTTTCTCCTGATTCACCATTTGATATTTACTGCAGTCATAAAGTATTCAGATAAATGGTGGTTTATTGGTGTTGCGATGTTCGATACTGAAGCAAAGAATTGCTCTAACAAGTTCTTTGTACTTATGGAAATGGTTTATCGGTTATTTCTCTGCAAAGGGGAGAGGTGCATCTCTTTGCATCTTCCTGTGAGCAGGATTAAAACTACCAAAATGAATTTCACAAACTTTGTGGAGAGACAGACCATAGTGGTGTCCTTCCTGTCGTGTAATGCCCTACAAGCTCAGCTATTTGAGCTCAGATCGAAACGTCCTCAAGATATTTATTAGAGACCTTAAGACTCACTTTGGATTATGAAACACTACGCAATCATCTAATATTGGCCGTATTGTTGCGAGGTATCAGTAAAAACTTAACATCTCATTAATTAGAAACCTCATTTGCTCTACCTTCTTTGTTTGTGAGTTTCTCTCCTAACATGGTGAGCTTGGCCCGCAGCTCAGATGCCTCGATGTATCCCTTCTTCTGCTTGTCCGTCATCTTCAAGGCCTCCAGGATTTCCACTTTGGGATCCTCCTGTTGCATCTGTCTGTGCATTATTGACAGGAACGTAGAGAACTCCACCTCAGCAGACTTTTCTAAACACAAATGTGAAATCAGGTGGTACATTTTATTTAACCTTGACTTGATGATTAAAGTTTAAAAAGAAAATGCCCTTTGCTCTTGTACTTCTTTAGGCCCTTTGTTATTTTTATTTGCTGTCTTTTCCCTGCATTTCTTAAGGATATATAGTGTTATACTGTGTGTAGCACACATTAAGAAGGCTGTAAGAAAAATGTACAAAACCACGAATTTTAAAGCACAAACACCAGTTTATGCTTCAACAGTAGTAGTAAAGACTGTCAGTGCAATTTGAAATTACTGTCATTTAAACGTCACCTCTCAGACTTGTCCCTTATGCTACACTCATGTGTCTAAACCCACAACAAGCTGTTATTCAAAGACAAAAAGACTTTGATTTACTGCATGCTATAGTTTACCAATTTTGTGCACTTGTAGATGTCTCCTGATTTCACCGGGTGTGGGGCTTGTACCCAGGCAGCGCATAACTGTGATCAGGTCATTGTTATTTATCTTGCCGTTTTGATTCTTGTCATACAATGAGAAGCACTCTTTGTACTCTGCAGTGGGGAAAACAAAGTTTTTGAATGACAGTACTTTTTCCCCCCCTTGTTGTAATTAGTGAGGAGCTTTATCACAGTAAATCTTTGGTAAACCGGAATTAATTAGACTGAAAAAGAAGAGAGTTTGGTTGTTTTGTACAAATAAATCATTTCAAACATCAGTAACAGAGTGAAACAGTGATCGACAACATGCACCTGTAGATGAATCTTACCATTAATCTGAGCTTGTGTGAGGAATTTAGCCTGCAAGGTGACAATAGTGTGGCATCACTTGTTGGGCAAATACAGAAAAATGGTCTGTTGTGTAAGAAAATGCACAAAAAGGCTCGATGGAAAATGGAATTTCTTACCATGTCTGAGACTGCTGCGTTTCTGTTCAGGAAGAAGACAGTTTACTGAAGCCTGCGTCACCTGTCCCTCCACCTCTGTTTAAAGTCCACCACCCGTCGTAATTTAATATCTGTTGCTGTGGAAACACAGATATCGGATCCACAGCGCTGCATTGTCCTTCCTCTTACCACCCCTCCAATAAAAGGGACCGATTACTACTAGACAACTACCATATGTTACCACAGTGTCACATCATAAAAACGTTGTCTGACATCAAGTTAAAAGCAAGATTTAAAACTCCCAGATAACTTCAGATAAATATCTAAGTGATAGTATGACGTTTTTTGTTTTGTTTTTTTTTTTATTTAAAATGCACATTAAAAAAATCCCATTCACCATGGAGCAATGCTATATAAAACATATTAGAATCCAAATGTTGCAATAACAAACTGTGCAGGAAAAAAATATTTACAGACATCCAAACCCAACTGTAATGATGCAAATAAATTTATGTATTTTTTCTGGATTTGTGCTGATATTCTGTTTCGCTCCATTAAGATCAAACTACCGTAAAAACTAGAGACTTTTTTTTCTAAGTGAGCAAACATAGAAATTCAGCAGGGGATTAAATATACTTCAGCTTGAGGTTTATATTTAATACTTTAGTTCTGAAGTGAAACAAAACATCAACAAAAGAATTGTTGATGTTTTGTTGCGTGCGTCAGACTCCGTTTTATCTTTTAACACTAGAATTACTGACCCCTTTTTTTCCTGGTGCAAGTCCCTACTACTAGATTTACTGACCCTGCGCAAATTTGCGTAAATTCCCCTGAACCTAACACCTCCTAGCACCCCGCTGAGAGGCCTTCAGCTCCATTGTTCTCCTGCTTTTGTTGTGCAAACATACCCTCCCCCAACCTACAACCAGGAGAGATTAAGGAGACAGGAGAGAACCAGGAAAAGGTCTGTCCTTCCAATCGTTGTCAGACTCAACAACAAAGTACCTGCAGCCTACAATACACCATATTAGTAGTAGCTTTTATGTGCACTATTATGCAATATTAGTTCTTGTCAATCCTTGTCACTACATTGCATGCCTGTCCATAAACATATATACACAGAGTTGTACATATATTTATATATCCACACCTAATCCCCTGAACCTACTGGTAAGACCTCCTAGAATTACTGACTTTTTTATTTTCTGGTGGAAGTCCCGAGGTGTTAATCACCCCTGCTGAAATTTTCACAGGTCATCAGCTCGATTCTCCTCCTGTTTTTGTTGTGCAAACCACCCATTATCTTTGAGGCCTGGAACATTTGCATTTGTTCACTCAGAGTAGCTCAGATCCAAGGCAAGAGAAAAATCTGTGTTACAACCCTACAATGGAGCTGAAGGCCTCTCAGCAGGGTAGTAGGAGGTGTTAGGTTCAGGGAATTTACGCAAATTTGCGCAGGGTTAGTAAATGTAGTAGTAGGGACAGCAGGACAAAAAAAGGCTCAATAATTCTAGTGCTAGCACCCCGCTGAGATTTTCACAGGCCTTCAGCTCCATTGTTCTCCTGCTTTTGTTGTGCAAAACACCCTCCCCCAACCAGGAGAGATTTGTGTATGTGTAGGAGTGGCATTGCTTGACTACAGCACAGTGCTGTGCATAAAAGCAGACCGACCAGGAGGGAGAATCATTTCTTCTTCGCATTTCTGAGAACGCACATCAGGATGGCCTCCGTATCACTGCGACCCAGGAAGAACCTATCCGCGCAACAGGCTTGGGCCTTGCTTCAGGAAATGGACGAAGCAGATTCTGATGGAGGAGAGGTTTCATTTGTCCAGCAGGCCACTGATACCTCCTCAGAAGAATCTGAAAAGGAGACAGAAGAACCCAACATGCCTCCTCGGAAGAGGCCCCGTGGTACTGGGAAGCCCTGTCTGAGCCAGACGGCAAAAGAAGGCACTGTGTGGGTAGAGGAGGACAATGGAATGCCCAGTGCAGGAGCAAATTGCTCGTGCTTCACTGCGCAAGCTGGACCCACAGAGTCTGCTGAGGTTTGTCATTGCCATGTTACATATGATATTTATATAAACCCATTTAGAGTGCGGTTCATGTAAATTTACCATTCTCTATTTGTTTATCTTCCAACAGCGTAAAATTACAAGTGTGCTCCAAAGCTTCCTTTGCCTGTTAGACGTGGGAATGCTGCACACCATCAGAGACTGTACGGTACATCAAGCCCGCAGAACAGAGCCGGACTGGAATTTGTCAGTTCATGAACTGATGGCATTCATTTCCATCCTGTTTGTAAGAGCAATCATGTGTCCCGTTGGTGCCATTGTGGATTGCTGGTCAGAAAGATTTCTGGTGCCAGTAATCAAAGAGACAATGCCCCGAGATAGATTCATTTCAATTATGCAACAGCTTCGATTTGATGACAAGGACACGCGGGCAGAACGGGTGAAAACGGACAAATTTGCGGCGATCTCCGACATCTGGACACGCTTCAACGAGAACTGTGCTAAGAGTTTCACTCCAGGAGAACACATGACCATAGATGAACAGCTGTTCCCTACCAAGGTTCGTTGTCCATTCACACAGTATATTGCAACCAAGCCAGACAAATTTGGGATCAAGTTCTGGATAGCCACAGACTTGGACACCAAATATGTCTGCAGTGCATCTCCTTACTTGGGAAAGGACCCCAGTCGTCAGAAGGGAGAGAGGCTGGCAGAGAACGACCGCGGTAAAGTGAGCCGTCATTTGTGAGCCGCGGTCAAGCCAGCCGCCTCTTATCCGCCGCATAAATTTTCTTGCGCTTTTACACCAGTCTTTACGGTAGCGCCTTTTCGCTTTATATCCCGATTGAAAGCCTAGACCCGCGCACGCGCACACGCGCACGCGTGCGCACACATTACGATGGAACAGCCCAATACAGTCAATGCAATTATGTCAATTACAAAAATTCATTAAAAATCATCCTTAGTAGTTGAGGTCCAACTTTCAACACATTCCTTCTCTGGGACACCTACTGTACCTGTGTGCCAAGTTTCATCCAGATTTACTGTAGAATTCCTCAGAAATTAAAGGAAACTTATATTCAATTCAATACAGTCAATACACTACAATTATGTCAAATTTCAAAAATTCATTAAAAATCATCCTTAGTAGTTGAGGTCCAACTTTCAACACATTCCTTCTCTGGGACACCTACTGTACCTGTGTGCCAAGTTTCATCCAGATTTACTGTCGAATTCCTCAGAAATTAAAGGAAACTTATATTCAATGCAATACAGTCAATACACTACAATTATGTCAAATTTCAAAAATTCATTAAAAATCATCCTTAGTAGTTGAGGTCCAACTTTCAACACATCCCTCCTCTGGGACACCTACTCTACCTGTGTGCCAAGTTTCATCCAGATTTACTGTCGAATTCCTCAGAAATTAAAGGAAACTTATATTCAATGCAATACAGTCAATACACTACAATTATGTCAAATTTCAAAAATTCATTAAAAATCATCCTTAGTAGTTGAGGTCCAACTTTCAACACATCCCTCCTCTGGGACACCTACTCTACCTGTGTGCCAAGTTTCATCCAGATTTACTGTAGAATTCCTCAGAAATTAAAGGAAACTTATATTCAATTCAATACAGTCAATACACTACAATTATGTCAAATTTCAAAAATTCATTAAAAATCATCCTTAGTAGTTGAGGTCCAACTTTCAACACATTCCTCTTCTGGGACACCTACTGTACCTGTGTGCCAAGTTTCATCCAGATTTACTGTAAGATTCCTCAGAAATTAAAGGACATGTATATTGAATTCAATACACTTACTTAAATATTGCATCATATTCAAAAATTCATTAAAAATCATCCATAATAGTTGATGTCCAACTTTCAACACCGTCTTACTCTGGGCGACCTACGGTATCTCTGGGCCAAGTTACATCTCAATTCACTGTAATCTTTATCAAAAATTGTAATATGTCAATGCTGGCTGTGTGCCTTTCAAAGTGACACTAAATAACAGAACTCAGGCACATCAGGGAATAATCCAAAAGGTGGATTTATTAAACAAAAACAACATACAAAATATCCCTAAACCATACTACATAACCTAAAAAGGCCTGATTGGGTGAATGTGACATGTTGTATACAGCACTTTGAGTAATATGGGTGAGTAAAAACGCGCTATATAAGAATCAGTCTATTCACTGTCTGAACAGAGTTTTGTCATGACAGCATATTTGATTGTCTTCACTGACTCGCTTTGAAATCCAGATTTTAATTTTGGAATATTAAGTGTACTTGTGGTTCCTATAGAATTTTAAGGTTGAACAGGAATCATCTCTCAGGCCTCTCTTTTGTGGATGCAGCTCACATCATTCTGTACAATACGATAATTTTTAATTCTACAACTGTTTATAACCTGCATAGTTCACATTTGTGTATAGCTGTATATCTCATATTTCTGTATAGTTTTTTTAATTTCATATTCTGTATAGTTTTTCATGTTTATATCCTGTTCATAGCCTGTACATACTTATAGTTATAGCATATTCATAACATACCTTTATACCGTGTACATTGTAACATACCATAATAGACCCATTTCTGTAATATACTTACATACCTATATTATTGCTAATATATATTTTAATATATCTATATCATGGCTAAAGCACTTCTTGATGGATGCAAACTGCATTTTGTTGCCTTGTACCTGTGACATGTGCAATGACAATAAAGTTGAATTCTATTCTATTCTATATTAATTCAGAAGACAAACACCCGTCTCTGCTTTTGAGATTAGCATTAAAACCCTCAGTTTTGACAAATAATACAGTTAGAGTGGATCATGTGACCCTGAATCTTCCCTTATTTGTGCTGCAATAAGCCTAGGCTCTTGTGGGCTTCCCATCATGTATGAATTTTTTCCTTCTTTGCTCTTTCTGTGTTTATACACCTCTCTGCATTTAATCATTAGTTAGTATGTATCTCTTGCACAGTGTATATGTTGTCCTGTCTCCTTTTCATCAACCTCAGCCAGTCACAGTAGATGGCTGTCTCTCCTTGAGCCTGTTTCTGCCAGAGGTTTCTACCTCTTCAAATGGAGTTTTTCCTTCCCACTCACACTAAATGTTAGCTCATATGGGGTACTTAAATTGTTGGGGCTTTCTTTGTATTATTGTTGTGTTTTTAACCAGCAACATAAAGTGTCTTTAGGTGACTGTTGTTGTGGTTTGGTGCTGTATAAATATAATATAATAGAATCGAATAGAATAATGTACTTCAGACCGGGAGATTGGCAAAATGTATAAATAGGATGGTGATTAGGGGAATTGGAGACAGCTGTGTAACACAGCAGGGATACATTGGGAATAAGAAGACAATGGAAGTAAGACTCAACACAAGAAAGAGACAAGAGGCCACCAAACTAAAACACAGACTAAGACACACGAGCTTGACACAGACAAAACCGTAAACAGACATGAATACAAGACTGGCTTTAACACTAGAGTGTTCCATCCACTTGTGGAATGCTTAAAAAGAACTACACTTAAAAGCAATATGGAACTGAAAACAAAAGAATACATAATGTAAACATATCATCAAATAATCCAGGACTCACAAACAATGATATGATGAACAGAACTATAAAGAACAAAACTGAGAAATGCTTGGTAAACTGACCAAGGACTATGTCATCATGTCAATTTTTTAATATCATAGTTAATGTGTCCTGATTTGTAGATAGTGCCACCTGACAATTACCAGGAAATCCAACTGGGTGACAAGCCAGACTTGTTTGCCTACACACCCACTGACTAGAAAAAAGGTCCAGGACTCTTCAAGCTGGGATACAGGCATCAAAGACAAAGATGTAACCAGATAGAAAGTCATCAGGAAGGCATTGCCTGTTGTTGCTGCTGCTGTCAGACTTTTTAATTCATCCACTTGTGTCAGACACATATTGAACAGGAATAAACATGACTCACTGCACTCTCTCACTTTGTATGCCACAATGTTTGCTTAGACACCTGTATGCTTATATTGTTTATTATATCCCAGAAACATTAATGTTAAAACTTGTGTTTCTATGTCTATATATAAGTTTATTTTCATATCTCTATATTAATCTATTTATAGCTCCATTCCCTCACTTCATTTTATACAATTGCTTTGTTCCTGCATGAGAGCTATTTAAAGTGGTTTCACACACAGTGCCTCCAGATGAATACAGAGTAGTTTTGGACAGCAGAGGCTGGAGAATGGTATTGCTCTCTGTGTGAAAAATAACTACTTATTTGAAATGAAGATGAATGTATGATGTCAAGGCAAAAAAAAAAGATTTTTCTTTTAAACAGTACATTGCATAATGAGAGTTGGCAGTTTGTCTTGTAACCGGAAGGTTGCTGGTTCGAGCCCCAGCTCCCACAGTCTCGGTCGTTGTGTCCTTGGGCAAGACACTTCACCTACCGCCTACTGGTGTTGGCCACAGGGGCCGATGGCGTGATATGGCAGCCTTGCTTCTGTCAGTCTGCCCCAGGGCAGCTGTGGCTACAACTGTAGCTGCCTTCACCAGTATGTGAATGTGAGAGTGAATGAATAGTGGAATTGTAAAGCGCTTTGAGGGGTCCCAAAAAGCGCTATATAAATGGAATCCATTATTATTATTATTATTATTATTATTATTATTATTATTATTATTATTATTATTATTATAAGATTAGGGAAACCTGCAGTCAACTGAGACTGCAGAAGTCACTTGGATGAGTGACGAAACTTTTCTCCCATTGAAAACGCTACGTCCAGATGAACAGAATCAACCTTTAGAGATTTAATTACCTGGATGACATTCTCCGTGTTGTTTCTGAATTCTTTGTCACCTTATGAATAATGTATATAATTTTGAATAATTTCATGTAAATTTAAGTCTTATTAATAGAAACTGAGGAAAGAATGTAATTTGTTTTTACACGTCTTGATACTTGGATATGGGGATTAATAGGTAGTTATTTATATATTTTTATTATGTTCTGTATTTCAAACTGTAAATTAAGCTTGTTTGGTTATAGTTTTTATTGCATTCTTGTAATTTTTCATGCTTGTACTTTTAATACATTTTTGATAACATAAAAATAAATCTGAAAGATACCTGCATTTTTCAATACAAAATTCACAGATATTTTCAAAAGTGATTTGGCATGCAGTGTTACATTGGTAAAGTATAATATATTGCATTAGAAACTTTCACAGGATCAGTACTGGACTATATCAAGTTCTGTATTGCAAATGTTGTCGTGGTTTTAGGCAAGAATTTAGGCGACACCTTGTAGAGCACTCAAACTCCGACCTTTATTATCTACTTCCTGTTTCAGGACCCCCTTTCACAATAAAACAGGTTATACTCAAACAGATTACACCACAAATGTGACTGTGGACAAAAGCATTCGGGTTTTCCCAAACCAAAAACCCTGGATGACCAGTGAGGTCTGCTCAAAGCCCACAATGCCGACTTCAGGTCTGTTGACAGAGCTCTGTACAGGTCTGCTCGAGCTGACCTGAACAGGGGTCCCACTTGTCCAGCAACAACACACGAGAGGTGTGGCAGGGAATAATAGACATCATAAACCACAGAGGCAGAACTGTGAAAACAGAAAACCTGAGTGTGCAGCTAGCAGAGGAAATAAACGGCTTCTTCGCCCGCTTTGAAACACCACAACAGCAGCATTCATCTGCCTCAGCCCTGCTCCCATCCTCATCCTCACCTAGTTCCTGCACCGCTCCATTCATTGTAACGGAGCACGATGTCAGATGTGTGTTCCAAGCAGTGAACCCCAGGAAGGCAGCCGGTCCAGACGGAATACATGGTAAAGTGCTAAGACCATGTGCCCACCAGCTCACCCTCATCTTCACCAGAATCTTCAACCTCTCACTGGATGAAGCAGCCATCCCATCCTGTCTAAAATCAGCCACAATCATCCCAGTGCCAAAGAAGTCTCCCATCACCAGCCTGAACTATTATTGCCCTGTGGCCCTCACACTTGTAATCATGAAATGCTTTGAGAGACTAGTCCTTCAGCACACCAAGGATTACCTCCCCCCAGAATTCGACCCCCACCAGTTTGCATACCGCGCAAACAGATTCACAGAAGATGCCATCACCCTCCACTCGGTGCTGAGTGGAGGGTGAACAGCGGCAGAGCTACGCCAGAAAAGCGGCAGAGCTACGCCAGAATGCTCTTTGTGGACTACAGCTCAGCCTTTAATGCAATCGTCCCAGACATCCTCTGCTGACCTTCCACCACTCGCCCATTGAGAGCCTACTAACTTACTGCATCCCAGGATGGTATGGCAGCTGCACTAAGGCGGATAGCGAGTCAGTGAATCAAATATGCTGTCATGACAAAACTCTGTTCAGACAGTGAATGGACTGATTCTTATATAGCGCCTTTTTACTCACCCATATTACTCAAAGTTCTCTATACAACATGTCACATTCACCCAATCAGGCCAGATGTAGCATGCCATCACATAAACAGTGCCATCTTACCATGCCAGAAGTCAGCCAGCAGTGCCGGCTTCACACCAGATCCAGGCAACACCCGTCTGCTATGTGGGATGACTTGTTCTTTTGGCGTTTTAGTTGTGGATTATGTTTGGGCTGTGTCTCTTGCCCTTTCAGTATAGTATTGTTTTCTTGTGCTTCTAAGTGTCCCTTTGTTTCTTTTTAGGTTATGTAGTATGGTTTAGGGATATTTTGTATGTTGTTTTTGTTTAATAAATCCACCTTTTGGATTATTCCCTGATGTGCCTGAGTTCTGTTATTTAGTGTCACTTTGAAAGGCACACAGCCAGCATTGACATATAATTGTTCTTTCAATTTTTGATAAAGATTACAGTGAATTGAGATGTAACTTGGCCCAGAGATACCGTAGGTCGCCCAGAGTAAGACGGTGTTGAAAGTTGGACATCAACTATTATGGATGATTTTTAATGAATTTTTGAATATGATGCAATATTTAAGTAAGTGTATTGAATTCAATATACATGTCCTTTAATTTCTGAGGAATTCTACAGTAAATCTGGATGAAACTTGGCACACAGGTACAGTAGGTGTCCCAGAGGAGGGATGTGTTGAAGGTTGGACCTCAACTACTAAGGATGATTTTTAATGAATTTTTGAAATTTGACATAATTGTAGTGTATTGACTGTATTGCATTGAATATAAGTTTCCTTTAATTTCTGAGGAATTCTACAGTAAATCTGGATGAAACTTGGCACACAGGTACAGTAGGTGTCCCAGAGAAGGAATGTGTTGAAAGTTGGACCTCAACTACTAAGGATGATTTTTAATGAATTTTTGAAATTTGACATAATTGTAGTGTATTGACTGTATTGCATTGAATATAAGTTTCCTTTAATTTCTGAGGAATTCTACAGTAAATCTGGATGAAACTTGGCACACAGGTACAGTAGGTGTCCCAGAAGAGGAATGTGTTGAAAGTTGGACCTCAACTACTAAGGATGATTTTTAATGAATTTTTGAAATTTGACATAATTGTAGTGTATTGACTGTATTGAATTGAATATAAGTTTCCTTTAATTTCTGAGGAATTCTACAGTAAATCTGGATGAAACTTGGCACACAGGTACAGTAGGTGTCCCAGAGAAGGAATCTGTTGAAAGTTGGACCTCAACTACTAAGGATGATTTTTAATGAATTTTTGAAATTTGACATAATTGTAGTGTATTGACTGTATTGAATTGAATATAAGTTTCCTTTAATTTCTGAGGAATTCTACAGTAAATCTGGATGAAACTTGGCACACAGGTAGAGTAGGTGTCCCAGAAGAGGAATGTGTTGAAAGTTGGACCTCAACTACTAAGGATGATTTTTAATGAATCTTTGAAATTTGACATAATTGTAGTGTATTGACTGTATTGAATTGAATATAAGTTTCCTTTAATTTCTGAGGAATTCTACAGTAAATCTGGATGAAACTTGGCACACAGGTAGAGTAGGTGTCCCAGAAGAGGAATGTGTTGAAAGTTGGACCTCAACTACTAAGGATGATTTTTAATGAATTTTTGAAATTTGACATAATTGTAGTGTATTGACTGTATTGAATTGAATATAAGTTTCCTTTAATTTCTGAGGAATTCTACAGTAAATCTGGATGAAACTTGGCACACAGGTACAGTACGTGTCCCAGAGAAGGAATCTGTTGAAAGTTGGACCTCAACTACTAAGGATGATTTTTAATGAATTTGTGAAATTTGACATAATTGTAGTGTATTGACTGTATTGAATTGAATATAAGTTTCCTTTAATTTCTGAGGAATTCTACAGTAAATCTGGATGAAACTTGGCACACAGGTACAGTAGGTGTCCCAGAGAAGGAATGTGTTGAAAGTTGGACCTCAACTACTAAGGATGATTTTTAATGAATTTTTGAAATTTGACATAATTGTAGTGTATTGACTGTATTGAATTGAATATAAGTTTCCTTTAATTTCTGAGGAATTCTACAGTAAATCTGGATGAAACTTGGCACACAGGTAGAGTAGGTGTCCCAGAAGAGGAATGTGTTGAAAGTTGGACCTCAACTACTAAGGATGATTTTTAATGAATTTTTGAAATTTGACATAATTGTAGTGTATTGACTGTATTGAATTGAATATAAGTTTCCTTTAATTTCTGAGGAATTCTACAGTAAATCTGGATGAAACTTGGCACACAGCTAGAGTAGGTGTCCCAGAGAAGGAATGTGTTGAAAGTTGGACCTCAACTACTAAGGATGATTTTTAATGAATTTTTGAAATTTGACATAATTGTAGTGTATTGACTGTATTGAATTGAATATAAGTTTCCTTTAATTTCTGAGGAATTCTACAGTAAATCTGGATGAAACTTGGCACACAGCTAGAGTAGGTGTCCCAGAGAAGGAATGTGTTGAAAGTTGGACCTCAACTACTAAGGATGATTTTTAATGAATTTTTGAAATTTGACATAATTGTAGTGTATTGACTGTATTGCATTGAATATAAGTTTCCTTTAATTTCTGAGGAATTCTACAGTAAATCTGGATGAAACTTGGCACACAGGTAGAGTAGGTGTCCCAGAAGAGGAATGTGTTGAAAGTTGGACCTCAACTACTAAGGATGATTTTTAATGAATTTTTGAAATTTGACATAATTGTAGTGTATTGACTGTATTGAATTGAATATAAGTTTCCTTTAATTTCTGAGGAATTCTACAGTAAATCTGGATGAAACTTGGCACACAGGTACAGTAGGTGTCCCAGAGAAGGAATGTGTTGAAAGTTGGACCTCAACTACTAAGGATGATTTTTAATGAATTTTTGAAATTTGACATAATTGTAGTGTATTGACTGTATTGCATTGAATATAAGTTTCCTTTAATTTCTGAGGAATTCTACAGTAAATCTGGATGAAACTTGGCACACAGGTACAGTAGGTGTCCCAGAGGAGGGATGTGTTGAAAGTTGGACCTCAACTACTAAGGATGATTTTTAATGAATTTTTGTAATAGACATAATTGTATTGACTGTATTGGGCTGCTCCATCGTAATGTGTGCGCGCGCGTGCGCGTGGGTCTAGGCTCTCAATCGGGATATAAAGCGAAAAGGCGCTACCGTAAAGACTGGTGTAAAAGCGCAAGGAAATTTATGCGGCGGATAAGAGGCGGCTGGCTTGACCGCGGCTCACAAATGACGGCTCACTTTACCGCGGTCAGAGAACGTGGTCATGAAACTGATGGAGCCGTTTTTGGATGATGGGAGAAACGTCACAACGGACAATTTCTTTACTTCACTGTCACTGTCGCACAGACTGCTGCAGCGCAAAACAACGTTACTGGGCACGGTGAATAAAGTCCGGCGTGAACCTCCTCAACTTGCGCGGATGTATTCCGTAAGAGCAGCAACACGCAGGTGGCCAATAGCAGTTTTCCACAATATGCTGGACCTGGCGGCGGGGAATGCCTACATTTTGTACAAGGCATGTACAGGGTGGACAGGCAAAAGAAGATTGTTTCTGAGTCTTCTAGCTCAGGAACTTCGTTGCCGATTCATGCAGCACAAGGAAATATTAGCACAGCCTGCTGAAGCTGCTGTGCCAGGGACTGGAAAGACAACGCAGTGCCAGGTGCAAGAGAGCTGCAACAGGAATCGCAGCAGGTTTACCTGTGCAACATGTAAGAAATTCACCTGTGCCAAATGCAGGGATGATGAACACTGGGTCTGCAAACGCTGTGAAGTTTGAAACACTTAAAATAAATAAAACAGACTTGTGTACCCATATATTGTGAATATGTGTCTTTTGTATCGATATGGCAGGAATTTCTGAAGGTTGTAACACAGAGGTTTGGCCTGGCTTGGATCTGTGATCTGTGAGTGAGCAAATGCAAATGTGCCAGGCCTCAAGGATAATGGGTGGTTTGCACAACAAAAGCTGGAGGAGAAACGAGCTGACGACCTGTGGAAAATCTCAGCAGGGGTGATTAACACCTTGGGACTTGCACCAGAAAATAAAAAAGCCAGTAATTCTAGTAGGTGTTGGGTTTAGGGAAGTTACGCAAATTAGCGCAGGTTTAGTAAATCTAGTGTTAAATCCCGTTTAAAAACTAATTTATTCAACATAGCTTTTCCATCTAGTTAGTGTCCCTATTTTATATTTGGTTCAATTTCTTATTTATGTACTTTATCTTTTAGCTATATCTGTTCTTAGTAACTTTGTTCTTATATTCCCTTTTATTGCTGTATAAATAAACAAATAAAGTTGTATTGTAATTCACAGTGTCCTTAAAAGGCAGGAGGTGCAAAAGACGGGTGTTTGGGTGCAGGGGAAATAGAAAGCCTTCTTACTAAGACATTGTATGGGATTCGACTAGGTGATACAAGAAGGTGTGAAAAAATGCTCAATCATTTAAGCTGGATCATACGTCAGCCAGTCATATGACCCAGACTGACTGACCAATCAAAGGAGAGCCTGTTATTTACGTAATGCTGATGTTTCATGTTAAACTGAGACTTCTTATTGTGGCATCCACTTAAAGATTAGTCAGGTTTAATCTTGTTATTTTAATATTTTGTTATTGTATTGCTCTTTTATTTTTACCTTTTATAAATCCATATACACTATACCGCCAAAAGTATTCATTCACCCATCCAAATCATTGAATTCAGGTGTTTCAATCACTTCCACAGCCACATGTGTATAAAATCAAGCAACTATGCATGCAGACTGTTTCTACACACATTTGTGAAAGAATGGGTCGCTCTCAGGAGCTCAATGAGTTCCAGCATGTTACCGTGACATGATACCTCCCGTGCAACAAGTCCACTCATGAAATCCTCTATACTGAATATTCCACAGTCACTGTTAGTGGTATTATAAAAAGAGGAAGCGACTGGAAACAAAAGCAACTCCACGAGGAGAGCGAGGTCAACAGATGCTTAGGCACTTAGTGTGCAGTCGATCACGACAGACCTCCAGACTTCATGTAGCCTTTAGATTAGTTCATGAACAGCGTGTGGAGAGCTTCATCCAATGGGCTTCCATGGCTGAGCAGCTGCATCCAAGCCTTACATCACCATCATAGACAATTTCATGCTCTCAAATACGTAGGAACAGTTTGGGGATGGCACCTTCCTGTTCCAACATGACTGTGCACCAGCATCCACAAAGACATGGATAAGTTGATAACTTTGGCCTGCACAGAGCCATGGCCTCAACCCAATAAGGGTAAATTAGAGTGGAGACTGCAAGCCAAGGCTTCTCAGTATCTGACCTCACAAATACACTTCTTTAAGATTGTTCAAAAAGTCCCATTAACACTCCTGAACTTTGTGGAAAGCCTTTCCAGAAGAGTTGAAGCTGTAATAGCTGCAAATGGTGGGCCAACATCATATTCAAACCCTATGGATTAAGAATGGAATGTCACTGAAATTCAAATGCATTTGAAGGCAGATGAGTGAATACTTTCTACATTAAAAAAAACAACTATTATTAAGGTTTTTTTTGTTTTCCATGCAACTAAATTTCTATAAATATGCATATTTTAAGATAAAGTAATATACTTATATACTGTAACTACTTCTTTTTATCTTTTCCGACAGTCAAGAGAGGACCATGTGTAACCATAGCACCTGTTTCTTCAGGGGTGTTAAAGATCAATATTACAGCATTCAGCTGTTAATAGATTGGATTCTTTGAGGTTATGCAAGGTCAGCTTTCTCTTTTTCCATTCAGGTTGCTTCGTGGCACCGTCATATGTCAAATTAATTGAATTCTTTAAAAAGAATTCATTACCAAACATTCCCAAAATGTCAATGCTCCACAGGTGTTTAAGTGGCACTTAATTCATTTGAATTAACAGCGGGGCTTGTGCCTGATCTTAGGGTCCTGTGCAATAGATTTTTAAATGCAACACATCCACAAGTTATATTTGAATGACTGGTAGCAGTTGTGAGGCAGTGATTGGTTTCTAAGTAAAATAGAACATGTGTAATGGTAATTGAGAGGTAAATAAAGGACCATAGGGGCTCACTTTGTCTTTATTGGTTAAATCCCAGTCCAGTATTTATACCTTTAATTTTAACACATTCCCATTTGGCCAAAATATTTTTAAAATGATGAACAGATTTATTCCCAATTTGCATTAGTAAATTAAACATGTATGACATGAGAATTGCAAAATCTACCCTAATACTGATAACATGATGCATGACAGTGTGCAGTGCTGGTCTCTTTTATGATTTCTCATGCCACAAAAATCACATTGCCTAATCAAAGTGAGACAAACAGCGAAACATTTCACATACATCGATATAAAAATCTACAAAGGAGGCAAATTCCCTGCTCAGTACTGGGACAGGAGGCAGAATATCCTTGAGTTTAACAGTGAAAACCAGTGCACATCAATGAGTTTTATTAAGTGCCATAGTTAAGCACAGCTAATGTCTCTGCCACACAAAATTTGAGAAAATGTATTTTTAAAAAGAAAGAAAAGAGAGCAGTTTCTTT
Source organism: Neolamprologus brichardi (assembly GCF_056152115.1). Classification (NCBI taxonomy): domain Eukaryota; kingdom Metazoa; phylum Chordata; class Actinopteri; order Cichliformes; family Cichlidae; genus Neolamprologus; species Neolamprologus brichardi. Next base: position 28,958,464 of record NC_142104.1, read on the forward strand.
CACTTATAAAAACATACAACACTGGTAAACCTGTCAGTGGCTCTTCTTTATATGCAAAGTGTAGTAGGACCAGGGCTCCGGCACATAAATGAGCCCGGGGTACTTGTTGCGTAGCACTGGGTCATTCCACAGATAGGCCACCCACAGAGCCACAAGCAACACAGTAACACCGAAACTGTAGAACAGGAACAGACCATTACTGTCGGGGCCAAGTCCTTTATGATGTTGGAATATCACCATAGCAACCATAGCAACGAAGGTGAGGAGGAAAAGTTCAGCGATTTGTCCTTCAGTGACCAAGTACCTAGAAGAAATTAAAAAAAAAAGAGACAGGAGAAGTCAGAAAATCAGTGAAAACCAAATACTAAATGTCCAACAAAATATTATTATAAGGAAACTGCAATCTTCATGGAAACATCAATACTGTTGTATATTGCAACAATCCTATTCACATTACTAACTATATTACCGTTTAGATGTCAGATAAGAAAAGTAATTGCTTTTCCAAAATGGCACAGGTTTCAAAGGATCCTCAAAGCTGCTCTCAAGCACGTCTATATCTTTCTTTGTGTGTAAAATTCAATTTGGACATTTGTTAGATGTTTGTTTATCTGGTTTAGTCACATGTTCATTTTTGTCAGACTTTTTAGACAGAAAGAAATTGATTTTAGAAATAGGTTAGAAAATACTGGAGTTCAGAATACTAAAGGTCATTTATAAAAGAATTAAAATAGTTTGGAGTGCAGAATAATTGGAGGGACTGTTCATAAGCTATTAACTTCACTTGTAGTATTGAATGTTTCCCTGGCTTTACTTTAAATGTGAGCGTTACTGATGTCCGTCTACTCTTTTCTTTATCTCAGTTAGTTTAGATTATGAAAGTTATTTGTAATCATCCCAATTAGTGTTAAGCATTTCTTCTCTAAAGCCCATGATTAGACTTCAGATGTCCTTCACAGTTTTCATCACTTTAATAACAACTGAATGTATTCATGGTGAGTTTCTGTGTCTGGTAATCTATGTAGTGTGTCTAAAGGATAGACTGACCAATAGTAGAGAGCGCTTGGTCCCAGCAAAAGCCAACCAGCAAGAGGAACCTTTTTCTGTTCTTCACCACTGGAGAAGCAACCACTGAAGTAGATGAACAGAATGATAAAGAAAGGAATATACCTGGCGAAAAAAAAGAAGAAGCAAACCCTTATCCTCTGCACAGGATGAACATTATGTTCAAGTACATCTTTATAAACGGGCAATGAAAAATATTATTGAGCTCGGTTCAAGGCTACCTTTGTAAACAGTATTTAACAAACCACAAAAGCGGAAGGGGAAAAAAACCATTTCTTTCTCTTTTTGTTATTAAATGCTTAGACGTGATAACGATAATGAGGTCATTTGTTTAACTTTACATCTGCAACAATTATTAGTACATTTTTAAGCAGTGAATTAAAATGAAAGTGGGAATTTAGCAGAACAGTTGTAAAAATAAATCTAATCGCTGATCAAAGTTACTAAAAACAAGATGGAAAAAAATAAAATAAACTGCATTTTATTTTCAGAGTAAATATTACAGGGATGTGCTGTACATGGTCAGTTAATAACACCTTTGAAATCTATTAAACTGTCAGCTGGTCTCAAGCTAGAGTCTTTCATACCACCCAGAGAGAATTATTATTGATGGTTCTTATTTGTGTAAATTTAGTCCGACTGTAAATGTTTCATCTCCTATAAAATGATTATCTCCATTTGGATGAGCCCAAAGGTTTAAAAGGAACATTATTTTCCCATCAGGTCCACTTATTTGCTCCATTAACGGCTTTTCACTATATTTGTCAAACTAATTTGGCGAGTACAGCAAGTGACTATATGAGTTTTAGTCTCTGCTCATATTCCTGCTTCCTTAACAACTACACAGCTTTTTGTGTACTATTAGTGTATCACAAATCACATCAGTACTACAATTTATGCTTCCAACTTAGAATTCAAAGGATCCTGGATATGACTACGAAAGTGCACATATCCAGGTTTGTGTACTCATTTATATTTTCATGTTTAAAAGATTATGTTCTTCATATTAAAACATAAATAAAAGAATATGTATAAAAGTAACCTGTTGGTTTTGGGGCCAAAGCACTGAACAGTTCACAGCTGCACCTTCCCTCGTGTCCTGTCATCTGTCACAAAGCAGTTCAACCCTTCATGAGGCTGCTTATGTAACGCCTGAGCAAAGGAAGCTTAAACACTGTCTCAACTCACTCGTCTAATTTCATATGAGTTCTTTGGCAGCACCGGTGAGCAAGGAGGTAAAAAGACAACTACAGTACAGTTCATCCTGCTTCAACATATTAGCAATCTCCCTACTCACCCTCTATCTTCTTTCCAGAACTGCAATACTCAAACCACACCCATATCTGCATTACTGAGCGAACAGCAGACTCATCCACTGAAAACTGTAATTCCTTTACCTCAGCAGTGAAAATGCAATGCTGGAACATTATGAGGGGAATAAAACATAAACAAACCCATAAAACTAAGAGTCTGTGCAATAATAAGAAATAGCAGGAGAGCTATAACTCTTCTTCATTTTAAAATAAAACCAAGTGATCTGGAAAAATTCTCAGTTTTCCTGCACGTAATAGGATTCATTTTCATTAGGATTCATTAGAGACAAAAACTGGTCACACATTAAAGCTTAATGCTAACTGTGTACAGATTTCCTCAAAATCTCTGCTCTAATTACTTTACTCGCCTTTGTATGTTTTTTCAAAACATATCCATCATAACCCCCCACCCCACCCAAAAAGGGGTTCATAGCGATCCATTTCTGTACATGCAACATAATTATTGTAAACATACCACATTAAGTGTCCCAGGTGTTCGTCATAATAATACAGCAGCTCAAAGGAGTCAATCTGAGGGAGAAGGACCAAATTAAATTCATTAAAACGTTCCCAGACACACAACCTTATGCTACAGTGCCACCTAGTGTTCTGGTGTGTAACGTCAACTTTATTACAGAACTCACAGAGAGCAAAACAAGACTTTAAAAAACAGCTGTGAACAACATTAAGTAATGTAAAAATATAAGAAGACACTGGCTTTACCTGAAGTGACTGTATATTAAAAATGTTGTAACTAACTGAAGAAAAGATTTCACGCAATCGTATTTTCCAAATGTGTAAAATCACAACATTTCATGAGATGATGAGTTGTTGAAAGCTGTTGACCCGAGGACTTTAATTATTTGATGAAGCCTCACACACACACAAAAGCTGCTGATTACAGTTGGCAATGACAGGTATGAAATCTAGAGAAATCCAAGTTCATGTTATTCTCAAATGGTCTTGTTTCTCGCTTAAAGTGAGAAAACATTTAAATTTATGCAGCTTTTTTTTCCTTTATTGGATACGATCTGCTTTTTATGAATGCACCAGTCCAGTACCTAAAGAGATTAGATACTATCTACCATGTTTTATTGTTGGCTGTGGAAATTGTGTACATCACTGTTCTCTGTATGCTGCTGTTAAATGGCCATCTCTGTACAGTATATCCACAGACTTTCCCATTGGTTGGTTTTTAACTATAAATCTCCCCTTGGCTCATTTCTTCCTATCTGTGTGTTTACATGTGTTTAAACTGCAACTAATACAGCCTTCGTTCTCACAACATCATACAATTGATTGTCAGAAATGGTTAAATGTGGCTCTTAATGATCTGCTATTGCATATTTTTCCCATGTTTGTACGAATTGTTGTTATGTTGTCATGTTTTGTAACTTTTGCTGCCACGATGCCAGGTCCCTCTTGGAAATGAGATTTAAATCTTAATGAGACTTTTACTTGGATAAATAAAGGAGTATAATAAAAATTGAAAAAAACATGAAAGTAGAGATCTGGAACATCAGTCAATACCTCAAAGTACTACGCTGAAAGATGAGAGCAAACTTACATTTCTGTAGGCAGTAAATGGGTTTAAACCTCACAATGAAATTCACATGAATCAGTGTAAAAAAATGTTTTTAAAAACCTTCTTTGACTCTCTGTTGGTCTAACTGTGGGGTAAGAAGTTGTGCATCAATCAGATGTTTGAACAACTACATATGAATCTTGGTTTTGTAATAAATAAGATCCGTAGTGATTTCTTCCCCTGGAATCAGCAGGGAAATAAATCAAGAACAAATCAAGTCAGGATATAAAATCTTAACATGACTGCTGTTGTGCTGCTACACTAACCCACAGTATATAAGTGTTGACAAACACCACACTATCAAAGGTACGATGTTCTGCTTCTGGTCGATGTGACAATAAAAGATGTGATGATGACGATGAAGGAGCAGAGAGAAAAATAAGCTCCACTCCCACACAGCAGGATAAAGTCTGCTGCATCTAAACAGCTGCGGTGACGCTTGTTTCTGCGGTGTACTCTCAGTTCAAAAAGAACAGCTTTTTTAAACTGCTGAAGACAAACAATATTTTTTGTACGAGCAGCATGCACGAAGTTGTCCCACTTACATAAATAACATACAAACACACACTTTGACAACCTTCTCCATGTATTCCAGTATTCCCACTAAGCCCACCATGGATCTTAGCTGTTTGCCATCTTACCAGTGAAGCTGGTTTAAGGTCTTTGATGATGGGGTTCTCCCTCACTGATAGGTGCAGCTGATAGCCACTCAGGATGAGCCGGTGGTTGATGGAGTCTCCCACCAGGTGGATGCTGGCTCCCATGACGAACGTGATGATGCAGAGGTACACGGCTGTGCGAGACAGCACTCTTGGACTGCGCTCAATCAGCTGAATGGAGCAGAAACAAACATGTATACCTTAAAAGAGTTATTCTGGGGACACCTTTAAGAACTGGCTTCAAGCACAGCGCCTGTGCATCATCTCTGAGATATTTTTTCACACAGCCTACAAGTTAATGTGCTGTTTTTCTTTTCTTGAATATGTTTTTGACTTTATGTAGGTGTGTTTGTGTTTTTATCTATTCAGCTGCACCTGCCTAGTTCTTCCTGTCTCTTAAATATAGATCTGCCTTAAAGGTAATGGATATTGCGGGGCAAATAGCTTGTTTCATAACACAACCACACGGATGACCTACATCCTCTAACAAAAGCATGCAACTTGCGTCATTACACTGACTAGAAGTAACACTGTCTCTTTGCCAGTCAGGCGTTGAATTATGGGTTTTTATGTTGGTTTGCAAGAACTTAAATAGTCTGCCTCAAAATGCACATAAGTGGCTACCTGAAAAATCATAACACAAAATTATTACACAACATTTTAACTGATGCAATTCTGATTCCTGAAACTGAGAAAAAAAATTAACCCAAAATATCTATTTGCCTTAAACATGTGGTGATTCAGTTCAAAGTGGTTCACCGTCTCCATTGGTCTAAAACTAGACTGTGCAAAATCAAGGATGGGTTTGACCCCACATGTGACCGGTGCAAACGAGAGCCTGCTTCCCTATTTCACATGTTCTGGGCATGTCCAAAACTGGGTAGCTTTTGGAAAAGCATATTTGAAACCATGTCCAACATATTTGGTGTTCCAATTGCACCCTGCCCATTTATAGCTATTTTTGGGGTGACGCCTTGTGATGCCAGTCTTTCCAAATCACACTCTGATCTTCTGGCCTTTTGCACTCTTTTGGCCCGTAGAATTATATTATTGAAATGGAAAGAGCCACTTCCACCTGTATATGGGCAATGGGTTAAGGATGTCATGTACTATACTCAGCTGGAAAAGATCCGCTACACTGTAAAAGGTTTGGTTCGGAGGTTTTTATGACACATGGCAACCTTTTCTTACTTACTTTGAAAGATTAAGTCCAGATACTATTGCCTAATGTGCGTGTGAGTGGGTTTTTTTGTTTGTTTGTTTGTTTTTTTCCCTTGCTGTTGTTCATTTATTGTATTATTTACTGTATGACGACTGTTTGTTAATATTGCCGTAATTGTTGTTGGAAGTAATTCTTTGTTCAATAAAAAGACCTTGATCAAAAAAAAAAAAAATTAACCCAAAATGATGTTGGATATAATGTTGCCATGTTGAGCAACAGTCTCTTAAAGCAGGTATTAAACAAGCTCAGTAATCCCTGGAAGGTTTTTCTAACTAGGGCCTGCCCAAGATTTTTATTGGTGAAAACTAAACTATCAAAAATCAAAACATGGCCAGCAGTCACAACATGCAGAGCAGAAAAGGAATGACGAGATCTGGAATGCTGAAATCTTTGCCTCTCCTAGACTTGAGAGTCTTGAACTGTCCTAACTGTATAGGAATCACACATAAGCAATAAGATACAAAACATTAAAAGTCAGCACAGATTTCAGTCTGTAAAGCAACAGAAAACCAGGTTGGCCTGATGCAACTGCAGTAAAAGCAACATTGAAATAAAGAGTTACACAGTAGGTCAAGTGTTCACATAGAAATGATTCACTGGAGAGAATACAGAAGACCTGATGTTGTCTTCACAATCACTAAGACACTCTGCTGCATTAAGACTTGCCTTGAGCATTAGGAATGGCGTTATGACATTGTAGGCCATGTGGAAATAGTCTCCAGCACTGGGCTTGTTCAGTGGAAACCACTCCAGAGGAAGAATGATCTGAAACATATGTAAGAAAATACTGGTTTCCACTGAAATTGAAAATATTGATGTAACCATCCATTTGCCTTTTTTTCCTTCATTAGATTTAAACCGCACTGAGCCTCCCTACCATAACAATGGGCCTTCCAAAGTCTAATATCCAGTTCTGCACAGTGAGACACAGCCACAGGTCAAAGTGGAAGCGCTGCTTTTTCTTCTGCGCCACATTTTCCTTTGAAACACCAGGAGTGCTGTAAACATACAGTGAGTCATTGTAATAGAGCAAGCATTACCAAAGCAAAGGGCAACACAGCTGCCGAGCACTTAACAGACATGTTACTGCATTTATTTCAGGTTAAGAGCACATGCTTTCCTTACTTGAATTCGAGTATTTTATATTGATGGTAAAACTACAGTATTTTAAAATGTTATATTAAAACACAAGTGTATTCTCTTTTCACCCCCCTTGCATCCTCCACTCTTTGATTTCAGAGTAATAATTATGCAGCAGCTGTGAAACTGCTGAACTATCCAACCTGCTGTTTATTGTGTGCAGCTGTGCAATTTCCTGTAGCATGTTGAGGACAGTCCCTATAGTTCAACATATGCACTGGGAAAGCGGGAAGATGAGTGCAGATAAATCCCCCATGGGCTTTCAGCCTTCCTCGAGGATTACAGGCTCCCTTGTAACACCAGCAAAACCAGTATTTACTGCAAAGAGTGCTGTGACCATCTGCATCTGCCTGAAATCCTTTTTCTTGCCATCCAGACATATTGATCATAAAGCTGCAAAAATTAATGAAGCCACACAAATTTTTTGCAAAACTCAGCTGCTGGGAAACTTTTGCAGCCACTTGTTGGTTTCAGTTCAACATACTGCTAGTAGCAACCACTGCTGATTCAGCTTAAAGCTGTGTCAGTCTAACATATGTGTCTAGAGCAGGAATGTCAAACTCATTATATATTATGGAATATATAGAGCCCACTTTGACCTTAAGTGGGCTGGACTAGTGACACTCCCCCTTTCTGTCAATGAAAAAGAAGTTCAGTTGAAGATTTCATCCCTGAGCTTTAATTAATATAAGAAAAAGAAAGGCAATTTCAATGGTACATGTCAGTTTTTCCACGTGATAAAGAAATGCTGCTGTAATATATGAAAGAGATCGTTCAGCTTGACTCTTTGAGCTTAAATTGTAACAACTAAATGTGTGAAATTACAAAAGGAATTGAGGTAGCTCATTGCCCTGTGATTATAAAATTTCACAGGAGTAAGTGAGTCACAAAAACTGCCCAGTTTTTGTGGACCAATTGTAAAAGTTGTAATTACTTTGGTGTAGTAAAGATGCCCATGTGGGAGGGCTTTATTAATAGGAAAACATTCAAAACTTATGCATTTAATAGTCCAAGAATTTATGCCCTCCTTCTCATTTTCCAAAGGATCCAGTAGGCCACAGTGGAGTCTTTGCAGAGCCGATTATGGCCTGTGACGTTTGACAACACTGGTCTAGACCTTTAAGACACAAGTCAGGCTTTATATGACTTAAGGTCTCAAACGCTGTAGTTGCACGTGTTCTTTTCCTATAGCCCCTTTTGATTTTTTGTTTTTGCTTGACCTGATCTATGTTTTCTTCTTTTACATGATTGTGTTTCTGGCCAGATGTCTGAAGACTGAAAACAGACTAGTTACATCCAGTGTTGCCAACTCCTTAGTAAGGAAAATCGCTATTGGCTGTCCTAAAAGTCGCTAGAAGTCGCCAAATGACGTCATCACCTAATTTGCATAATTTGTCATGCTAACGTAATTGTAACCTACGTTGTTGGAGAGAGAAATAACATCGTGGAAGAGACATAAAGTGAGTAAAAAACGTCCTAAATGCAGTTAGAATTTATTTAGAACTACAAATTAAATTTCTTTTAGCAATTATTGTTTTTTAATGTCACAATTCCAACCCTGCTCCTTTACCCGGGCGTGGACCGGCAAAAGTGACCCGAAATTGGCACTCTGGTGGAGTTACTTTGTGTGTGAGAGTGTGTGTTTATAAGTAGTTTTAAACCTTGTGATCCACAAAACAGCATAAGAGTAAAGGAAGAACTGACTGCGTTACAGTCAGTGCTGGAGCAGAGGCTTCGCTCATGCGCGATTCATTTGCCGTTTGGACGCACAGGTGTGAACGTCTCCTGCCCTGATAGCAGCTGGGGGAGGACTATCCTCCGCTCGTGAGCGCTTTGGCACGGGTGAGGCGCCCACGGCAGCACCGCTGCTTGTTGAGAGTAAGAGCGATACGCGTTTTCACGTCAAAAAGTCGTCATAAATAAGTCTCCAATAATACCAGAAAAAGTCGCCAGATTTGTCGCTAGTCGCTTTTTAGAAAAAAAGTCGCTAAGGGGGTCTGAAAACTCGCTAAATATAGCGACAAAGTCGCTAAGTTGGCAACACTGGTTACATCCAGATCCACTACACAGTCAGTGAGATTTTCCAGAGTTAGTTGGTGTTCCTGTCATGTCATCAGAAAGCCTGAAGACAAGAACGAGGTAAATACAACAACAGGAGCCAGGATTTTGTTTCTACAACATTTGGCTTGAAATAACGCCTAACTGGCGCTATCAAACGGAGCATGCGCGCCTCATTGTTTTCATTTGTACGTCCAATCATTCACTTGGCGCGCAATCCAGCCTCCAGCATCTGTTCCTGGATACATGCAGGAGAAGAAGTGATAAGCAGATACTGTACTGTAGAAAACATTTATTCTCGGGGTTTTACAGACGTTCGTTTCTTTAAGCTTTACGCTTTCTGTGTTTATGAACCGACTGCGCTTCAGCAAGGCGACGATAACAGCAGCGACATCTTCGTGTTTAGAGTACAAACCTCTTCAGGTGTAAATCCTTGACTTGACGCTTTCGTACAGTCTGCATTGTTGTTTCCGTGTAGGCAGCCGATGGTCTCGTTTACTGTACCTACTCTTACAGCTTCGTGGTCACAGGTGTGGAAAGCTAGCGGGATTCAACTACCCTAAACATTTTTGTGTACAGTTAATGGTCACGAGCGCTATCGCTTCCGGGCTGTCGCCTTGTTTCCGCCCATCAGGAGAATCCACCAATCAAACTGCAGCAAAGACAGTAGAAGTGGAGAGGGCACGCTTCACCCCGAGTTATGATTTGTAGGCTAGGCAGCTCAATTACCAACTTCAGTCTTACGGATTAAAAATTATAAAATACAATCTTCGAAGCCTGAATAAATAAATAAGCAAATAAGTGAACTTATAAGGACGTTTTTAGTCATTAAGTTCAAAGTTGTTATAATGAATGTAAGGATTCAGGAGCCACGCACATCGAAATAAAGAATTCGGTGCTTAAATAATGAATTGTATAATAAATTCTGCATTTGTAAATTCATTTTTGAATTCCTCATTAAAAAAACGATTTTCAAAATATTTAAAAAAAAAACTTCATTTCGAAAACCATTTTTGAATTCCAATTTAACTGATTTTCAAAATGCTTTTTAAAATGGCGATTCCACTCCTCATTTCAAAATCCATTTCCCTTTCCTGTTCGCTCACAGATTAGCTCAGGGATTAACATTTGAATTAGCAGCTGGACTATATGGAGGGCTCTCGTGGTCCTCCATACTAAAGGGGTTAAAAACCAGGAAAACACAGTCCTTTGTTAGTGACCTACCCATTGTTTACCCTACCTCTCACCCAGTGTCAGCTGAGATTTCCTGCTGCTCCACTTCAACCCTGAATTGTATGTATATATATATAGATATATAGATATATATTGTCCAATAACAATAGCAGATATAACAGATAAACTCACGTAAGGAGTTGAATATTCAGCTTATGGACCTTCTTTGGCCTCTTTTATAAAAATGTTCAGCACTCTCACATATGGGCTGATATTCAACCTGATATCAGTATCAACATTGACACATCAGGAAATTATTATGACTACATTACCATATGAGTAAATAACAAGCCTTAAATTTAAACATATCTGTTGTGATTTCTTTTAAATAGCTAAATATTAATGTGTTATCCTGCTGTCAATTCATGCAGATAGCTCACAGTGATCTAATGAAGCAAGTTTGCATAAAGAGCATTTTGACTTGCATGTGCACATAATTGGTCTGTAAGCTCTGTTTCAAAATGATAAAAGTACACTGAAAAGTGACTGTCTGTGCAATTATTCCATGATTACATTTCATCTTATCAGTCACAAGCTGATGAAACATATGATTTGACATGCAGATCACATTCAGCTCTGCCACTTGTCTTTTAATCAGCCACTTTAAATCTGTCTGTGGCAGAATATATAGACTCATTATTTTTAAAGTGGGCATATATAACACATTAGTGAAAGAGTGCTGCTGTTTACCTTCTAGATGGTAAAACAAAAAACACAGTGAAAGACCTGTTCAGGACACGTACAGTATGATTAGCATTTATGGGTGAAGACAGGAGTCTAGTTTGCTAGAATTTGTGCATTTGTGCCAGTCCTGTAGTAATTTTGGGGTGTATTTATTCGTTTTCAGTATTAATGTACATGAAACACATACAGAACGAGTAGTATGAAATAGAACATTAGTTGACGTTGGCTGTTGCTGCTTTTCGTAGCCCAGTAATGGTTTTGTAATTGTCTCTAATGTGGATGGGGGGGGGGGCGTCTTTGTTTTATATTACTTTTATTACTGAACTGAAACTCAGCTTATTGTTTTGGCCCTTCACAAAACTCCCAGTTACTCACTTGGCCCCTTGGGACAATTCATTGCCCACCCCTGTTAGAGTTTCTATCCTAAAGCAGCATGAGTTACTTGGTGTGTCTTAATAATATGTTGAACACATTCTGTGTGTAGGGATTTAAAATAGGGGTAAATTAAAAACAATATGTACAGTGTTTGCAACATTAAACTGATAATTAAACAGACTCCATCCCACAATTGCAATATAATTATAGTGGTTTTTACAGACCAGTAGATGGCCTCTAGTTACGCAGACGCTTCCTCGTGCTTTTGACTGAAAAAGTTACGCAAGAGGTAGTGTAGGTTGATATAAAACCACATTATATTTAAACGAAATATAAATTATATAAACTCAATAGATTTGGTGTAGCCTATTTAGTCATTTGTGTAGTTTACAATGCGCAAAAAACAGAAAGGGGACATGGAGATCCAGTCAACAGTGTTGAAAGTCAAAAATGTTCACTTGTAAAAATGAGAGAGTACCGCAAAATATGTTAAAGGTAAGGATAAAAAAATTCTACTGTGGGCAGAAAGTTTTGATCCTTCAGATTAAATCATTAATGGGCTGCCAAACAGCGGCTCTTCATTGGGAGGAGGAGTTATTTATTGGCAGAATTCCCTCTCATCGCACACTCACACCGCCCCACAGTGTTATCGCTCCCGTTCCTGCATCCAGAAGAGTCTTTCTGTTTTCACTCCTCACGCGCTTCAACATGGACTTAGTAAATTTTCTGCTTTCTATTGCAGTCACCGCCTGCACAGTGAAAGGTAGGCAGTCTGCATGCATTTCATTTGGCTAATTAACTCTATCGCGCGCCATGAATGTTAAAAATAACAATTATTGTTTAAATAATTAGGAGTAATAGAATTTTTGTGTGCGTGTTATTGAACGAGGCGTGTTAATTTGCGTTCACCCTTGCTCTGCTGCGGATTGATTTTAGCAGTTCCCTAGCTGAGATTGCAAACGTGTTGTGCCAAACACTGAGTTTCAGACACTTTTGGTCTAGATGCCTTAGCAATCATATGAAAGTGGTGTGTGTGTGGGTGTGTGTGTGCAAATGATTCGGTGTGACTGTAGTTATAGTCATCATTATTAGTATTTGATATTAAGTGTGTTTTTCATGGGTTCAGAAGCTATGAAGTAATATTACTATACTAAAGTAAGACCCAATATGCAGCTTGCAGAGAACAAACATGTTATAATGTCTTGTACTACATGTTACGTGTGGCTGATTTGTCTGTCAGCTCTGAACTTTCTTTTGTTGTTGAACTGTGCGGTTTCTCGTGATCTAACTAGAAAAAATATTATGCAAAATGAATAAAAAGAGCTGCAAGATCACAGCATTTCTAATATTGTGGTTTATGAGTGATAAAGAGATTGGGGCAAACAGTGAATGGACAGATGCTTCTATGTTTAAAAAAACACAACAAAACAGAATAACAGTCTTTTTTCTTTCACAAGATATTGCCATATGTATGAACATCTTATCCTGGCTCTGGTCCTTCTACAGGGACATAAGCAAACCGTGCAAAATCTCCAATGCTTTATGTTTTATTCTAATTGAATACTGCTTCTCATCGGTTTTACTCAAATCTGCTCTGAGTCTGAATATTTTAATCGAGGCAATTCATTTAATGATAATCACTGACTGGGGCTCTTTAGTCTGCACTTTACAGGCAGAGGTTAATGAAGGTTTCTTTGAGAGCGAAGCAAGTGTTGTTGGGGTGTGTGCATACGGTGCATGCACATATAAATGTCAGGGCATGTCTGGAGTACTTATAGGTCCTGTCCAGCCCTTTGATATTACTAAGGCTGATAAATTTGATTAAGAGGTTGAGAGACTTTCCTTCTCCCTTTTATGGCTCCAAGCTCATTTCTCGTGGACCCGCTGTGGTTTTTCGGACAGCATGGTACTGGGGTGTATAACAGTATGTGGACAATACAACACATTAATGTCACCTTGCATTGAAATTTGATTACGGTGAGATCAGGAGTGGGGGGATATCCACTTGGGATATGGACAAAGACAAGCTTTCAGCTAACCTTTTTTTTTAATGAAAGAAGTGGATGCAACAGAGAACAGAGGAATAGGGATATGCAGATAGACAGTATGCTCTGTGCCAAACCATCAGGATAATGTGCTTCTCATAGGAGGTTTAAGATAACTGGGCCATTAGTGAAGTGAAGAAATGCTGCCAAAAACGCTCCATAACTCAGGAGAGGAACTAAGTGTGTGTTAAAATGAGGGACAGGTCTGATTTGAGATTGGGAGATGAATCATGTCCAAATACGGCATTTGAAAGATTGCCATGTCTGGGCTGCATTTGTTTCACCACCCCAGGTAATGTTGATGACTCCAACACCAACTTTAGATGCATTAAATCAATTGCAAAATTATTCTAAAGGGCGAGATTTACAACTTGTATGAAGCAGGAGGTGGATCAGCACCACGCAGTGAGACTGACCCAGAACAGAAGTGGAGTAATAGTGAGTGGCTGCAAAAGGGGAAGATGTAAGAGGCTGCAGGCGAGTGGAGAGGCTGAGTTAAATTCAATTAGCTGTCTCAGTCTCATCCACAAATATATATAAACTTCACTTCAAATAAATTGTTTTATTGATCATTTGAGCCACGGCAGCATTGTGTATCTAATGGCAGTGGTTGTGTGTCAGTCTTGTCACACCAGTCCAGACTAGAAGATGTCAACAGCTGTTGGATAGATTGTCCCGTAGATCAGTGCAGACATTATTCTTCTTACATGTGAAGGTACAGTGTAGCAGTGTGACTTGGTGGGGCTCTTTCTCATTACAGTTGTGTGCGTGTGTGTGTAGGGTGGAGGCAACTCAGTGTGTAAAGTAGAAAAGAAAGCTACAGACAGGCTGTAGGTCATGTTTTTATTTTTTTATTTTTTTATTTACTTCTTTTTTGTCAGCCACATTAGAGTTTATAATGTTTAATAAAGGAACAGAGCTAGAGGATAGATTTTAATGACTTTTGTGCATTTCACATTGCACGGGATCCTTATTTCAGTTTGCACAATACGCAAAGAAGTGTGTACTTGATGTTTGATATAAATTAGCGTCGCTGTCTGAACTTCAGCATATTAGAAATGTCACTGTTTTTACTCAGGTTTTTAGTAACATCTAAAAAAATAACTGTTCACACTTCATATTCTATGATGTAAAATACTGCATAGTGAATTGTTTTGCGGTATGGCTGCTGGAAGTTAAGGAATGATTTGATGTGACTAACAATGTCTTTCTTGCTTATATTTATAATTTATTTTACTTATTAATTGTTCTTTGGAGTCCTGGTTACCTGTTTCTCTTTTTTTCTGTAGTTTCTCATCAAGGGCCAAACCAGCGCAGACTGTACAGTGACCTGATGAATGGATACAACCCACTAGTGAGACCAGTCCAGAATGACTCTCAGAGTCTCATTGTTTCCTTCGGCCTCACCCTCATGCAAATAATGGATGTGGTGCGTAAATGATTGCCCATTAAACACAGCTGTTTATACATACTACATACTACATACTACTCTACTACATATACTATACATGCCAGTAAAGTGATAAGTCATGCGTGGTTATGTAAGCAATTTTCATATATTTAAAGATGACAGACCTGATCCCCATCATTGAAGCAACTATTCCAAAAACAGCAAGATCCCAAGTTCAGTGCATACTGATGCAGCAGTTTTGGTTTTGCCACAGTCTCCAAACATTGTTTTCTCTAGTGTGAGTGAGGCGTTATAAAAGGTTTAAAAACTGACGCTTCTGTGGATTTGTACATTTCTAGTAGTGTGATTTCCCATTTCTGAAGCATACACTTCATTTAAAAAAATCAAAAAGAAAAAAGTCAAAGAGATGTACTTAATTACAAACATGAATAATTCTGTTTTTCTAACAGGATGAGAAGAACCAGGTTTTAACAACCAACATTTGGCTACAGCTGGTAAGTATAATTTATGTAAAGTCACAGAAAAGCTGAGTTGCGAAGCTTTACACATCATGCATTTTAATCATAGAGCCATCTGTTTTATATAAATCCTTTCAGTTAACTCTAAGACCATTTTCACCTAAGTGTTACATTGTACCTTTACTTTTGGCATTTAATCTGGTATTTAGTTTATGCAAACATGTACCACAAAGAGATTTATCATATTTTGAGCATGTGATGAAATGAATTGTGTAACTCACGCGTAGTGCTAACCAGACTTTCTATTTGTCTTCCACACGGGCAGTACAGCACTTTGTCCTTCATGCAGTGAGATGAAGTGTATTAACGCAGATGCTTTATTACAGCTTGTCCACACAGTGACAATAGATCCCTGTTGCTGCATCGTCAGCAACTCTACCAAGGCTGAACCAAGGCTGTTTGGTCTGTTTTAAATCATTCTGGGGCATCGCAGCGGGAGTTTTGTTCACTCTCTCTCCTTCTGCTCCCTGCAAAATTCGTTTTAGCTCTTAGGCACATGATCGCGCCGACAGCATCCACAGTGTACTTTGTTTTAGCATCAATCCAGCATCTGTTGGATTATTTTACTTGTGTAGGTTTTGAGAAAAGTAAAAGGGGAAAAAAAGGAAAATGTCATAAAGATGCATACAAGATGTATACATTGCTACATATACGACTTTGAAATACTGAGGAGGATTCTTTAAGATTACACGTTGAAACATTAAATGTGATCGACCCTTCTAGTGCCCTCCATCAGTGCCACTGGGTAATTGTACTATAAATCTTACAATGCCCAACAAACTGGATGACCTCTTCGATACACCCAGTGAAGATAATTTAGTACACAAGTATTTTGAATATTAAGTACGATTATGCCCTCATACTCTTGTGCATTGCTGTGTTTCATGTAATACCAGCTGTCTTAAGACACAGGGCTGCATTTAAGCCTGCAGACAAGAGTTGGCATGAGACATGGACAACTTTGCATAGTCGTATACACATACTAATAAAGCACAAAGCGGAGAGTAGAGTTACATCTGGTCATTTTAAGGCCAGTTACTTTTCAAATTAAATAATAGATCAGCAAGTTTTGTAGATGTTAAATGAATGAAAGACTTGTTGTAAAGATTAAAAGGTAGGTGGAAGGTTTTTTGCTAAACAGTGGTGCAAATTAAAGAGGGTTCCCTGGCTGTGGAAATGCCATTTTCCGAAATCACCGTGTGAGATGCACAGACAATTACATCCTTCCTCAGTTTGTTTTCCTTTGCCTTCATCATTAACTGACCTTTATGGTTCGTTATACTGGCAACTTGAACATGGCACTTTGAGTTAATTAAAAGTGAATTATAGATTGGATTAGAAAACTCCTTATGAAAGCCATGTAATCAAGAGAAGTGTCTTCACAGTATGTGTTCATACGTATCACCACGGCTGTGGACCTGGAGTTGGAGTTTTGTATTTGGTGAAATATTCACCTTTCTATTCATATTTATATTTTAAAAGAAATTCTGGAGCTTCATTTTAAACATTGTGTGTAATCAGTACCTTCATTTATCCTCAGGGATAGATGCCATTCCCAATGTGTTTTAAGAAAATAATCTGTAATACAGAAGTCATTCTTGTGCCTTATATTGTTTTGTCCCGTTAAATTTGAACCCAGGGCTGTGTAACCCACAGTTTGGCTTTAGATTATCAGATTTTTCAGAAACTTCTGGAATTCATGCTACTTAAACTATACGCTGCCATTAAAGGAAAGGATATTCCGAAATTCAGGCGCATTTTTCTAGTGCAAAATTATGTTTTATCTGAAAAGGGAATGAACATTAATTAATTTGACCGCTTAGTTCCACTTAGTTAGGGTCAGATTTAGTACAGACTCGGTTTTGTTTTGCAGTTCCTGCTGTTCCTGCAGTTCCAGGCAGACAATCAAATAAACTAAAGATGTAAAACCATGTGTGCACAGATAAGAGCCAGATGCATATGAATGATAAAGCAAAGGCATAAACTTCTAACATTACTGTAACTACAGGGGTCCAACAAAGAATGGCCACGCATCATACTGATGTCTTCGGAAATTTATTTCTCTCTCTCTCACTCTTATTGTCTTCAGACGCCGTGAAAACTGAAGAAACACAAAGTTTACAACATAAATGTTTTGACCTTATCAGTCTCTCATATCAGTGTCCATAAACAGTCTTGTGCAAGTAGAACAGAAAAAATGCACAATAATGTATATCACAAAAATGTCCTCTCATTACCAGTGTAGAACACGTATGCAACATTATACAAACAATATACATGAAACCATACCGTGTGCGCCTCTTGGACCACATGCAGAATGACATTAACGTTGAGGCTGTATCTGTAGCCATGTATCCATGCTAGCTCCACGATGCCATGGTTGTGCTCTCAACCAAACTCTGGTCATGTGACAATTACAACTTTACCTCATACAAACTTACAGCACTTTACATATTAAACGAACCCATATTTTGTAATCACATATTTTAGACATGTTTTTTAATTAATGTTAAACTTTTATCCTCTTATCTTATAAATAAATGAACTAAATTAAGCATAAATCTATCACAGAAACATGAAATAACCAACTTTATTGTAACTGTCTCAGGGACAGTTACAATTACTATTCACGCCGCTTCTCTTGTTCCACATGTTTTCATGTTACAGCCTTTTTCCAAAATGGATCAGATTCATTTTTCACCTCACAATTCTACACACCATACCTCATAATGACAAGTGGAAAAAAGCTTAAAATTCTCACAAATTTATTTTAAAAAAACTTTTAAAAAACTGTCTAAATTTCTTAAAAAACTAAAAATACATTATAAAAATGCTAAATGCTTGCTGAAGCACTTTTGAAAAAAATTAACACGAAATAAATGAAAGCCATCATATTCACAAGATGAAAAATATTGACAATTTTCAGGTAGAAATGGAGTAAAAGTAATCAAATGCTTATTAATTACTAAGCTATTTAGCTCATCATATTTATCCATTTTAATTACACATTCTGATATTTACATATATACTGTCTATAAATAAATAGACACTGTATCTCCTACAGTGTGTAAACCAAGTATCCACTAAGTACCAACGTTTAGTTTAAATGTTTAACAGCCTGCCTCACCCATATATAGCACCACCTGCATAATCCTGGAGTCTTTCAGCCTCTGTAGTCACATATAATTGACATTGCAGTAAAGACCAACACAACTGTAAACTCATATCTTCAGCCTGACCAAGGCACCCTCACCATCACCATAACCACGTTAAATCTCAGGCCAGGTCTGATGTCACAGAAAGCAGGTATTAAGAGCCCTTTAAACAGTACTCGTGCTTATTATAACTGAAATATAATAATCTTCTGACATTTTGGGTTGAAATGTCTCAACAACTACAAGCTGGAACTGTAATCATCCTCTGAGCTTTCCAATTATGTCGACATTTCAAATGCTCTTAGCAGCATTTTTTCTGAACAGAAAACCTTCCAGACAGAAATCAAGTCTCATTCTTGTTCCATGTCACTCTGTGATGTTGTCACATACATTTATTTTGGCTTTTATAGTAACTGTCACTGCTACGAGGAAACCGTGTTAAATCCCCGAGCCTTTAAAAAGGCTTAATAAGCCCATAGGCCTTTAAATGTATTAAAAATAAGTAAGTGGAATGTGAAAGTCAAGGTGCCAAATGTGTTTGCATTTTGCAGTACTGGACTGACTATTACCTCCAGTGGAATCCAGTGGATTATCCAGGTGTGTCCAATGTGAGATTTCCTGACCATCTCATTTGGAAACCAGACATTCTGCTGTATAACAGGTAGGCACTGATTTGCTGGGTTGTAAACTGTAGTTGTACATGTTGTTAGACTTATGCCTGATTTAGACCTCTGCAGCAAATCTACATTATAACTTACAACATAGAGGGAAGCTACTTTTAACTCGTACGCTTCCATGAAATTCAGTCTCTGCAGACTGCATCGACCTGAAGAGTAGTTACATTTCTCTGGATGTGCACGGCAGGTTAGTGGAAGATTACCGTGTATGGTTAAAAGGGGTTTCTGGTTACAATATAGATTCCCAAAGAAGCCTAAGTAAGTATTAGTGTGCATGCATCTTCTTCTACATAACGCACAGGGATCTCAGAGGGATGTGATGCATTTTTAGATTTTGGTGCTCCAGAGGTTAAACAAGGTTGTTTGCAGTCACACTGTCTGTGATACACTAAAGACCAAATATTGTAAACAATATCTTGTTGTTTAAAAATGGCGAATAAAGAAAACTGTTGTGCCTCATCCTCTACTATATTCGTTTTGAAGGATGTGATGTACAGGAGATACAAAATCCAATGAATACTGTATAATCTTTAGCATATCTTTGGTATGAACAAAATGTTAATATAGGTACCTGTAAAATTTAGTAATTATTGGATGCTCTGTGAGTAAACTTGAAATTTAAACTTGTTACTAAATTAAACATAAATAGCTAGTAATATTTTTAACGCCTCCTATTTTTATGGTATTAAGTGTCACGGTGTGGTGTTTGTGGAGAAAAGGATCCAAAATGCAGGCAAAGGTTATGGTGCGAGCGAGCGTTTATTTACAAGTGACCAAAGTGGCAAAACAGGGAATGAGGAACGAAAAGCTACCAAAACCTATACTGGGAAAACTAAAGACAACTATGAAAACATGATGAGAGATGCAGAGTGATGAACAAAACACCATCAAATGCTGACCAAGAGCACAGGCAGACAAACGCTATACAAAGAAATCAGGAAATGACACACAGGAGGGACGCACAGCTGAACCTAATTGACATGACGAGACAGGGAGACATAAGTTGAACACAATGAAGTCACACATGGATCTACAAAGTAAAACAGGAAGTTCCCAGACTGTTTAACAGAATACAAAATCAGAGTGAACTAGAAAATAATAACAATAAACTCAAACGCTGGGTCACCGACCCAGGACCATGACATTAAGTATAAGTATATTTAATTATAGCCTCCAACTTTATATATGTTGTTGTCTCCCAAATTACAGTTCGAACATTGCTGTATTTGGCAGGCTCTCATCTGTTTTTTGACCTAAACGTTCACTATGTGTGTGTATGCTGTTAAAAATGTAACCCCGGCACCAACAGATTTCCAGCTGCAGAGTGAGATAGGCTACAACTGATTGGGCGCAACCAGCACAAATACCCCATCAAACATTTAGACATTTTATTAAACAAGGACACATAAGAATGTAAAATGAGCGTATACTACTGACTGTTTTATTTACTATGAAATAGCTCCCAAAGAGAGTGGGAGTGCCTGAATAGAATAACTTTATTCAAGTGGCAACATGTGAAAAGATACTGTGTTCAGGCTTCTGCTCATGAGCTCTGGAAAGCATCAGACCCCGTGCTGCCACAGGCATTATTGTGTGGATGCTTTAAGGCATCCACACTATTGAGTTCCTGTTTCTCTTTATTCTTTATTATTATTATTATTATTATTCTTCAAGTTGCTTCCGTACGTTTTTCGCCGTAGAACTACTTCCACAATTTTTATGCTATTTTCACCATTCAAATTTTAAACTATTCTGCTATTTCTGCTAATTTGCGCAATATCTTTTGGTATTTTTTGCTATTATACTTTTTAAAATATTAAGCTTTTTATGCAATTTTTTGTCCCATTGAAATTAATGTAAAACTTCCAAAATTCTGCTAAATTTTGCTTGTTTTTGAAACTTAACTACTTCCTCATACTTTCACGTAGAACAACCATTCAAATTTTAAAATGTTCACAAATCATTGGGCTATTCATGTATATTTCAACTTTTTCATATCTGTTACCGTTTTCATCTTATCCCTCTTTAAGTTTAGAGTTGCAAAATTGTGATTTTTCACAAAATACATGCGTTGTTATGGTTGCTATGCACTTGGCTTTCAGTGTGGTACTGTAAGTTTCGCAGTCTTCTCTTCATGTCCGAACAACTTCTTGCTACTTGCTCAATTTTTACTCAACTTCCACAAATTATACATCAAAACGTAGGTATTTTTGCTGGCTTTCAGAAATTGTCACTATCATTGTAGTGGGATTTATAGAATTTTGGCAAATCTCCTCAGACCAACACAAACTCTGAAAACTCTCCATAGAAAGTCAATAGAGAGTTTGTTCAAAATCACCGCTTGATTTCTGTAATGAGAGTCATATTCGAATCGCCATATCTCCTTAACGAAGCGAAGTCAAGACATGAGGCTTGTGCCAATATATCTTCAGACACTCCTGACGCTCACAATTTAAAAAGTTTTTTCTCACCTATTACCATTTGGCCATGAATTACGTTTGTTTGAGGGTAGGAAATTCGATCTTCGCTCAGATTTCAAACTCTGGAAATGAACCACTTTTTTCTCTTGTCATATCTTTTTGATGGATTTCCATAGAGACCTAAAAATTTCCATGACTGTTCACTAAAGTCCGCTGTCTCTTACGGTGAAAGAATGATATCGATACTCCAAATAGATTTAGAGTTACAAAGCGTTGTTTGAGGGCAAGTCAAGGCAGTTTTCGCTTAGCCTCTACTCAGTTATGGTGCATTACAAGTCAAATAGCTTTAATAATTCATATTTTTAATGATAAATTGTCAACACTTTAAGATTCCCCCATCTCTTCTGAACAAAACGGTGTAAGAATGACCGTTCTAGCCCCTACGGTTAGGAAATTATGGCCATTTGTTTGAGTTTAGTCCTCACTATGAGAAATAGACTGCAAAAATCCTGTCTCTCTGCTGCATGTGTAAAAACGGCTCCACCTGTTTTGGCGGGAAAAAGTAGACAGCCTCTCTGATTGGTGGATTCAAATTTAGCAGCTCCCAGGCTGCTTGACTGGCCTAAAAACTTGCTTCTCTCTCTTTCTGTGTGTGTTATAGTATTTCTAAATTATAGTATTTCTGCTTTTTATAATATTTCTGCTAAATTATAGTATTTCTGCTTTTTATAATATTTCTGCTTTTTATAGTATTTGAGCTTAATATAGTATTTCTGCTTTTAATAGGATTTGTGCTTAATATAGTATTTCTGCTAAATTATAGTATTTCTGCTTATTATAGTATTTCTGATTTTTTTATAGGATTTCTGCTTAATATAGTATTTCTGCTAAATTATAGTATTTCTGCTAAATTATAGTATTTGTGCTTAATATAGTATTTCTGCTAAAATATAGTATTTCTGCTTAATATAATATTTCTGCTTTTTATAGTATTTGTGCTAAAACATAGTATTTCTACTAAATGTAGTATTTATGCTTAATCATACTATTTCTATATATTACTGCCAGGTCCCCAGGCAGCCAATCCTCTGTGAGGACTGAGACATTCAAATTCACAAATCAGAGCCTGCATGGCTTCCCAGCCAGCCAATCATATCTGAGGGCTCAGGCATTCAAATTTGCATATTGGGGCCTGCAAAAATCCTGTCTCTCTGCTGCATGTGTAAAAACGGCTGCACCTGTTTTGGCGGGGAAAAGTACACAGCCTCTCTGATTGGTGGATTCAAATTTAGCAGCTCCCAGGCTGCTTGACTGACCTAAAAGCTTGCTTCTCTCTCTTTCTGTGTTGTGTTATAGTATTTCTAAATTATAGTATTTCTGCTTTTTATAGTATTTCTGCTAAATTATAGTATTTCTGCTAAATTATAGTATTTCTGCTTTTTATAGGATTTCTGCTTTTTATATGATTTGTGCTTAATATAGTATTTCTGCTTTTTACAGTATTTGTGCTTAATATAGTATTTCTGCTAAATTATAGTGTTTCTGCTTTTTATAGGATTTGTGCTTAATATAGTATTTGTGCTTAATATAGTATTTCTGCTAAATTATAGTATTTCTGCTAAATTATAGTATTTCTGCTTAATATAGTATTTCTGCTAAATTATAGTATTTCTGCTTTTTATAGTATTTGTGCTAAAACATAGTATTTCTACTAAATGTAGTATTTATGCTTAATTATACTATTTCTATATATTACTGCCAGGTCCCCAGGCAGCCAATCCTCTCTGAGGACAGACATTCAAATTTACAAATCAGAGCCTTTACGGCTTCCCAGCCAGCCAATCGTATCTGAGGGCTCAGGCATTCAAATTTGCATATTGGGGCCTTCACGGCTTGTAAGCCAGCCAATCATATCTGAGGTCTGCCGTTTCTTCTCTCGTCATATCTCAGCGACGGATGTACAAAGAGCAATGAAAATCGCAGTCAAAGTACACCAAAGTCCGCTGATTCACCCAATACAAGAATTATGTTTCTAGTCCACCTAGTTTTTGAGTTACACGGCGTTTTGTAACTCCAAAAAACGGCTTTTTCCGCCTCTCACCGCGAGCTAATTCTGACTGCTCATCACCCTGTTTTCCAGTCGCCTGCTCTCTTTCCCAGTGGCGCAGTTGGTAATGACACGGGTCTGCAACCAAAAGGTCGTGGGTTCGATTCAACCTTGGTCAACATTTTTTTTGCCCTACAAATTAATACACTATCACAGACAAGTAATTCATATTCATCATTTATTATAATTCAGCAAACTTTTATGATTTTAGCAGCTTTTTTGCCAAATCATGGTTTTTGTGCCAAATCATAACAGTTGTTTTATGTTATAGTATTACTACTAAGTGGAGGAATTTCTGTCATGTTACAGTATATGTGCTGATTACAGTATTTCTATATTATATTTCTCTTTCTAAATATAGCATTTCTGCTATATAATTGTATTTCTGCTATGTTATAATATTTGTGTTAAACCAGAGTATTTGTGCTGAAACATAGTATTTCTGCCAAATGATAGTATTTCTGTCAAATTATAGTATTTGTGCTAAAACATAGTATTAATTTAAAATTACAATATTCATAGTTCATCACAGTGTCTCTGGTAAATCACAGTATTTCTGCTATGTTGTACTATTTTTCTAAATCATAGTGTTTCCGTAATGTTTAAGTATTTTTGGCTAAATATATTCTTTCTGTTATCTTATACTATTTCTCCTAAATTCTTGTATATTTGAGAAGTT
The DNA here is from genome assembly GCF_056152115.1 of Neolamprologus brichardi. Lineage (NCBI taxonomy): Eukaryota > Metazoa > Chordata > Actinopteri > Cichliformes > Cichlidae > Neolamprologus > Neolamprologus brichardi. The sequence goes on from NC_142104.1 coordinate 28,982,810, forward strand.
ATCATGTTTCTGGTAAGTTACAATATTTCTGCCAAGTTCTGCTATGCTATTGTATTTCTGCCAAGTATTATGTTTCCTCTAAGATATTGCAGTTCTGCTAAGTTATTACTTTTTAGCAAAGTTCCTTTGCTTCTGCAAAGTTTTTACAATTACTGCAACTTTTCAGCTTTTTCAGCTAGTTTTTGCAGACAGCTTCAGCTTTAAAGCATCCACACTGCATTTTCGCAGGAAATGCAAATTTTTCTAGTTATGACTGTCTTGCTGAGACAGACAAGCAGAGAATTTAAAGATACATGCAGCTCGGTCCTTGTCCTTTTCTGTTTTTTGTTTTTGTAATTTTAACTCTGTATACCAACACAGTTGATTTTAAATCAAATGATATGCGATTGAATTACAGAACAGAGTGTCTCATTAACTGTTTAGGAATTATAGCTATTTAAATGAATGGCCATTTTCAGAAACTCAAAATTAATTGGGCAAACTGACATGATTTTAAATTCAGGATTTCAGGATGGTTTTAAATACCTGGATGAAAATCCTCTACAGTCATTAAGGTCCAGAACACATAGACATCAGCACTTGATATTTCCTCCCTTGATTTTTACTGCAGCCATCGGCTGTTGTGGGTCTCTCAGTGTTGTCTTAAGTAACTGAAAGGCATGCTGTGCTGGGTTGAGATCAGGTGATGGGCTTTGCTATTAAACTATATCCCTTTTCTTTGCAATGAGAAACTCAGCTTAAATACATCTGTTATAAAAATGCAATCTAATGCCATTTTTGAAGTTTTCGCTGTCACAGTCATACTGAGGTCAAAAACAAAATAAGGGCTAACTAAAATACGCACAAATATATATTTTTAGTTAGTTAGTATTTGTGTGTATTTTGGCTTTATCCACTGTAACATATATTTTTATGTGCAGTACACATTTTACTGTGCAATATACATCTTAATAACGCGTGATATTTTTCCATGCCACAGTCATTTAGTGTAAGTGCAATACAGAAACTACTGTTTTATACTTGAAATTATTTGACAAATTCTTTATTTCTTATCTTCATCCCCCCCCTGACTCTAAGCTCTGCACAAGATTTCCTATGTACCCACACCCAGTGTATGTGTACAAATGGCAAATAAAACATTTTTACTTTATCTTCTTATCTTATTGGTAGGTTGGTTACACGGCTGGGATATTACACTTCAAGGATAGGGGAGCTGTGCACTTTAAGAAAAAAGCTAGAAAGGCACTTTGCAATAAATCATTTAGACAAATGAATAAAATTGTATAGAAATGGTAGGAAGAGCATTTCATTATATGTCCCAAATGAAATAAAGCTATAGCGATCACCATTAATCAATCTCTAGAACATCTGAACAAAATACATTAAAGGCACCTTACTCCCCTGGCAGCTAATAAGAGAGAGAGAGCATTGTACTTCATATGAATGTCATTTTCTTTATTCAACTTTAGCTCAACCGTGCCCCAGCCTTTGGGAATTTATTTAGATGGAGTGCATTGTGGGTAGCAGGGTAACAACTAAATACTCATCTCCTGGGAAGGTTTGCATGAGATGTGACTCCTTGTTTGTTGTGTATCTGCAGAAGTAATGACTTAGAGAATTATTTATATATTCCTACCACAACTGCCCTTCCTCGCTTTGTGTCTTATACAAATTAATATTGTATTCATATAATTCTGAGATATTGTTCCAAAACTTCAGGATGAATCTGCTCAGGTAACTTCCACTGAAATAATACTGCTGGCAAATAACTCAACCTTAAATGCTGGAATTGTTCCATGTTGTCTACAGTGCGGACGAAAGGTTCGATGCTACGTTCCGTACCAACATTTTGGTCAACTCCTCGGGCACCTGTTCCTACCTACCTCCAGGTAAAAGCCATAACTTAGTCATTGACACATATTGACTGGGGAAAAAGACATTTTTACCTTCGCAGCAACACTTACTGTATGAAATATGAAAACAAAAACAATAACAAATGATATGTGGAAACAATGCACAGAAGTTGCCTGTCCTGTCAGGAGCAGATATTAGCTGGGTACATTTAAAATAAATACATGGCTTCTGAATCTTCTGACTCTAAAAAGATCATCTGTATGTTAAAGCATTAATTGTTACACCTTACTCTAGATCCAGTCCAAGTGTCTTACCTCTGTGCCGGCTCATGTGTGGGTAATGCTTTCTATACAGCAGTAAAGTAAGAACAAAGTGGTCCATAGGCTCTACATATCATCCAAAGAAGCAAAAAAACATTTCCCTGTGCGAGTCTTCAGTGAAGTGTGTATTAGAATGATGCATCATGTTACATAAGCCTCCTGTGAGTGCAGTTTAAACATAAATGCAACACACATAAATATGTGTTGTATATAAACACAGGTAGTAAGAATGATGTCCTAATAAAACCTTTTGTCAAACACAGTTACAGAACAGAACAGGCCAATGTTTAGAGGCTGCAGATAACCACTCGATCACATTTCAAGACTTGAAGAGTCTTTTGTGACTAATAACCTACATGTAATGGCAAAAATGAACTGACATTTTATATGATACTAAAAAAGAAAATACTATAATACTATATTTGTTGTTTGTGTGACTAAATCTTAGATGCCTAAAATCCAAACCTTTGCAAATGTTTCGTTATTCTTTAATTATCAAAATACATCTGCTTTACACTCGTCCTCAGAGGACAGCAACTCGCTGCCATTAATGTGCATCTACACCCCCATGAGTATTACTGAAGAAGTACTTGTCACTTCTCTCTGTATCGACAAGTACCCGACTTTAATAATTCAGAGCAGTGAACAAATGTGGGTCTGGTGTGGCTTTGCAAACATATGAAATTTTAACCCTGGAGGGCTTTTGGAATACTTGTACATAATAATTATGATAGTATATCATTATTTGACATAAAGAACAAGAAGTCTCATTATTTTTTCATATTGGCTTTGTAATGAACTCCAATTATTTTTGCAGTATTCACAATAAAATCTGAGAGAGTGGATGACTATCTTTGATTCATAAATTACTTTAAGTTGAATTATTTTCTACAAAAAGAGGTTTCAGTTGGTTATGAACTAAAAAAAAACCCTATTATTATTATTATTATTATTATTATTATTATTATTATTATTATTATTATTATTATTATTATTATTATTATTATACCCAGCAGCTTCTTACCATTGTGCAGTAACATGACAAACTATGACTTGGGGATAGCAGATGCTAATGAGCTCTCATAAGCTGCAGCTTTGAATTGATTTCCTGAACTTAATGGCCCATAGATGTATTTTAATATGTTAGGTTTTTAGCTTCTTCTTCTTTTTTTTGTCTTTTCTATGACGTGTTACATGACAAGATTAGTATTGCTAAGTATGAAATATGAGCCAGGAGCTCTCGACTTAGGCTAGCATAAAAATGTGGTTTTTCATTTAGCAAGTCTGGTCACATGTTTAACTGTGTTATTACTCTTTTCATCTCATTCTTGCATAGAAAGTGTCGTCTTCTAATGTTTTTCTTAGAGCAGAATGGCATTTTTTTTTTTCAAATCCACCTGGTTCTGAGACACCATTCACATTTTGATGCTATATATTAGGCATGTTAAACTCAATTTACATTGCAGGTCACATACCAATCTTATGTGGCCCAGACATTCTGTTAATGTACAAAAATGTAACTACATATTTATTCAATGAGATATCTTAACATAAGAAAAAAAATGCAATTTCACCAGTTTGTCTCAGTTTTTCTACACGATAAAGACATGCTGCTGTTGTAAAAGAAAGGAATGTCTGATTTAATTGCTCTGGTGTAGTATGAATGTCCATGAGGGAGGTCTTTATCCGTAGGAAAAGCTGTCGAACTTGTGAAAATGCAGTTTAAAAGTTGAAATTTACGTCCTATTTCACATTTTCCAAAGCCATACTGTGGGACGCATTGGAGTTTTTGCTGGGCTGATTCTGGCCCACGGGCCTTATGTTTGTCACCCCTGCTATATATAAATCTCTCTCTAAAACCATCAGCGCATATGCACACACACGCCTACCATTCATAAAGTTAAAACCGACTGCTTAAATATTGCAAGGGTTATCATAGGGTAAGTAAGAAAGTAAAGTTTCTTTATATAGCACTGTACAACCATTTAAACACAATTAATATCAAAAGAGAACCACAAATAAAGATAAAAACCTAAATAACAAAAGTATGACAAGGTGTCCCTCTGTACCCACGAGTGGAGGTCAGCCCATGTAATGCTATGCCCATCAGGGAAAGAAGTCACCAAAAAGTCACAAGCTACAAGCTTTCGTTGCTTTCTTTAGACAAAGGAAAATATGATGGGAAGTGACACAGTGTAACTGGCTAAAAATAATAGTGTAATTATTTACATCACCTGTGGTTTTAATGACATGGCTGATCACTCTACATATGCAGTATAAGCATGGATTCAAGGGAGCACACTGAAAGAGAGCGCCTTCCTGTCATAGCTGGTGATTACTGCTCTCCCTGCCAAGCTCTTCCCCTTTTTCCTTACCCAGCAAAAGTGCTGGCTGGCTTTCCCTTAGCATCTTTAATCAATACAGCTTGATCACTGTACTTATTCTGGATTGATTACTTCTGTCTCAAGAAAATTGCCTCTCAACTTTTCTCCAAATGATTCCTCATTGGATGCCATATTGGTACCAAATAATCATTTCATGCTTGAGTTGAACACAACTGCATTAAGTGGATAAAACTGTATGCAGATGGGACAAATCATTTGAATTTCCAGACATTTGTCTTTGTGACTGAGGTTCATTACAGTAAATCGGACTCATTCTTCAATATTGTCTATATTCATTTTATATTCACGTTTGCCACCTTAATGCCGCCAGCAGAGGCATTGTTTACTGCCAGTGTCTTCTATATTTCTTAAATATGGATGAAATAGTTTGGTGGCTGCCTGTCCTGAAGAATCACCCTCCACTTTCATCACATTGTCAAATTGGATTTTGTACTCTTTCTCAGATGGATGGCACTTTGACTTCACATCTCCTCAGAGTAAAACTCTTTGCTGCCTCTCTTTTTCATTTTTCAGTTTCTCTCTGCTTCCTATATACCAGACTAATCGAGTGTGCTCTCTAACTAAGCTTGGAATATTCACGTGTCCGTTTCTATCTACAGGTGATGTACAATATGTATGAAAGCAAGTCTTTCGGCATCTTTCAGTGTTTCTCACCACAACAGGGATTTTCAAGAGCACCTGCCACATCGATGTGCGTTGGTTCCCGTTTGATGTCCAAAGATGTGACCTGAAGTTTGGTTCCTGGACATACGGGGGTTGGTCTCTGGACTTAAAGGTGATGGATGCAGATATCAGCAATTACATTGCCAATGGAGAGTGGGATCTTGTTGGTAAGTAAGGTTGTCAGTAAAATCATTGAAAATATTTTGCTCTAATCTTTCTCTCCAAATTTCTATAACCCGTCTGACCACAGTAAATGTATGCCTTGTTTTGAATCAGAGGTTCCAGGACAAAGGAATGAGCATTTCTACGGCTGTTGTGAGGAACCGTACCCTGACGTCACCTTCACCGTGGTGATGCGCAGACGGACGCTCTACTATGGCCTCAATCTTCTCATCCCATGCGTCCTGATCTCTACTCTGGCCCTGCTTGTCTTCCTCCTGCCTGCTGACTCTGGAGAGAAAATCTCCCTGGGTAAAACCAGCTTCATTCAAAAAAAATGAAGACTTTGCAATTGAAGTCTTGTAATCTCAAGACTTCAATTGCAAAGTTAAGAACCTGCATTATAGATGAAAACCCATCAAAAGTTAGCAAGCAATGGATGGCCATGATACGCTAATAGGAGTCCACATATTAAGAAACTAGCAGGTACGTGGCAACCAGAGGTCATAAAAATTTAATTACATCCAGCTACTTCAGGCAACACCAGGCAAAAAAAAATTCTGATAGTAGAAAAAGGTGTGTCCCATCTTTTCTCAACCCTCAGATGAGTGATTTAAGCAACTACCACAGTTACCTACATTACAGGGTTACCTAGGTAACCGGAGCCTGGAATGTCCACTAGCAACAAACCACAAGCGACAAAGACTATGTGAAAGTCCCTTTACTGTACTCACATTACTGAAACCACCATGCATTTTTGGTTACATTGTTGGATACCTGACACACAGTCAGATCCATTTCCTTGTGCTTTTCACCCCTCAGCCTGAAAAGCTGTTTGGGTATTTTGTCAATGCAATAACTCAGGAATGAGGGTATGTGAGATTTTCAAATTGATACAAATGGTACATCTACTAAAAATCTCAGATGAGTTTGAATCTCATTGAATCTTTGACCTTCACCTCAAGATAGAAGGTCAAGTTTGTTTTTTTAATCTTTTGAACACAGGAACTCAGAAAGATGTCAACTAGGATTTTCAAATTTATACCAAAGGTGCATTTGCTAGGAGGCCGAAGGATAGCACTGGTGGCAGAATTTTAGAGCAGCCACAGAAAAACAACATATTAACTAAGTGGACAGTTTACAGTGAAGACACTTCTTGACTTCTTACCACTGTTTTCTCAGCTGCTATATGTGCTAAAGACAATCGTGAGGTTAGTTAAATAAAATTAATTAAATAATAAAGTTGGTTAAACAATGTAATGGCATTATTTTAAAATTACTCCAAAACTCTTTGTCTGCAATATGTTCTTTAAGCAGCACGTTAATGCATATCACCTCAGTATCACAACCATACTGATAAGTCTGTTAACCAATATTGAAAGCTTTAATCCCACTCTGTGAACACATAGCTAGCGCCAAATGTGGTTCTACTTTTTTAGACACAATGGTAAATGGACTGGTTCTTATATAGCCCTTTTCTACTCTGTCCTCAAAGCACTTTATACAGCTAATTCATTCACCCAATCACTTCTAAGCTTAAGTGCTAAGTATCTAACATTCATACACATTCACACTCCGATGGATGCATCGGAGAGCAACATGGGGTTAGTATCTTGCCCAAGGATATTTGGCATGCAGCCTGGGATCGAACCACCGACCTTCTGGTTAGTGGCTGATCCGCTCTGCCACCTGAGCTACAGCCACCCCCATAATCTACCTAAAGCTGTGGCTCTGAATTAAAAATGCAGATAGTTTAGAAACCAGGAACTTCCAAGTTGCACATTTCTGAATGTCACTAATTGCAGTAGTGCTTTTGCAATTAGTGAAAAGATAAAATATTTTCTTAAAACTTAAAAAAAATTAAACTTTAAGTTTCTGAGCTACCAAGCAAAGTTACTATGAGTCGAAGACATAACCTTAATTGTAATAGAGTCGAATACAATAATAACACAGAGCATCAATTCACATTGAGAACAATAAACCCTCTATATGCTTAAACTCACTGTATCAGCATTGTCATTATGAGCTTGCCAATATTGTTATTTCACTCAAATTACAAATCTAGCAAAGCTACTCATATAGACTCCTTTTTAATATGAATTGATTTGGGATATCACTCTCAGTTGGAATGCATTTTGTGAGTGCAGAAATCCTTGTGCCAATCAAGCCATACGCTACATTATTTTTAAGCTGTCTTATCACCGAACACTAAACTAAAATTCCATTAGCTTCATTTTTTTTTTCAAGATAAAAGATCGAGATCCATTCTCTTCTGATGAGCTCATCTGGGCAGCTGATTTTGCTGTGGTGCAATATTCCAGATTTATATCCTGTGTGACTCTAAAGCAGCCATCTGTAATATGCGTTTGTTGCCAGAACCATAAGACGTCATCAATTTTAATTAGGGTTTCAGAGGCATGTCTGCACCTCTGCTACTTAGAGTGTACCCTTCAGACATTGTTTCACCTTTGATACTTCAGTTGCGTGGCATCTTTTTCAGTTAGACTTTAGAGTTTAGGTGTTCTGTTTAGGTCCTGAGTCACAGTATTGTTTCTGCACATCTACCAACCGATTTCTGAACATTAACTTTTCTCAATGATGTGTGAGAAATGATCCTCAGGTTACAAAGGTAATTCTGTTAAAACATTTTCAATTTTGTTCTTTTGCAAGTGCTTCCAAGAAGCTTCAATGTCACAATTATTGTAAAAAAAAAAAAATCAAATGTTCCTAAACCCCCATGCTACAGAAAGTTTGATCATTTTGTAAATGACCTTATGCTGACGTGACTGTGATCTTTGTGATAACTATGATATGAAAAATGAAGCAAAATAGCAAAAATTAATGAGTTCATAACAAGGTTACATCATTTACAGCCCAAGTAGTTTTGACACGCAGCCAAACCTTCTTTCATTATTCTTTAATTTTTCTCCATCTTAGACAACTTCAAAACCACTGCTTACCCATATTCTCTTGGGTAATCAGTGGTTTTATGAAAACCAATGGCTTTCCAGCAATCCTATTGCTCCGTGGCTTAATGAAGTGACCTAATTATAACCACAGATTGACAAACAGGATTGTCAGAGGACCTCTGAAAACCTTTAATCTTATCGCAGTTGTCAGAGTTGACTGAGTGTTTCATTCATTCATTATAAATGCTTTATATAGACAGTATCTGGGGTGTGTGTGTACTGCATGTTTCAGTAGAGGCTATTAATTTATGTAGTTTCTGCCTTTTTCAAATGATTAGAGTCCTGTGTTGCAGCTGGATTCCTTCATTAACCAAATGATGCCTAATGTGCGGGCTCACTGTGTGCATTTTCATCTGCATGTTGCTTTTTATGTTTTCAAAGCTTATAGAGGAAAGAGAAATGAGGATTGGGTGTGTGAAGATATAAGTTGCTATGATAGTATGAATTCTTCTTTAACACAAAATTAATTAAAAACTTTTACGTATAATGCGGTTCACTTCAATGTCTCATAGCTTCTTCTCAATCTATGTGTGTGCTGACTATGTCATAAAAAACACTGTAAATGAAGTCAGTATATCTAGTTACCCAACTCAACGTCAGCATTTTTAAGAATGGCGAACACAGAGTGAGAAATGTGTTTTAATGCCAGCATTTATTGCCCGGTTTAATTTCAAATTATTGAGCTGCCATGAGAAGTGTGATTTGTGATATTATAAATGGATCAACAGGAACATTATAGTGCATTTAATGGTAAGATGAAAATTTAAGGAAAAACAACAAAATAGCCAAATAAAATGAAACTAGTTATGTTTTGAATGTTTGAATAGCTAACTGTTTGATATTATGCTATTTAAACTACAGTATGACATTTTTAAGAAAGATTATTGTGTATGTAGTTATGCAAAGAAGAGAGTACAACCCATGATTCATTGCATGACCCAGTTTGGGCTGCTGAATTGATGGCCTCAAATCACTGTGCTTGACTCTAGAATACTTGTACATAGAGGAATATATGGTCGATTCAGTGTGCCCAGGTCCTGTGGCTGCAAAAGACACAGTGCTTGACAGTTGAAATGAGGTGTTTGTGTTAATATGCTGTGTTTGTTTTTCACCGTAGATGGCGCTATGGTCAGTTTCCACTTTGGTGTCGTCTGTTTAAAGGACATTGTTCCAGAAATCTTGTAGTTTGTTCAGAAACTTTGAAACCTGAAGCTGTGCTGCCATATAGAAAGAAGAGGCTTTCTCCTAGTTATCCTTCCAAGCCACCTATACTTGTTCATTCTTTTCCTATTTGTCATGCCATGAATTTTGACATTTAACACAGTAACTGAGGCTTGTAGTGTGTGTGATGTAGCTCTTGATTTTCTGCCGTTTCTCTGAGTACTGCATGGTCTGAACCTGGGATGAGTTTGCTGGGCTGTCCACACATAGGTTTGTGTTAAATGGACTGGTTCTTATAAAGCGCTTTTTTACCCTACCTGAACACAACTTTATACAACTTGGCTCATTCACCCGTTCATACAGTGCTTTCTATCTAACATTCACACATATTTCTACGTTGACAGATGCATCAGAGAGCAGCTTGGGGTCAGTATCTCGTCCAAGGTGTGCAGACTGGAAAAACCACTAACCTTCCAATTAGTAGATGACACGCTCTACCTGCTAAACCACAGCCACACCAAAGACACCTAAAACACCTGAAGGCTCCAGACCAGCAAACTACCAAAACCTCTGTTTTATAGATGAGCGCACACTTGTTAACAATAGATTAATCAACTACATTAACGGCATTTGGCTGCTACTTATTTGATCCTCATGTTGTATTTCCTGTGTCACTGGCCTGGTCTTTTTCCCCATGTCTTTTGTCTCTCTGCACTGTCCCTATTTAAGAAATTCCAAAAATAACTTTTGAAGATGTTGAAGAACATTAATACTCTCCTCAGTCCTTTTCAGATTTAAATATTCTTCCCTGATCCAAAGAAAGGACTAAAGTAGCAGTTATGACAAACTCAAGCCGCTTTTAAAGTGTTTTTCAGAGGCATCAAACGCACATGGGCATGCATAGGGGAAGTTGCGAAGTTAAGCTACGTTCACACTACACGCAAAAGCTCATCAAATCCAATTTTTTTGACCCTATGCGACCCATATCCGATCATGTTATGACAGTGTGAACGGCACAAATCCGATATTTTCAAATCCGATCTGGGTCACTTTCGTATGTGGTACTGAATCCGATACATATCCGATGTTTTAGAAAGCGACTGCTGTGTGAACGGTCATGTCGCATTAAATCCGTCTTTTACGTCACTGACACAAGACAGTCGCCAATTATCAGCGCCGGAGAAGCGCCCGATAAGACATCGCGAACGCTTCCTGGCCATCCGGTGAAACTGCTGGGAAGACAACGTTGGAGAAATGTTAACATTTTATTTGTACTGTATAATCTGCAGATTCTGACAGAAATCTGCAACTATCCTTTGAAGCACCGCTCCTCTCTAAAACAGCAATAAGGATCATTATTAGGTTATCTACATTATTATGTAAATAACAAAATAACTTAAAGCAAAAATTGGGAAACGTGAAGTCCGAAGTCTTTATATTAAGGGCCATCAGTCAAACAATATTGTTTGCTCTGGGTCTAAACAGAGCAAGTTGTGTGTGACATCTTCTTTTGCGCATGCGTGCCGCTTTGAGCGTTCACACTAGAGCGCGTTTACTGTCGCATTTTATTTGTAGTGTGAACGAGCAGACAAAAAAATCGGATTTGATCAAAAAATAGGAATTGAGCATTAAGACCTGCAGTGTGAACGTAGCCTTAGTTAGTCATTAAAGCCAGTGGTGAGGTGAAAATTTGTCTCCCCATAGCTAAAGATACATGTTGCTCTTGCTTTTACCTTTTCAGGTCATCTTGTGACACAGTGAGGTTTGATCACTCCCAAATTTTGATTTATAGAGATTATATGTTTCAATTTTTCACATTTGACTACTGTGAATTAACCAGTTGCTGTGGAGTAGAATAAACCTTAAAACAAAGCAAAATTAGCAGACTAAAGAAGTATAAGGTGGCACAAATTCATGGAATAAATTGAATGGCTTTGTGCGAAATAGGAACAAAATGTGAATAATAGAATAAATCTGGGTACAAAGCAACTGCAAACACCTGAAAATGATAAAACGGTCATTTTAATGTTTAATACGTCTGCAACAGTATTTATTGCTATAATATTAGAGGGTCTTTGTGTCTGTCTGTGACATAACATCCAACTTATGGTGATTTGTAGCTGATTGAAAGATCAAAAACATACGTGTGTGAATACTTTTGTTGAACTACGTTTTGTTGTCAGCTGATAACTGAGATTTGGTTTCCTCCCCAGGTATTACGGTCCTGCTCTCTCTGACTGTCTTCATGCTGCTAGTTGCAGAGATTATGCCCGCCACATCAGACTCTGTGCCTTTAATAGGTAAGCCAGGCCAAAGTTAAAAGCGGTTCCTATGGGTGTCAACTACTATCAGAGAGAAGCAAAGGGTGAAATTTTCTGTAGTCATTTTTCATCAGGGATTTCCTTATATCACAGTGTAGCCAAATTCAAGCAGCTACCCAGTATTTACATTTCGTTTTGGTTTAGGGATCTGAGTCAGTCTGTTTGAATCAGTGGAATGAAAGCACTTCTTCAGGCACATAAGTGAGCAGTAATGCTCAAGGGATGAAGACATATTTGCTGTCCTTAATGATCGGCCCGGCCTTTCTTCTTGTATGCATAACCTTGATGTTATCTTCTAGTTTTCTCGTTGTTTTTTTACTACACAGTACTTCTTTCTGATCCATTCTGATTGCCGCCTGCATTTCTTTTTTATGCAGCCGAATATTTTGCCACTACAATGGTCATTGTTGGTCTCTCGGTGATTGCTACAGTTCTGGTCCTGCAATATCATCACCACGACCCTGATGGAGGCAAGATGCCAAAATGGGTGAGTGTTTTCTAAAACAATAAATTTGAATTTTACTGGCATTATTATTTATGTAGTTTCACTATAGACATACGCAAAAATATGGAATACATTAAAAACAAACTGTTGACAAACCTAAATAAAATGCACATTTTTAAGTATTAAATTGAAAAAAACAAATGCTAGATATAGCAAATATGACACTGATTAAACATATATATGCAAATTCATAAGGGTTAAAACTATATCAAATATAATATATATAACAAATATAACATAAGTGTATGTAATGTATATATGTATGCAGCAATTTTTTTGAAAGATATTTCAGAAAAGCTGGGAAAGAGGAACAGAACAATCTCTAACAGTTCCAAACTAAGGTTACTAAGAAACAGATTAGTAACATAATTGGATACAAATTCACAGTAATCATCTATAAAGGCCATGCTAGTGCTGAACAATATATAAATTCCACATATGCTGCCATCCAGATGACATTTTTAAGCAATCTACAATAACCTGCTTGCACTCTGGATTTGTCACATGGTGAAAATATTGCATTATCTGCACTATGAAATGAAAAATGTGAAAAATAAAGCCCAGAGAAGTTCAGCTGGAATCCTATATGAAGCAAGAATAGGAAAACATTTAGCTCTCAAAACTGCACTAATGGGCTCCTCAGTTCTCAAGCGCTTCAAAGAACAGGTGATGCAACACGGTGGTAAACAGTGAATCCACATTTAAAAACGTGTTGCTTGTATGGGCAGAGTTTTCAAAAGAAACTACAATTTTTCCTTTTTAACATTTGATAAGTTATCTTTGTACTATTGTCAAAATACATATAGGGTTTAGATGATTTCCAAATCGTTGCATCATCCTGTTTTATTTACATTTCATTCAGTTTCCCAATTTATTTGGAGCAACTGGTAATAACCTAATGAAAAGGTATGGAGCCAAAGAATGCAACAACACAAAGTGGAGTGAACACCTGCATGTTTTATATACTCACTGGACAGTTCATTAGGTATGTACGTTTTGAAGATGAAAAGGGGGTCCAACCCAGTACTAGCAATGTGTGGCTAATAAAGTGGCCAGTGAGTGTGTACTCAGTCCACTTTTTACTGTGATTTGTCAATTTGGGAAAAGTTAATATGACTAAATGGCCTGTATTTGTATAGCGCTTTACTAGTCCCTAAGGACCCCAAAGCGCTTTACACAACCAGTCATCCACCCATTCACACACTGGTGATGGCAAGCTACATTGTAGCCACACACCAGGCCCTCTGACCACCACCAGTAGGCAACGAGTGAAGTGTCTTGCCCAATGACACAACGACCAAGACTGTCCAAGCCGGGGCTCGAACCGGCAACCTTCCGATTACAAGGCGAACTCCCAACTCTTGAGCCAGGATCGCCCGCGATGACAAGTTGAGCATCTCTGTAAACATTAATGTGTCTAACCCATACAAATGAGACTGATATTCTGCACTCAATCTTATTTGAGTTCTAATCCACTCTTCCATTCACCGTTTTATCTCAAAGACCCGTGTGATCCTCCTGCATTGGTGTGCCTGGTTCCTGCGTATGAGGCGTCCAGGTGAGGCGCGAGTGCGTTCAGCCTGTCACAACAAGCCTCGACGGAGCAGCCTGACCAGCATAGACCTCAACATGAGCACCTCAGCCTCCCAATGCACCAATGGCAACATGCTCTATGTCGGCGTGCGTGGCCTGGAGAGCATTCACTGCTCCACTGTTGCCACCTCGTCTGACTCCGGGGTCCTCTGCGGACGCCTGGTTGGACGGGCAGGTGAGGACGAGATGCTCCTCCCAGCAGGTCAGGTCACCCCAGTTGGAAGCCTAGAATTAGAGATGGCCAAGATCCTGGATGAGGTGCGCTACATCGCGAAAAGGTTCCGTGACCAAGACGAGGGTGAGTCTGTGTGCAACGAGTGGAAATTCGCCGCCTCCGTTATCGACAGGCTTTGTCTCATGGCTTTCTCACTCTTCACTATCCTCTGCACTATTGGTATCCTCATGTCAGCACCCAACTTTGTAGAGGCAATTTCCAAAGACTTTTTCACTTAGTTGTTGCCAGGAAATAAATGATTCATCAAATATAAAAGCCTACACCAATCACTGTTCTCACAAAGTAACCATTTTCAAACACACGGGGTAGTCATTTGGATACACTTACCCATACTTAATCCAAAGTTAAATGTAGAATGTATGTGATACATAAACAGCTGAATATATGCATCACATTACATTATTGAAAACTAGCTTTTCTCTTTTCTATCACACAGCCTGGCTTCACACCCTGATCCTCTTGTACTGTATGATTCTCTAAACTGCATAGCATTGCTTCAATGATACAATTTGCTAACCTGGCAAGAATGCTGTTATTAGTTATGCTGTGTTACCTGTGTATTACTGTGTATTATAATGTTTCTGTAATGTGTAATGTGGTCCATATACATAATGGCTACTGTACCTTCTATTCAAATGTATTTAGCACATTTCTATATCATACATTACATTGTATTACGATCATAAGTAGAACCAAAAGCCTTGATTTAAATGTCTTCTTACTTGGTTTTACTTACTGTTTATATTTGTATGATTTGATCACTAAGAATTTCTCATAGTTCAAAATATTGTATGTTTCATTTTTTACCAGTTAATTTCAATGGGTTGATTCTTGTCCACTTTGAAGATTCATAAATAAATTCATTCAATTCAAAAACAATCCCTTGTCAATGACAGATGCTCACATGGGACAACAGGAATAATGTCTTTTTTTACACTTTTTCAGTGTTTTTTTTAAAAAACCATACACATAAAGCAAATGTGGAGCTGTTTATGAAGCAAGAGTTTAACCTTCTGAAAGCTAGACAGAGGTTCTAGCAGTAGGATAGTACGTGTCATCTTAAACCCCAGAATTAGTTTGTCACACATGTCACAGCCAACAAACTCAAATGCACTAGTCTCAATGAAGAGGTTTTCTTGCAGTGAGGTCCGAGGCCTGGTGAAACAGGTGAGTCCACTTTTTTCAGTAGGATTCTCTCCAAAAGATCTCCCCAGTTTTCCACACAGGAGTCTCTGCACAAAGGAGAAGCTGGTAAATAGAGAGAACGGGAAGCAAACGCTAGACTTCACTGATTCAATGAATCAGGAAAAGACTGAAGGAATTCCTCCATCCTAAGTAGCAGCTGGTCACAGGTGAGATGATTACCTCCTTGTGGTAATTATGCTCATATTTTCACCAGAAAGAATTTCAGTTTCTGCCTAATACCACTGAGCTTTCACACATCACTTGTTAATTCACGGATTTCATCCTTATGTCCATCAGTTCAGTGGAAAAAATGTTGTTACATTAGTGCACACTGGATGCATAGCAATAGTGATTGTACTTTTATTAATCTAACATGTGAGATGGAGTGTACCGTTTCTTTTAATGTACCATGACAAACATGCATCTATCCATCCATCTAGCATCGGTCTCCTCAGTTCACAAACACTCACACTGATCAAAGAATAGGTGATGCAACACAGTGGTAAACAGTGCCTCCACATTTAAAAGCGTGTTGCTTGCATGGGCAGAGTTTTTCAAAAAAAAAAAAAAAACTACACTTTTAATTCTTAATATTTGTACTATTCTAATATATATATATATATATATATATATATATATATATATATATATATATTAGGGATATTAGGGATGCAACGATACCAATTTTTTCAAACCGATACGATACCGATACTTGGATCTGAGTACTTGCTGATATCGAGTACAAAAACCGATACTTCTGCCACACACACACACACACACACACACACACACAAATGCAATGAATTGGAAGACAGGTTTTATTTTATTCTCTGCCGATAATAAATAATATCTTAATAAAAATGACCACAAAAAAATTTCAAGAGAAAAATAAGCACTTCTCTTAAATTATTGCAGAGTCTCCACATTGTAATTTAACAAAATATCACTGAACTATTGGCACTGTCTCGAGCTTTCAGAATAATAAATAAACACTTCTGTTTGGAATAAAATAAATACAAATTAGGTTTGAGAGTAAAATAAACTTTTAAATTATTGCAGAGTGTCCATATTATAAACAAACAAACAAAATAATGAAAGTATTTGGCATTGACGAACAAACTCCCCATCTGCCCGTGGATCATCAGTCCACTGTGCCGTTAAACCAAGGACTGACATCGCACACACTGCTTGTCTTTACCTCTTTAGAAAGTTTTGGCACCATTATCTCCCTGATGTGTGGGCGGCTGGGAATTTTATATCGCAGCTCGGGTATGCTGAGAAGACGGTGCAATCTTATGTTTTCCACGACCGGCATTGGCTGGTCATCCAGAGCGATAAAATGAGTCAGAGCCTCTGTTATTTTAACTGTCCGTGGATTTTCTCTTGACATTTTTCATTGCTTTTCCAAAACCCGAGTTAAAGTTGGCTGTTCCGGTCCACACTGCTGACATTTTGTTTAGCCTAGCTACAGCAGCCTCCAGTTTCTCTTTTTTTATCTGGAGCCGCCAGTCTCACTCGTCTAACCCTGTGCCTGTTTAGCGCGGGATGTCCCCCTAGTGGCCAATCTAAAAAACTACAACAAAAATGACAATCCACCCTCTGATTAATGAAATAAGTTAGTATCGGTTCATGGTATCGGTTAACTTTTACGAGTTAACCGATACCACATTTTACAGTATCGATCCCGATACCCGATACCAGTATCGGTATCGGTGCATCCCTAATATGTATATATATATATATAGGGTTTAGATGATTTCCAAATTGGTGCATTTGTTTTATTTACATTTCATTCAGTTTCCAAATTTATTTGGAATAATTGTAATAACCTAATGAAAAGGTACAGAGCCAAAGAATGCAACAACACAAAGTGCAGTGAACGCCTGCATGTTTTATATATTCACCAGACAGTTCATTTGGCTTGACATTTGGTGTCTTTAGTTAGTTTTTACTACAAAGTATTATATGTAAATGTTTCCATGGCTAATTGTCTTTTTTGGAAAGCGTGGACAAACGCCAGACAGGTTATGAACAACTTGTGGTAGCAGGGTATAAAGGGTATAAAGGGTTCACAATTAACCAATTTGTTTGCTGGTTTGCTAGGAGAAGCCACTACTCTTCCATAGAGCAGCCATGTTGAGCTTGTAAATGAAAGCTTTGATAAATAAAAATAATAAAACTTGGGCTGTACTAAATCCTGTCTCTGCCTGCAGTGACTGGAGTCTTGCAGCTCACTGACCATTTGACACAGAAGCATGATCAGTGTTGGGAAGGTTACTTTTAAAATGTATTTCATTACAGAATACAGAACACATGCCCCAAAATGTATTCTGTAACGTATTCCGTTACGTTACTCAATGAGAGTAACGTATTCTGAATACTTTGGATTACTTAATATATTATTATTATTATATTTACATGCTTCCAGCTCCCGTTTTTGCTCATGACAGCTCGTACTTTTCCTTTTTCTCCCTCCCTCGCTCACAGACACATAACGTGTATGGCAGTCCGTTCTCCCTGCAGCACGGACTACACTGCCTATGATGCTACATTCTTTAGAGCTATGCCTGTAGCATTCTGCCTATTAGCTTAGCACAACAACAACAAAAAGGCCTCTCTCACCCAGGAAACAGAGAGAGAGAGAGAGCGTCACCCTGTAACCATGGCAACCGTAACGCTGCCACCTGGAACAACAGAACGTAGCTGTCAAACAAAACCCAAACAGTCCTGACCCGCCACAATATGAAACTGGGAAGTACCGCCGTGTAATCCATTTATTTCAACAGAGTAACTGTATTCTGAATACCACCTTTTTAAACGGTAACTGTAACAGAATACAGTTACTCATATTTTGTATTTTAAATACGTAACGGCGGTACATATATTCCGTAACTCCCCAACACTGAGCATGATTAGTTGTTAATGAATAAGACCAAAAACAACGTTGCTTCATGGCACAAATCAAATCCAAATATAAAACGTGAAAATTAGAATAAGTGCAAAACTGTTCTAATATGGGGTTGTTGCTTTGGCATATAAAGCATGTTTTGATTGTTATTTATTTAATCAATAGCGTCAAAAACAAACGAATCTATGGTAGCTTATTAGAGATTGTTAGCTAATTTTAGATTTCATTTTAGATTTTAGATTGGTGGGATCTCGCTAGCTGTGAGCCAAGGAGCTGATGTATTTTATTAATGTAGTTAGTTTCCTATTCCCATTCCTAATCGCAAAGAACTGAAGGCAAACCGAAACACACTTTAGACGAAATAAAAACGAAGAACCGAAAAACTACAACCTAACCAGAAACTAAATGATCAAATAAGAACACGAAAGTACAAAAACAAACAAACAAAACAAAACACTAAATTTTGAATATTATTTCAGATGCAAAGCAATCCAAAACATAAACCCTGGATCACTGACTCAGGGCCATGACAAAAAAACCTCACAGGTGGAGGACTTACTGTCTTCCTACAGCCAAAAAAAGTGTTCAGTAGTAATCAGTAATAAATAATAAAATTATAAAAATTTGAGTTATAATACCAAATAATGATAATACTGATAAACCTGTAATAACAGTAAATAAAAATCTTAAATACATCTCTGTTTTATTTGGAGTCATTGAAACCAGACTGGTGATGACTATACTTTATAGTACTAATAATACAGTCACTTCAGACATAAGCTTGATTGGCTCATGTACGGTAATAACCTATGCCAGGTATAAGCCTATTGTGGGACTATTCGGTGGAACCTGTCGATTTAAGCAACAGCTAAAGCTTGTGTATTTAAATTTACTGCAAACCTGCCATCTAGTGATTGAACTCAAAAGTGCAACCAATCCGTATTTCACTGATAAAGGAGTGTTTAGTTTCACTAACACCCGCGTATAATTAAAGAAAGTTACAATTAAAGACAGATGATTTTACACAAGTCTTTTTCCCCTCTTTCTTTCTTTTACTTTGCTGTTTGGTCAGGTGGAACCTTTACACCACAGCATGAGTTGTTTCAGGACGGGATTCTGCCACGTACTCCCGGTAAACGCCAATGTTATGTGCGCATTTGTTTTTTTCGCCGACTGGAAACACGTTTATGCTATAAGTTTGTGCTTGACACGCCGGTCTCTTTGATTTAAACTTGAAGGTGTGGAGCCTGTCATCTGGTAAAAATGTCGGAGCAGTTGTTGCAGTGGTGTGTGGAACAGTTACATCACAAGTTTGGATTGGAGGCGGGTGAAGAAATCGTCCAGTAAGAAAATTTTACCTGCCTGTTATTACTGTCTGCCGTCTGGCTAATTGTAGCATCTGCAGATCAGCTAACTAGTAAGCTAGGCTGCGCTATGGTGTACTTACGTATGTATATGACGTGTCGCTGTCGTTTTTGATACAGCTAATTAATTGTGACACTACAGCTGTATGCCAGTGTATTGACTATTTAGTGGCTCACCGTGAACAAGCTGTTTTGGCTAAAAAGTCAGATTTAACCTTTTTCTACGTGACAAATGTCGAGTGGGACTTTGTGTCTTTATGTATTTTTATGTGTTTTAACTATTAAAAATCTACACACATAGTTTACGTGGTTTACATGGTTTAATGTATGTAAGCGAAACAGTGAACATAGTTTTCTGTTGAGAAATCATAACGTTTTTCATTTGGCAGGTAATAAGCAAATGATATGGACACTAAACCAAGGAAAGTTAGAGTCCACCCATCAGATCAACAGCCTGAAAGCTGATATTTTATCATAAAGCCAGAGAGGAAGAACTGCATAAATGCGTACCCTAAAATAAGCAATTTTAAAATGTTAGGTAATGAATTTGTATAGAAACGTTAATAAATGAAGTTGTGCCGTTGTGTTTCCAAGATACATTCTATCAATCGAGAAGGCTGAAGAGATTGAGGAATATGTGGGAGACCTCCTGCAGGGCACAGATGGGAAAAAGGGGCAGTTCATTAATGAGCTCCTCAGCAGATGGAAGAAGACTCAAAGACAGGCAGCAGATACCACAGGTCTTTTCATTCTCAAAGAATCTGTTTCATCACCAGGTAAGAAACAAATTTCATTCAGATAGACTACATAAAAGGAACTACAGTAAAAAAAACCGCCTCAGTTGCTCTGAAACAACGTTGATAAAGGTAATTTTTAAAAATATTTTAGATGCACAAGATATGACCCGAGATACCCAGAAGAAATCTAAACGCAAAGGACGCAACAAACAGGAGGTGATGACCGTGAGCCAAGCAGAACCTGTGCCAGAGGCTGTAAAAACCCCCATTGATCTGATGAGGGTGAGTACAAATAATGCCAAACTTTTGTTGTCTTCTCACCTGCTTTATGGAGGTAATTTGTCACCAAATTGACAGAACTTATAAAATACCAGTCAGACGTTTGGACATGTCTACTCATCAGTGTGTGATTTTCTTCTTTCTTTTGTTTTATTTTTCTTTTTTAAAAAATATTTTTTACATTGTAGAACAATATGGACATCAAACCTGTGAAGTAACTTAATATGGTAGTCAGATGGGATGGTGTGTCACTTCAGTGCATTCACAGCCTTTCACAATATCCATATCTAACAAAGACATAAAACTGCATTCATCAAAGCAACGGACGGATTTCCACTGGTGTAATATCCAGTTCAGTAATGAGCAGACTTCTAAAATTACTTGTAACTCTGTTTCTTGTTGTTTAAAGTAGTGGATTTTGCTTTTGCTATTCAGTCATGAAGGGCTGAGTCACAGACATGCTTTTTAATGTTTAATCATTTTTATCTTTTTGTCAAAAGTATGGCCTGTTGATAGAATCTCGCTTATGGCATCCTAGGGGAACCTCAAAGTCCTGCTTTGAATAATTTAAAATAAACTTTGTTTTATCTTCATATATTCAGGTGATATTTCTGCGTTCTGATACAAAAAAGAATAAAAAATAATAAAGAATCCTTAAAAAAAAAAAAAAAGCGGGGTCCAAATTTGTAACTGATATCAATATCATGTTTATTTGTACATGTCCTGTGCCATTTTTATTGTTGTGTTCATTTGTTAAACAGACGTCTTCCTTTCTACTTCTCTTCATCCAATTGTTCTTCAGGCCCAGGAAAATAGTAATACATCATCATCATCAAAGAAGAAAACAAAGTTTGTCAATCTCTACGCTAAAGAGGGTCAGGACAGGCTGGCTGTGTTACTCCCAGGTCGGCATGCTTGTGAATGCCTTGCCCAAAAGCACAAGCTTATTAACAACTGCATCACCTGTGGCCGTATTGTGTGTGAGCAAGAGGGCTCAGGACCCTGTTTCTTCTGTGGCAGCCTGGTACATATCACTTTAAGTCCTTAGATTGCGTTGTTGTTTTGGGGCTTTTTTTGTCATTCTTCTTGTGCTAAAAGTGTTTTCTGATTAAGGTCTGCACAAAAGAAGAACAGGAGATCCTCCAACGAGACTCCAACAAAAGCCAGAAACTAAGAAAGAAGCTCATGGGCGGTGAGGGTCTTAAGTAGTCAGGACTTATGAAAAGAAACTCTTTGAAAAGATCAACTGGTTTGATATTGTGAGTTTGTTTTTATTTTGGTGACAGACTTCGGAGAAAGAGAATATCTCTCACACCAAGAGGCCACGATGAAGGCTGGGCTGGAGAAAGCAATTCAGCACAAAGACAAACTGCTGGAATATGACAGAAATAGGTATCATAAAACACACAGTTAAGAAAAGAGCTTTACAAGAATGGATAAATTTACTGCTCTGTGTGCAGTGTTTACACTTTAACAGGACATTTTGATTGCTGTAGAAGATAGTGATGAAAGTTGGTAATAACACTTCACTGCCTCCCTTTAACCCCAGTATCAGAAGAACACAGGTTCTGGATGACGAGTCTGATTACTTTGCCACTGAATCCAATCAGTGGTTGTCACCCAATGAGCGAGAGAAACTGAAGAAAAAGGAAGAGGAGCTGAGAGAGCTTCGCCATGCCTCTCGCAAAGACAGGAAGATCACACTTGACTTTGCTGGTAGACAAGTAATTGAAGAGGGAAACAACCTGAATGAGTATTACAACAAGTAAGATAATCTGACAGCATCTGAATCACAACAGCAATTCCAGATTTATGTTATGTGGTTGTGTTAAACAGCCAGACTTTCTAAAATGTTTCCAATAATTTGCAGGTTGGATGATACCCTCAAGGCAATGAGCAATGAATCGGTGTCTAAATCACCAATGTATTCTGAAAGAAAGGGTGGACGGCAGGGCCTCAGAGATCTGGTGAATCCCAACATAATGCAATCTGCACCAGAGGTAACTTGATCCATAATAATTCTTCTTTAGTCATTTGTATTATTTTATAAATTCAAATGAAATATCAGTCAAATCACTTGAGTTTGCTCTGCACTTTAACCCATCACAAAACAGTGAGCATTGAAACAGACTCTACTGATGTTTCTAACAAATTCTTATTTCAGTGGGTTGATGTTGGAGGGAGTGAAAGCTACAAGAAACCAATGGAGAAGGGAAAGAGTGCAATGGAGGACAAGGGAAGAGAAGAACGACACCGGTTGAGGCTCCAAGACAAAGAGCTGCAAGAGATGTCCGATGGCGGCTGGTGCCTCAGCATGCACCAACCGTGGGCCTCGCTACTGGTAAAGGGCATCAAGAGGTAAGGACTGTGCAGTGTGTGTGTGTGTGTTGTATATATGATAAACTCCTGTAGACACTTGGGTTTTGGCAAAGTGTTGTAATATGTGACATTTTATGTGTGTATGCAGGGTAGAAGGACGAACGTGGTACACGTCACACCGTGGGCGACTTTGGATTGCAGCTGCAGCAAAGAAGCCCACCCCTCAAGAAATCGCAGAGGTGGAAGCCATGTACCGCCACATTTATAAAAAAGGTGCAGATGCTGTACAAAGGAATCAGTTTGTGGATACTAAAAATATATTTCTGGTTTAAACAGATTTAAATATGGTGCTTCTGAGGAGAGAAAAAAAGCTGCTACAAAATATAATGCATGGGTAATGTTTTCCTTGGCTCAGGAAAAAATAATATAGAAATATTTATGTTAAAAATGACCCCAGTAGCTTTGTGTGGGCCCTTTTAAAGGCTGTTGTAACAACATTAGCGCTAGGTTTCGTAATAGGCCCTTTGGATCTTATTGCCAAGCTGTAGCCTTTCTCTGTGAAAGCTGTGAAAGGACATAGTGTGTTTCGGGCATATTTACTAAACTTTTTATTGCACACAGTAAAGTATTTCTAGCAGAAAAGTATATTTGTTTAAATTTGCTGACAAGCACAACTTTCTTTTCATGGGCATGATAAAAGGCTGTTAATAACATGTCATAATGGTATCAATATTTAGCGCTGATACAAGTAATATTAATGCTAAACTGGGCTCTGTGTCATGTTGCTGTCATAAAGTGATACTGATTGCTTTTAATTCCACACATTGTTGATTCAGTGATCCTGGTCTTATCTCCACAGGGCCCATGTTTCCTAAAGACTATCCCACTGGCTGCCTGCTGGGCTGCGTTAATGTGACTGACTGTCTATCTCAGCAGCAATTCAGAGAACAGGTTAGTGAAAGATGTACTTTTACAACCAAAAACAAAACAAAAAGGGAAACTCTCAGGTTTCACTACTCTTAACGTTTTCCTTATGACCGATTGATATTATGGGTTCTGTTTGAAGTCAGTCGTGGGTTCACAGAAACATGAAATGTCTGCAACTGGATTAAAGATGACAGCCTTCTTGTCATCATTTGTGCTTCATTGTGATCTAAAGTAGTTGCACATTTGGAGTATAAATGAATTCACTCAAGAAAATGTTAATAAATTCATGAAAATATATAGGGTTTATGTATTTGTCCATGTGAGCCTTGGAGACAGTGTTAAAGTGACGCATCAAACACTTAACTTGTATTAAGTTAGAGACAGAGTTTTGTAATAAGTCTTTTCATTCAGAACTCTGTTAAGTAATAACTCAGTTCCAGTTATAGCAAAAAACAGTGGTGGTTGTAAAAACATTGAGACTTCTCAGTATGTTTGAAATGCCCAGTGGATAATTTTGAGTAATAAGTATGATCTCAAGCTCTAGTCCTTTCATGTCAGTACTGTTTAGTCACTGTGTTGTTGGCTGTTCTGTGTAATTGTGAGTAATTTGGTGCAGTGCCACTTTCTGTCAGCAGAGAGCAGACTCCACCCTTTTCACAAACACCTCCCTGCCAGTTTACAGTGTTACACTAGGGGCAGTATCCACCACATAAACCAAATACAAGCTCTCATTACACCAAAATACCTCCCACCAGAGTGGTGGTATGTACATTTTACAGTGGTACCAGTCTTTGTGTGTATTTCAGATATGTTCACAGGAGAAAGCGATTCTACTTGAAATGAAATACCCCCCCCCCCCCCCCCCCTTCTTAGCTCACAGTGTTAGAGTGACTGTGAACATGTGATGTAGCAAATAATGCTGCTGCTTCATTAGTGCCGTGGTCACTGTTGCCTTGTAGGACTAATAAACTGTTGCACCTAAATCAGTTGAATCAATTGCAGTGTTACCAGATATAAGCTGGAAAATGCACCCTACTTTCCATTACAGCATTATGTGGAAACAGAGTGGCTCTCCCCATTTGCTGTGAATGGAACACATTTAAACTTAATTGCATTGCCATCTTCATTTTGGCTGTTTTGCCCCCAGCTTTGCAAGACACTGCTCGTCTCAAATCATTCTTTTACAGACTATTAAATGTGTATATTATATGTTATTATAACACTTCACCAAGAAACGTTGTGTTTTTTCCTTTGAATTTTCATCTTTAGGTACATGCCTTATTTGATTACATTAGTTACTTTTTATTCTGTACTCTACACCTCTACCTGGCATACTCCATATATATCGTAACACACGGATACACTCGCATCCATGTAGAATAGTCTTGTTAAACTATTCAAGTGGGGGAATTCGTCAAATTCTACACATTGCATAAACATGCTCTCACCCTGCAAAGCTGGAAAACCTCTTGCACATGTGCATACATGATCTTCTGCCATCTTTAGTGATAAACAAAAAGAGATCACATTTGGAAACTGCAGTCTTAAAAAAAAAAAAAAAGACGCAAACACACAAAAAAGGCAATAATCTGCTTGTGGGTTGTTGTATTTCTGCACATCTCTGCATACACACACAGTATCTCCCTGCATAAAAGCAGTTGTTGTTTTGTTTTTTTTCTGAGAAGCTGTGTTTTTGGTTGAAAGAAAAAAATAGCCTTAAAAATGTGTCCTGTTTCATGGTTGCATTCTGACTGCTGGGACCTGTAAATCTAAGGGCTTTCCCCTTTTGTACTCTGTCCTCATTCTCTCCTCCACCACTCATTCCACCCAGGGCTGTAAAATCATGTTTGCAGGCAGTGTGGCTGCCCTTTCATCCTGTGAAAGGGTGTGTGTGTGTGTATGTGTGACCACTTGCACAGAGCAGCCATAAATAACACCCCCACCTCACACAAGGCCCCTCAGAAAAAAAGAAAGCAAGACACATGTAGAAAAAAAGTGAACCAACTAGAAAAGAATAGAAAAGAATAACAGCACCAAATGCCTAATGATGGTGCTGAACTGTTAGCTATTGCCTATTGGAGTCGACATTTTGGAAAAAAGGAAAAGCCATTAATGGTTTAGCGTTTGAATCTTGATTCCTTTTGTGTAAGTAGAAGAGGGCATGTTGTGCTAGTGTATAGTAGCACATAGCTGCACTGCTGGGTTGGGAGAGTGGGTGAGGTGTAGGATTTACTGTCCTGTGCTGGCAGCTGTGGGTGGTTAAAAGGGGGGTGGTGAAGGACAGACAGCCATTATTCTTCAGGCTCTTCTAAATCTGTCTCTTCATGATGTATGAAATATTCAGGGAAAGTGGAATGTGGGAAGATCAGGCGAGCATGAGAGAAACACTACTGACTCACAGAAATGGAAAAAAATGTTTTTAACGCTTAAATGTCACTGATCGACGTGTCTGTGTCATTGCACTCGTTCCTCTGTTGGGGCGCTGTTGCACAACACCAAAACCCTGAAACCCTGCTGACAGACAGTGCAGAAAGACCACCTCAGGCAGAGCAGGATTTCCATCTGCTTGACTTGGACCAATTCTTTCCCTCATTAGAAACTGACTGGTGTATTGATCCATTCTCCCTGTAATCTCTCACTCCTCCCAGCTTCCCATCCCCCCCTTAGTACTGATAATTGGCCAGCCATTATGATCTGTATTCTGTCTCTCCGCTCCTACCCCCCAGTGCTCACTCAGCAATGGGTGGAGATGTATGCCTGACCTGCCTGCTGCAGAGGGGGGTTGGGATAGAGATGGGTATGTTAAAGATTGAAAATGGGAATGTTTTTGCAGCAAAAGTGAGATAATTAAGCATCAACAGAGAGGTGCAGCCAATCTGAGCAGGTTTATAGGTGGTAAAAATGTTACAGATTCTTTATGTTGAGTAAAGCTGCTTTAAGTCAAAAATAATTTCTCTTTTATTTTTTTCCCTTTTTAAAAAAAAAAAAAAAAAACATAAATCAACACATCCACATATGCGTTCTCTATCTCCATGAAAGCTTCTAGCACAGACAAAGGCACATCAGACCCCATGCAGAGCTTGAATCACACATCTACTTACTCCTGCAGTGAAAAAATTGATTGGATCAATCCACACTCTCATTTAAGGTCTGATTTGTTACCCTGTTTCAAAGACCAGATCACCAGCTGCAGAGATACATGTCTTAGTGAATACAAAGAAAAGGTCTTCATTCATATGATATGACTAAGAGGACAAGAAGTCAAAGTGGGCAATGTGTGTGAGGGAGGTTTGTACATGTATTATCTGAACAAAGAGCCCTACACATTTCCTAATGATAAAATATTAACATAGTAATCTGTAAGTTGCATCATTCTTTTTTGCACAGTAATCCAGTCTGTGGTATCTCAGATAAGCATATGTTTTTGACCTCAGAACTGTTGACGGTTGGTATGTAACACATTTCCCAGCTCACGTACGTATCAGTTAAATGCATATTCGTGACATGACTCGAAACCAACTGTTAAAGACTCAGTTTTTGTTTTGTTTTTTCTTTTGTCATTAATTCCACTTTAAGAGCAAAGAAATTTACCTTTATTTCACGAATGATAATGTTTTTTTTTGTTAGAGAAGAACAGGCTTTGATGTGTCACAGCAGGAATAACACAAGTTAAAATAATCAGGATGGTGGCTGTATTTCAGTTAGCTTCACTTTTAGGGTATTGATCTTGAGCATGCTCACTGTCACGCTTTCATTATCAGAATAAAGCAAATATTAATGTTAGAAGTTAATGATACTTTGCCAACATACTGAGTCAAACCTTACATTTGGGTTTTAAAAGGAAATGCAAGCACTGAAGTGAGTGCTAACTCAGGTGAAACTCTTATTTACAGCATAGCAAGTAAATATAAGAAGATTTTATATGAAAAGCAAGAATATAAAATGGTTTTCTTATGGTGTTCATCTGCTGGATGGATAGATATATATGTTATAGTATACCATCAGCATATATGTTTAGTTGACAACAGCGGCATATGCATATATTTATTGTTTGCATCTGAACACTAGTGAGAAAGTCAAAGAGCCATTATACCGCAATAATTAACAGTAATAAAAAAAAGCACATACAAAATTAAGTAATTCTGGAATAACCCACTCAGCATGACACATATGACACAAAAACAACAAATCTAAAGTCAGAACGTGGTGTGAGCACTTTTTGACTAGCAGGTTCTTCCCAGCATCTTAGTTCTCCGGAGGATTTAGGCTGCCTCAGTGCCTTTGGCTTCTTCATGTAATCCCAGACTGACTCAGTGTTGATGAGATCAGGGCTCTGTGGGAACCATACCATCTGTTGCAGGACTCCTCGGTCTTCTTGTCACT
This sequence comes from Neolamprologus brichardi, assembly GCF_056152115.1. Taxonomy (NCBI): domain Eukaryota; kingdom Metazoa; phylum Chordata; class Actinopteri; order Cichliformes; family Cichlidae; genus Neolamprologus; species Neolamprologus brichardi. The sequence continues at coordinate 29,011,097 of NC_142104.1, forward strand.
GATAATTCTTTACGGCCCTCGCTGTGGTATGTTTGGGGTATTTGTCCTGGTGCAGACCTGCTGAGTTTAAGACGATCAGGTGTCTCTCTGAATATACTGCAGTACATCTTTTTCCCCCTTTTACTGAACACGGGTTGCTGAGTCAGATGCTTCACAGTTCAGATTTTACTGATCGCAGACTCGTACTGCCAAAAAAGCTGAGCGTTGTTCTATGTCTGCCTTTCCCGCTACCTTAATCTTATCTCATCTAATCTGCTGTGCATTGGTCAGTTAATAAAACAAGGCTTTAAGTTGTTCGTCACTGTAGCTTCAAGCCTATTTTTGTGGAATTGTGTATGTAATCTTATTCTAGCTCAGTATATATATTATATATGCTGCAGCTTGGTACATCTGTGCACACTAGCACATGTGAGATAACTGAAACCAGGCTTATACCACATCACACAGCTGCGAGGCTACAGCCACTTATCTGTTAAAAGAAGTGCTGGTTCCTGTGGAATTCCATTTGTGTAAGCTCTGCCTCTGACCTCCAGAGTGGAGCTCCTGTGCTTGTTAGGCCTGCTGGAAGCTCAAACTGATGCCTGCGTTTCCTTGTGTGGTAATGTGATATTTATATGCTGAAAGCCTTCCTGCCAGCATGCCACACACGCACATACACTCACACTCACAGGATATATTGGATGCATTCCAAAGGAAGGGAAGTCAGGCAATGCTGTTTTTTTTTTCATGCCCCTTTTTCTCTGTAACATTGTGTGAATCCTTAGCAGTGGTTGCTTCCCTCTCTTCCTCCTCTCCTCCCCCCTGCATTATTCCATCCATATTTTTCCCTCTCTAACAGTATGTTTTACAGGTCAGTGCGGTGAAGTTGTGTGTGGATGCAGAGAATTCAGTTTACGCTCAGTAAACAGACATGCAAGCTCATACTCAATCATGCATCTTTGGGTCTTGCTTTCTCTCCCTGCCTCTTTCTGTACAACCTCAGTCACACACTAACACGCTGACATTCCTCCCCTTCCTCCCTGTTCCTTGCTGGGCAGTTTGCCATGGCAGAGAGGTCAGACATCATGTGATTCTGCAGTGGTGTGTAGAATGCATTCAGCTCTGGGTCCCCAGGCACTGGATGACAACCAACCGAACCTCAGTCACAGGTTTTCCACAGCATGAAAAATACATAGAACCATCTGCCAGACTCGAAATGGCCTGATACACCGTTTAGAATTTCACTGCAGTCCACAGACCACTTCATTAAATGTCACACAGTTTCTACTGTTGGGGAAACTGCCTGTTAATACCCATTTATTATCTCTGCTTCTTCTCTATTTTGTTCTGCTCATTTAATAGGACTTGTTCCTCTCTCAGTATGCTGATCACAGGAACTCGGAACAATGATAAAGCCAATGCGAGGAATATTTCACGCAGCTCCCTTTTGATGGTTTGAAAGACAGCACCGTTGATGAAAATAAGTCAGAATCAAAGAGAGTAACTGAATATCAACTTACTTGAAGTGTTGAATACAAAACAGGTTCAAATCCTTCTTTTCTCTTTAAAATTGTGTGATGTGTTTTTGCTCTTTTAAGTCAGAGCTTTTCAACATATTTCTAATCCACAGCAGTCTTTTCCCTTTTTTGAAGAGATAAAATATCAGTGAAGTCCTAGTCGCTTCTAAACTGTAGTCTCCTGGAATATAAATGGTGAGGGTGTACTTAATATTACATGGTGTCTAACATTGACTGTAACAGAAAATATGATTGTTATAAAATATACTAAGAAGAAAAATCAGCAAAAGGGGAAGAAATGTTTCTGTTTTCACACTGACAGGATTCATCTCTAGTTTTTAGTTTTTAGTCATTGCGACACATTTCACGCAAATTCATTTAGTAAGTATTTGGCAAATGACAAACTTTTTTTAATATTCAATTCAATTTTATTTATATAGTGCCAAATGACAACAACAGTCGCCTCAAGGCGCTTTGTTTTACCTCTGTATACCATCAGAGTGGATTTAAATCAGTCAACGTGTGATTGAAGTGCAGACTTTCAAATATTACAATAACTGTTTAAGATTTACAGCCACTTTTATACCCTGCCTCCCATTTTAATATGCTCAACAGTAGTTGGTCAATTTAACATAACATGAAATAAAAGGATTGTTTTTAATATTTCAATGACAATCCTCTGTGACCAATTTTGTCCTCAGTAACTGAAAAACAAGCTCTGTTGGGTTGAGATCAGGTCCCTGATTTAGCCATTGAAAAATGTCCTAATTTTTGGTTTGGGTCACTATTCGTTTGCTCTGTGAAGTTCTGTTAGATCAGTCTTGAAGCATCTGGCTGAATCTGAGCAGAGAGCATAGCCCTTACACTTCACAATTCATCCTGCTGCTTCTATCACCAGTCGCATCATCGATAAACACTAGTGACTCGGTTCCACTAGCAGTCATATATGCACATGCCCTTACATTGGTTCCGCCATGTTTGACAGATGATGTGTGTATTTTTGATCATAAGCTGTTTCTTTCCTTCATATTTTTTCCTCCTGATCATACTGTCACAGGTTGAGCTTGGTTTCTTCTGTATAAAAAACGTTTTTTCTGGCAGTCTAATCTCACCTTCTTGTTCTTGAGTGCAGTTGGTGGTTTGGACCTTGTTGTAAACCCTTGGTATTTCCATTCATTGTGGTGTCTCTTGATTTAACAATGATTGCTTACCAATTTGAGTGTTCTTGACTTCATTAGATGCTGTGAAGTTATTTTTCTTAGCCATTATATACCTTTAGTTGTTTTCAGTGGTCTTTCTGACACTTTGAGTCAACTCCAGTTTCTCTATTTACATAAGGCGCACCAGATTATAAGGCGCACTGTCGATGAACGGGTCTGTTTTCATACATAAGGCGCATTAAGCGAAACAAAACAGTCAGATAAGTCAAACTTTACTCAACTCATTCTTCTTGCTTCCTCCACTTCCGTACCATTGATTCATACATGTTGAATTCTCTCGCAGCTGTTCTATTCCCATGTTGTTGCAGTATATTAATAACTAACCTCGTATTGTGGATGGATTATCTGAGTTGTTCTCCTGACTGAAGTTTGTTCCGTTTACAGGATCTTGCCATGCGATTGCATTTGTCCCTAACCATCGGGAACCCTCACATTAACTTTTATAGAGTGGAAAAAAGTTGGCATTCATCCTCCAGCTTCACTGTTTGTTATGCTAACATAGCTGTGTAGCTAGCGACAACGTAGCACATCATTGTATACCACCTAGGCCAACTTCAGTAACCCTGCAAACGCCACTGCTGTTTAGTTTTCTGTCTTCATTTATGTTGGAAGTGATAACAGAGCTGTACGTTTTAATTTTTTCAGAAATCTCTCAGTCAGAACATGGTACATCATGTTTAGGTGGAAACTAGCGAGCTAACTTCCTGCTAACTTCTAACTCCGTTAAATTGAATAAATTCTGTTTTCATGGATGCCTGGATGTTAAACTTAATTGTTACACCTGGTAAAGCAGCAACACTGATCATTTTATTAAAGATGAAAGAATTTAGACAGTTTTTAACTCTCAGTGATGCTGCAGTGTTGACTTTGGGACCTGAAGTGGACGGAGTTTTGGACCCAGATTACTCCGTGAGGCTCCTGACTACGGTAGCCGTAATGCTCTGACAATCCATCAAGCGGTGCGGCTTCATAGCTTACCAAAGTCGTACTAAAACATTTTTTGACAGATTTTTGAGCACCGTGTACCACATAAAATCGGTTCAAGGTCAGGTAGCACAACCGGAATTCATACATAAAGGCGCACTGGATTATAAGGTGCACTGTCAATTTTTGAGAAAAGTAAAGGATTTTAAGCCTTAAAGTCTGAAAAATATGGTAATTTGTATTAGAAGAGTAAGGGTAGAGTCACAAGTTCCAGTGTCATAGGCTGTCAAGTGTCCATTTACCTTTGAGACTCTTTGAGTGTAACAAGGTTCTAGGTCAAATTCAGTCACTTGACAGAAATCTGTTGTTTAAAAGATAAAATAAAATAACTGTTGCTATTTTTGACAAGTTGCATTTGCAAATCACTCATTTTGGCTCTGCAAACAGTTTTGAAATCTCAGCTGGAACAGAAACACTATTTTTGTTTTTACTTTATGAAGCAGTGTTCTGGCTCTCAGTTTGTACTCTCTTTGATAATGGCACCAACTGTGTTAAACAATGTTTGCATAAAACAAGACCTCGGTGGATGTTGATGTTGCGATCTGTTATTACCATTGCCGCAGGCAAACTTTACCCCCCATAATAAGCTTTAATGAAGCATAGAATCAATATGTTTGACATTTATCTCCCAACTCCACATCTGGTGTTTGTTGTTGATGCCCCAAAATCGCTCCTCATGAGGCCCGTGTCTGTGCCAATTTTCTGTTTTGGAATGGGAAAATGAATGAAGGTTGCATGTTGTAGTCAGTAAGTACTTGTGCAAAGTCAGTGGGCGACCATGTTTCCCTGCTACGATATTATCAGGAATCGGAAGAGCTCTCAGTTTAATCATTATTCTTTATGCCTGTTCACGTCCAAATGTGAGAACAGGCATTACTTCTCTCATTATGTCTAGCTGAGTTTGAGTGTTTTTGCCAACATTCCCCAGGCATGTCTATGCAATTCCTTCATGTCACACATGCCTGTGTGTGTGTTCACTTGAGAAAAGATCTTTATCCAGCCCAGCCCAACCCAGCGTCAGTATTAACGCAAGTATCTCTTCTCAAGAGAGAACCAGAGATACAGAGAGCGTGAGACTCTCTGCTGCTGCAGGGCCACTGATTACGAACTCAATTGTACTCCACTGGGCGATACGTCTGTTCGGCAACTTCCTGGTAGTGACAAGAGATAAATGGAAAGTAGGGGTGGGCATTTGTTTATTGTAAATAACAAATCAGTACTTACCCAGAGTTAATTTACAATGGCTTTCTCTGTCTGTTAAAACGGTCTCTTAAGTGTGGATATGATATTCATCGCATGAAGTAGGGATGATCTCATTTCAGTCGATCCAACCTCTGCCGTTTGCCATTTGGCTTCTCAGTTCAGCCATCCTTACAAAGCGCAGTCACAGTACAGATACCATCTTTGCCACATGCCTGTTACACAGCGGGCTATTTTCAGACTTGGACTCGCTCCCATCTTGATGGAAATTGATTCTGTATCGGTCTGTACTGTTATGTTGGGTAACCACATCTAGGTTTTCTCCATGTGTCATCCGGAGTATTCGTCAGAATGCCTGTGACAGCTCATCTTTGGTGTATTTGTCTTTGGTGTGTTAATCTCACTCAATCAACATTTTAATTCCACAACACAGGAACTGTGCTTTTGATATGAGGTGCTGTCGGTTTAAATGGCAGGAGGAGCGGGGTGATTATTTCCAATGAGGCTCTAGTGATATGTGCTGTGGGAGGCAGGGAGTTGATTGCCTGCCCCATACACACCGCTAGGTACTCGTGTGTGATCAAGTAGAATTTACGTCAAACGTGACACGTCTTCGTGCTCAACTCATCGGCTTTCGGTTTTAAAGCCGACAACATAAAAATACAGAATTTTCCTCATAATTTAGCCTTAGTAGCCACAAACACTATCTTATTTTAGACGTTTTTTTAATAGAAAAAAAAAGGCAGTTCACTTGTTAATAAACCTATTATGCAGATAAAATGTGCATGGAGATTTCAGTTTTCCAGTGAAGCTTTCAAACTCAGTTAAAGATCAGTTGGTGTCACTTAAAGTGGCCTGGGTGCTATTGTAGTCGCTGTTGCAAAGGCCCAGGTTGTGCTAAACTGGACTCTTCTGTTAGTATTATTTTTTGTGTAAACAAGTTACTATAGCTAGTCATTGCATTAGGGGTGTAGGAAGATGAAAGCATTGATAGAAAGTGTGAGTTTACTGATTCATGCAGTTTCTAATGGAGACACGAAAATAGAAAAAAAGGCTTTAAAAAATAGGCCCAGTGTCATGCTGTTTTATGTTTTTCTTGGGAAAGAACTGAACAAATGATATGTATAGTAGATAGATTCTTCTTAATATTTAAAAAAAGAACAATCAAGGCTGGTGTCATATTAATATAACAAATTTCCCACGTGTGGGACTAATAAAGGTTATCTTATCTTATATATCTAATTAAATGGTCTAACATAAGAAATGCAATCGTATGTTTATAGCTGACCAGATTTTACCTGACAGCATCTTCAAATATCTCTCTGCTTATCATCCTTATTCATAATAAAACATGGTGAGTTTGAACACTTCATTCAAATCTTGTTTTATGTCTTAGTCATCAAGCGATTAATGAGTCATAGAAGTATGTTTGTGCTCGACAGTGTAACTGTTGGAATTATAGAGTGTAGCGAGCAATGGCAGTCAGACGTTTGTTTCTTTAAATCTAGTAACGCAAAACATAAATCTGTTTATGGCCAGTCCAGAGGTCTGCTTTGTGAGAAAATAACTCTTTTCTGACACATGTACATTTAAAGAATGGTAAGTTACATGTAAACTGTTTCCTTGACTGGAGAGGTTTTATCACACTAAGCTCGTTTTAGAATTTGGCCAAAGGCCTTCATAGATTGATCTCCTGTTTCTGTGTTTTAGCTTACATCAAGAAATAAATGTATTCTGCAGTACAATGGAAATCCAATATTCAGGAATTTGCAGTGTTACTCCACCGCCGGCCGGGACTGTTTCATTCCGCTGCCTTTTCCTATATTTAGTGATGCTTGTTGGCGCACCCACTCCACAAGCCCTTCTGCCATTACTCAAGAAGCAAATATGACACGATTTGCTGTTGTTGGCCAACTGCGTGAAGTATTGATTTACATGTCAGATCATCCTTGGAATGTAACCGTTTTTGTGGTCATTGATGCAAGAATATGACGCAACATAATTACATTTTAATAGTGATGTTTTAAACAACACATGGTCTGTGCGAAGGCATGTTATCATCATGAGGAAAGAATCTTTTCTTCCATTTGAAAGATGACCTTTTTTCTAAGAGCTGTTTTGTCAAACTGTTTGAGTCTAGATGTAATAATATTGGAATTTCCTAAAAGCTAAACAGTGTTCAAATGCTGCTTTCAAATAAAGATGCAGTTTTAATATTTAACAGAAAGTTGGATAATGCACAAGACAGAAAGTTATCGTCCGGATTTGTACTCAAATGTTTACTGTGTCTGGGAAAACATAGTTTTATCTAATATGTTTGAAGTTTAATCCATCATACATAAGTGATATAAGAAGCTGGCATTTACATAGAACATTGTGTAGTCGCAAAGCTAAGTACTGACAAGGTCCTGTTGAGACTACAGAGAAAAGTTATGGCTCTTTGTTGATTTTCTGTTGTTTTTTCATACATTATCTCTGCCAGCCAAAATTGGTATCAGTTAGGCTATATCAAGAGCAGGGCTGGGAAGTAACCAAGTACAAATACTTCGTTTCTGTACTTAAATGGAGCTTTCAGGTGTCTGTACTTTACTTTTGTATTTATTTTTCTGACAGCGTTTTTCTTTTGCTGTGTGCATTTTCACATAAATATCTTTCTGTTCCTTACATTTTCAAAACAGGCTCGTTACATTTGGCTTAAGACATTTGAGGGGAGTTGTTGTTTCACATCACTGCACGCTTTTAAACATCAAACCGATTTGAGCCTGAACAATAACACAGGAAAGGCAATCCTAATGGTGTATCAATCAATCGCATGCAAAGAGATGAAAGAGGCAAAACTTTGTAAGTTATGCATAAGTTATATCGCCATAGTTACAGGTTAAAGTGGGCTGATGTTTTGTTTTGTGTAGATGTCCATAAGCCATGGTACCGGTACTTCAGCATCTAGCTAGCCCTATGGAAAAGGAGTGAGAATAAAAGGAGTAAAGTTCATAAGGTTTAAGTGACAGGTAATTTCAAATGTAACAGGACACGAGAGACGGGGAATAGAAAAGAGCTCATATTTAAAGATATTCAATTCAATTCAGTTTTATTTATATAGCGCCAAATCACAACAACAGTCGCCTCAAGGCAATAATACATACAGAGAAAAACCCAACAATCATATGACCCCCTATGAGCAAGCACTTTGGCGACAGTGGAAAGGAAAAACTCCCTTTTAACAGGAAGGAAGCTCCGACAGAACCAGGCTCAGGGAGACTCAGCCATCTGCTGCAACCGGATATGGATTGCTCAGTGGCATTTGATAAACTGGGAATTTAAAGATTCATGTAAAGTCCTGGGTTTGCTTTCAACCAGATCTTGGGTTTGTATATGATGTGAAGTTATGATTTTTCATATTGTGAAACGTCCTGCAAAACAAATTAATGTATACGTAAATACTTTGTGCTATTTAAATTGGATTTTTCTCAACACAAAACCCCTCGAAGCAGTAGTTGTTGTGATTTGGTGCTACATAAATATAATTGAATTGGATTGAAATGGAGATTGCATGAAAATACTCTGCAGTGTAGTGCAGGATAAACAGGTTAGCTTGTTGTACTCTGATGGATTTAAAGTGAGAACAGCGTGTTGGTCTCGTTCAGAGTGTTTGATGTTCCATGGCCAGAGTTAGGTTACATAAAGTGTAGCAGAGATGAATTTCCATTTTAGCTAAAGAGGCTGAGATTCAGTGACTGAACTTCACACCAACTGTATACTGTCGAGTATAAAACCAGTAAACAGTATACTGGATGGATGGAAATCGGCCAAGACAGCTCACGAAACATCTGTTTACATGTGGTTGAATTTAGATGCGTAAATCCACAAAGAGCAACAGCAGATCACACGAAAAAAGAACACTTGAATTGCATCAGGATATAGTTTCAAGAAGGTCTGTAGGTGATAACTGTCCCTGTATTATTGTCAGCTGCTTATGTGCAATGCAGAAAAATGTATAGCAATTGCCTAATCTTTTTTTATTTGTTTTTTCTATTAAAGCGAAGGATAATTTAATAATGCAAAGAAACTTAAAGTATTCATTCCATCTCTTAGCTGTATTTAACCACTCAAAAAGTTTGGATTACTTGGAAAAGGCTGTAAAGATATAAATTGAAAAGGGGCTCCTATTCAGCACCCTTGTTCCCTCCGTTAGAACATATCAGTCGGATCACCTTATCTATTGTACGGTATAGTACTAACCCATGGGCTTAGAGAAACCTAAAACATGCCTTTGATAAGAATCGAGGGTTCTTTTTGTGCTCCTTTCTCAAACCATGCTTTCTGCCAGCTTTGAAGGAAGGAGGGAAGAGACAGTTGTTTCCCACAGAGGCTGAGTGAACACAGATGGCAGGGCTGCACCCCGACGTCAGAATATCAAAGCAAATATTCACCTCAAGAGACAGACGTGTTCATAAACTCCCCAGTTCTTCTCAATTTCCACATTATGAAATCAAATGCCCACTGTGAAGTGGTTTGTTACCTTACTTAAAATACAAGCATTTTTGCTGACAGCACCTGTGTAAAGGAGGGGTGGATTTGTGGCACCGATAAAAGGAGATTGTGGTGGAAAATAAGAAGTTTTAATGCCTTAGATTCCCTGGAATTTTTCTTTGAAGTCGAGGGTTGAAGGCAGACATAGTAATTGTCTCCAGGGGTTCGTGTGTGTGTGCGTGCGTGCGTGTGTGTTTTAAAGGAAACCACCAAGTAGAAGCGCTTGCCATGAGGTTGTCTGATAATTATAACATCCACTTTTTCCATGTTTGGTACTTGCAGCTTCTCAACTGCACTGTTAAATGCATTGTTTTGTATCTCCACTATATTTTTCACTGCACATTTGAAATAACTCTATTTTTCAGTATTGCCAGAGTCCAGCAGTCATCAAGCAGAAGCTTGACTATGAGTAAAAGAGAGGACCCTTTTTCTTGGAAAGTTCCAGCAGTTTGTGTTTTTGAGTCTAAAAGGCTTTGACTGTTGTGAGACAGTCTTGTTTTCCTCTTGCCCGAGGGCCTCCGCAGGAGGTGAAGTCATAAACATGGCTGGGAAAGTGGAACTGGGCTAAGTGAGGAAGTCTGTGTGAATCTCACTGCAAAAACACATGACTTCACTACACCTGTCAGCACTGGAACTGGCCGAAAAGCCTAATGTGCAGCTTGCCCTTTACCAACATTTCTTTTGCAGAGCTGAAGTGTTTGCTTATGAGTCACAATGGTAGAAAATTGATAAATACCTTTGGCTCCTTAGTCCTTATGGGAAATTTCAATAATTCAGTACTGGGCTGGTGACACCTTGAAGTTATTTGCATGAAAATAAAAAATGAGTTACTGACTGGCTGAGTTGATTCTTGAGTCAAAACCACAAAACCACACGATTAATATAGTAAAACCTTGCATAGACTTTTGGGTAGAATTGAGATATAGCCCATTTTGCCGCTGCATCTTACTTCCCCAGTCATGGGCTAAATGCAGTTTAATTCACTCTCAGAGCGCTGGAGTTAGGCTTTGTCAGGGTTTACGATGCATTTTCTGTCCAGTGATGACAAAAATATGTTGGCTGCCCCAGGTTTAATGGAATTTCACATTAACGCTGATGGTTTGATTAGAATTGAAAATGAATTTTGACTTAATTTATGGCAAAGTGCAAACTTTGTCTGACCCTGCATATCTAGTGAAACCGGAAGTATTTTTTTAGGGAATTTTTTTTTTTAGTTGGACACAGACTGACACGGGGGCAGTAATTGGAAAATCGTGGCCTTGGTGCCGAGCTTCTAATAATGAGACATGTCTCTTGCGTTGAGGATATTAATAATGTAAAAAAATTCAGGAGCCAGTGTTGGGCACTCCTGGATAATTAATGTTCACTCTCTAACTTGACACCAGTTGATTCTGTAGGTGAAGGAGTATGCTAAATTTTTAATCATCACCATGCAACTCTGTGCCTAAGCTCCACTGAAAGAGACTAAATGAACTGCAGTAGCTGTCTGGTATCGGTTTGGGTTATGAGCAAGTACGATCTTAATCCTGTGTTTTGCACAAGCTGAGGGCTTCTCGTTTTAGTCTTGACAAAGGTTTGAGAATTATTGTTCTGTAAGCAAAGGTAAAAACATTGATCGTTATAAGGTGTCAGTTCATAGATTAACTTGCAAGCAGTTTATTCAGTTGATCACATTATTTCTTCTTAAAAAAAACCTTTTACATGTTTTTAACATAGCTGAAAGGATTTGCTGCTGGTACACGTTAAGTAGTTGAAACCTGGGTATATTTGTCATTGGTAAATGTTTTTTTTTTTAATTAATTAATGACAGTTATACGTTTATCAAAATAGTTGCTGACAGCCAACTGGGATTTATTGGGAAAAATGGTGGCTGAGAGTCTAAAAGACAACTGAAACGTATGATGTCTGCAAAGAGGCCACAGGCTACACTTACATGTACTATGCAATTTGGCCGCTAGCCAAACTCTCGTAGAGCTGTTGACATGTACCCTTGATACCGTGCAGCTGAGTGACTTTGTTACCATGAATAAACCAGTTAACACAATATTCCTGTCCACCTGAGCTGTTTAGCCCACAAATGGTTGACCTGCATTCTAATGTCTATTGATGTAGCCACTAAATACAAAAAGTCAGCTTTTTAATGCAATAACATCTTTTATTACATTTGATGCATTAATACGTTTGCATTAGTGAATATCAGAACTGATGTACAGGAAGGAAGAGCTGTAAATACAAAATGCTTGGTGTGTGAACTGTAGTTCTCATTGTGAAGGCTCCATTGATACATTTTTATATTTATAAGGAACATTTAAGACACGTGCACTTATTGCTGTTTTTCACTTTCAAACAGAAAAGCTGTTTCATTCATTCCAGTCAACACCTCTTTGTTGCTCTTTCATCATTTTAAGTTTCTCTTAATGAAACTCAACACTTCCTGCAGATGTTTAACAGTAAATGTGATGTGAAAATATTTTTTTCTCCTCAACTGCTGGAAGGCTTTTAATGTCAAACAGATGAAGGCGCGAGTTTGAATTAACAGCAAACGACAGATGGTGGCAAATCAGAAAACATGGAGGATCCCTGCTAAACTACCGGAATCGTTTTTTGTAAATATTAAAATCGTCTCAGTCTTTGACGGCAGCAGCAGCTAAACAGCCGCACCTCATTGTTGCTGCTTTACTTCAACGGTGATGTAGATCTTTGCTGAAACTGCTGTTGGATAACTTTCTAGTTTGATGTTCTAGCATTTTTTGTGAAGCGCTTTGTGATATTTATCTTGGAAGGTGCTGTGGAAATAAAATTTTACTAGACTGACATTTTCTGAAGTTGCCCTTTGTCACAGGAGATGGTTCATGTCCGCTACATTCACACTGGTAGAAATTTGCATTCTAGTTTGGTTAAGGATGCTGCCTAAATAGTGTGCAGTGGGCAGGACGCATAACTTGTTCACTGTGAAATGATAAAACCATTACATCTGTACTGTGGAGGTGGTGGGTAAGGAACAACAAATGCCCAATGTCCATCCACCTCCTATAAAAAAGTAATAACTAGAGAACTTCAGGGCTGAAATGCCCTGAAAAGGGGTCTTTTCATGTTTAACGTAGTTGGATGCGCTTGTGAAAAGACTTAACCTCGATATAACTGGGGTTTAACTTAAACTTTAATGTTGCATAAACGATCACATCAACTTCAACTTGTCGGCCCTGCGAACGACCGCTGCACCTGGCTCAAACAGTCTCTCCTCCACAGATTCCTCATTTATAAAGTGATCTATGAACCCTAACATTATGGCTAATAGGTGTAGCCTCCCATATCAGTGCAGCTTGCCAATATTGAAGAACCATTTATACTACCTAAGAGGCAAAGAGTGAAAGCATGTTCTTGGTTTTTAACATTAAATTCATTGTTGTAGACAGGAGCAGTACAAAAGTGACCTCCTGCAGACTGCTTTTAAGCTTACATGTACTTGGTTTCCATTTAATTAATTGGTTCTGTCACACACAAGCGCTAAAACTTTACCTTTAAACACCTATTTTTTTAAATGGCGCTCCCTGGACAGTGTTAAATCTGGTATAGATGTTTATACGTGTGTCTAATTCATGTAACGTTTCATATCCAATCTAGAATTCACTATCAAATTAAACATGTTCTGTCGACTTGTGAACTAATAAATAGAAGAAAATATCAAGGGCCATTTTCTGTTGAGCTGATTATTCAAACACAGAAGAGAAAAGCGATGTGTGAACATATTTAGGGCTTCATACCTTCGATGACAATCTTGCCAACAAAAATAAGGCTGCATGCCAACTTTGCGGGGAGAAAAAATACACAGGTTACCTTACTATGACAACAAAAGTCTATGCTCATGAGTTTGCCACCCAGTTTATAGGCAGTGGAGCGGAAATTAGTGCATTTCTGCATAGAGAAATGGAGCATTGCCAGCTTTTCAGTCTTATCTGAGCACCTATTGTTCACCACACTAGTCCTCAGTTGTTAGAAGCTTGTAAAGAAAAATTCATTCATCGCTGATAAATCAGATTTACAGGTACTGCTATGCAGCTCATCAGTTACAGATTTTAGGATAGAGACAGAAGTAGAGTCATTGTAAAAGTCCAAGTAGCACCAATCTCAGTGATTGCTTATTGATAGACCATTACAGTATATGGGATCCTTTAAAATTATTTTGAATTTATCACATTTATATGTTTTTGTTTTTTCTTCATTAATTCATTTTTTGAAACAGAAATGTTACAAGACGGCATGAAAATTGGCACCGCTTATGATGCCATTCAGTTAAAGCTCTACTTATAGAGCAAGGGAAATGTACAATTGTGTGTCTGTGTTTGTGCAGTCATGTCTGTGCGTTTTGTTGTCTTTGAACGTCTGTGCTGCCTGTATGTGCTCTGTTCGGCGATGGAAAAACAAATAACACACTTAAAAGGCTGAAAAGCAGTTTGAGTACAAGTTTCCTCGGGGCAGCTGCATTTGTTGGCGGGTTAATGAATGCCAGAAACATGCTTGTGTTGTTTGGGGAACACAATAGATTAAAGAACGATTGGCAAAGGATTGCTGTTGCATACAGTTCCCAACAACACCCTTTCACCTCCCACATGTAGCCCATAGCTCAGAGACAACCCATCTGTTTCTGCATTCCCAGGGTGAAACCAGCCTTGACAGAACTGGCTAAGCAGTATTTCAAAAGTGTCCTCTCAGGGAATACGCAGTTGGTTTTGTGTAGTTCCCTATCTATCAGAGTCTCCGCCTCTGTATTCTTATTATCTGTCTTTCTTCCCAAATCGTATTCCTCATTTTTACTCTCTGGTCTCCCCCCTTCCCATTCCCCTTATTCCACTCTCCTCATTTTTAAAAGCCACATGCTCCCAGCCCGTCTGGCTCAGTTGCACCCTGCCAATGAAGGGCTTTTTATTGGGCTGAGATTGAGTGCAGCCAAGCAGGGCCTGGCTAGGGCTGAGGCAGGGGCCAGCCTCGCAGTCCCCCAACCCCTCCCCCTTTCACTGCACAGCCCACTCCACATGCCTGTTCTGGTCTGGCCCTGTCGCCCAGAAGGAGATTACTTGTCTCTGCTGCCCTTAATTGCCGACAGCAGCTGAAAAGAGCCAGAGAGAGGGAGAGAGACATTGTAGAAAGAGGAGAGGGAACAGTGTTGGCTTGTTGAGCTGTTACTTGACAAGCTTGGGCTTAAAGGTTTGTGTTCCTGCTGTCAAATCCTGACTCTGTTTTAGCTGTTTTTATTAAGATGGATGTTGTTTACTTAAAATGCTGATGCTTGCTCATGGTATTTGGACTGTATTTTGAATAAACAGTACAGTATATCGAACGCAGATGACTTGTTGAGGAAGGAAAGGTGATAAAGTACGCATGTGAAATATAAAACTCACAAACCTCAGTCAATGTTACATTAATATAAAGATGTGTGGTAAGAGCAGTGAGGTCACTGTGTCCTCTCACTGCCCTCTAAGCCAGTGTTATTCTTTTATGGCCAAAGGCTTCCTTCCAGCAGACCCTTTTTACTTTTTCCAATGAACTTGTGAATTTCATATTATTGCACTTGGTTATTGTTGAATCCCCTCCGGCTTGATCCCAGCAAATTAAATAGTGGGCAGTTTATTGAACTGGCAGTCTCTGAAGAGGCTGTGATGCTTTATGAATTTTTCACCTCTTCATTTTGCTGTTTAGTGTGTTATATCAGCCTTCATTCAGCTGTGCTCCTGTTAAATATTTTGAGTCCATATTTGCAGCATGTTGCCTGCTTAACTCCCACACATCCCACTTCAGCATGTACTTCCAAAGCATTGCAGTATGTCTAGCTTGCAAATACAAAGATGTTTCAGTTTGTTGGAGCCCTGTTTTTTTATCCTCTGGCGCAAACAAATGATTAAACAACCTCTGTGATGTTTAAATACCCATTTTTGATTTTGTAGACAGCTGTGCATGAAAACAGTACGCCAACATATAACAGACCTTACATTGTCAGCTCCTTGCTACAAAAATGGAGTCCATTCCGATTGAGCCCACGTGTGAAAGATCAGAAAAATATTGGAGAACTCAGCTGCGTGTGTGTGTTAAGGAACTATTGGTTGCCTTCTGTGTGCTCTACCTAAAAGCCACCTTTTACCTAATTCAAAAAAAGCGTATTTCTAATAGTAGAAAATTGTCTCAATGGAGAGCAATCCCCTGTTTCCATTATATTTGTCAAAAAGCAACTCATCTGTTAAAGCAGTTAAATGTAAAACTGCCATCAGAAAACATCTGAGGGGGAGAGTGTGGTTGCTGGCTGTTGCTAAGTAAGAAAAAAGTGTATGACGCTGTACTGAAAGTGTCCTTGTGATTGTTTTGGTTGCTAACAGGTTGCCATGGATTGCCCGTAGCTTGCATGGAAAATGCAGACTTGTCTACAACCAGTAACCTGATAATCGCAGAGAACTAGAGAAACAGTGAACATGCAACAGAAACAGGCAGTGGAGAACATCTAGGGCAAAAGCTGTGCCATTTGAATGACGTTGATGTTGTTTGCGGCGGAAAGGCACAACTTTTATTTTGAAGGTGAAATCTCTCACTCTCTGGCTTGGTTCACAGCTTTAAAAACATTGCTCAGTGTTTACAGACAACATTGTGTGCTGTCAACTACTAACCACAACGCTCGCAAGAAGGTATTCTGTGCACTACCAGGTTTTCTCAGCAACCACTACCAACTAGTTCGCTAGGGTAAAATATGCATTCCTAACCAGAGGTTGCCAGCTGTCATCAACTGGTCTCTAGGTCTATGTAACTCATGCTTTTGCCTGCAAACTATTGGGCGAAGATGTATATAGAAGGATTTAGGAATTACTTGCTGTGTTGTACCACCTGCTCAAGAAGCTTGTACTTTAATTTTGGTGAGTACAATTCTAGTATTTCATAATTCTGTGACTTAGCAGTGCCAATATCTGTGTGTGGGTAACGCCATATAGTTTATGAATGCAGGTGGCTGTCAAAGCTTGCTAACCTTAGCTGATATCTTAACAACCTGTCATCCAGATATTATCATTTGTGTCTCCAAAAAAAGAAAAACCAAACATGGCATCAGTTAAGATACAAAATGTCGAGTCCAGAACCTTTTGGCTTATTAACATCACACCAGAAAACTTGAAGATGTGAGAGTGACATCATTCTTGTCTCTGAGGGGAAAAAAATAATAAGTACATTTCCCAAAATGTCAAGCTGTTGCTCTAAGAGTGCTAACCAGATGATTGAATTATGCACACTCAGTCTGATCCACAGCTAGGACAGTGGAGCTGCACTTTTGTTGAAACACTGACAAGAATTATCATCAGTTGTCACGCCGACAAGGTCGAGGTGTGTTTGCATCCACCTTTTCAAAGCGGCGTGGAACGCAGCCATGCAGCGGACGGGCACTCCGTGCGACGTTTGTGACAGAGCGGAAGCTTTTTGTCTCACGATTGAGTAAGCCAAGTAAATTAGAGATCAACTAGTGATACACAATTCGAGCTGAGGCATTTGAATGCAGCTGTACACACAGGCCCTCAGATCTCTCCCCATGTCGAACACATTAGGCAGTCTACCCAGAATGCCCAAGGACTGTAAGCATGACCTACCATACTAACAAACTGACTCACTAACGACCGAGTGTGCCACTGCGAGGTCACGTGACAGTCACCCACGGTGTTTTCGTGTAAATTCACTTAACAGTTTCCTAATTCAATACCTGTGTTTAACTTTAATTGTATTTGTAAGCAGGTTCAGTCAGACTACATTAGATCCTTCCTGATGAATATGGAGGGCTTTAGAAAACCTTCTTGTCACACAACCACAACGTTTCGTGCCCTTTTGATTAACGTGGAATGGAAACAATTAAGTGGGGGAGGTAGTGAGGCAAAGCAGCACATTCAACAGCTTTAAATGCTAATTAGCTAATGGAGGATGAAAGAGCAGGCAACTGGCAGGGTCTCACATGAGCACACTCGAGCACTGGCTGCAGCTAGGCTCGTTTCATCTGAATTCAGACCACCACCATTTTGTTTCCTTGAGTACAACTGACAATACAGCCATCTTGTGTAACGAGAGATTTCTCTTTTCTTTTTTTTTTGTAATGATCTTAAATGCCTCTGTGCTTCTTTCTTCCTTTTGAATCTTCTCTTATTCCCAATTTTTATCTCTCACTTCTTAGTTGTGATATATTCTTCTTTTATCTGCCACGTCTTATGTAATTATTCTAAGATCACAGAATATTCTCACAGGCGTTGAAGTCAAGTATAGTTTTTCTTTTATGTGCTTCTCATGCTGCAGGCAGCCCACTTATACACAGAGATAAACTCTTTTCACTTGTGGCCCAAGTCACATTGTTCATCATGCTGTTAAAGTGATTTTTTTTTTTAGATTATTGCTCCTTGTAGTCTTACTCAGACAAAAAAGAGCAGCATGCCTGCACAGTACTTTGCATCTGCTGTGTGAGAAAGTGGTGTGTTAACAATGTTAGAATAGCGAGGACGACTACCTTTCACAGGCTCCATTATTGAAGGATTTTGGAGCTTGTTTTCCTGTTAATGTGATAATGACCACTGCGAGCATGATGAATGCGCTCTCTTTCTTCTATACAGTTTTATTTTTGTCTTTGTAGCAGCATTTCACAAAATTGATCTCAAGGAACTTTGTATTGTTGGTAAAAAGCTGCAGTATTAAGCCATTTTCACACATGCAGTGCAGCCATGAAAGTCTTGCAGAAATAACCTGATGAACACAAATGTTTAATTTAGCTCCGTCAGACATTAAACGGCCTTTAACCTGCCAAGTTTGTAGTCCATGTAACTGATGTGCACAGATGAGAGCGTGTCTCTAGGCTAAAGTCTGTTGTGTTTGCAGCTAGCAAGTGGTTGTCCTGTGTTCTGCCTCCTGCACTCTACCCAGGCAGCTCTGTCGCCTAGACTTAAAGGATTTTGCAAGTATGAAAGTGTAAAGTGAGGGAAGGGTGTGTAAAAGGCTCTTCTTATGTGTCAAGGGTTTTAATGTGTTTAAGAATCATTTCTTGAATTTCTTAAAATTGGCGTAAATATTGGACTTGGAGGAGCTAGTTAGTGATTTGTTTTCTGATGTTCACAAATGTCAAAGGGAACAAAATTATGAAGTTAAAGTTTCATGTCCAAATAGTTTCGTACATTTAATAACACTATAACTCAAACTAAACAACAAAAGGAATATGAAAACCCAAAAAACTGACAATACTGATTTTTGGTGCCTTTTATTTTCACATGGATGATTCAACCATAAAGCTTTAATTATAATTGATCTCTTCAAAAGAACCATTACAAGAAAATACTTTGGCAGGATTTAACGGAGACTAAGAAGAAGTTTGCTTTGGCTGCTGCTTACTTCCTGATATAACAGTGTCTCTTCCCAGTCTCAAAACAGGGATCTTCCATGTGTTAGGTGAGTGTGTTAACCACTACTGGTAGGGAAATGTTGCTTACTTTGATCCCGTCATAGACAGTAAAAAAAATAATTTTAAAAGTGTGTGGGCCCACCTACAAATTTTCATCGATTGCTTGTTCACAGTCAGACCCTCCTCTCCTCATCATATTCAGTTTTTTGATCACCACCATCACCAAGATGGCGATGGCTGAAGCGCTTATCTCAAGGCCTAAGAACACAATTTCAGAAACCCAGGAGTGACATCACTGTAGCTACGTCCATCTTTTAAACGCCACTTAGTAAGGTTGTTGCATGAACATAGGGAACGCCCAACTTCAGAACTCAGCTGTATCGAAGGATATGATGAAGTCCAACTGTGCAGCGTTTGAAGTTTTTGCTCTTTTAATTTGTTATATAATTATTTGTGGTTGTGTGCAAAGTGATGTATGGGGCAGACTCTAATTGGAGGACTGTTTTCTAAATCTTCTAAAGTAGAAAGATGGAGTTTGGGAAACAGTGATGTATTTCACTTTCCCTAAGAATGATGATTTATGACCATCTTATATCCACTATTTAATATTCCATACTAAGGAACCATAGGTATTTTATATATAGAGATATTTTTTTTAATAAAAAATTGCTCATTATTATTTATTAATATAATTTATTATCATTTGGTTTTGTTTTATTTTTCTGTATGCTTCACATTTAAGTTTAGTGGTTCACACAAGACCAAGACGTTCTGAATGTGCCTAAGCCATCCCATAAACAAAAACAAAGAAATAAGCTCCAACACCTGTGCTTCTGGTAGTGAAGGAACGTCTTTGGCACACAGGAATAAGCTACCAACAATTTCCATTGTTGGTTTTGATGTTTCCATATCTCCAACCTCGTCCCCTCGTTCCCTCCGCCTTGTTTAAACCCTGCAAAATTACAGATAATTTTGTTCAAGGACAGTCAGGAGAATTTTCCAACGGGGGAATCTAATTTAATTGGAATCACTGTGTCATTTGCCATAGGAAGGGAGCAATCAAGGGGCTCTTTCAGGAGTGTTTACATATTTTATCACTCAGCCGTGAGTGAGATTCAAGTCGACATGGGGTTTAATCAGAAATAAGCATCTCTATCATCTGTCCCCAGTTTGCAGGGACCTTACAGATAGGTTGCAGACTCTGTTGATTTCCTTTAAAAGCCCCAAATTTGTCACAACCTTCAGTGCTCCTTTGAGGGAGATAGAGAGGCTGTGAATAAGAGAGGGGGGAGGGGGAGGGAGAGGAAAAAGCATGCTGTCATGAAAAGAGCTGCTTCCTGGCTGGCTAGATGCAATCATGGGCACTATCTGATAGTGCTGGAGGAAATTGGATGAGCTGAGAACTGTTGGCTGCCTGTGATGGGAAAGATGACTCCTTTGTCACTGTGTCAGTCAATTCCCTACTCTCACCTGAGAGACTAATCAATAACAGAGGGAGAGAGAGAGGTTTTCTCTTGTCTCTTGGCCTCTGTATGCTGTGGGCTGCTGTCACTTATAGGCTGTAAAACGCCCACTCTTACACAGGAATGTGCTATAGCATGTGAGACCGATAAATATGTTATGGGCGTGTTTTAAATTCGATGCATTTCTGTAGATGTGGAAGAATGTGTTTGATTTTGAAATTCGAATTATTCCTTGTTCTCCTTATTAATAAATGAACACAAACATTGTATACGTCTTTCTTTCTTTCTTTCTGTCTTTTTTAAATTGATATTCATTAGTTTCTGTTGAATAGTATGTGCGCACAACACTGCGTCTGAAAAAGGAATTTCTTGCCGGTTGTCATATATTTTGCGTCGTCTTTACTGCTCACAAGTGCTGCAGCTGCTCTCATTAGCGACTGCATCATTAGTTGTGCAATTATAGTGCATAAGACCCAGCGAGACTCGTAACTATCAGTTGCTGTCAGGCCCGTAGTATTACATCAGGCATGGAGGACAGTTTGCACGGCGTAGGCGTATAAACAGGGACTCACTGAATGATTCATAACTGTAACGCTGTCATGAGCGCCAACATATTTTCTGTGCACAGTATTGACATGCTAGTCCTGTGTAAGGCGATGCTAAACTGTTCTTTTCATTATCCCTCCCCCCACCATCCCTGCAGTTCCCTGATACCTGTGAGGAGTCTGCTTCTCCATTCGTCTTCATCTGCACCAATCCCCAGGAGTTGCTCGTGAAATTCCCCATGAAAGGGAAGCACAAGATCTGTAAGTCCTGCTTCTTTCATGTCCGGGGAAGTGGAGTGGATGAAATTAGCCTGAGCTAACTAAGAATTGCTTTTTTTTTTTTTTTTCTTCTTCTCCTTTTTAAAAAAAAATCATCTTTAGTATGTATGTTTACACCTATTCATAAAAAAGACAGGTGAAAGTGATAATGCTACACAATTCACAACTACTATATTGTCATTAATAAAAACAAAATTACACACATGGACACACAGCTCACACACACACACACACACACATGTAGTTTCTCTCTGAGAGCCATCTGTAAAGACAGGATTTTGCTGTCAGGTTGCCTGGGGGACTAACTAGGTCTGGATGTGCAATGTTGTTGCTGTATTGTGTGATTTATAAGCGAGCTCAAACACATTTTCCCTCTGCTGCCATAGCTGCTACTGCAAAAATGATGTACCTGCAAGCTCCTTTGTTAATATTTCTAAACCCTCTAAAGACTTGAGAGGATTGTTTATGCAGCTGTGCCTCTCTCAGATCGTTTGATATCGACGGAGAATTCTTTTTGAGATTCTTGAGGTAAAATGTAGCAGGAGCCATGACACCCCTCCTTTTTTTCCCTACAAAACTGGATATGATCGTCTTGTCTCGGTTTTTGTGAACATAATGAGCAGTTAAAAATGGCTTTGGAGGTGTAGCTCAGACCTGAACATCAAAGGATTAAATGAAATTCTTGTTAAGTAGGATGTCAGCAGGTCTTAAAAAAATTATTACTGGTCTGGAGGGTTTTAAAAGTCTACTTTTTGTACTCAGTACAAAAAGTAGACAAACAAAGCTCTTTTTTGGGGGTTGCTTTGTTTGTCTTTCACAATTCCGCACTTTCCTGCCACGTGAAGTGGAAAAAGGCTCGTGTACGCCTGTTCTTTTATTTTAATTTTCACATTTCAGTGAACCTAAACTGATGCTCTTGGATAAAAGGTCGAAACGTGCTGACGCGTTGTTATAGGCTTGCTGATGTAGACGCAGATTGGAAAATCTGGTGCTGCATTATTTAAACTGACTGTAGGTTGTTGTTTATGAATCAGCAGTTTTCTTTTTATTGGTGAATAAATAAATATGGCTTTGTTAAAGTTCCCTGCTGGAAATTATAACCACTAATAGATTTCATTTTCTTAATTTTATCGGTACTTGGAGCCAATTTTTTTTTCCTGCTACAGCTGCATGCACACATTTGTGAACAGTCTGAAATTGCTAATAAAATCTAACCTGAGCTTCGTTCAATAAGATACGAAACCAAACTCAGAAGACAGTCATGATAAAATGGCCAAAGCATGTCAGGACTTGGATTTAGAGACTTGTATAATGTAGATATTTCCTGCACAAAAGTGAGGAGGAATATTTGTCCTAAAAAATCTTTCAGTTCATTGATATTTCTGGGACGTCTTGATTGAACAGACCTCTTTGGGTCATGCTGCAGTTTTCTTTCTGGTTTTATTCTGCTGAGGTTTGTTCTCAGCTCCATCCCATCTTACTACCTTGAATTTCCCTCTGCTGCTCAACATAAATGTGACTGTTTTCCATTAGAAAGATGTCTTCAGCAGCTGCCAGCAACTTGTTGAGGTCTTTTGCTTGCCCCAGTTTCCTTTAATGGCCTTTTTGCATGCTGTTAACAGTATTTGACTCAAGCAACTTTTGCTCCAAGCTGTGCTTTATTCCGAGAAAAAGCAGCCTGCGTCTTTTCCATTTTATTTGTTCCGTCCTTAACATCCGTCACTGGATTTGTGTGTCAAACACTGAACGTCGCAGGTCTGAATAATAATCCATCACCATATCCTGCCTCTTACAGAAGACACACGCTTTAGCAAGCCCTTAACCTGTGGTCTGTTTTAAGACGTTACGTTTCTGTTACCCATAAAGAAATGTCTATTAGGTTAATTTTATGTTGTCATGTCTTTACCTGCTGAGATATTTGACAGTGTAATAGTCTGTTGTCAAGGTCCCTTCCTGCTTTGTTCCAGCTCACGCCTAATTTGCGATATCTAGACTATCCAAACAGTCACAGATGTTTGATGACTGTTTAGTCCAGGAACATTAGCACACTTGATCTGCCTTATCTCAAATCATTTTCAAAGACCCAATAAGTTATTTACATTAATATAACCTAAAATGGGCACAAACATTAGGCAGTGTCATATAATGTCAAATAAAAAAAATGTCAAGGTCACTTTACCTATCTCCTAATTACATTTTCTCCTTGTTTGTAACACAGAGTATTAAAGTCACACATTACTGGCTCATGTTACACTCTGTGTAACAAGATGCTCCCAGCTGTGCATGTTAGCTCAGTATTTTAAATTGGTTATCTTGACCTACACAGTCCCACTTGTGTTATCCTTCTGTCACCAGCTAGCTTTTCACTCTGCCATGCTCTTGCTCTCTCGCCCCTTTTCTACCTCAATTCCCACCACATCTCACGGGTCAGGGCATTGCCGCTCATCTTAGTCAGCGGGGTTTAGCACTAGTATTTTTTTTTTTTTTGCTCCTCAAGCAGTTTACGTTGACAAGATCTGCTTGTCGCTGTTATTGCCGGCTATGTCACACCTCATCGCAATGAGCAAGAAAAGGGATGAACAGCTTTTCAAACAGCAGTGCTGCTGCTGTCTTACATAATGGTTAAAAATTATTTCTAATAAACTATAATGTGCTGCAATGTGTCATTCTGTATATAAAATGAATTGTTGAAACTGATGGATGGACTCTGCTATCAGTACTGTGGAAATATAGCTTGTATGAATGTCAGCCAGCTTGCAAAGGCTGCTTTTCTTTCTAAAGATTCCCATTTTTTAGGAATTAACTGCTGAAATTTTCTGCCAGGATCTGTTAGGGTTTATGTTGAAATATATGTGCAACATCTGTATTCCCTTTCATGGAAACAGTAGTGATCCCATCCTATTAAGACAGCTGAAACAATTAAATATTATCAGTTCTTCGTCATTTTTGTGCTCTTGCCTACATTTCATGTGATTAAAATGCTGATATTTGTCATATCTGCAGGCCACATGGCAAAAACTAGGGCAAACCTAGCATATCCAAATACTGTACACAGGAACGATATTGGATACGATGGACGATACCCAAATCAGAGATTGAGATCGAATCGAATTCTGCCCTTTTCTGCAGCCAGTTGCATTACTTGGTATGTGATGGCAATACGAGATGCAAACTCAGTTGATTAGTCATTACCCTGCAGAGGAGTCTGTGACATTTAAAATGATGTACAGTCAAGACTCACTCATGTAATAAGGGATGTGCATTAAGGTTTATGGTCACATCCTGTGTACATTTGTATCTGTATGTGTGCGTCTGTTTGAGCTGAAGGTCAGTCTGGGTTTTGAAAGCTATTTGACTCTGTGACATGAATCCAGATTTGCTTCTCCTATACCTCCATGTAGATAACCTTCTCTCCCCTATGTTTTTCTAAGCCTGACATCCTCTGAAGTGGCTACGTACACAGCGCTGGAAAAGTAAAACACAGACCATATGCCGCTCTACTTAAGACATTTAACCATACGCTGCTTGATAAATCTAATATTAACTGACAGGGGCTTGTCTTAAACACTTACATAAAATAACCCAGACGTAAACAAAGTAAAGGATGTGAAAAGCAATCATAATGTTCACTGGGTCATAACAGCTGGCTGTATTTCAGCATTATAAAAAGAAATAGAACAAATACCACTGAACAGTTTATTATCTCGTAGCACTCAAGGATCCATGCAGGAAATCTGTGGTCCTGCAACTGAACCTCAAGTCAGTTGGATTCATCACAAATAGCCATCAAACAAGACTGATTTAAGAATTGTAGGTGATGAGATACAGGGTTGACCTTCCTATTATGATGCATCCAAAAATGTAAAATTCAATTGCTTTCAAGCAGGAGTACATTCCCAGTGTAACGCTCCATGAGGGAATCACATGGCTTTAAGCCTTTGTCTAAGAGTTCTCAAATAAGAGAAAAAAATGTACAAGTATTCCTATATTCGTCTGACTTGAGCAATGATTTAGAAGTGCAACAGTTGAGGATCAGTGTACAGATTTCATTCATTAGCTCCAGGCAGCGAATGCCTTGTGTTTCCATCTTGCATTAATTTGCTTGCTTCAAAGAACTGCTGGCTGATTGTGCTGCAGTATGTATTTGTTCTACTGGGATTCTTGGACTTTTATTCAGCATACTATACAGTACTGTGCAAAAGTATTTAGCCACCCCTCATTCCTTTGTACTTTGGTTCCAAGAAGCAAAATATATAGTATTTATATTGCATTGGTCTTGAGCAGTAGTTCTGAAGGTGTTTCACAGTTATTCTTTGGACATTGGCTGCTCTTTCACTTCATTTTCAGTCTGTCATTTTTTGTTTTTCCACTTAACACTGACCTATGAATCATTCAAACTTGAAATAGGCATCTAACTAAAGTACAATTCACTGTTGTGTCTGCAAATAACAGTTTCTGTCTTTAGGCACTGATGCAAAAACACATAATTTGTTCCCATTTCTTTTGTCGAGTCAATTGAAAAAAATAAAACAGTTTGACAGGCTTAAAATTTTATTTTTGGTCTAACAGGATGAACACTTGACACGTCTCAGCAGGGTGTCCTTAAAACAATCAGACGAACTGGACAAAAGAATTGGCGACATAAAAACTATTAACAGCATATGAACAATATCTAAAAGTCATGTCCTTAAAAATTATGGAACAAATCCAGCAAAGACCTGACACGGGACCTGAGACATGCATCTGGTTCTGGAGTTGATCCATCTATTGAAGCCTCATCAGAAATTATGAACACAGATGATCCACCATACAATACCATCTGAAAAGATGGCATTGGTTCCCAAACAAACTGCCAATGCAGTAAAAATATACCAGATAGTGTCCCACTGTTTGTTTTTCTCTCAGTCCTGGATTGGCCTCCCCAGAGCACTGTTGAAGCAGTATTGGATCTTCTTGACAGAGGGCAGAACAAAAGGCAGCCATACAAAGAAGAGCTTTTAATGTCCTACAAGAAGCCTGGAGAACTATTCCTGAAGACTACTTAAACTTAAATACTCAAATATTAACTTTTAAGCTTGCTGGAACAAAATTCATTTGCACATAAGCTACATATGCAATTGAATCTCTGTAACCACATGCAGTGTTTTGGACAGTACAGAACCAAAATGCAATTGTTCCTTATTAGAGATGTAAATACAAAGTCCTTTAACAGCTTTTAAAGAGCTCTTCATTCAGTTTCCACTGAACATATAGTAACTTGTGAACATATGACTCCACTGAGTACTTTGTGAACAAAGCTTATCTTCTGCTACACAGATTAGTCACACTGATGGCTCTCCAGCAGATACAATAGAGCTCTCTTTTGTTCAGGTTTCTCACGACAAGGAAGGAAGTCAAGGGTATAATTGGCAAAATGAGAAATTCAGCTTCGACACCAGGTCACGATGGAATCTCAAGTAGTCTAATTCATTGACATATATAATCTGAAAATCGCTGGAAACTGGAGTCTCTTTTCCCCCGAGGACCTAGAGGTTGACAGTGTAGTTCTTCTTTAAGCCTGAAGTGCCGCCAACATTTTCTTTCATCTTTTTTAAAAGCCCTCTAAATAGTTGGAAAGCATAATATCACAGCATTACTTTTATGCTGACATTATACAATAAAGCAATTTCGCCAAAGTATTTAGTAATATTTTTCTCTCCAGTGGACCATTGATAGAAACTATGATAAAAATGTTAAGTTAAATTGTTGAATGCTGATGAAAACACACACTCTTGAGAGATGTTATTAGTAATTATAATACCACTGTTAGTTATGGCTTTGCCTTTCCTTATGAGAAACAACCTTCTCATAAGGAAAAATCAGTGGTTTTCCAGTGATCGCACTGAATTTTTTCCAATTGGTTGACAAATAGTTGCATCTGATCACCAGACAGATTGCTAACACGCTGTAATCAGTGCGACTTGTCCATAAACTGTCTGTTTGCAGACAAGCTGACCTGGTATTTGCATTATTATTGCAAACTATTTTTTTAAGCAATCATTTCAAAGGCAGTGAGCTTGTAAGGCTATTTCCTGTCTGAAGAATTGTGCTTGCGGCACAATGTCCAGCCACCGGTTTCCCTAGATTGGATGTAGCACTAGATCCTATTGGATGTCTCGAGTAACTCGTGGTTTCAGATAAGCTTACATGAATCACTCTTGGAAAGGTCTAACTTGGTATTTCTTTGTCAGCGGAGAAAATTAAATTACTTGAACACATGTTGTGTTAGCAAACAGTAAAACACTGCTCGGATAATGATAAGTCCATCTAGTTTACCTCTGCCAAAAACACAGGTTATTGTTTATTCATTTTCTCTCCTGTGTTGCCTTTTATTTTAGAAGAAAACACAGTTTACTCTGCCTGTAATCAGTTGGGTTTTTTATGCAGAGGAGTTTCCATTCGTAGTAAGTTAATACAGCTCAGCTGCACCAGTGTTGTTGCTGAGATTATAAGTTTAACTATTATTTTACTCCTGATATTCAGTTAAGTGAATTGTATTAGAGATGGTACTTCAATTAACAGTGTATGTAACACTATCCCACAGAAACGCATAATAACCCAGTAACACACAGACAGTACTTTGTTGTGTAGTAGCTCCATTGCATGTTTATCATATGATTTGTCTCCAGGTTGCTCTGTAAAAAATGCAGAACCTATTAAGTACTCTTGAGGGAATTGCTTAAAGCAAAGAAATCCATATTTACATGTTCTGTGTAACAGCCACAAGCCCGGGGACTATACATCAAAAATACACATTTCTCATTATTTATTTGCTAAACATTCAACATCTCACTTCCTGCTCCTCTTTCAGTGTGATTATAATTTTCTGTGTGCATACATTATTGAGCTCTTGCAATATGTATAGCCCATATCACTCAATATGGAAATCACACAACATATACCCTGAGAAAATACTGCATCTTAATTTTGTTCTACTAACCATCAGCTACACTGTTACCTTGTGATTACTGTTTTGTTTTAAGTGTGAAATCATTGCACCATGGGATTGCAAACAGGGATGTCCATCTTTTCTCTTGAGATAGTCGTGATTTTCTGTTTTTTTTCTCTCTCCTCTGTTTCTCCCTTGTGCTTTTCTTCTTCTTCTGTCATCCACTGCTGGGAGACAGAAAGAGGTTAGAGCAACGGAAGTCCTTTTTTGGTTATTTATTCATGGATTTTCCATTTAATATTCATGCCTTTCTCAGGACTATCTGGGTGCAGAAGAGAATTTGCTGCCTCGGAGGCTGCAGGGGCCAAAAATCGGGTTTCAGCTCCAATGAGCCCAGCAGATGAAGGGAAAAAAAGAGAGAGAGGGAGATAGAGAGGGAATGAGCAAGTGGGGTTTCATGTGTTCTCTAGTAAATGAGAGGCAGGCCTTGAAGGTGACAGGCTGTGTTTATTACTGATCTGTCAGCCGGTTAATGGGGAGAGTAGAGGAGAAGAGAGAGGAGGGAGCTGAGCTGCTGAGTAGAGACCAGATCACACAGACATGGGAGCCAGAGAGAGCCCCAAGCAATAAACTTTGCCATGCTAGATCTCCTTGTCCTTACAGATTCAGTAACAACACTCCTGCATGCTAAAATAGGAACTGTAAATAACTGAATGAATAACAATGTGTTTTTGCATTGTTTTAAAATTGGGATGTTTCAGTAAATGAACACTGGCAGAAAGCTCTGCGATCAGTCGTTTCCAGACTATACTTAGTCAGGACTTTACACACAGAGGATTGTGTTAGCACATCAGTGTTAGCTGGCATCCAAGTCAGTATAAAGAATGAAGCGTGGCCTTCTTTTTTTTTTTACTTGCGTTGGGAAAGGATTATGTGTTTTTTCTTTGCTCGTCTAAACTCACCTGACCTCCACGTATGTTTGACATGCAGGTCTGCACAGAGTTTGGTGAGCATCTTTTGCCACCTCTTAACTTTATGAGCTTTCAGGGATTGATTGTTATGCTTGTTATGCACATTATGATATTACAAAAGCCTAACAGACTACAATGATAGTAATGGGAGACAAAATATGTTTTAATGTATATATTTTTACATTTTTACAGTGCAATAAGAAAACAAAATAAACTTTGAACCCAACTAAGTATTTATTTACATTTTGGCTTAGTATCTTAAATAGATTTGTTTTACACCCCAGTTAACAAAGGTTATGAGCATGCACTAACTGGGCACGATAAGGCAGCTACAGTAGTTACAGATTGGCTGACTGCCTGCGTGAAAGATTTAATTTATTGAATATATCGACATGAGTAAAATTAGGTCGGTTAGAAAGTCATAATGTTGATTAATGGAGTTATTTGATTAATTGCCCAGCCCCAGTGAAAAGAGCGAGCGATTCGTCTTGGTGCTGACAGGATATTGAAAGGATGTCTTTACATTTTGAGACATGAGAGGTTGAATATTTTTTTGCTATGTTTGTTTCCCTTCACTGAGTTGAGTAAGGGAAAAGATGCTTTGAAGTAGAAGCTAGATCTTGGTTTGGAAAATTAACTAAGAGCGTATTTTTTAAAAAACATTTTTAAATATTGTGTAGCCCCGGCAGGACATGCTGTGCCTCGGAGCTTTGTAGCATTTGATTGCGTTGAGCTCAGAGGTTTTATACTTTGGAATACTTTGGAGTACACATTGACAATAAACTGGACTGGGCTAAAAACACCACAGCACTTTACAGGAAGGGCCAGAGTCGTCTCTATTTTTTGAGGCGACTGAGGTCCTTCAACATCTGCCAGAAAATGCTCAGGATTTTCTACGAGTCTGTTGTGGCCAGTGCGATCCTCTATGCTGTTGCATGCTAGGGGAGCAGGCTGAGGGTAGCAGATGCCAACAGACTCAATAAACTAATCCGTAAGGCCAGTAATGTTGTGGGGATGGAGCTGGACTCCCTCAAGGTGGTGTCGGAGAGG
Organism: Neolamprologus brichardi; assembly: GCF_056152115.1. NCBI lineage: Eukaryota > Metazoa > Chordata > Actinopteri > Cichliformes > Cichlidae > Neolamprologus > Neolamprologus brichardi. The sequence continues at coordinate 29,041,160 of NC_142104.1, forward strand.
CGGATGTTGTCCAAAATAAAGACAATGTTGGATAACACCTCCCACCCACTCCATGACATGCTGGTCAGTCACAGGAGCACGTTCAGTGAGAGACTGAGAGTACCGAAAAGCACCACTGAACGACACAGGAAATCTTTCCTGCCTGTGGTCATCTCCCTGTACAACGCATCCACTTAACACACTGTTTACTGCTACAACTACACATGTTTCTTTTCCAGCTATTTATTAATGAGTGACTTATGTATATATATATGTATGTATGTATGTGTATATATATATATATATATATATATATATATATATATATATATTGTACTATTCTTAGTTTGTCTTGTTAATGTTGGTTTATAATGGAGCACTGTAACAAAAAAATAATTTCCCCCAGGGATCAATAAAGTATTCTGATTCTGATTTATCAGCTGCCCTTCGTAATGAAACCTTCTGGCTTTATATTTTACTAAAGGGTGAAAAGGCAGTGTAAAGAAATTGCTCTTTGTTGTAACAAGAGATTTGTCTTTTCTTATCTTAACAAGCATTGTTGCCTTTATCAGATGCCGTTACGAAATACATTTCAGTCAGCATTTGACGTGCTACTGCTGTCTTTAGTGTCACGTCGCTGTGTGTGCAGCATCCTTTCTGTACAATTCATATGGCTGTTTTTTTTTTAATTCATATTGCTACTGTTATTTTAATCTTTACAATGAATGTGTGAACACACCATATGTGGCGGTGGTTTGAACAGCTTGTATCCTTGTCTGTGTGATAAAGGCATTTGAATATACTGCACTGTGTCCTTCGTCGAGATGCATCGAGTAGTTATAGATTATCTCTGGATCAAGTTCTGATGGTATCTGAGAGGGTGACGCTTAAAAAATTAGTTTTCTCATCAGGTACGTGGCAGGCAGGAGAGTGATACTTGTACCTTATACTCAATTCCAAATTAGAGGTTTTTTAACCAAATTATTTTAATGCTACAAATAGTCTTCACTTTTTTCCAGGCGAGAGGGGAAAAAACTATTTTTTTTTTCACATGGCTGCTTGGCTCATCACACAGTTGGTTTCAATCTTACCTGAGGCTTACAGAGAACACAGCTAATTATTTATGCACAGTCTACCCAGATCCAGGGTTTCAAGCACTCGGCTACTCATTGACTTAACAAAGCAGCAAACTCAACACACTTTCTTCTGTGTCTCCATTCGTGTGCAGCATTTATATTACTTAGTAAACACACTATACATTAATAGCACCTTTTTCTAGCTGCATTGTAAATATATAACACTCTAGTACAGATTACTTATTGTGAAATGTATAATTCAAAAGACCAGTTTAAAACATCTGGCCTTCTTCTCCATTTAAGCTCCACATTTATGTTGTGTGCCCTCAGTTTTGTGTTTTCATTCCCGCATTTCAATCGGTGTCAGCATGGCGGGGGATGGGGGGTAGAATGCAGATAGATGTGTTTTGCGATGTAATCAATGTCCTTGATTAGTGAGCGATTACTCCTGTCTGTGTGTGTGTGTGTGTGTGTCTGCATGCGTGTGTGCATGAGCAGGTGTGTGCGCGCACATTTGGCTCTGTGTTTGTGTTTAAGTAATTACGAGCGGTCTGCTAGTTAGCAAGACTGCAGTTGGGCTGCAGCCCTGATTTTGTTTATTTGTCAGTTAAGGAACTGAAGATCAATAGGTGGATTATTTGCACAGTTCGAATAGCTGATCGAGGTGAGGATGTTAAACTAGACATGGCCAATAAGCTGTTGGGGAGTGTTTACCTACCCAGCTATGTGTTTTTACATTTTGATGTTGCCTTTTCGGTCAAAGAAAACATTTGAAGAAATTAGTTTGAACATAACAGAAACTGTAATAACGCTGTCTAAAATTAGAGCCGATCCATTTTATCTTAGCCAGTTAGTAATGTATCATAAATCATGAAGAATTAATGAGTATATTCAGCTGTTTGCCGATGTTGACCTTGCTTCACAATAACAGCATCAACAGTGAACATTCAGTTGTGCAAGATGTGGTCAAATTAAGCTTGTTTGATTGGGGTCACTGTAAAGGGAGACTCAAGGGAAATCAGTTTTGGTTCAATTATTTAAATATATATATTTATATATATTTAAAACTCAACACTCCCCTTTAACCAAGCATTTGGCTACAGTAGGAAGGAAAAACTCCCTTTTCACTTAAAGGAACCTCCAGTAGAACCAGCTCGGGAAGGGGCAGCCATCTGCTGCGACCAGCTGTGGGTGAGGGGCTGAAGACGGGATAAAAGACCCACTTTGGAAAAGAGCCAGAGATTAATAATAACTACTGATAATCTAATGATTGCAGAGTGGTGTATAAACACGTCATAATCTCATCAATGAAGTAGCCTGAAAACATTTAAAATTCTACTTTATTAAACTTCCCTTTTTGAGGTGATGAAACTCAATATATATTTAATAACTTGAGCCATTTTTTAAAATAAGCCCCACATTAAAGTATATTTTCAGACTGCTTTTTTATTAATGATCTACTTTTACATTAATATTATAGCATCCAAATGTGGTGTGTCAGGGAACTTCCTGGCATGCAGTAGAAAATTACGGATGTTAGCTAGAATATTATGCATGCTCTGTGATACTGATCTGTACTGTGCCGGTCCCATTATGCTGGCAGTTCAAATGCTGACTGTGTGTTTTATTTCCCCTTCATGTCAGAATAGAAAAGCTGTAACACTATCAGCGAATTAGGTAGCGGGATTAACTGTCAATCTGCTAAATGAAGAAAGGAAAGATCTCTGAAGTATTGCTGATGGTTGTCAAGAGTCAGTAATCACTCCTAATAAGGCTCTATGCATGAATAATGATCCCATTTAAATAGCTGTAATTGCGTATTCACTTTAAGATGTTAGTTAAGTTACTCGTGCCTGTCTGAAGTAATGGAATTACAGGGATACTTCGTTTTTGTGTAATTAAAAAAAATCTAAGCACTTCAATTCACGTTTAAGTGTAGGTCTAAGTGCACATATAGCATATAATCTACCCATTTTCTTAATTGCTTTTTCCAGTTTAGGGTTGCAGGGAGGCTGGATCCTATCCCAGCTATCAAGGGTAAAAGGTGGGGTGCACCCTGGACAGGTCAACAGGCTATGATAGGGCTAACACACAGAGACAAACAGTCATTCACACCCACGCCCACAACTCCAGCCAATTTAGAGTCATCAGTTAACCTAACAGGCATGTTTTTAGACATGTTTTTAGGCTGTGGGAGGAAGCTGGAGAATCAGAAGAGAACCCACCCAGATGCAGGGAGAACATGCAATCCGACTTCGACTTATGCCAAATTCTGGAGATTTGCTATGTACGGAATTTCAGACTTATGAAATCCATTTTGTTAAGAGGTTTTTATATTGTCAAATAAATGAATGAATAAAAAACGGAATGTAAAACTGTATGTGTTATTAAATGTTTATATAATAGTCTTACAGCAGCGTTACTTAATATCCTGGGTCTCCCTGCAGCGCTTAGTAGCCAGATGTTATTATATTGTTATGTTTATGTTAGGCGCCCTTGAGAGAAATATTGCGTTACCTATTAATGTAAAGACAGACTTGTGAAAAGCACAGTGGTATTAGTGTAAACACTGACACTCTGCTGCTACAGAGCCATCAACATTTCTTTCAAAGCACATCTTAACTAATGTGATCATCTGACTGCGCTTGCGAGAAAACATCAGCAGCGGTAATTCCCCTCAGAGGCAGCTGTCAGCTTTCCATCATCTGTCACTGTTTTCACTTTGCCTGTTTTCAAAAAAGCATTTGATTCTTGTAGTTTTCCTCTCGCTCTGAAAAGAAGCAGACAGATGTAATAGCCATTAGCCTCGGGGAGGGACGGCACAGATGTGTCAACAAGGCTTGACTTTTACAGTCCAAGTGAAGTCTGAGCAAACAGTGGCTGTGTAGAGGCCTGTGTGGTTGAGCAGTGATCCAGGGACACGGTTGCACGCCGTTGCCCCGGGACTCCAAACAGACCGTGACTCTAGCTCTCATTATAAGAGTGGGTCAGACCACCCCAGTACGGAAAATAAATAATGCAGGGGAAAACCTGAGTGCTGCCACCTCATGACAACATCGATACAACCTCGTCCTTCACGGAGAAGTGCTTCAGCTCTTTATATACTCCTGCTGTGAGCGGTATTTTTCTACTCTCTGCATTTTGCTGCTTCTGAGACCGTTTATTTTCTGATTATCATCACACCTAACTAATTTGTTGTGTCTATGAAACAACACTTAGAATTTCCTCACGTCCTAATTGATATTTTGAGCTTGCTTAAACTGCGTAACCCCAAAACACACAGTCTAAAATTGCATATTGCAAAGAGAAGAAGCAAATTTGTAATTTACTAGCTGGAGTAATGCAGTTGTTGCTTATTATTATTTTTTGTTAATCGATTCATTGTTTTAAGCTCTGGTATCAGCATGTGTCTGCTATTTGGCAGATCTAAATATCTGTCTTATATTATCTAAATCCGCTCATTTCATCTTCTCATTCTTTCTCGTGGCCTCCAAAAATCCTTCAAAAAAGGAAAAAACATCCAATTCTCTATCTTAATTTGATCTCAATTTCCTGTAGCAGTCGCAATGCAAAGTCTAAGATGAAAGAGTTGAAATTCTAATTAAGCTGTAATGGCAGCAGCAAGTTGATATCTTTCCTCCTTCTACATTTCTCCCTAGTCAGTCCTCACCCTCCATGTATGTTTAGCTTGATCTCTTCAAATTTATTTCCTACTTTGTAACCAGAGGCAAGAGCCCTTGACTCGCTGCCCCCACAGCCGCAGCCAAGGCAGCCATTTAAGTTGTGATTAAAAATTAATGGTTGAGTGAGAGGCAGCAGAGAGGGAACAGGGGAGGGCAGAGAAAGAAAGACACAATGCTTGAGCATGAGGATCGGCTTTGGAGAGGGGAACAAGCCCGAGCTGCAGCTGCTCCCTGATAGAGGGCTGCAAGGTCTTCTCACAACTCTGCTGTGTTTAACTGCTCTGCTCACACCCCACCATGAATATTGCATTACCGCACTATAGGGCTCCTTGTGTTACCCCCACTGAGTGCTGAGCAGTTGCGGCCACGGTGCAGAAGCATCCGAGTCGAGCCGGCCCCCACTGCGAGAGGGGCCTCCACATTTTGTTAGACACACCACACAAACCAGACCAGCTTTCACGCCACATAATTGGCAGGCTGATTCAGAGAGAACCCTGCCTCATTACATGTCACAAGCAATTATAATAAGTGCAGAGACAGAAATATTTGCTGACATTTAAAACCATTGTTACTGTTTTTCTTTGCCGTCAGATCTTTGATGAAGCTGGGTTTTTTTCTCCATTGGCATTATTTCTAGTGACTGAGCAAAGGAAGGCAGAGATTTCAGGAAACGCCAACATTCAGCAGCCGTAGTTATTGAAAATGGTTTTATCGTGAAATGTTAGCTCTCTGTTAAAAGAGAGCTTTCTGAGCAAGGTCAGTGAAATAAAGGGCAATCAACTGGAGCCTTGGCTAGCAATCTTGGTGCACCAATCTTTCTCTCTGGCCATTTCTTTAAAAGCTAAACAGAAATACCATGGGACCACATAGGGTCCTGACCTTGACTTCACCAGATGATGAGTAGTGACACTTACATCAGGGCCTGGCCTTTTCTTCCTTCTGGCCTCGTTTTCAATACGGTTTCATTACAGCATTTCTCAGAGTGCATTACCCACTAGTACATGAGCTCACTTCAGCACAGCCAGTATTTTTCCTGTGCAGTATAGCCTCTTTAGGATTGCAGCTCATAGTGTTTAAAATACAATATTTATATATCCACAGTAGTATGCAAAAAGTACGTGGAAATATAATATATAAGACAAAGAGTTTGTACAACTCAAACATGCTTCAAAATCAGCATTTGGTAGGATCATCGTTTTTCTTCAACACAGCTCAAACTCTTAATCAGTTTTCTTGTCATTTCTTTAAGTTGTCTTCAGGATTAGTTTACCAGGCTTCTTGAAGAGCATTCAAAGCTCTTCTTTGGATGTTGTCTGCCTTTTTATTCTGTTTTAATAATGTTGCATTATTGGGGAGGCCAATCCATGACAACTGGCAGGGTGTTTTAGATCATTATCATGCTGATAAATGAAGGCGTTGCCAATCAGACACTTCCAATTTGGTATTGCACTTGGATCAAAGTCTGTTAGCTTTTGTCTGCTTTCATAATTGCATCAATTTTGACAGCATCCCCAACTAAAATGCAACCCAATGACAGAGCCTCCACTGTGTTTTACAGATGGCCGTAGATGCTCACTGTTGTACTTCTCTTGATCTTCACCATAAATACATAAAATGGCAGTTTGAACCAGAAATGTGACCTCTGGATTCACTACCCCAAAGGACATATTAGCATTGATTTTTATTCAAGGTCTTGTATTTTTTGGGGGGCATACCTGAGCTTTTTCTCCATGTTTCATTTTCACTGAGACCAACAGTTGATACAACTGAAGGGTTAGATGTATCTCTTAAGTCCTTGGCCTTTTTTTTTTTCTCATTTCAACCTTTAGATACTAATCTAGTATAGGTAGCTTTTAGGCCTGCAGCTTCTTTTTCGTTTAGTTTTTTTGTTTTAGCTAATAGCGCTTTAGGAATCAACTTGGTGGTGCAACAATATTATTTTGTGTCTGTCAAACTGCATGATCTTTTTTTAGATTCAGCTAAAGAAATGAGAACAAATTTCATGTTTTTGTGACAATCTGCAAGCAACAAGGTGACTAAAGATACACCACAACAGTAGTTCTTCCTTTGAGTTAGGTTACTGTTTTATGCCTGAATTATTCGTAGGTGGGTGTTAAGTTGCTTAACAAAGACTTTCTTCTCAAAATGGTCACGTACAACAACAACATCGTTGAAGAACTATTGCTCAAGACCAGAAATGAGGGGTGGTTCAAAACTTTTAGTAGTAGTGTGGTGCATGTGCGTATCTCCAAATAGATAACCAGCAGTGGCTCTGGTTACCTTTGACCTTGATATTGTACTTCTGACAGTTAGAGATATATTTACTTTTCTACTCTCTGCTCTATTTGTTCTGTACACATAGCAAAACAGGCACTCAGTGGTAAGTAAAGAAAATAATACAACCTTAAATAACAGCGGAGATTCTCAGTCAGCGATGATGAAAAGTCCACATAAAGTAGGTGTATAACATAAAAACCAAAGTGTTCTTTTTGTTTTTGTCTGACAGCAGAGGAAGTGTCAATAAACAGGTTATAGGCTGCATTCCAACTTACATTTTTATCTTGTTGGTGTCTTTTATTGTCGCTTTTGTTTTGTCTGCTTAATGTATTCAACTCCCACATCTATTGATTCCTTTCGTGTGTTGCTTGTACAGTTGTATTAACCCTAATAGCTGCTAGAATTTCTTTTTCAGGCATATTCATATGGCAGCTAAACATGAGCATCTTAAAGGAATAAAGCTTTCAAGTCTTTGAGTCTTTTCTCCCAGAGAAATAGGCTCCTGCTCTCAGGCGATGTTCTCTGGCACCGTAGCATAAAATATTGTTCTTTTCTCGATCGTAAATCAATAATGTGACTTTGAAAATGTGTTTAAATCATTATGTACTCGTGAAAGAAGTTCTAAATTGTCTGTAAATATTAGAGAACATCAGACTAAATCCTTCACTCTGTAGAAGTCGTTTGTTACGTAATCTTACTGTGAGCGCTGGTGCATCTTTCTTTTATTGTGGTGCAGAAAAGCAGTGTACAGAAAGGTGTCTAATCTCAGCAAGATTGAGGTATGGCACCAGTGAAAGTGGATGTCATCTCAGACTGTCAAGTCTAAGGTGTAATCAGATTTGTAAGATGCTTTTCCCACCTCCTCCTCGTTGTCACCCACCTTCTTGTTGCTACACTCTGTTCCTTCATTCCTTTCCACACTTCTTACATAATTTGTTAATTCTGTCCCATTTCCTCTGCTGCTGCTGCCATCGCTGTTCTTGCTTTAGGTGCTATTTGCAATGCTAATGAGGCGAGGCAGCAAGAAATGGTTTGTGGGGAAAAGAAGCTGCCCGGAAACACGGTGCAGTGGTGCTATGGCTCACTATGGCACACAGGCAATATTCTCTTGGCAATATATTATTGCATACATGTTGTCATCATGTAAATTTTTACTAGATCTCATCACATGATATGAGAGTGGTCACCAAATCTACAACCTCTTGAGTTTTGTAATGAGGTGTGGAAGTGCAGTACCAACGTTTTGTTTATGCAATAGAAGAAATAATGGCTCATTGAAAAATCCAGCATACATCCATAATCTAAATTATTAATAATGGGAATAATTTCTCAGTCTTAAAATTGGTTGATAGTTTATTCAGGGAGATAAAAGTATGCCTGTTTATAATGAGAAGAAATCTCTATAGTGTCCTTGGTGTCTGCTGGTAAAGAAGTAAGGTAAAGAATCGCTCCATTGGCAAGTTTAGAAGCTTTGTATTCCCATCCATCCGTTACTGTGAATGAATGAAGTCCAGGCTCTAACCTAAATTTTACGCCTTTCTGTTCCCATCATTGTGACGTACCAAACGAGCAAGCAAGGAACCACTGGTTAATTTCAACCCATGTCACCACCAGGCACCTTTCAGTAGCGAGCTCCCCACTTATCTGCCTCGTGTCTGTGTGATTGAAATTACAGTCATGGCAGCAGCAAATGCAAGTAAATGGATTATTGAGCAACTGTAAGTGGCTCACTCTACTGAGCTGGCTGTGTGTGCGCTCTCTGGCCAGACACGAAAAATCTAACAATGGCAATCTGCTGCATGTTCCAGAGTACCGAGGATACTTCTTTTGTGTGTGTTTCAAATCTCACACACAGATAGATAGATAGATAGATAGTAGGGGTGCAACGATACTCGTATCGATATTGAACCGTTTGATACAGTGCTTTCGGTTCGGTACGCATATGTATCGAACAATACAAAATTTTTAATTTATTTTATCAACTTTTCTTCTGACAATGTCGTCTGTGTTGAGCGCTCAGTGGATCTGCGTTCGACTACTCCGCCTAGGCTGCACTGTCGAGCGCAGATCCACTGAGCGCAGCGCAAGCTAGCAAGACAGAAGCTAAGCTTGTTGCAACATGGCAAATTGAACCTCCCCCACCCTCATCCAGATCTGGCGTTTGGAACTATTTTGGTCTTCATGTGAAGTATGACCCTGAAGGTAAGCGTGTCATGGACAAAAGTAAAACAGCATGTCGGATGTGCCACGCAATGCTCAATTACATGGGTGGGAACTAGTGCGTTAGCGCAGTTAGCTCGTTAACGTGTTGACGCTGTCCAGCCACACGCACGGGCGATCCGCGGTAGCTCGTTAACGGAGATTTGCAGTGTTGTGGCGTTAACGTCATTTCAGATTAACGCTGACAGCACTAGTGGGAACACAACGAATATGACGGCACATTTACGCCGACATCATCCTAGTGCAAAGACAAGTGGAAGCAGACAAAAACAACAAGCACGCGTGCTACAAACTTTACCCGAGTCATTTAGACAGCCGTTAGCACATGATTCTCCTTATGGGGACCTGATATGTTTAATATGCTGCTGAGAATATAGCCCAGAAGAAGCGTATAGTATAGCTTTTATTTTGGAAAGAGACATTTCTCTGTAATAAACTCTCATTTCCAAAGATGAGTGATTCCTCAATCAGATAGATTTATTTTTTTTACTTTGTTGTTTCAGCAACATTAAATTTAAAAACTGTACTTTTGAGTTAAAATATATATTTATAATTTTAATAAATGACAAATTAAAAAAGCATGAACATTTTTTTTGTATCGAAAAAATATCGAACCGTGACACCAAAGTATCGAACCGAACCGTGAATTTTGTGTATAGATAGAGAAACATTGTTCTTTCTTAGGACCGTGATTGGACAGTAAAATGATGTCCCACTTGTACTCTCCCAAACCAGTACTAAAGTTACAGCTGGTTACAGAGATAAATCACTTGAAAGCCCTCAATGAATCAGTGAAGCACCACATAAGACTGTAAAAGATGCTTCTGCCAAACTGTGCTTGTGCATTTCAAATGAGCCATATTTGAGATAGGGATGCACTGATACAGCTTTTTCCACTTCTGATCTAATGCAGATACATTTACTCATACTGACTGTAGCTCTGATACCCGTTTTAAATGAGTAAGCTGTAGTCCTCACTGTGCCTGGAAGTCATTCTTTATGTGGAAAGCAATATCAGACTTTACTTAGACATCATTTTCATGACTTTATAAGGTAAAATAAATACATCCAAGAACACAATTTTACTGAACTGGTATTTATTTATAGGATTATAAATTATGACGTGACAAAAATGAATTAAAAATAAGCTAATGTATTCACTGGATTTATATCCACTAGTGTCATTTCAGCCCAGTGTGAGTTTTTAGACCGTAGCTGTTATTTACAGTAACGCTAGGTTCTCCTTTTCCTCTCAGTGTGAGTGCACGCATCTCCTTTTACTCCATATTGAGCACACACAAAGCATGTGAACTCCATGATTTCATGAATAAAGAATCCCAATATAAGGAATAATAGCGGCATACCATTTCCCTGGGAACATAACTTCTTCCACAGGAGCTATACACTGTGATATATATTGTTTGTAAGCACTAACTGTCGAGGGAAAAGTCAAGGGACTATTTCTCAAGTATCGCATTGGAATACTATCTAATAATCGTTCAACACTTGTTTTGTTGGGCTCCATGATTATGGCCCTAATGAGTCTCACAATTATTTTAATCAGTATTGGGATCAGAATCAGATCGAGAATTATTTGTCACCATTGTTGACTTTGGTAACAAAAAGATGTTTATTGCTTTTCAATTTTGTTGCATAAATCTGTTTTTAACGTAGCGTTACTCGTACAGACCAGTCCAGGAAACTTGGAGTTGCATGCCGCAGGGAACAGCTATGATTGCAGGCACGTGTTCGGGCACTGATTTATGAAGCGCTTGGTTTGCTTTCGCTTTGCGGTCTTTTGGTGGAGCGTGCATTTTGAACATCACTCGATCACGTTCGTTTTACTGTGGAAAGCCGAAATTGTGATCAAGATTTCAATCGATTCATTGTGCAGCCCTGCTTTATTGCACCCAGATGCTGCGTGTGTGTGTTTTACATAAGTGTGGTGTTTAGTTTATCTGTTAGACTTGTTCATGTCAGTTTAAATGTTAAAAACTGTCAACAGTCCCACTTTTGGCAAAGCCAGTATTATATCATTTTTGTTGATCTGACCAAATTGTCTTATCTCAGTGTTTTTGTTCTTTCTTTGATTGTTGTGTAGGGCTTAAAAACAAAACTGTAATGAACTGGATGTTTGTACTGGGTACGCTAGAACTAGAGAGGAAAGAAGGGAGAAAGTGGCAGTGAGGGTACGATGGTACATTTACATTATTGTAGCAGCGAGTGGAGGATTAATCTTACCCCTTTTTCTGAAGAATAACAGAGTAAAAAGACTATTGATTTTGCTTGTATTTGATTATATTTGCCTTCAAGCCTCCTTGGACTCGCACAGCTTGATCGATGTCAGTTTTGTTTCTGTATGCGTCGTGCACGACTCCGGGGGTGCTTTCATTGCCTGTGGTGTGTCTGTGGAGTAATGTGAGTCTCTCTTCTATGCTGTTAGTTTGTCATTAAACCTACGATGGTGGGTTTTCTCTTCATTTATTCAGTCAAAATTAGAGTCAGCAAACTGTTGCTTATACACATCCAGCAGTTATCAAAGCACTTTGCCATTCATGTGGAAATGCTCCGGTCTCCCAGGGGTACTCTCTGTTTTTGAAACGGCTGTCTCCACTATGTTCCCTAGCTTGTCACTTAATCTGCTGGCCTGTCATTTGATGGATAATATAGAGTATACAGTGGTTTTTAAATCTTTTTTTCTGACACCTAGGACTGGAAACTATGAATAAACTGAAACTAAAGTCACTAGACAGCGTAATAGGCAGCTGAATCTACTGGAACTGATGGGCCATAAGTACAGGTGACCCATTTCAAATGGTTTTCACATTTTCATCTGACACCTTTTCAATAAAAACATCCAATAAAATATCAAGCTTAGTCACTTGAAATTGTGGCTACATTTAATAGGAAGATCTAACACTGTGATATAATATATTAGAGAAAAAGCATAACAGATTCCCTTTGAGCATTTGGAGGCCTAATAGTAGGCATTTATCATTTAATGTGTCTTCGTTTTTCTTTTTTTGTGATATTGATGTTTACAGTGGGGCAAAAAAGTATTTAGTCAGCCACCGATTGTGCAAGTTCCCCCACTTAAAATGATGACAGAGGTCAGTAATTTGCACCAGAGGTACACTTCAACTGTGAGAGACAGAATGTGAAAAAAAAATCCATGAATTCACATGGTAGGATTTGTAAAGAATTTATTCGTAAATCAGGGTGGAAAATAAGTATTTGGTCAATAACAAAAATACAACTCAATACTTTGTAACATAACCTTTGTTGGCAATAACAGAGGTCAAACGTTTACTATAGGTCTTTACCAGGTTTGCACACACAGTAGCTGGTATTTTGGCCCATTCCTCCATGCAGATCTTCTCAAGAGCAGTGATGTTTTGGGGCTGTCGCCGAGCAACACGGACTTTCAACTCCCGCCACAGATTTTCTATGGGGTTGAGGTCTGGAGACTGGCTAGGCCACTCCAGGACTTTCAAATGCTTCTTACGGAGCCACTCCTTTGTTGCCCGGGCGGTGTGTTTTGGATCATTGTCATGTTGGAAGACCCAGCCTCGTTTCATCTTCAAAGTTCTCACTGATGGAAGGAGGTTTTGGCTCAAAATCTCACGATACTTGGCCCCATTCATTCTGTCCTTAACACGGATCAGTCGTCCTGTCCCCTTGGCAGAAAAACAGCCCCATAGCATGATGTTTCCACCCCCATGCTTCACAGTAGGTATGGTGTTCTTGGGATGCAACTCAGTATTCTTCTTCCTCCAAACACGACGAGTTGAGTTTATACCAAAAAGTTCTACTTTGGTTTCATCTGACCACATGACATTCTCCCAATCCTCTGCTGTATCATCCATGTGCTCTCTGGCAAACTTCAGACGGGCCTGGACATGCACTGGCTTCAGCAGCGGAACACGTCTGGCACTGCGGGATTTGATTCCCTGCCGTTGTAGTGTGTTACTGATGGTGACCTTTGTTACTTTGGTCCCAGCTCTCTGCAGGTCATTCACCAGGTCCCCCCGTGTGGTTCTGGGATCTTTGCTCACCGTTCTCATGATCATTTTGACCCCACGGGATGAGATCTTGCGTGGAGCCCCAGATCGAGGGAGATTATCAGTGGTCTTGTATGTCTTCCATTTTCTGATGATTGCTCCCACAGTTGATTTTTTCACACCAAGCTGCTTGCCTATTGTAGATTCACTCTTCCCAGTCTGGTGCAGGTCTACAATTCTTTTCCTGGTGTCCTTCGAAAGCTCTTTGGTCTTGGCCATGGCGGAGTTTGGAGTCTGACTGGTTGAGGCTCTGGACAGGTGTCTTTTATACAGATGATGAGGTCAAACAGGTGCCATTCATACAGGTAACGAGTGGGGGACAGAAAAGCTTCTTACAGAAGACGTTACAGGTCTGTGAGAGCCAGGAATTTTCCTTGTTTGAGGTGACCAAATACTTATTTTCCACCCTGATTTACGAATAAATTCTTTACAAATCCTACCATGTGAATTCATGGATTTTTTTTTCACATTCTGTCTCTCACAGTTGAAGTGTACCTCTGGTGCAAATTACTGACCTCTGTCATCATTTTAAGTGGGGGAACTTGCACAATCGGTGGCTGACTAAATACTTTTTTGCCCCACTGTATGTGTATCATGCTAGTTGAAAAATTGCTGCTTGCAATGGTGTAAAAAAATGAGTAGAAAGGAAATAAAAGATGGAATATGTGAACGTGTTCTAGTCTTCAGAAAGATCTTTCTAACATAATGAAAGAGCCAGCAAATACGTGACTAAGCTTTTATTAACCTCTAAATAATCTTCCATGCTTCCATATTGGGTGATTTAATCAAATGTCAGTCCAGAAATGAAAAATATTTCATTTATTGTGCCGTGGGACCAAGAACACCTAAACACGTGGATGGTTAAGGGGAGTTTGTGGTTTAGAAAACTCCAATAAAATGTATATTGCTTGATGATAGCGGAGGCAAATATGGAAAGATGTATGATTTGAGATTTGAGTCAGCTTCCAGTAGAAACAGTAGCAGTGAGGTCTCTTAAGCTTACAGGAGTAGGGAAGGAAGTGACTTTTCTCTCTCGCTTCAACTGGCTCTGCAGCTTTTCACTGTATGAGCTTTTAAGTCTTTATCGCTCTCTTTCTCTCTCTGCCTCAAAAAACCCTCTTCACACTTCGCCTGAGAGCACCTGAGCTTTTAGGAAAGGACACATATATACACTCTCACAGACACACAAAAGACATACACACCAACTCCAGCTGAGCTCCCCTGCTTATAGTGGTGTCAGGACTGCATCTTCCTCCTTCAGCTGTGGAAATAGCCTGATTACTGATGGCTGGGAATGGATTTGACCCAACACCATCAGGTTTGCTACTGAAAAATACCAGTCAATATAATGTTGTTAAACTACATCTTTATGTCTTGTCTTTCCTTCTATATATATTTTATATATATGGACACATTTGAAGTAGTTTTTCAGTTCTAAGCAGTGATGCCAAGCTTAGTTAGCAAGTTGCATCCATACACTTTTTTGATACACTGCACAGATAATCCCTAAGCAACATACAAATAAAAAATTAGAATTTTACTCACTAAAGATAGACCACAGATCTTTTTTTAAAAAATTGCTGTTGGTGCAGTTAAGAACAAAACAAGCCTTATTACTTTATAGAAAATGTCATTAAAAATGCTCCAAAAGAAAACAACACTGCAAACATTGAACATGGTAGAGAGGAGGGGTACCAACGCCTAGCTAACTACCAGCCTTATCGAAACATTAGTCAACTAAAGCTGCCGCACACCTGAAACCAATAATTTTGACCTTTTAGTACAACTGAAATTAGTAATTTATCTAAAAAAGAAACACGATGGAGCCAGTCTGGAGTAGGGATGGGTATTGATAAGATTTTCACGATTCCGATTCCATTTTCGATTCTGTTTAACGATTCGATTCTTTATCGATTCTCTTATCGATTCTTTTTTAAAAAGGAGAACACTAAGGTCGAATAGCTTAGAACTTTGTTTTATATCTTCTCTTTGAACAAGATAGAAATTTAGGCGTAACATGGCCTTACAAACCCAACAGTGAGATCTTAAGAGATCCACAGCCTACGGCTCTTCAATGGGGTGTCACAGGGTCCCCAGGAAAAAAAAATGTAAATGTAAAATAATAAAATAAATATTCTTCTGTAGCAATAACAAAGTATAACATCAATTATTCTGTAGCAATTACACAAGAATATCCAGTAATGTCCCTGCCTACAATTAAACACATTCACTTACCGAAAATCATCTGCTGTGGCAAATGGGTGCAAACCTTTGACCACAAACTGAGTCTCTGCTCGGTGACATTCGTCTATCCTGGCCTGAAAGGAGACGCTAACGGCAGACTGCAGCGAGAACTGCCGGCATCTGAGCCAGACTCTGTCTGTCTCTCTCATCATGGTCACCTAAATGCACAGTAATGGCAGGTTTTGTAATAAGGCAGATCGCGCTAACATAATATGCACTGTTAGTTGATTATTTACCTGCCGCATTAACGGGAGAGGACGTGCAAACGTTACCGCTGCTGCTGGGTTGAGATTCACGAGTCCGGAGCGGAATTAAAAACACGACATTCATTTAAGGTCATCGTGTGTTTTGTGAGCAAATGCTTTTGCATATTCGTAGTGTTTCCTCCCTTAAATTAAATATCTACTTTGCAAGTATTGCAAGTTGCCCTGTTGTCATCCATTCTCGTAAAGCAAAACCAAACTTTTGAGCGATTGAGCCGCTTAGGCGCCGTGTTTCCTGCCAGGTAAATGACGCTCCGCAACGTGGTGACGTCATTCGGGGCGACTGGAATCGATAAGGGAATCGTTTGCAAAAATGGCAAACAATTCCAAGGAATTGAAACACTGGGAACCGGTTCTCAACAAGAACCGGTTTTCGATACCCATCCCTAGTCTGGAGTGGCTATTTCAGGAACTGGTGTGTTCCCTTACTGATGTTTGTTTTGTCATTTTTGTGGATTCACTTTGACACCAACAGCAAAATTCAAAACCTGACGTTCTGATTAGAAAGGCTGGTCTTAATTAGGTTTTATATTTTGTGTATTTTACTAAAAGTAGGTCCTAACTATATAAGCCCAAATCATTTAAAAAAAATATTCACTGAAGTATGCTTCAGTGTAGGAAATAAAAGAAAAATTGCCAGAGCATATGTGACAAAGACTGCTTCTGAAACCATTTCCTCCTCTGCTGTCTGCACTCACATCAAACAGAGCTGCTTCCTCAAAGGTCAAAATCAGCTTTACATCGCCTTGCTACTGTGAAATCTTTCCCTTTTTATTTTATGGTTTAGTTACATTAAAGCAAATGTGAAACAGTGTCAGATTCACAGAGCAGCCAAAACAGAAGGGCAAGAGTTCTCTGAAAACTTAAACGTATATGTGTGAGTTCACACAGCTTAACAGTTTTGACAGATGACGCTGAACAAAAGGATCACAGAAGGCTGAAATAATACAGCATTTTATTATAGACTGATAAAATGTATCAAGTTCAGTGAGGGCATGTGAACTAGAATATTGGCACACAAATTGATTCAATAGTGGCTGAGCCGTAAAACTAGGGGAATCTCATAGGAGAAAAATAGAAGCGCATGATTGAAATAGTCTGATTTTTAGATTTGTCGCTTGCTAGTCCAACCTTACACCCAGTCGTTCTCTCATCTGCACCCAATTCCCTCAAACACGCTGCTTCTTCTTCCTGCTAATTATCGAGTGCACTGCCTTATTCCTCTAGCAGCTTGTTAAGCTCTCCAGGAGCACAGTTGACCCACTTTACATGCAGACCTGTAGGCTAAAGCCCCGCTGATTACTCCTTTTTTCTCTTTCCTAGTGAGCTCCACAACACTCTATATATTAGACACAAAACCTGCATTTGAGGTACAAAAAAGAAAAAAAACTGCAAGGGGAAAGCGCAATGATATATAGCCATATTGTTCATAGCAGAGCAGGTTTGTTACAGTGTGCTGTAGACATAAAAATAACAAGAGAAAAAAAAGGCACGGCACTCTAATGTTTGTAAGTGCTTGTGCCAAATGCTTCTGTAATAAATCACTGCAAAAAAAGCCTTAATGCTGAGGTGCAATGGATGAGGGACAATTATACCATGCCCTGTTTTTTCTTTTCACAATGCATTTTTAGGGTGGCAAATAGGGCTGTTCGATATAACGATATATATCGGATGATGATATAAAAACGTCTATCATTTAATTTTACACTATCGTTTGTTTTGTGCTGTTGCAAAATAAACTGTTTACGGCAATAATTTTTCATCGTTTTGATGGTCACTGTAGTGGCTATATTAATTTCCTAAAGTTCTCTCTTTCTCTTATATTTAATATAACCACACTACAGATGGACAAGCGCCTGTTTTTATGCATTGTTGTTAGCAACAACGACGGTAAAACCATCACGTGTCCGCTTGTTTATTTTCCACATAAACCTTTCACAATGAAGCTCAAGATCCTGTTGAGACTTTTCAAAATAAACTGAATCACGTGAAAGAGTATGCAGAGTATGATGATGAGAAGCAAAAAAGGAGCCGTCAGGTGCTAAAAAATAAACCTTAGACTCAAACGTTAGAACAGACTTTAGCCCGCAGCACGCCGTGTAATAAATACTCACAAAGAAAACGGCGGCCATTACAACCTATGTCTTAAAATGTGTAGTTTAATGCATCGCTAAAACACTCGACACGACGCCCAGCTGGAAACACTTCAGCTACCCGAGATTCACAGAATTTACAGAAAATGTTAAATTTTTGTGATTTATATCGTTATCGGACGATAGATGTTTTATATCGGGATATGAGATTTTGGTCATATCACACAGCCCTAGTAGCAAATATTTTAGGATACTGTAGAACAAATTAAGTTAAACTCTGGTGATTCATATCTAAGATTTGAGGCCAGTTCATGGTTTCCAAGTCCTCGAGCTTCTGCGGGTTCGCAAAAAGAGAATTTATTATTTGCTGAAGTAAAAAGGTCTTGGGATGTCCCAAAATCTGTGACTGCAAAGGCTTGGCAGCTCAACAAACCACTAGAAAAAGCCCACTGGATGCTCATTTCACGTGCTGTATGTTTACTGCATGTTCTGTGTCCCATTTGAAGCTCTTATTTAGACCACCTCCAACTTGTTGCCTTCCTGTTTTATGTGTACTCGCCTGTGTACGCATATACCTCTGTAGAGCAATAGAAGTGTCTGCGATCATTCACCAGCATGCAATAAACATGCACTGGCCTTTAATTTAGTTTCCACTTCAGTTATGATGCACAACCCAGTGGATGAAGCAGCTGTGATCCTGCTGGGAACTGAACTAAATAAAGGTGCCATAGAAAAGGTCTGACGCTGCCTGTAGTTGATTCATCCACCATCGAAGTGTTTTATTCATGAAAGCATTAACGTAAGTCAAATCTGTCGTTCAGTTTTAATAAAGACTCTTCATTCTTAAATGTAAGCAGTAATTATTTTGTGATGGACATGAACCTAAATTGTATTTATAGACATTAAAATTCTGTGGCCACACGGGCATTAAAAGTAACTGAACTA